>NC_079195.1:97911370-98511370 GCF_029499605.1 Hyla sarda | reverse complement strand
AGTGATCCCCTGCTATGGAAAAAACAAAGTGAGCACTTGGTATTGAACCGAATCGGGTTTGGATCCTGCTTTAGCGCTTCATATACCCTCCTCATCCCCATGACATAAATATACGTGATGGGGATGGAAAGGGTTAACTAATGCAAGAACCCTAATAGGGTAGCCATACATGTTATTACATAGAATCACCTTATGTAATGTACTGTCTCCCCTGCTATATGATAACACTGTGCAGGGCCAGTGTAAGAATTTTTGTCTACACAGGCCTAGGTGTAATTCCACCACACTATGACCACTACCATTACCACCATATAGTGATGGGATAATATTATCACAGTGATACTGAATAAAATTTTGGGTAAGTCTTTCTCTCTTACACATAGTGGGATAACTGTTAGAGTTTAAACACCCTTTTTCTGCTTTTTTTCTTTTTTTCTTTTTCTCTGTTCCCCCTCTAGGGGGATCTAGAGAGAGGGAGGAAGGCGCCTCATGTGCGGGATCAGTAGATCTTGTAGGTGGGGGTAGGGGACGGTAATTCCCAAGCCGCTTACCAAAGTTGGTTGTGCGCCCACACACAACAAGGTAAAGAGCAGAATAGATATAGAAGAAGGTCCACTGCAGCCCTCCTGGGTAAGAGTAGAATCAAAAATGAATGACCAGGGAGTCAGGAGTTTGTCTGGCGCAGAGAGGAACCATCAGGCAGCCAAGTAAAATCAATGGATTTATTAGATGCAACGCGTTTCGCTGCACATGCGCAGCTTCATCAGGCATCTAGGGGGAGGAGGAGTAGATTGGGCACAGGTGTATAAATCTTAGCTTGGGACTCTTACTGAGAGCTTGCTCTTCTGAGTGTTGCTGTGTAAGAGGGGGCGGGAAAGAGGAGTTTCAAAAACTGTGAATATCGGTTGTGCGGAGTGAATCGGTGGAGTGGGTGCGACTGCCTATACTCCACATTCATATTTTGGGTAAGTCTTTCTCTCTTGCACATAGTGGGATAACTGTTAGAGTTTAAAATACCCTTTTTCTGCTTTTTTTTCTTTTCTTTTTCTCTGTTCCACCTCTAGGGGGAGGAGGAGTAGATTGGGCACAGGTGTATAAATCTTAGCTTGGGACTCTTACTGAGAGCTTGCTCTTGTGTTGCTGTGTAAGAGGGGGCGGGAAAGAGGAGTTTCAAAAACTGGAGTTTGAAAGCAGGAGGTTGAGATCGCTGTGAGTGTTAATTTCTGAACCCACAAGGTCTACAAAAAATTTGAAGTGTAATTTTGACTGTCTGTTTTTTGCCTATACATTTGTGAAATCCCCATAACTAGATGGCCTCCATGTTGGAAAATGCAGTCCAATGTACATCCTGTTCAATGTATGCAATCCTTGAACAACAGTTTGAGGGTGCATATTGTTGTGCGAGATGTGTGCTAGCTGTTCGTTTGGAAGCCCAGATCCTGCATCTAGAGGAGCGAATGGCAACAATGAGAAGCATTAACAACATGGAGAGGAGTCTCCTGCTCACTGAGCAGGCACTCTCGGGAGTAGAGGTGGGGGAGGACAGTGGGACGGAGTTGCAGGACAGTCAGGCAATTAGCTGGGTTACAGTTAGAAAGCGGGATAGGAGAAAAAGTATCAGGGAGGCTAGTCCTGAACTGTCACACCCCAACAAGTTTGCCCGCTTGGCAGATGAGGGGGATGCCATTACAGAGCTAACAGAACTGCAGCAGGACTCTGCCTCTGACCGCCAGGGGGGTGTCTGCTCCAGTAAGGAGGGAGGAGTACAGGGCAGGCAAGACAGGTACTAGTGGTGGGGGACTCAATTATTAGGGGGAAGACAGGGTGATCTGTCACAAAGACCGGGATCGCCGAACAGTGTGTTGTCTGCCTGGCGCACAAGTTCGGCACATCGCGGATCTGGTTGACAGGTTGCTGGGTGGTGCTGGAGAGGACCCAGCAGTCATGGTACACATTGGCACCAATGACAAAGTAAGAGGTAGGTGGAGTGTCCTTAAAAATGATTTCAGGGACTTAGGCCGCAAGCTTAAGGCAAGGACCTCCAAGGTAGTACTTTCTGAAATACTGCCAGTACCACAAGCCACACCAGAGAGGCCGTGGGAGATCAGGGAGGTAAAGAAGTGGCTCAGAAGCTGGTGTAGGAAGGAGGTTTGGGTTCATGGAGAACTGGGCTGACTTCGCTGTCGGTTACCGGCTCTACCGTAGGGACGGGCTGCACCTCAATGGGGAGGGTACAGCTGTGTTTGGGGAGAAGATGGCTAGAAGGGTGGAGGAGTGTTTAAACTAGGGACTTGGGGGAGGGAACCTACAGCAAAGAGGGGGAAGATAGTGTAGATAGAGAGGTGGGAATTATAAATGTACCTGGGGGTGGAGCGGAGGGAGGGGTTAGAATAGTTAATAGGAATAGGCTTCATAGGAAAATAAAACTTACACCCTTAAATCCCAATAACCCCAATAACATAAAGGATGGAAATGTAAAGTGTATATTCACAAATGCCAGAAACCTAGCAAATAAAATTGGGGAGCTTGAGGCCTTGATACTGGAGGAACATATTGATATAGTTGGGGTCACTGAGACATGGCTGGACTCCTCGCATGACTGGGCTGTCAATCTGCAGGGGTTTACATTGTTTCGCAAAGATAGAATGAACAGAAAAGGTGGTGGAGTCTGTCTGTATGTAAGAAGGGGTATGAAAGTCAGTGTGAACGATGCCATAGTGTGTGATGATTCTGAGGATGTGGAATCACTATGGGTAGAATTACAAAAGGAGGGAAATACTGAAAAAATAATACTTGGTGTAATCTACAGACCCCCTAATATCACTGAAGAGATAGAAGGTCGGCTGTATAAACAAATAGAGAGGGCCGCCCGGGCAGGTACAGTGGTAATAATGGGAGATTTTAACTATCCAGACATAGATTGGGGTCAGGGGTTTGCTAAAACTACAAAGGGGCGACAATTCCTAAATTTATTGCAGGATAATTTTATGGACCAGTTTGTGGAGGACCTAACAAGAAGTGATGCCTTGTTGGATCTGATCATTTCCAACAACGCAGAGCTGGTTGGTAATGTAACTGTGCGGGAAAACCTTGGTAATAGCAAAAAACATATAACTTTAAAAAGGCAAATTTCCCTGGGCTGAGAGCTGCACTACAGGACATAGACTGGGGGAGGTGTTGTCAAATACTGATACAGAAGGTAAATGGAACATCTTTAAATCAACTCTAAATAACTATACAGCTAAATATATACCAAAGGGGAACAAATATAAACGATTAAAACGAAATCCTACATGGCTGACAAATGATGTTAAAAGAGCAATAAACAACAAAAAAAATAGCCTTCAAAAAATTCAAATCTGATGGGTCAGCTATAACATTTAAACAGTTCAAGGAGCTTAATAAAATCTGTAAAAATGTAATAAAAACGGCAAAAATTCAAAATGAGAGACAGGTGGCATAAGAAAGCAAAAATCCTAAATATTTTTTTAGATATATAAATGCAAAAAAACCAAGGACAGAGCATGTAGCACCCCTTAATAATGATAATGGGGAGGTTGTCACTGGTGATAAAGAGAAAGCAGAACTACTGAATGGGTTCTTTAGTTCTGTATATACTAGGGAAGAAGGAGGAGCTGACATTGGACAGGTCAGTGCTGGTAACACATCATGTAATGTACTGAACTGGCTTAATGTAGAGATGGTAAAAGGTAAGTTAAGTAATTTAAATGTAAGCAAATCTCCAGGGCCAGATGGACTACACCCAAGACTTCTTAGAGATGTAAGTTCACTAATATCTGTACCCTTGTTCATGATATTTAGAGATTCACTGGTGTCTGGTATTGTGCCAAGGGACTGGCGCAAGGCGAATGTGGTGAAAATCTTCAAAAAGGGCTCTAGGTCTTCCACAGGAAACTATAGACCGGTAAGTTTAACGTGCATTGTGGGTAAATTGTTTGAAGGACTTATAAGGGATTACATACAGGAATACATAGGGGATAATTGTATTATAAGTGATAACCAGCATGGGTTTACTAAGGATTGAAGTTGTCTAACCAATCCAATTTGCTTTTATGAAGAGGTGAGTAGAAGCCTTGACAGAGGAATGCCTGTGGATATAGTATTTCTGGATTTTGCTAAAGCATTTGATATTGTCCCTCATAGACGTCTGACAGGTAAGTTAAGGTCTTTGGGTTTGGAAATTTTAGTTTGTAACTGGATTGAACACTGGCTCATGGATCGTACCCAGAGAGTGCTGGTCAATGATTCGTACTCTGATTGGTCCCCGGTTATTAGTGGTGTACCCCAAGGTTCAGTACTGGGCCTGCTGTTGTTTAATTTATTTATCAATGATATAGAGGATGGCATTAACAGCTCTGTTTCTATCTTTGCAGATGACACCAAGCTTTGTAGCACGGTACAGTCTATAGAGGATGTGTATAGGTTACAAGATGACTTGGATAGACTAAGTGTCTGGGCATCCACTTGGCAAATGAGGTTCAATGTGAATAAATGTAAAGTTATGCATCTGGGTACTAATAACATCCATGCATCGTATGTCTTAGGGGGTGTTAAACTTGCAGAGTCACTGGTAGAGAAGGATCTGGGTGTACTTGTAGATCACAGACTACAGAATAGCATGCAATGTCAGGCTGCTGCTTCCAAGCCCGGCAGGATATTGTCATGTATAAAAAGAGGCATGGACTCGAGGGACAAGGACATAATACTCCCCCTTTATAAAGCATTGGTACGGCCTCACCTGGAATATGCTGTTCAGTTTTGGTCACCTGTCCATAAAAGGGACACTGTGGAGCTGGAAAAGGTGCAAAGACGCGCGACTAAACTAATATGGGGCATGGAACATCTTAGCTATGAGGAGCGATTAAAGGAGTTACAATTGTTTAGTCTTGAGAAGAGACGTTTAAGGGGGGATATGATAAATGTATATAAGTATATTAATGGCCCATACAAAAAATATGGAGAAAAACTGTTCCAGGTTAAACCCCCCCAAAGGACAAGGGGGCACTCCCTCTGTCTGGAGAAGAAAAAGTTTAGTCTCAAGGGGCGACATGCCTTCTTTACCAAGAGAACTGTGAACTTATGGAACAGTCTACCTCAGAAACTGGTCACAGCAGGAACAATTAACAGCTTTAAAACAGGATTAGATACATTCCTGGAACAAAATAACATTAATGCTTATGAAGAAATATAAAATCCCATCCCTTCCCCAATATCGCGCCACACCCCTACCCTTCAATTCCCTGGTTGAACTTGATGGGTATATGTCTTTTTTCAACTGTACTATGTAACTATGTAAAACCCCTATACACAGACAAGTATCACCAGTAATACCACTATACAAAGGACAAATAATTGAACCACACAATGACCACTACCATTACACCACATAGTGACCAGATAATACTACCATACTGATACTGAATAAAAACAACCACTGTGCACAGACTAGAAGGGTAGGGGGACTGGGTGATTGTGGGTAAATAATTTTCCCCCATTAGGTAGATAACCTCAGTAGGTAGGAATATAGTATGTATATTGGGCAGGTAGGTATAAATGGCAGGTAGGAATATAGGTAGATAGGAATAAAGGGCAGGTAGGCATAAGTAGCAGGAAGATAGGTATAAAGGGTTGGTAGGTACCATAAAGGATCGGTAGGTCGGAATATAGGGCAGGTAGATAGGTGTATAAGGCCGGTAGGTAGGTATAAAGGACAGGTAGGAAGGTAGGTATATAGGGAAGGTAGGTAGCAATATAGGGCAGGTAGGTATGTATAAAGGGCAGATAGAAATATAGTGCAAATATGTAGGTAAGAAGGGCAGATAGGTAGATATATAGAGCAGATAGGTAGGTATAAAGTGCAAGCAGGTAGGTATATAGGGCCTGTAGGTAGGTACAGTGGGGATCAAAAGTTTGGGCACCTCAGGTAAAAATTTCTATTAATGTGCTTAAAGAAGCCAAGGTAAAATGAAAAAATCTCCAAAAGGCATCAAATTACAGATTAGACATTCTTATAATATGTCAACAAAAGTTAGATTTTATTTCCATCATTTACACTTTCAAAATAACAGAAAACAAAAAATGGCATCTGCAAAAGTTTGGGCACCCTGCTGAATTTATAGCATGCACTGCCCCCTTTGCAAAGCTGAGACCTGCCAGTGTCATGGATTGTTCTCAATCATCATCTGGGAAGACCAGGTGATGTCAATCTCAAAGGTTTTAAATGCCCAGACTCATCTGACCTTACCCCAACAATCAGCACCATGGGTTCTTCTAAGCAGTTGTTTAGAAATCTGAAACTGAAAATAGTTGACAATCACAAAGCCCGAGAAGGCTATAAGAAGATAGCAAAACGTTTTCAGATGTCAATATCCTTTGTTCGGAATGTAATTAAGAAATGGCAGTCATCAGGAACAGTGAAAGTTAAAGCAAGAACTGGAAGACCAAGAAAAATATCAGACAGAACAGCTTGCAGGATTGTGAGAAAAACAATTCAAAACACACGATTGACTGCACAATCCCTCCAGAAAGATCTGGCAGACACTGGAGTTGTGGTACACTATTCCACTATAAAGGGATACTTGTACAAATATGGTCTTCATGGAAGAGTCATCAGAAGAAAGCCTCTTCTACGTCGTCACCACAAAAATCAGACAAGCCTGATGCATTTTGGAAACAAGTTCTGTGGACCGATGAGATTAAAATTGAACTTTTTGGCTGGAATGAGCAAAGGTACTTTTGGAGTAAAGGGGAACAGAATTTAATGAAAAGAACCTCTGTCCAACTGTTTAGCATGGGGGTGGATCAATCATGCTTTGGGGTTCAATTGCAGCCAGTGACACAGGGAACATCTCACGAGTAGAAGGAAAATGGATTCAATAACATTTCAGCAAATTTTGGATGCTAACTTGATGCCATCTGTGAAAAAGCTGAAGTTAAAGAGAGCATGGCTTCTATAAATGGATGATGATCCTAAACACACCTCAAAATCCATGGGGAATTACATCAAGAGGCGTAAACTGAAGGTTTTGCCATGGCCTTCACAATCTCCTGACCTCAACATAATTAAAAATCTATGGATAGACCTTAAAAGAACAGTGCGTGACAGACAACCCAGAAATTTCAAAGAACTGGAAGACTTTTGTACGGAAGAATGGACAAACGATACCTCAAACAAAAATTGAAAGACTCTTGGCTGGCTACAAAAAGCGTTTACAAGCTGTGATAATTGCCAAAGGGGGCAGTACAAGATATTAACTCTGCAGAGTGCCCAAACTTTTGGAGATGGCATTTTTTTGTTTTCTGTTATTTTGAAAGTGTAAATGATGGAAATAAAATCTATCTTTTGTTGACATATTATACGAATGTCTAATCTGTAATTTGATGCCTTTTGAAGATTTTTCCATCTTTCCTTGGCTTCTTTATGCACATTAATACAAATTTTTACCTGGGGTGCCCAAACTTTTGATCCCCACTGTATAAAGGGCACATAGGTAGGTAAAAAAGAGAAGGTAGGAAAATAGGGTGGGTAGGTATATAGGGAAGATGGGTAGGTATATAGGGCAGGTAGGGATATAGAGCGGGTAGGAATATAGTGCCCGTAAGTATATAGGTCAGTTAGGGATCAAGGGCATGTAGGCAATAAATCCCCCTATCATCCTCCCCACCACCCACCTTGAATAAAAAAAAAATACCACTCACCTTCCCTCCACTCAGCAATGACACCAGGACCTCCTCTTCCTTATCTGGACTTCACAGACAGCAAACCCTTTCTCTGACCAGACCCTTAGATCACATCCAAAGTGATCGGCTGTTCAGCCTGCCCCTGACGGTAGCTATCTATAAGTGACACCTCTAAAACAGTTATATTCCTCCTAAAAGAGAGATATTTTGCATCGACTTACTACTGCAGTAAACGTGTAAAATACAATGAGATTGTATTATGCAATAACTTTAGTAAATATATTTAAATGTGATTACATAACGCTCATCTACAGCCTTAGAACACAGAAAATGCTGAAATTAAGTAACACAAAAACATATGTATTACAAAATTACCCACTGAACGCGTTCTAATATACCAGATCTGAAGAGAATTGAAGAAATCTTACAGAAATCCTTGTTGAATAAAAAGTCATCCTTTAAAATATAATTAGGTATATTTCTGTCAGGTAGGTTGTCATAGCAATCGCAGGTATATGTAGCTTTAGGTATATATCAAGCATAAGGTTATTTCAGCTATTTTATGCTTGTAAACAAATGACTCATGACTTATTGTTTTAAATCCCAAACAAATTATAAGAAACATTTTACATAAATGTTATATGTAATCATAGAAAAATGCTATCTAACCAGGTTGCTATAGACAAGATGTTTTATAGTCTAAAAGCTAAAATTTAATAAGCTAAAGTATTTCAGTAGATGCTTATATGACTGGCTGCTGTTTGCTCCAAATATATTATATTGTGCGATTTCTTTCAATACCTTAGACATCAAAATACGTTTAGAGATATCCCAAGTTCTATAAATGTTACTATAGCTTTTCAAGGACTGTTCATACAGTGATTGTAACGCCCTAACAACTGTGGATCCACTGGGCCACTTACCGGTTGACTTTGGACCAAACTTGGGGGTGAAGTTTAAGTATTTCCCTGGTTTTCACCCTTCATCCTGCTCCAGTATGCGGGAACTGATCTTAGCTGCAAAAGGAGACACCAGGTCACTACCACAAGAGTGGTTAAGTGGTTGCTGGCCAATCAGGCCAGAACACCCCAGTGCCAAGTGTGAATACAGCCGAATGAGGCAGGTTGACACTTTAGATGAAATAAGAGCAGCAGCAGAGTCAAATTAAACAAATCTCACTAGAGTTCAGGTGAAGCCCAATGGAAAAGGCTTGATCACCAGACAGAGGTGTGGTCCACAATTCAGGTACAGGAGAAGGAAACAGGGACTGAAGGATCAGGCTGAGGCAAAATCAGGAAAGAGGCTATGATCAGAAAAAGAACAGTCTCCTTTGCTATGCAGAAACTATACTTTTGCTCAGGCACCACAGAACGGGTGAAGTGCTCCAGGTGGAGCCTGGAAAGGATTGGAGGAGAACAGGAATCAGGGACATGCATGAATCCTTAAAGAAACAGACTTTTCACATTTGTGGCCTCTAAGGGGTGAGCCAGTAATTGTCACCACCTGCGACAGTACAGAAGAGAATGTACGGTTTCTGCTGCAAGGAGGAGGAGCGGAGCATGCGGCTAAGACAAGGTAAGCAGTAGGACACAATGCAAGCAAACTGCCAATGTTACAGTAATGTTATACTTAACAGTTCTTTAGCTTTAAATATAACTGGCAGAGAAACTCTGGGTTAACATATAGGCCCAGATTTATCAAAGAATGTCTACGGTAGAACTATTTTCCCACATTTATTTGAGTGGTGGGTTTGACTAGCATGCATCTTATTTATCAAGAAGGTGCAGCAGGATGATGAATTTTGCGCAGCTCTGCTGTGGTGGGAAAAGCTCTACCACATACACTTTTTCTAGACGCTTGTGAGGGAGGGAAGTAGACACTTTCCTGAATTTGGCAGGTTAGGTGTTTCTACTTAATTTCACAGAGCTGCCGGGACATTTTTACTTGCCTTTAGATGTTACAATCAAATTTGATTGTGGTGTCTAATGCATTAGAGATGGGTCCTGGTGGCAGATAGCAGCCAGGACCACCCAGCTATGACCCGCGCTCAGCTCCTGAGCATGTGTCATAAAAGGGGAGTGGGACGCCGTCGTCCACAAGAGGTTAAAGGTTGAATTGCAAAAGGTAGAAGTGATTCTCATGCCTACTGGTAGGTGGTGTAGCTTTGCACCTAAAAAAGTACCTTTGCGCACAAAATAGCGACTTTTGAAAAAAGTCGCAAATTATAAATACGTGACCACTGCATGGTCAAAAAGAAAAAGTTCTATGGGTAGGCAAAAAGAGTGAAACTGTCAAAAGATGCATAAAAATCGCTAAATATGCTGCTTGAGCCTGAACTGCGCCAAAACATAGACAAAACAAAATGCTCCAAAAGCAATTATAAAGCTCCCCCCATAGTATTTTGGCAAGGATTTTGTCCTCATTTTGGAATTCATTTTGATCATAGACACATAATAGTTAGACCTTCAAAGAAGTTTTAACTCTTACCAAAATATTCATAGAGTAGACTAAGCTCATAATCTGAGTAACCTCAGTCATTGGATTCCAAAGAATATCTAAACCACTTATTTGACAAAAGCAGTCATCTAAAATTATAATTTTTTCTTACAATCAGGTTTTAACTCAATAAGTCAATAGTTTTGATTGGTCGGGGTCTGAATGTTCAGACCTTGACAGTTCTCTGGATATGGTCAGGTAAAGTACATGCTCCCAACAATCTCTATCTCGCTGCACCAGATAGGTTCCATGAGATCATATCTGAGATAGAACCTGCCGAAGAGGGAGTCCCACCACTCGAAACGCGTCGTTTTACTTGCATGCCTCCAATAAATCTTTTTTCTTTTTCTTAATAAGTCCGGACCCATCTCTAATGCATTAGACACCACAATCAAATTTGATTGTAGCATCTAAAATGCAAGCAAAAATGTCCCGGCAGCTCTGTGAAATTAAGTAGAAACACGTAACCTGCCAAATTCAGGACCCAGGAACGTGTCTACTTCCCTCCCTCACAAGCATCTACAAAAGTGTATGTGGTAGAGCTTTTCCCACCACAGCAGAGCTGCGCAAAATTCATCATCCTGCTGCACCTTCTTGATAAATAAGATGCACGCTAGTCAAACTCATCACCAGGGGTGTAGCTAGAAACCCCAGGGCCCCGGTGTGAAAAATTGCCTTGGGCCCCCCTACCACCTGACAACCTGCTTCCACAATCCTGGACGACCCCTTACTCAGTCGCACAAAGATATCAGTGACTACAGCACTGATGGGACACAGTCAGGAGAATACACAACTATATAAGTGACTATATCAGGCAGGGCCAGACAGACAAAACAGACATTGAACAACAAGCAGACCATTTTTCTGGAGGGGATTCAACTATTGGGACCCCCCACCAATCACCTTGGTTCCAGTTGCTCTCCAGCTGTTATAAAGCTATAACTCCCATCATGTCTGGAGAACCTCAGGCATTATAGGAGTTGTAATTTTGCAACAGCTGGCGAGCCACAGATTAGGGTATAGCATCACCCATCATCACTGCAGAACTAACAAGTGACTACAGCTCTGATGGGACAGTCAGGAGAAAACACAATGATATCTGTGACCTGAGTGATGTCTTCTCTGTTCTTTTCTTCTTCATCTGGTTCAGATGTCAGGACTTCTTCCAGCTCCATCTTCTCTGCAGAGTCTGACACCTGTACCTCATAGGTTCTCACTTTGTCAGTAGATCCTCATCCTCTGTATGAAGACAATACTCATTATTATTTTGCTAAATACTGTACCCCCTGAATATAATACCGCCACTCACTGTATCCCCTGAATATAAAACTATCATCCATTGTACCTCCTGCATATAATACTGCCACCTACTGTAGCCCCTGAATATAATACTGCCACACACTGTACCCCTTAATACTACCACACACTGTACCCCTTAATATAATACTGCCACACACTGTATCCCCTGAATATTAAACTATCATCCACTTTACCTCCTGCATATAATACTGCCACCTATTGTACCCCCTTAATATAATACTGCCACACACTGATTCCCCTGAATATAAAACTATCATCCACTGTTCCTCCTGCATATAATACTGCCACCTACTGTACCCCCTGAATATCTTCCACACACTGTACCCTCTAAATATAATACTGCCACACACTGTATCCCCTGAATATAATACTGCCACCTACTGTACCCCCTGAATATAAAACTGCCACACACTGTAACCCCTGAATATAATTGTACCCCTGAATATAATACTTCCACACACTGTACCCCCTGCATATAATACTGCCACACACTGTACTCCTGAATATAATACTGCCTCTTACTGTAACCCCTGAATATTATATTGCCACCTATTGTACCCTGAATATAATACTTCCACACACTGTATCCCCTGCATAATATACTGCCACCTACTGTACCCCCTGAATATAATACTTCCACCTACTGTACCCCCTGAATATAATACTGCCACCTACTGTACCCCCTGAATATAATACTTCCACCTACTGTACCTCCTGAATATAATACTGCCACCTACTGTACCCTGTGAATATAATACTTACACCTACTGTACCCCTGAATATAATACTTACACCTACTGTACCCCCTGAATATAATACTGCCACCTACTGTACTCCCTGAATATAATACTTCCATCTACTGTACCCCCTGAATATAATACTGCCTCCTACTGTACCCCCTGAATATAATACTGCCACCCACTGTACCCCCTGAATATAACACTGCCAACTACTGTACCCCCTGAATATAATACTGCATACAGACATACACACACACACACACACACACATCATTCATACATACAGTACATGCACACATATATACACACACACACACACATCATACACACATATCATACATACACCCGCCGCCTCCAGATCCCCCCCCCCCCCACAGAATACATCTCCACACATCATACATACATCTTGTTTACACACATCTATCATTCATACACATCATTCATACATCATACATACAGCGCACATCAGGGGAGATTTATCAAAACCTGTCCAGAGGAAAAGTTGCCCATAGCAACCAATCAGATCACTTATTTATTTTCTAACAAGGTCTCTGCAAAATGAAATAAGTGATCTGATTGGTTGCTATGGGCAACTGGGCAACTTTTTCTCTGGGCAGGTTTTGAAAAATCTCCCCCATCATTCATACATCATACATAAAGTACATACACACATCATTCATACATCATACATACAGTACATACACACATCATATATGCACATACATCAGCAAAATCTGCTGAAGCAAATCTGCACCAAACATATGCACACGTGAACGCACCCTTAGGGTAGGGTCACATATAACAGATCAGTAGTGTATGTTACTCTGCTGATCCGTCAATGACGTGACCCTATAGTGTGCCTCCAGCTGTTTTCCCCCGTGTCCTGCTGGCAGCAGCAATCTGCCGCTACACAGTGTCTCAGAGTACACTGCATGTGCCCGCGGTGACTCGCAGGTCCCTGTGTGGCTGCTTGTTAGAGGCAGATTGCTGTTGTGAACAGCACACAGGGGGAGAAACAGCAGGAGGCTCCCTATAGAGTCAAGTCATCGGCAGATCCGCATCGTAAAATACGCTGCGGATCTGTTACATGTGACCCTAACCTAATGTTAATCTGTACAGGATGATTTATGATAAGAGAGGTTTCCACAATATATAATTTTTTTCTATAACTTAAAGGAGTACTCCAGGATGCAAAAATTTTCATTCAGACTGCCGGCAGTAAAATAATAAATATATATACGCACCAGGGGAGCGGCCTCCGCCGCGATCCTTTTCCTGGTTGCCGGTGGTCGGTGAGTCGCACTGCCGCTCAGCCTATCGCCCGCCGAGGCAGGATTTCGCTGCGGATGGTGATTGTCAGTATGCCTCACCAACCACCGGCAACCAGGAAAAGGATCGCGGCGGAGGCACCAGGGGAGAGACAGCAGGTATGTATATTTATTATTTTACTGCCGGCAGTCTGAATGAAAATATTTGCATCCCAGAGTACTCCTTTAAGATATTTACTGTAAGCCAGTGTTTTCTAACCATGGCACCTCCCGCTGTTGCAAAACTACAACTCCCAGCATGCCCGGACAGCCTTTGGCTGTCCAGGCATGCTGAGAGTTGTAGTTTTACAACAGCTGGAGGCACCATGGTTGGAAAACACTGGCTTCAAAGATCCGAGGATGTCACTATGCGCAACTTCTATGAAGTGAGCGCAGGAGTTCGCGCACTAACTTCATAGCCATGCTGCAATGCTGTAAATGAACGGCGCTTCATGCTTCTTTTTCTAAAAGCCCCCCCCCCCTGTCCTCCTACATGCTCCTTTACCAACACCCTCCCCTTCTCCATGCTCCTTTACCAACACCCTCCCCTTCTCCATGCTCCTTTTTCAGGGGGGTATTGGAAAAAGAGGTCAGAGGGGGGCTTATTCGTGCTCCTCCCCCTCCCCCCCGTTCTGCTCCTTGTTCCTTTTCCAACCATCCCCCCCCATCAGTCCTCCATGTTCCTTCCCCCCCCCTGTCCTGCTCCTTGTTCCTTTTCCAACCCCCTCATTTGTCCTCCATGTTCCTCCCCCCCCCCGTCCCCCACGATGTTTATTTTCCAACCCTCCACACTCCCCACCCCATCTGTCCTCCATGTTCCTTCCCCCCCCCCCCCTCTGTCATACTCCATGCCAGTGTTTCCCAACCAGGGTGCCTCCAGCTGCGCCCAAACTACAACTCCCAGCATGCCCAGACAGCCTTTGGCTGTCCAGGCATGCTGGGAGCTGTAGTTTGGCCACAGCTGAAGGCACCCTGGTTGGGAAACACTGCTCCATGCTCTTCTAGCCAGCAAACCCTCCCCCGCCACTCTCACCTCTAACCCTCCGTCATTGTTTTCCATCCTCGTCCAGCTCCTCACGTTGCAGGGAGGATGCAGCATCTCTAGGCGGAGGCAGGATGTCCTCCTCCTCCTGCACAGCTGGGGCAGGGACCGTGACGTCAGGTACATGCTTCCGACGTCTGCTGCTCTTAAAGCGGCAGTGTCCCTTCCCCCAGCCGACTTTACTTGGGGCCGGGGGACCGGACTAAATGAGGCCCCCCTTCAGTACCACCAGAGAAGGGGGTCTCCCGGGGAGCAGAACTGCCAGGGAGGTTTTTATTTTTTGTAAATATAGCAAGGCATAGGGGCCCGGTCGCCATGGTGACCGTTGCGACCTCTATAGCTACGCCACTGCCCACCACCCAAATAAATGTGGGAAAATAGCTCTACTGTAGACATTCTTTGATAAATCTGGGCCTATATGTTAACCCAGAGCTTCTCTGCCAGTTACATTTAAAGCTAAAGAACTGTTTAGTATAACATCACTGTAACATTGGCAGTTTGCTTGCATTGCGTCCCACTGCTTACCTTGGCTCCGCTCCTCCTACTTTCAGCAGACACCGTACATTCTCTTCTATACTGTCGCAGGTGGTGACAGTTACTGGCTCACCCCTTAGAGGCCACAAATGTGAAAAGTCTGTTTCTTTAAAGGGGTACTCCGCCCCTGGCATCTTATCCCCTATCCAAAGGATAGGGGATAAGATGTTAGATCACCGCAGTGCCGCTGCGGCACCCCACCATCATTACTGCACAGAGCGAGTTCGCTGTGTGCGTAATGACGGGTGATACAGGGGCCGGAGCAGTGTGACGTCGTGGCTCCGCCCCTCATGACATCACGGCCTGTCCCCTTAATGCAAGTCTATGGCAGGGGGTGTGACGACCACCACGCCCCCTTCCCATAGACTTGTATTGACGGGGCGGGCCGTGACGTCACGAGGGGAGGAGCCGTGATGTAACGATGCTCCGGCCTCTGTTTTGCCCGTCATTACGTGCAGAGCGATCTCGCTCTGCGCAGTAATGATAGCGGGGTGCCGCAGCAGCGATCCCCGGCGATCTGACATCTTATCCCCTATCCTTTGGATAGGGGATAAGATGTCTAGGGGCGGAATACCCCTTTAAGGATTCATGCATGTCCCTGATTCCTGTTCTTCTCCAATCCTTGCCAGGATCCACCTATAAGATATAAGATATCACCCTTTCTGTGGTGCCTGAGTAAAAGTATAGTTTCTGCATAACAAAGGAGTTTGTTCTGTTTCTGATCATAGCCTCTTTCCTGATTTTGCCTCAGCCTGATCCTTCAGTCCCTGTTTCCTTCTCCTGTACCTGAATTGTGGACCACACCTCTGTCTGCTGATCAAGCCTTTTCCATTGGGCTTCACCTGAACTCCTTCGCTTTTCTGCTCTAACAGCCCCAGCTCTGCTAAGGGCCTAGTCAGCGCCACTGAGAACACCGCCATTGGAAATGCAGAAGGGGGAGAGAAAATTCTTCTGAAGGTCATCCTCCACAAACTCAGCACGGGATAAGTGCAGGCTGCACTCCTCTGTTATACCACAATGGTGTTGTGCTCATAGTACAACATCCAAAGGTGAGAAAACATTTTACCTGTATGCATATGATTATTTCTGAAAAAGGATAATGGTGCTTAGATGCGCATTGGTCTGTTCTGTTTTTTTTCGTTTAAGAAAATTGATCAGATGATATCTGTGAGATGGATATCCCAGCAAGCTGGGGAGCAAAGTGCATAGACATGGTGTTCTCCTGGCTATATCCAGAGATTGATGATGGTCTGAACATTAAGACAATGATTGATCAAAACCTTTGGCTGGTCTCTGCTGCATGTCAAAAGTAAAAATAAATAAATAAATGACAGGGGCACTTTAATAATAAAGTTCAGGATGATACTTTCGTATTGTTCTTTTTCTAGGTTTACAAGTGTGAAGATGTTAAATGGGGTTGGATGGTGTATTTAAGTGCATACAGCTTTATAAGATACAGATCCAAAATGCACATCCGTACACCATAGCCAACTCTCACCTTGCAGTTCTGACAATCCTCCAGTATGGATAGCCCAGAGCAGAGCCACGAGCTACCAACAGGAGAAGAATGAATTTCCAGATGGAGAATAACGGTTAAAACTTCAACTTTATTTTAGCATAAAACAATATAATGCAAATAGCAACAAACACCAAAGTGAAGGTAACTATATTATGAAACACCTATATGCATAGTCCAAATGCAAAAGCTTTGGTGTAGGGCTTCATACATGACCTCCCAATCGAACAGAAAAGCACAAGATTACTATGGAGTCATTTAAATCAAGTTTAAAACATAATAATGTTTATTGATTCAATAAAAATACATATGACACAATGATATAAACATGTAAGAGAAAAGGGAGAAGTGTACACTGGGGGAGGCTAAACAAAGGGGTAACACTACCTGCTCATGCATGTAAACAATATTATTCTAATAAATAAAAGTGTATGAAATGGCCAGTCTTTTAAGTGCATAGCTTGGGGAATAAAACCTCTGAAAGCGCAACAGACAGATGGGCATGGCAATACATACCAAGAAACAGAATATTCAATGTAATGGCAAAACAGGAGGGACGCCACCCCAACACACATTTCGGTGAGTCCTTCGGCCCAGGTAGTGTCGCCCCAGTGGAAACTTCTCCCTTTTCTCTTACGTGTTTTTATAATTGTGTCAGTATCCTAATTTTTTAAGGAGTAAGAATTTTATCAGGGGTTAGAGTTATTAAATCATGTAAATACAATAGGGTTTGGGGATGTTGCAGAAGTGAGGCGGCCAAAGATGTTCCTGCAGCAAACTCTGTTCTGGTTCAGATGGAGAAGAAAAAGAAAAGAGAAAGATTCCAGTGTGAAAAAATTTCACCTGTGAGTTACTGGATTATAAATAAATAATTGTATTAATTGTCCATGAGAAACATACCATGCCCAGTGAGTCACATGCACAAGTCCTAGTCTCGCTGATGGAACTTGCTGGGTGTCGTACTGTTGCTTTGGCAACCTGACCCCTCTTCCCATCTGTGTCTCTGAACCCCAAATTGTGCAGAACGTGTGAACATCTTTGAGGTTATGCTTTAAGGAAGTATGAGGAAACTGACCAAATAAAGCAGAATTTTCAGCAGCGCAACTTTATATATACCCTTATTTTTTTTTTGCAATATGGTGGAGGGATTTTATATGTGGGCTGGTGGGTCTTGTGTGCCAGGGCTACATTTTAGACCCAGTCCAGGCCTGCAACCCATGGACAGGTATAGCAATGTTTTCCTAATCCTACACAAATCCTTCAGTACTAAATATTTAGATCTTCTATAAAGCTTGGGGGATCTCATAGTTATAGTTTGATAAAGGGTATATTTTTTAGATAGTTGCCAACTTTATAGTCTACTCGCTAAGTACCCAGAGTTGCCTCATATTCCGTCCTCATATCCCAACCTCATATCTTGACCCTATATCCTGTCCTCATATCCAGTCCTGAACCCATATCCCCTCCTCATTCTGTCCTCACATCCTGACCTTTTATCCTGTCCTTACTTCCTGAACTTATATCCCGTCCCCATATCCCGACCTCATATCTCGTCCTTGTATCCTGACCTCATATCCTGTGCTTAATATCATATCCTGACCTCATATCCCACCCTTATATCCCAACCTCATATCCAGTCCTCATATCCCATCCTCATATCTGGACCTCCTATCCTGTCTCCATATTCTGTCCTTATATCTCATCCTCCTATGCCATCTTCATATCCCGTCCTCAGATGGTGTGGCTTTGTGGGACTGTGCATGCCAGACCGATTTACAAAAAAGGATAGAAAATAAAGGGGGTGTTACTGAAAGGGTGGGCATGCTTTGCTAGATGGCATGTGGGGAGGGTGTGGCTTGCTAGCTGGACTGCCGCACTCACCACGAGATGCAGAGCAGAGCTTGTGGTGTAAGGTACTGGAAGTCCCATATACTTGCATGGGACTTGAAACAAAAACCCCATCCTTCATGTAAGTGGGTAGGTTAGGGTTAATTTAATTATACTATAATTTTTATTTGACATATAAGTAATATGTTTAACAAGTATTATCGAAATATCTCCAGCCATATGGAAGTTATGCTAAAATAAAAATTTTCCCTAGACTTGCATGGGACTTTAAACGTTTGAAAGTTATGCAGTAAGATATATTTCCGATAGACTTGTATGGGATTTTAAACAAAAACCCCAACCTTCGCAGTGGGTAAGGGTTAATAACCTATCCTATATTTTTAGTTGCAATGGATAGAGTTTCTCCGAGACAATCGTGCTCAGGGGAAAAAAATCGGTGTCCAAAAAAGCGCTCTCTCCTCTGCGTCAGCTCGCGGGTATCGGATACAAATGGTGGTCATGAAAAGAAATAGCCTTTTTCTCAATAAAACTCCTAAATACAACTACTAAGCTACTCCACCGAGCAAGGCTATTTCTTTTCATGACCACCATTTGTATCCGATACCCGCGAGCTGACGCAGAGGAGAGAGCGCTTTTTTGGACACCAATTTTTTTTCCCTGAGCACGATTGTCTCGGAGAAACTCTATCCATTGCATCCTCCAGACGTCCCGGACCCACAGGACGCCACGGTGTGAGCCGCACCTCCTAAATTCAGCCATTCCCGTTGCACCGGGAGACAAGCACTACATGGTGTTGTGCCCAGTGCACAACACCCCAAGGTGAGCAAAAACTGTTCATACATCTTCTGCCCAGTGTATTAAGAACCACATTTACGGCACATTATCGCGCTATTCTTTTTTGTTTCTATTTTTTCATATATCAAGTATCTATATTTTTAGTTAACAGACTAGTAACATGTGTACCAAATTTCATGGAAATATCTTTAGCCGTTTGGAAGTGATGCTGGAACATACACACATTGGGGGAATTCATAAAGCTGTGCTTACATACACAGTTTTCCATGGTTTTCTAAGTGTTTCTTATGTGTGACACATTTATCATACTATCACAGGGGGGGTTGATAAATTTGGCATACATAAGTAAAAACACTTTATTAGCATACATAAGCAAAAACCAAGAAATTACTTCAGAACACCACTTTGTAACACCACCTCTTCTCCCCTGTGACTTTTCTGCTCTAAAGCCGCATTTGTGACAAAAATGTACAATATATATGTATTTATTTCCTGTACTAACCCATTTTTTGTATGTTTTTTTCTCATTTCAGTTCCGTGTATGCAAAGGACTACTTCGGGTACGATGACCAGCATTTTTTTTGTTTAATAATAAAATGATTAACGAGGGCTTGTTTTTTGGAATAATTTTTTTTTGTTTTCTTAAAAGGTTTAGTAGTGGAAGCTCACTACTGGAGTCCATTACTAAGCTGGGCTTAGCATTAGCCCTAAAAACAGCTAGCGCTTCCCCCTATTTTTACCCTGGTACCCACGCCACAGGGGTGCCGGGAAGAGCCGGTACCAACAGGCCCAGAGTGTCAAAAATGGTGCTCCTGGGCCTAGGCTGGCATTATTTAGACTGGGGAGGGTCAGTAACAATGGTCCTCGCCCACCTTGGTAACTTCAGTGTTACGCCGAGCGCTCCGGGTCCCCGCTCCTCCCCGGAGCGCTTGCAGCGTTCTCTCATTCGCAGCGCCCCGGTCAGACCTGTTGACCGGGTGCGCTGCGATATTACTCCCAGCCGGGATGCGATTCGCGATGCGGGACGCGCCCGCTCGCGATGCGCATCTCGGCTCCCGTACCTGACCCGTTCCCCGTCTGTGTTGTCCGGGCGCGCGCGCGCCGGGTCTCTGCCATTTAAAGGGCCGCTGCGCCACTGATTGGCGCAGCAGGCCTAATCAGTATTCTCACCTGTGCACTCCCTATTTATACCTCACTTCCCCTGCACTCCCTCGCCGGATCTTGTTGCCATTGTGCCAGTGAAAGCGTTTCCTTGTGTGTTCCTAGCCTGTGTTCCAGACCTCCTGCCGTTGCCCCTGACTACGATCCTTGCTGCCTGCCCTGACCTTCTGCTACGTCCGACCTTGCTCTTGTCTACTCCCTTGTACCGCGCCTATCTTCAGCAGTCAGAGAGGTTGAGCCGTTGCTGGTGGATACGACCTGGTTGCTACCGCCGCTGCAAGACCATCCCGCTTTGCGGCGGGCTCTGGTGAATACCAGTAGCAACTTAGAACCGGTCCACCAGCACGGTCCACGCCAATCCCTCTCTGGCACAGAGGATCCACCTCCAGCCAGCCGAATCGTGACATTCAGGCTGTTGCTGCTTGGTTGGTATCTGGCTGAGAATGAAAATACGGTGAACCACACACACACGGTTTTAAAATAATAAAAAATATAAAAAAATGCTCAGGGTTCCCCGTATTTTCATTCTCAGCACAATACTAAGCAAGCAGCAACAGCCTAATGTTACTAGGGCTGGCAAGTACCATTGTTACTGACCCTCCCCAGCCTAAATAATGCCAGCTTGTTACCGCCTAGGCCCAGGAGCAACATTTTTGACACTCCAGGCCTTTGGTACCGGCTCTTCCTGGCACCCCCTGTGGCTTTGGGTACCGGGGTAATAATTGGAGGCTAGTGCTAGCTGTTTTTGTGGCTAACGCTAAGCCTGGCTTAGTAGTGGATTCCGTCTATTAGACAGCTTCTACTACTTAAAGAGGTACTCCGGTGAAAAACTTTTTTTTTTTTTTAAATCAACTGGTGCCATAAAGTTAAACTGATTTGTAAATGACTTCTATTAAAAAAATCGTAATCCTTCCTGTACTTATTAGCTGCTGAATACTACAGCAGAAATTATTTTCTTTTTGAAACAGAAATGTCTGCTGACATCACAAGCACAGTGCTCTCTGCTGACATCGCTGTCCATTTTATGAACTGTCCAGAACAGCATATGTTTGCTATGGGGATTTCCTTTTACCCTGGACAGTTCCTAAAATGGACAGAGATGTCAACAGAGAGCACTGTGCTCCTGATGTCAGCAGATAGCTCTGTGTTTCAAACGGAAAAGAATTTCCACTGTAGTATTCAGCAACTAATAAGTACAGGAAGGATTAAGATTTTTTAATAGAAGTAATTTACAAATCTGTTTAACTTTCTGGCACCAATTGATTTAAAAAAAAAGTTTTTCACCGGAGTACCCCTTTAAAAATAAAAACACCACATGTTTAAAAAAAATTTATTCCAAAAAAACACTCCCCCACAGCCCTCGTCAACCCTTTTATTAATATTAAACAAAAAAAATCTGAAGAAGTCCTCTCTATACACGGATCTGAAATGAGGAGAAAAAAAACACAGAAAATATGTTAATACATTTATGGTGCCTCCAGCAACAGCTGGAGGCACCCTGTTCCTAAACTACAACTCCCATCATGGGAGTTGTAGTTTAGCAACATCCAGTGAAGCCTGCTTATCTCCCACCGCCTACGCCACATGACTACAGATCCCAGCATGTCCTCACTGTAAAGGCATGCTGGGAGTTGTAGTTGTGAGACGCAGGCTGGTGTGAAATGTGCGGGCGGGTGACAGGGAAGCTTGTCCCCCACTTGCACATCTCCCACCCGCCTGCGCCACATGACTACAACTCCCAGTATGCTCTTACAGCACGGACATGCTGGGAGTTGTAGTTGTGTGGTGTGCGGGCGGTGGGTGATAGATGCGGGCGGGCTGTGGGGAGGGGAGCCGGCCAGCCGGGAACCATAAATATAATATTATGGCATTGTCATTTCATATTAACCCACCCGGAGCTGTGATTGGCCAATCAGAGCTTCAGGTGAGAAATATGAAACTACAGTGCCGTAGTTTTATATTCCTGTGAGCCGGCCAGGGAGCAGAGCGCTTGTCACCTGTGCGCACCACACAACTACCACTTACAGCATGTCTTTGCTGTAAGGGCATGCTGGGATTAGTAGTCTTGCGGCGGAGGGGATAAGTGTTCCGCTCCCCAGCCAGCCACCAGGGCTTCACAATCCCAAAGAGAAAACAGAAGAATTTTTGAAATTTAAAATGAAGATTTTGGATAACTAGTGCTACCATAACAAAATTGAATTCCCAGGCCCAGCAGCAGTATTAGTAAACCATATATTGCCTGAATGACACAGCCTGGAGTTGGCATAAGCATGAGGAGACCATTGAAATTTATGATTTTTTAATTAAAATTTAAGATTTTGAAATTTAAATTAAGGATTTTGACATTGAACTTTTACCTCCCAAGTTTTAGTATCCCGGGCTCCGGCGTGTGGGTACAAAAGGCCAAATCTAACAAAGAGCACAACGACAGAGCCTGGAGGTGGCATAAGCATGAGTTTACAAGAGGGCTTCACAACCCCTAACATTAAAATGTTAATGTTGAAATCTGTATACAAGATGTATATTAGCTAGTGCTAACCTCAAAAAACTTTAGGCACAGGGCCAGCAGCATCACTAAACTATATAGTTGCTGAAACACACAGCCTGGAGCAGGCAGCAGGATGCGTACATAGGAGGGCTTCATAACCCCTAACATTAAAAGAGCAATGTTGAAATTTTGATTGAGCATGTAGGTTTGCCAGTGGTAACATAAAAACCTAGTAATATCTAAGACAGTCCCAGCTGCATCAGAAATCAATATATTGGCTGAATGACACGCCTGGAGGTGGGGAAAGCATGAGGAGACCATATAGTGGCTGAATGGCACAGCCTGGAGTTAGCAGAAGCATAAGGAGACACAATAGTGGCTGAATGAAACAGCCTAGAAGTGGCAGCAGCAGCATCAGGAGTCCTGAAAGTGACCCAGTGACCCAGTGAGTGGTGCGGTGGCTGGCAATACCAGTACCTGGTGATGAAGGTGGCAGAAATGTTTGCAACTGGGGAGCAGTGCCTTACATCTGTTTGGCACTATCCATATTTGTGCAGTGTTGGTGTAGCACCATGGTCAATCTACTCTGATACTTCTGGCATTGGTGGGTGGAAATCCTGGCTGATCCATGCCTGATTCATCTTCACAAAGGTCAGTCTCTCCACATTTTTCATGGACAGAGGAGTTCTCCTTGGGGTGACTATGGCCCCCACCGCATTAAACAACTGCTCTGATGCCACACTACTGGCCGGGCAGGACAGCTTTTGCAGGGCAAAATCTGTAAGTTGAGGCCACAAATCAAGTTTGGCTGCCCAGAAGTCCAGCGGATCTTCAAGGTTTGTTGGCATGGGCATGTCAAGGTATACCACCACCTGCTGGTTCAGGTCCTGCTCCATGTCTACCTGCTGCTGATGAGTTGCTTCAACTCAACTCAATAGTGACTTATTAGGGTTATAGGTTGAACTTGATGGACTGGTCTTTTTTCAACCTTATGAACTATGTTACTACGTTACTATGCGGGTGAAGAAAGGTACTCATCAGTGACTGTAGGCTGCTGCTGATGGAGCTGGTACTACTGCTGCCACCCCACCCCATCCCACATGGGCATGTTAAGGTATACCACCACCTGCTGGTTCAGGTCCTGCTCCATGTCTACCTGCTGCTGATGAGTTACTTCAACTCAACTCAATAGGGACTTATTAGGGTTATAGGTTGAACTTGATAGACTCTGGTCTTTTTTCAACCTTATGAACTATGTTACTATGTTACTATACGGGTGAAGAAAGGTACTCATCAGTGACTGTAGGCTGCTGCTGATGGAGCTGGTACTGCTCCTGCCACCTCACCCCTACCCAGCAGCCATGGCAGTGGAAGGTGAGCGAAGAGGGCCTGCCCGAGTAAGACCCGCTAGTGGATAAACGATGGCGCCGAAAGGCATCAGCCAACTGACTACATAGGATCTCTCTGTAGTAGGTCAGTTTGTCCTCCGTTCAGTGGGTGTAAAAAGGGCACCTATTTTGTGCCAGTAGCGTGGGTCCAATAAGGTGGAGACCCAGAAGTCATCCCGCTGCCAAATGGTAACAATTCGGCTGTCAATATGCAAGCAATTGAGCATGCATTGTGCCATTTGTGCAAGTGACTCGGAGGAACTCCCTGCCTCCATCTCCACTGCATACTGCCACTGTGTGTCTGGGTCCTCTGTCTTGCCTTCCTCATAACCCTCTAGCTCCTCTAGTTCATCATGCTCCTCCTCTTCTGTCTGATGACTAGAAACACTGCCCATCTCATCAAACCAAAACTGTGCTCCACTGTGCTCCTCATCCTGCTCCTCCTCCTCTTCCAGTTCAGCCCCCACAGGGATCATGTGGTCGTCAGATGTAGGCGCAACGACTCCATTGCCCTGACAAGCCATTGTTTCCAATACTTGTTGTAGAAAATGAAGCAGTGGAATGACGTTCATCCCGTAATCCTGGCGACTTACGCATATTGTGGCTTCCTCAAAGGGCCTGAGCAAACGGCAGGTGTCACATATGAGCTGCCACTGGTTCACATTGAAGTTACACACAAGATTACCCCTATTTGCTTGGATCTTCAAGAAATCTGTGACGGCCTTTCTCTGTTCATACAGTCGGTCCAACATATGCAGTGTGGAATTCCAATGTGTGGCAACTTCACAAATCAGACTATGTTGGGTGATACCATTCTGACGCTGCAGCTCAAGGAGGGTGTGCTCTGCGGTGTACGAGTGGCTGAAGTGCATGCAAAGTTTCCTTCCCATTCTTAAGATGTCTTGCAAAAGGGGGAACACTTCAGGAACTACCTGACAACCAGATTTAACTTGTGTGCCATGCAGGGCGCATGGGTCACCTTTCCTTGTCGCAGCGTGGGCACAATGTTCTTCCCGTTGTTGGTCACCATGGTTCCAATTTCCAGTTTTCGTGGAGTAAGCCATGCTCAGATTTCTTTCCGAATGACTTTTAGCAGTTCATCCCCTGTGTGACTCCATTCGCCAAGGCAAACAATGTGAAGAACAGCCTGACACCGCCGTGCCCTGCACACATGGTATACTGAAGGGCCACTGAGACTTGTCCAGGCAATGGAGGCTGAGGACACGGTGGAGGATGAGGAGGCGGAGTCGCACCCCGTCACAGGACCAACGGACTGACAGCGTGGAGGAGGAAGCGGCGTGATCTATCCAAGTTGGTGTTGTGGCTGTGGAGGAACCACATTCACCAAGTGAGCCATAAAGGACATGTTTTGTCCCTGACCGTAGTTACAGCTCCAAACGTCTGCGCTGACGTGCACTTTGGTACACATCGGCAGGCTCTTGGACTGGCCCACCTTCTCTTCCACAAAATTGTGCAGGGCCGGTACTGCCTTCTTCGCAAAGAAATGACGGCTTGGTACTCTCCACCTTGGCTCGGCACAAGCCATCAGTTCTCTGAAAGGTGCAGAGTACACCACTTTAAAAGGGAGCAACTGCAGCACCAGCAACTTGGACAGGAGCACATTCAGCTTCTGCACCATTGGATGAGTGGGCGCAAACTGTTGTCTCTTGGACCTGACTTTGCGGATGGATTGTTGGCTGAATGGCTGACTAAAAGTGGGAGAAGCAGGAGCATCTGGAGCGACAGAAGGAGGGTATGACACACAGCTCCATTCAGCTGAGGTGGTGGAGCCTTGGCTGGCCAAACGATGGAGCGGCTGACCACTGGGTGATGCAGCAGGCTGGACCACTACATCGGAGCCATGGTTTTTCCAGGCCGCTTTATGGTGGTGAAGCATGTGTTGACGCAGGGCCATGGTGCCAACATTGGGACCCTGGCCATGCTTCACCTTCTGCCGACATATCTTGCATGTGGCTATGTAAAACTCCTCTGGATGCTTGATGAAAAGCTGCCACACCGCTGAGTAGCTGATTTTCCCACCAACAGTCCGCACTAATTGACTGCTACTGCAGCCGTCTCCAGGAACCCCTGTTCTACTACCTCCCGGAAAGGTAGGCTGCCATGAAACAGGTGGTCTCCCCGGGCACGTTTGGCTACAGAATTTCCACTTCTGCCACCACGCTGACTGCCAACCATGCTACCGCCTTGCTGGCTCAGCTGCTGCCTCATGGGCAACCTGCAACTCTTTTCTCCTGATGATGATGAAGCCCCTTCTGCACCTGGCTCCCAATTGCGATTGGCTTCATCATCATCTTCATCAAGTGTCTGCACGTCACTGATGTCCTACTCAGGTTCCTCAACAGTGTCTGCTTCAGGACCCTTAACCCTGCCAACACCGCCTCCCATGTCTCTCTCCTAATCACTACTTGGACGCCTAGCAGAGGAAGTGGCGCATTTCTCCTCGCCTTCTTGGCTGGGCAGTAGCTGCTGACTGTCCTCTATTAGATCGTCCTCCTTGAATAGTGGAGCTGAACCCACAGCATATGATACTTCTGTAGGAGAGTGAACAGTATAGGACACAGGAAATGAGAGGACAGTTACTGCTCCCGGGCCATGCCAACTGAGGGTTGTGTCTGAGGAACCCACCGACTGTTGACTGGGGGTGTCAGATGTCACTTGTGATTAAGTGGATAACCATGTTAACCAATCGACGACAGCAGATGAGTTGCTGGTCGAGATACAATATGAGGGGAGAAAAATGCACTACAGTCCGCTGAAAAAATGGATTTTTGCACAGCAGCAGGACACAACAGTGCAGCACCACAAAAAAAAAAAAATAATTGCACTTTGTCACAGAGTATTAAGAATCATGTCAACTGCTGGCTATTATACCATATACCGACTAGTATAAGCAGCAGATGATTTCTTGTGGAAAAAAAATACACAGAATTGCGCTGAAAAATCATTCCTGCCTCCTGTGATATGGTTCATGAAGTTAAGGCAGCTTGTTGATATGTATGAGCCAACGAAAAGCTATCTGCCCCTCTCTGATAAAAAGCTGAATAAAGTGACTAGGAGGTTTATGGCTAGCATAAAAATCCTTCTCTCTGCAGTGAATGGCATGAATGGCATGACGCAAAATGGCTGCCGATTATATATGGCTGTGACATCACAGAGGTCAATGAATGCTGATAGGCTGCATCCTGCATGTGATTCAGGGTCCTCCCGCCTACCTCCCTTCCCACCTTGCCTTCCCAGCATCCCCTGCCCCATGTACTGAAATGTGGATCCGCCATTTTAGGTATCCTGGAGCCTGGAACGCTGTAAAATGGAGTTTAAGGAAGCGATTCGCACGATAGTATTGCGGCGATATTCGCATTAATTGCAAATCGAATAAATCCTAAAATACGTAACAAATTCGGGTCCGTCTGCTTTGATTCGCTAATCTCTATTGATTTTACAAATAAAACTCATTGGAATTTTACATTGGCTTATGATTTATGATTCACAGGCCCTTTTAATATACCCTTAGTATTAAATAAATAAATTCTGCTTTATAAGTATCATAGGCTCCTGCTAAGATAAGATTGTTGAGTAACCTACAATAACACATTCAGTATCTCACATTTTTGTAAATTTTTTTTATACCGTTTCACATGACAACATTGAAGAAATGGCACTCGGATACCATATAGTAGAAGAGAGTAAAATAGTGTTTAATGTTGTGTCTTCAACACACAACCATTAATGTCTAAACCTTGGCAAAAAATAAATAAATTAGTACAACCCTAAGTGGAATTTTCTAAATTGGACCCAATTAGCCATTTTTCTTTACCAGTGTCATGTGACTCATAAGTGTTACAAGGACTCAGGGGTGAATTGAAGAAGGGATCTTAAAAGGGGTACTCCACTGGAAAACATTTTATTTTTTTTTTTACTTAAACTTACCAGAAACTTAATGGTGTACTCCGGTGGTCAACGTGTTTACCATTTTTGACTTACCCTATTTGTTTTGTTTCATTTCTATTCTTGTTGTTTAGCCTACTCTATTTCCGTTCTTTGTTGTCTTTTTATCCCCCACTTTGTTTTCCTATCTTTGCTTCTATTTCCTGTTTCTTGCTGTGCTGAAAACTACAAATCCCAGCATGCCACATGCCTTGCTGGTTTGGGGCGGCTCCTATTCTTTTTTGTTTGTTTGTTCCGCCCTTTACCCATCCTACTATTTTCCCGGGTCAGCCCCCTTATACACAGCACACTAATATAATCAGTAGAGATGAGCGAACTTACAGTAAATTCGATTTGTCACGAACTTCTCGGCTCGGCAGTTGCTGACTTTTCCTGCATAAATTAGTTCAGCTTTCAGGTACTCCCGTGGGCTGGAAAAGGTGGATACAATCCTAGGAGACTCTTTCCTAGGACTGTATCCACCTTTTCAAGCCCACCGGAGCACCAGAAAGCTGAACTAATTTATGCAGGAAAAGTCAGCAACCGCCGAGCCGTGAAGTTCGTGACGAATCAAATTTACTGTAAGTTCACTCATCTCTAATAATCAGCCTTGGTTAGGATACACTGGCATACACACACAAAAGGAACTACAACTCCCAGCATGTGTCATTCAGGAGTCTTCAGTCTGTGGTATAACACCAGCATGCTGTCTCTGTAGTCTCCTGGGGGTTGTAGTTCACCACACCTCTGTAGGGCATATACCAGTGTTTCCCAACCAGGGTGCCTCCAGCTGTTGCAAAACTACAACTGCCAGCATGCCCTCACAGCCTTTGGGCATGCTAGGAGTTTTAGTTTTGCAACAGCTGGAGGCACACTGGTTGGGAAACACTGGTGTAACATGATGTGTATGCTGAATAGGCTAGAACAGTGTTTCCCAACCAGTGTACCTCCAGCTGTTGCAAACCTACAACTCCCAGCATGCCCAAAGTCTGTAAGGGCATGCTGGGAGTTGTAGTTTTGCAACAGCTGTAGGCACACTGGTTTGTAAACACTAGCATACACACACACAACAGGGACTACAACTCCCAGCATGTTTCATTCAGGAGTCCCCCCCTCCCCCTTCACATATAGGGGGAGATTTATCAAAACCTGTACAGAGGAAAACTTGCCCAGTTGCCCATAGCAACCAATCAGCTTGCTGCTTTAATTTTTATGAAGGCCTGTGAAAAATGAAAGCAGCAATCTGATTGGTTGCTATGGGAAGGTAGGCTGCCGCGATGCATGTGGTCTCCCCCGGGCATGTTTGGCTCCAGAATTTCCACTTCTGCCACCATGCTGACTGCCAACCATGTTACCACCTTGCTGGCTCAGCTGCTGCCTCACGGGCAAACCTGCAACCCAATTCTCCTGATGATGATGAAGCCTCTCCTGCACCGGCTTCCAATTGCTATCAGCTTTATCATCATCAACAAGTGTCTGCACATCACTTATGTCCTCCTCAGGTTCCTTAACAGTGTCTGCTTCAGGAACCTGAACGCTGGCAACACCGCCTCCCACGTCTCTCTCCTCATCACTATTTTTCTGCCTAGTGAAAGAAGCGGTGGATGTCTCCTCCACTTCTTGGCTGGGCAGTAGCTGCTGACTGTCCTCTATTAGATCGTCCTCACTGAATAGTGGAGCTGAACCCACAGCATAAGATACTTCTTTAGGGGAGGAAACAGCATAGGACAGAAACAATGGGAGGACAGGGACTGCTCCCAGGCCATGCCAACTGAGGGTTGTGTCTGAGGAATCCACCGACTGTTGACTGGGGTATCAGATGTCACTTGTGATGAAGTGGATGACCGTGTTAACCAATCGATGACGGCAGATGGGTTGCTGGTCGAGACATGACCACTAACTGATACCGGGAGCTCAGGCCTCTTGCTGTGACTCCTGCTGCCACTTGCCCCTAGTCTGCTGTGACCTCTGCCTGATGAATTTAGGCCTCTGCCTCTCCTCTGTGCACGTCCTGGCACTTCTCTGCCTGACATACTAAGTGCATATGATTACAATACGCTTCACTATGCTTAAAATAGTATTTGTCTAGAACAGCAGCAGGTGTGTACTTTTGGCTGTCCTTTCACAGTATCCAGGCCCTGGACAGATTCAGTTAAAAAATAGTACACTACTTAGATGTAGGTATGCTGTATACACTGATGAGGGCAGAAAAATGCTCTGCAGTACGCTTAAAAAAACGCATTTTAGTAAAACACCAGCCGATGATTACTTTTTCCGGTCCTTTCACAGTATCTAGGCCCTTTAGAGTTTAACAGGAACAAAATAGTACACTACTTAGATGTAGGTATGTGGTATACACTTTTGAGGGCAGAAAAATGCGCTACAGTATGCTGAAAAATATGTATTTTTGCACAACACCAGCAGTACACAACAGTGCTGCAGCACACAGTCGCTGTGTACTAAACCCCAAATTGCACTCTCACAGACTATTAGGAATGGACTGCTGGGTACGTATTATACTGTCTACAGACTAGTATAATGAACAGGCCATTTGTTGTGGAACAAAGGGACAAAAAATGCGCTACAGTACGCTAACCAGCCGGTGAGTACTTTTGCCTGGACTTTCACAGTATCTAGGCCCTTGACAGATTAACAGCTACAAAACTGTACACTACTTAGATGTAGGTATGTGGTATGCACTTATGAGAGCAGAAAAATGCACTACAATACACTTAAAAAAAACATATGCACAACATCAGCAGTACACAATAGTGCTGCAGCACACAAAAGCTTGTTTTTTACCAAATAATTTTCAATTACTGTTAAGCACAAATATTTCCAGAACTGAACTTCGTACCTGCTCCACTGTGAGAATTGCTTTTTCACATTAAGTCACATATTTGTTACTCTTAAATAGTGTTGAGCGGCATAGGCCATATTCGAATTCGCGATATTTCGCGAATATATAGACGAATATTCGTCATATATACGCTAAATTCGCATATTCGTAATATTCGCTAAAATTTTTGCATATGCAAAAATTGACAAAAAGCAAAAATTTGCATATGCGAAAATTTGCATATGTGGAAATTAGCATATGCGAAAATTAGCATAAGAAAATATTTGTGCGCCAGTTTCACACAGTAGTATTGGAGCCTTCTTTACACCACACAAGCTGGAAGCAGAGAGGGATGATCACTGTGATGTGTACTGTGAAGAAAAAAAAAATAAAACGAATATTCGTAATTGCGAATATATAGTGCTATATTCACGAATATTCGCGAATATGCGATATTCGCGAATAAATTTCAAATTGCGAATATTCGCGAGCAACACTACTCTTTAACATCTTTACAATTGTTTTATATTGCTTTTACGTCTGGGGGGAGGGGAGCAGAGGAAGTCTAGGGGGGGCAGATGAGTCAAAGATGAAGGAGGGGTCTTGAGGGGGCAGAGGGATCTGGAGGAGAAGACAGGAGGGTCTGAAGGAGATGACATTCTCAAATAGATCAGAGAACACTGCACATCATGAAAACAAAAGAAATCTAACACTCAGAAAAAGAAGAGGAATCCAAGACAGCCTTAACTTCTTCATGCCCTATGACATCTCAATATCAGTATGGGCACTTCAATATCAGAAAAAAATAATAATAATGGTACCAATAAACACAACAGATCACTGCGCAAAAAATTATCTCAAAAAAATAAAAAAGTTATAAGAAAAGGACAATTTGTACCATACTCACTTTCTTACAAAAAGTAATAATTTTTTGGAACTTATATAATTAGGTATTGTTGTAATCGGATTAACCTACAGAATAAAGATAACATAAACATTTAATCCCCCAAGAGTTGCATATTTAATTTTTTTATTTAAATTTCACCCAAAAATAGCTTCTTTTTTTTGCATTGTTGTAGATTTTGCGGTCAAATGAATGATGTCATTACAAAAATTTGCTTGACCCTCATAAATTTAGCTCACCATTTTTATGAGATGACACAGACCCATGAATGTTAATGGAAGATTATGCCACTTATGAAGTTCCTAACGGATTTTAGACAATAAAGGGGGATCATTTAAAGTGTATAACGAATCTGAGGTTCTGCCTATGTGTATGCCCAAATAAGTGATATTAGAGGTCGCAATCCTGAGACCCAAGTGACGTATGTTGGTAAGCCACCTCGGGGGGGACCTACCTATTGGCAACAGTTCAGTTTTATCCACATTCATTTTAGAACCTGAGAAGGTCCCAAATAAATGTAAGTCTGCCAGTAAGGTTGGCAATGCCGTCGAAGGATTGCTGAGAAAGATTAGCACATCATCCGCAAACATTGCCAGTTTGACCGATGCTGACCCCACTGATATGCCACAAAATGTTTGGGAGTGTAGAATATGGTGGGCCAAAGGCTCCAATGCTAGATTGAAAAGGAGTGGGGAAAGGGGATAACCTTGTCTGGTCCCTTTAAAAAGAGTGAAGGGAGAAGACAAGATCCCCGGTGTGTGTATTCTGGCCCTAGGTGAAGAGTACAAACCCGACAAATAAGTCCGGAATGCCCCCGTGATACCAAATCTGTTCAGCACCAGGTCAAGCCACGCCCATAGAACATTGTCAAAAGCCTTTTCGGCATCTAGAGACAAAAGGGCTGGTTGAGCCATGGGTGTGGAGTGATGCTGCACAGAATCAAGTACAGCGAGGACCTTGTGGATATTACAGGTGGCAGAGCGGTGGCGAACAAAGCCAACCTAGTGAGATCCCACAAGTCCCGGCAGAAAGTTGGCAAGGCGGTTAGCTAAGATCTTAGAGAACAATTTAACATCCTGATCAATAAGCGAGATCGGTCTATAGGAATTTGGATTTAAAGGGTCTTTGCCAGGCTTCGGCAAAACTTTGATATAAGCCTTTTTTGCCGTGTCCGGGAGCCCACCTGTGCGTAGGAACCCATTAAAAACTTCTGTTAAACATGGGACCTCCTAATCTGCGAGAGACTTATAGAATTCACCAGGGTACCCGTCCGGACCTGGGGCCTTACCATTGTGTAGCCCCTTTATCGTGGAGCGAACCTCTTCCTCAGAGACGTCAGCGTTCAGTTCCGATCGCTGAGCGTCATCAAGGGACGGGAGGGACAGTCGGTCCAAAAAATCTGAGCCAGCTGAAAAATCCATGGGTGAGTTAGCATATAACGACTCGTAAAATTCAGCAAATATTTTATTAATGCGATGAGGATCCATTTGCACCGCTCCTGAGCTGTCTCTGAGTGCTGAGATCATGGGGGGCAGCGAGCCACCTTTTGCCAATCGAGCCAACAGCCGTCCTGCTTTATTACTATGCCTGAAAAGGTCAGTGGCAAAATATGAGCGGTGCAAACGTTCGCTCCTGTCCAGCCACAATTCAATCGTGGCTCTTGCTGCAGACCATGCTAATCTATTTGATTCCGTAGGGGTGTCTAGCTAAGTGGCATATTTTGTATGCAAATCCACACTAGCTCGTTGGAAATTGGAGTGTGTCTTGTGTTTCAGGGACGTTACATGAGCCATGATTTTACCCCGAATAACTGCCTTATCTGTATTCCAGTAGAGTTGCGGGTCCGTTTTATGCGATTGATTGCCTGCCTCGAATTCCAGCCACCACACCCGCAATAGGTCAAGGAATGCTTTGTCCTTTGCCAAGAAGGATGGGAATTGCCAGATATAATCAGTGCCCGTAGGGCAGGATGGCTGGAGCTCAAGGAGAACCGGGGCATGATCCGATATTACCAGATCCATAATGTCTAACCTATATACTCTACGTGCTAGAGAAGGGCTAAGGAGAAAAAAATCTATGCGTGACCAAGCCTGGTGGACACTGGAGTAAAAAGTAAAGACACGAGAATCTGGGTTCTTCGTGCGCCAGACATCCTGTTGGCCCGTCTCCTCCAGGAATACCGGGAGGACCTTATCATGTGTTCTGACTAAGGGCACTGTAACAGGGGAGTTTTTCCTGTCTACCAGCGGGTCATGTACCGTATTAAGATCGCCACCCATAATTATGTGGTTCACCCTCACCCCCTGAAGAGACCTGGACAGGGATTGAAAGAATTCAATATTAGTGTTGAGCGGCATAGGTCATATTCGAATTTGCGATATTTCGCGAATATATGGACGAATATTTGTCATATATTTGCTAAAATCGCATATTCGTAATGTTCGCGTTTTATTTTCGGATATGCGAAAATTTGCGTATGTGAAAATTTGCATATTCAAAAAACAGCATATATAAAAATTCGCATATGCGAAAATTCGCATATGCAAAAATTAGCATATGCAAATTTTGCACGCCAGTCTCACACAGTAGTATTAGAGCCTTCTTTACACCACACAAGCTGGAAGCAGAGAGGGGTGATCACTGTAATGTGTACTGTGAAAGAAAAAAAACGAATATTCGTAATTACGAATATATAGTGCTATATTCTACCATATATATGCTATAATATATGCGATATTCGCAAATAAATTTTGGATTGTGAATATTCGCGAGCAACACTATTCAGTATTAGTGTTATTAGGGGCGTAGACATTGTGAATGCTAAAGTGTTCCCCTAAGTGGTCTAGGGTGAGGTGGGAGACCCTCCCTATATCATCTGCTACATGTGAAGTATGTATGAGAGAACGATTTATGATTTAGGGTGAGGACCCCAGCTTTACCCTCCAGAGCTGGTGAACCATAAACTTGACCCACCCATTGCTGTTGCATTCGAATGAAATCTCCCAAAGGTAAGTGGGTTTCTTGCAGAAGCTCTATATCAGGCTTAAGGCGTTTGAGGTGACATAAAACCAAACGTTGCTTGTGAGGGCTTCTAAGCCCCTTTACATTCCAAGTTATCACTGTGATCATAATGGAAGTATGTGTTTCAGGTATATAAGCGAGAAAAAGAGATTGCAAATGAGTTTACTAAGGGACAGGTGGGAAATGTGGAGCGATATGGGGAGTGTAGTGCAATAGGACTGACATGTCCTGTGGAACTGTGTGTCTAGATTTGGTGAGTGAGCATTACGGATAAGGGAGGCTGCGAGCCGATGGCCCACTGGAACAAATATGCGTGTTAATACGGTAAGGCAATGCAGTACAATAAACAATTGAAAAGAAAACTGAAAACAAACAGAACAGCGATTGGCTTGGTATAGGGACGCCGGCGCTTTGCCACCTCCACTGAATAATCTTCAAACAGCAGGAGTTTAATGCCGCGGATAACAAGAGGTTGAGATCGCCGCCTGTAGGCCCTCAGTAAGTCCACTTTGTCATTAAAGTCCAGCAGTTTGAATATAACGTGGCGCGGTCTCTCCGCTAAAGCCTGGGAAGACCCGCGTCGCCCGTCAGGAGCTGGGCCAATACGATGAGCCTGTTCCACTCGTACTGGATGGGATAAGCTGAAGGACCGTGGCAAATCCCGTTCACAGAAGGATTGTAGCTGCTGAGAAGAGATATCTTCTTTCACCCCACCAATATTTAGAGAAATCAATCTGCAACTAATGCAACAGCTGTAAGCAGCTGTAAGCACCCTGTGTTAGGGACCGACCGGGGGGACAGGGAGAGTGAGCCCTAAACTGACCCTAAAACCACTCTCCCTGCCAACTTGCCCACTCATCCTCAGCGGTGAGTCAACAACTGGGCGCCGGTCCCTCCCTGAACTAAAGTCCTGGGGCCTAATAAAAAGACACATACTAATAAATAGTCTGTAACCAACCAGAAAACTAACAGGAACATACAACTCTACGATATATAAGTTCAGAGGAGACAGATCAGTGAGCAGCACAGAGGACACCATCAGTGGACATGAACAGAGGACACTAAAGATCATTGGAGATGAACAGAGGACTCTATAGATCTGTGGTCATGAACAGAGGTCACTATAGATAAGTAGACATGTACCAAACTCAAGAGGTCAGAATGCAAGAACTAATAAACATAAAGTTCAAAACACTAGACAGGAAAACAGATAAGTCAACAGACTTCAGGAACAGACTTTAATATAAATACTACAGGGCAGAATATAGTGAATTAGCAAACAATTCATAAACCGGATATCAGATTAATGGCAGACATGCTAAAAGAAACAAGACTAGACAGAATATAAGTATACAGCAAATCCAGGAGATGAGGGGGGGTGGACCAGAAGAACTGAGAGCCAAAGCACTAAGAGCCAAAGACACTGTTCACACTGGAACACAGAACCGGGAAACTGCAATCCTTCAGTAATGTCCAGTAGACTCCAAGTCCCCATGGACCAGAAACAGGGATGCCAGATATAGGACAATGTTCACAATGGACACAAACTGGACACTCGACTGTAGGAATAGCCATTAATACTAAATCCAAATAGACTACTGACCAGCGGCACACACAGTGTGGTCAGGATACTGGCCCAGTAGGAAAACAGAAATATAGAACACAGAACTTCACATAAACCAGTGTGAACAGACACATAACAGAAAGGATAATAAAATCCTAAAACCGACTATAAAAACACGGCTTAAAATTTACAAAGAGCATGCCAAATAACATAGCTAAAAGTGCATGCAAAAACATATATAGTAGATAAAAGCACAAACAAAGAGTGTTTCACTAGGCCTGAATTAACTGCATGTCCAACATCGTAGCAAGTCAGGGTATAATGATGTATCACCAGCCACTAGAGACTAACCTGGGCCGACTATAATTAGACACACCCAAAAGTCTATTGGCTAAAAGAGGCATTTAACTCTTCCCTACCCAGGGAAGATAAAACTGTTCACAACACATCAATACCAATAGGCTGTGTGTGTATACAAACCCATACAGACATGACACCCTGATTGAAAACCACAGGTCTTTTGAATGGTGCAGCTCATTTATGTTTCAATGGGTGGGGTGGTTGATGTGTGGGAGGGAGGAAAGGGGAATTATGGGATTTGTAGACAAAAAAAGAAAAAATCAAACAAGAAATATCAGTTCACAGCTGGCCACAATGCGACATAATGAGTCACAACATAGCCATTTAACCCCAAGACAAGCGCAAATCCTTTCTAAGCATGTCCATTACTGTCTGCCAGGTATGAACTAAAAGCACCTTATTGTGGATAACCCCTTTAATATTTCTCACAACCTCTTTGTGGTACAAACAGATGTAATTTTCTTTTTTGCAGCCAACTGCAATATTTCCTATTATTTCTAATTAGAACGATATCCTGCCAAAACAAATGCTCCTAGATTATAAATTCTCAGACACATTTTGTGGTTTCCTAAATTAATATAATTGCAAAGAAAAATCAAAAGCTTATTTTGCTGAAATGTTTTAAGATAAGTTAGTATGCCAAAAAATGATAGACTATAAATCAAACATCCAAAATGTCAGTTGTAAGGAAAATTATATGTACTATTACACTGAGCTGAACTCACAGCCAATAATGCAAAACCGTGTATAATATTCCCGTAATAAGTTACAACGCAATATTTCTTTGGTGTAAGTACACAGCGATGTTACTGGCATTAACACACGATAGAATAGCTACAGATCACAATTAGGCAGTCCTCAAATCCATCCATTGCAAAAATATATATATTGCTCAGCATGTAGCCTTTAAAATATTTTGTAATAGCTGTCCATGTCAGGGACTGTCCAGAGTAGGAGCAAATCCCCATAGCAAACCTGACATGGACAGAGGTGTCAGCAGAGAGCACTGTGGTCAGACAAAAAAGATATTCACAACTTCCTCTGGAGAATACAGCAGCCGATAAGTATTGGAAGGGTTAAGATTTTTTAATAGAAGTAATTTACAAATCTGTTTAACTTTCTGGCACCAGTTCATTTGAAAAAAAAAAATAGTTTTCCACCAAAATAGTTTTACCCCTTTAAGGACACAGGTCTTTTTCTTTTTTGCTTTTTTTTTGTTTTTCCACGCCTTTTAACCTCGTAAGGACTCAGGGTGTACCGGTATACCCTGAGTCTGCTCCCTTTTTATAATGCGGGGCCATGGCCTGGCTCCATGTTATAGAGGATCAGGCCCGGCCCATGGCAAATAATGCGTGGCACTGATCGCGGTGCCGTGCGCTATTAACCCTTTAGACACTGCGTTCAAAGTTGATCGTCACGTCTAAAGTGAAAGTAAACCAGTCCCGGCTAGCTCAGTCGGCTGTTCTGGACCGGCGCAGAGAAATTGCTGCATCCCAAACAGCTTGAACACACAAGGAGGAACCCTACCTGCCTTCTGTGTGTCCGATCGTCGAATGACTGTTCAGTGCCTGACATCCAGGATGAGAAGTCAAGCGGCAGAATAATTGATCAATGTTATGGGATAACAATGATCAATGTAAAAGATCAGTGTGTGCAGTGTTATAGCCCCCTATGGGGGCTGTAACATTGCAAAAAAAAACTAATTTTTTTTTATAAAGATCATTTAACCCCTTCCCTAATAAAAGTTTGAATCACCCCCCTTTTCCCATTTAAAAAAAAAAAACTGTGTAAATAAAAAGTGAAAATAAACATATGTGGTATCGCCATGTGCGGAAATGTCAGAATTATAAAAATATATCATTAATTAAACCACACGGGCAATGGTGTACGTGCAAAAAAATTCCAAAGTCCAAAATAGCATATTTTTGGTCACTTGTTAAATCATGATAAAATGAATAAAAAGCAATAAAAAAATGTCCAATCAATACAAAAATGATACTGCATAAAAATTCAGATCACGGTGCAAAGAATGAGCCCTCATACCACCCCCTATGTGTAAAAAAAAGTTATAGGGGTTAGAAGATGACAATTTTAAACGTATACATTTTTGTTCATGTAGTTATGATTTTTTCCAGAAGTACGACAAAATCAAACCTATATAAGTAGGGTATTACGTCCCATCCCATAGACTTGCATTGAGGGGGCGGGGCATGACGTCACACTGAGCGGAGTCGTGACGTCACGATCTTCCGTCCCCGTGGTCGGGAGCCAGACCCTCCAGCGCTTCCGGAGCAGTAACAGGTGGGTGTTGCGTGCTATATTGCGGGGGTCCCCAGAGGCGGGACACCCGCGATCAGACATCTTATTCCCTATCCTTTGGATTGGGGATAAGATGTCTAGGGATGGAGTACCCCTTTAAGGGCTTCTCTGACTTGATCAAAATTTGCCTTCCTAAAGTTCATTGTTTTTGTGGCCCCTCGAGATATTCCCTTATTGAAGAACAAGTTATAATGTATTATATTATGATTATGATAACCCCTCTCTCTTTGCTCCACCCCCAGGTACATCAATAAGTCCTCCCTCTCTATCTACACTATCTTCCCCTCTACGTTGTACGTCCCCCCCCCCCCGCCCCCCGTCGCTAGTTTAAACACTCCTCCACCTTTCTAGCCTTCTTCTCCACAAACACAGCTGCACCCTCCCCATTGAGGTGCAGCCCGTCCCTACGGTAGAGCCGGCATCCGACAGCGAAGTCGGCCCATTTCTCCATGAACCCAAACCCTTCCTTCCTTCACCAGCTTCTGAGCCACTTGTTTACCTCCCTAATCTCCCACTACCTCTCTGGTGTGGCTCTTGGTACAGGTAATATTTCAGAAAATATTACCTTGGAGGTCCTTGCCTTAAGCTTGCGGCCTAAGTCCCTGAAACCATTTTTAAGGACGCGCCACCTACCTCTTACTTGGTCACTGGTGCCAATATGTACCATGACTGCTGGGTCCTCTCTAACGCCACCCAGCAACCTGTCAACCTGATCTGTAATGTGTTTGTGACAGATCGCCCTGTCTGTCCCCCTAATAATTGAGTCCCCCACTAGCAGTACCTGTCTGGCCTGCCCTGCACTCCTCCCTCCCTCCTTACTGGAGCAGACACTTTCCTGGCAGTCAGAGGCAGAGTCCTGCTGCAGTACTGTTAGCTCTGAAATGGCATCCCCCTCATCTGCCAACCGGGCAAAGTTGTTGGGGTGTGTCAGATCAGGACTAGCCTCCCTGAAACTTTTCCCTCTACCCCGTTTTCTAATTGTAACCCAGTTAGCTTCCTGACTGTCCTGCACCTCTGTCCCATTATCGTCCCCTACCTCTACCCCAGAGAGTACTTGTTCAGTGAACAGGAGACTCCTCTCCAAGTTTTCAATGCATCTCAGTGTTGCCAGTTGCTCCAGGATCTGGGATCCGGGATCTTCCAAATTAACAACTCGCACAACAATATGCACCCTCAAACTGCTGTTCAAGGATTGCATACATTGTGCAAGATGTACACTGGCCTGCCTTTTCCAACATGGAGGCAATACTAGATTTGTGGATTGCAATAATTAACAGTAAAAAAAATATCTGATATTTCAATTAAACTCCCTGAATTTAAAGTCCCTTCATTTTAAGTCCAAAATAGCATATTTTGGTCACTTTTTATACCATAAAAAAATGAATAAACATTTATCAAAAAGTCCTATCAAAACAAAAATGGTACCGATAAAAACTTAAGATTATGGCTCAAAAAATGAGCCCTCATAAATCCCTGTATGCGGAAAAATAAAAAAGTTAGAAAATGACAATTTTAAACATATTAATTTTCATGCACGTAGTTATGATTTTTTCCAGAAGTAAAAAAAATCAAACCTATATATGTAGGGTATCATTTTAATCGTATGGACTATAGACTAAAGACAAGGCTTCATTTTTACCAAACCATGCACTGCGTAGAATGGGAAGCCCCCAAAAGTTAAAAAAGGGCATTTTTTTTTCAATTTTGTCCCACAAATATTTTTTTTTTCACCGCAGAATTTTGGGTAAAATGACTGATGTCATTACAAAGTAGAGTTGGTGGGGCAAAAAACAAGCCATCATATGGGTCTGTAGGTGCAAAAGGTAAGAAGGAAAGAACGAAAGTGCAAAAACTGAAAAACGCTCAGTCCTTAAGGGGTTAAGGGCCATAACCCTTTCATTTTCCAACCAGGGAGCCATATGAGGGCTTGTTTTTTGAGTGACCAATTATACTTTGTAATAACACCTTTCATATCACCTTAAAATGTACAGCAAAACAAAAAAGTTAAAGGGGTATTCCAGGCCAAAACTTTTTTTTATATATCAACTGGCTCCGGAAAGTTAAACAGATTTTATAAATTACTTGTATTAAAAAATCTTAATCCTTCCAAGAGTTATTAGCTTCTGAAGTTGAGTTATTGTTTTCTGTCTAACTGCTCTCTGATGACTCACGTCCCGGGAGCTGTGTAGTCCCTATGGGGATATTCTCCCATGATGCACAGCTCCCGGGACGTGACATCATCATTGAGCAGTTAGACAGAAAACTTCAGAAGCTAATAACTATTGGAAGGATTAATATTTTTTAATAGAAGTAATTTAAAAATCTGTTTAACTTTCCGGAGCCAGTTGATGTATATAAAATAAGGTTTTGCCTGGAATACCCCTTTAATATTCAGGGAAAAATTGATAAGAAAACTGGTTTTGTTTTATCCAATGCACTGTTTGTTAAAAATGACATGTCAATGCGATTAAAACAATACCCAATTTATAAAGTTTATCTATTACTGAACTATTTAAAACTTTTTTCAACAAAATCAGTATGCTTAAAGGGGTATTCCAGGCCAAAACTTTTTTTTTATATATCAACTGGCTCCGGAAAGTTAAACAGATATATAAATTACTTCTATTAAAAAATCTTAATCCTTCCAATAGTTATTAGCTTCTGAAGTTGAGTTGTTGTTTTCTGTCTAACTGCTCTCTGATGACTCATGTCCGGGGAGTTGTGCAGTTCCCATGGGGATATTCTCCCATCATGCACAGCTCCCGGGACTTAACATCATCATTAGTGTTGCTTGCGAATTTTATTCGCGAATTCGCGATTATTCGCGAATATAGCACTATATATTCATAATTAGGAATATTTTTTTTTCTTACTTTTTTTTTTCACAGTACACATCACAGTGATCATCCCTCTCTGCTTCCAGCTTGTGTGGTGTAAAGAAGGCTCTAATACTACTGTGTGAGACTGGCGTACCAATTTTCGTATATGTGAAAATCAGCATATGCTAACTTTCGCATATGCTAATTTTCGCATATGCAAAATTTCGCATATGAGAAAATTTTACGCGAACATTACGAATATTCGCAAAATATCGCAAATTCGAATATGGCCTATGCCGCTCAACACTATACATCATTGAGCAGTTAGACAGAAGACTTCAGAAGCTAATAACTATTGGAAGGATTAAAAAATTTAAATAGAAGTAATTTACAAATCTGTTTAACTTTCCGGAGCCAGTTGATATATATATAAAAAAAGGTTTTGCCTGGAATACCCCTTTAAATTTATCTTTTTCTGTCCCCTACAACTTTCTTATTTTTCCATATACAGGCTGTATAGGATGCATTTATTTTATGCCGTGATCTGTAGTTTTTATCAGTAGCATTATTGTTTTAATAATCACTAATAATCACTAATGATCACTTTTCATTCATTTTTTTTCTGATATATGGTGTGACAAAAAAATTAGTATTTTTGGATTATTTTTTTTATCGTTTACCATACAGGATTATAAACATTATATTTCTAGTTCAGACAGTTATACATGCAGCAATACCAAATGTGTTTATTTATTTATAAAATGGAAAAAAGGGGGGATTTTATTTTTTACTAGCTGAGTACCTGGTGTTGCGCGGTTTTTCCTTCCTAATCAACAAAGGAGGAAGCTTTTGACTTCATATCCCATCCTCATATATTGTTGTCATATCCCAACCCCATATCCCGTCCTCATACTCCGACCTGTTATCCCGTCCTTATATCCCATCTTCATATCTCAACCTCACATCCCGACCTTCTATCCCGACCTCCTATCTCGACCTCATATCCCATCCTCATATCCCGACCTCCTATCCTGTCCTCCTATCTCGACCTTATATCCCATCCTCATTTCCCGACCTCATATCCCGTCCGCATATCCCGTCCTCATGGCCTGACCCCATATCCCATCCCCATTTCTCGTCCCCACATCTCGACCTCATATCCCGTCCTCATATCTCAACCTCATATATCCCGTCCTCATATCCCATCCCCATATTCTGTCCTCATATCCTATCCTCCTATCCCGTCCTCCTATCTTGACCTCATATCCTGTCCTCATGTCCCATCCTCATATCTCGACCTTACAACCCGTCCTCATATCCCATCCTCACATCTCAATCTCATATCCTGTCCTCATATCCCGACCTCATGTCCCATCCTCATTTCCCGACCTCATATCCAGACGTCATATCCCATCATTCTCATATCCCGACCTCATATCCCATCCTCATATGCTGCCCTAATATCATGTCCTCATATCCCGACCTCATATCCTGTCCTCATATGCTGTCCTCATATACTGACCTTATGTCCCATCCTCATATTCTGTCCTCAGTTGGGACTGATTTGTGATGAAGATATTGTAAGCTGAAAATAGAAGGAGACGTGGCTTTGTGGGACTGGGCATGATTTGCAAGCCAGACCTATGCACAAAAAGTGTAGATAATAAAATGGGTATTGCTTAAACAGTTGGCATGTCTTTGTGAGATGGGGTGTGGCTTGCAAGCCGGACTGACACATTCACCAGGAGATGCAGAGCGGAGCTTGTGGAGTAAGGTAATGGAATTTCCATATACTTGAAACAAAAACCCATGTTTTATATAAGGGTGTAGATAAGGGTTAATTCAACTATCATATATTTTTTATTTGACATATAAGTAGTATGTGTACCAGGTACTATTTAAATATCTCTAGCCAAACGGAATTTATGCGGGAACATACATTTCCCATAGATTTCCATGGGACTTTAAATAAAAACCCCGACCCTCACAAATGGGGGTAGTTAATGGTTAAATTAACTATCCCATATTTTAAGTGGACATTTAAGTAACATGGGACCAAGTATTATCAAAATATCTTCAGCCGTTTGGAAGTTATGCAGTAATATATATTTCCCATAGACTTGTATGGGACTTTAAACAAAAACCCCGACCCTGGCAAATGGGGGTGTTGTTGACATATAAGTAACATGTGTGCCAAGTTTTATGTTGATATCTTTAGCCTTTGGACGTGATGCTGGAACATACACACACACACATACACACACACACTGGTCCTCATTTACTAACTGCATTCTGACTCTTTTTGTCTGGTTGGGCGCCTAAATTCTGTGTAAATTCTGAATATGCAACAGAAAAAAAATGACAGATTCAGAAACACTCAGAGTGAAAAAAAAACTACAAAATTGGTGTGGTTTTGGGGAAAAGAGGCGTGTTCCCTATATTTCATCCAAAATCACTTGTCTTTTCTGAAAACCACTCATGTGAATTTTCTGGGAAGAAAACCCTACACTTTAAAGCATGTATAAAGATTTTGAAAGTGGAGTAAATTAGTAAATACCATGGGAGAAAAAGGTCGGAACAGCAATAAATACAACATAACCTACACTCTACTCTTAGTAAATCAGGGCCATTGAGTTTCATATAGATCAAAGGAGGGAATTTTATATCATTTTAAAAGAGGACTTTTATATGCAATCATTAGATTGCATTCACATTAAAATGCTGTGCCCGTTGTATAGCATTTTTGTGTCTGATCGGCACTCCACTGATACAGCCTGGCTGCATTACAGTGGTCCCTCAACATATGATGGTAATTTGTTCCAAACGACCCATCGTTTGTCGAATCCATCATATGTTGAGGGATTCGTGCAATGTAAAGTATAGGAAGTTATACTCACCTGTCCCCGCTGCTCCGGACCGCGTCCTCACCGCTCCCGATGCTGTCCCAAGGGCTCCCGATGCTGTCCCGCTGCTCCGGCGTCTTCTTCGGGATCCTCTGACTTCTTCCGCATCTTCCCCAGGGTCCAGGACTCGCTTTCTGGTGACGTTATAACGTTGCATCACCGGCATGGCGTGCGTAGCGACGTAATAACGACGCCGGAAAGCGAGGCCCGGACCCTGGAGGGGATGCAAAAGACGCCGGAGGATCCCAAAGTGGACCCGGAGCAGCGGGGATAGGTAAGTGAACCTGTCCGGGATGCTTAAACTGCTATCCGACAGCAGCTTAAGCATTTTGCACTGTCGGATAGCAGTTAATGCGATGGCCCCGACATATAAAAGCATCGTATGTCGATGCTGACATCGACATGTGATGGCCTCTGAAAGGCCATCGTATGTCGATTTGATTATATGTTGGGGCCATTGCATGTCGGGGGGTTACTGTACTAGACCATTGATCCAGCAGCAGTAGGCAGATAAGGGAACCCTACACCCCTATTAGAGCTAATCGTACCCCTGCAATCACATTGTAGGGATCTGATTAGCTCCCTGAGCTAACAAGCACCTGTAACATGATACTTTAGATGCCGTGATTGGCATTGATCATAATGTCTAAACAGATACTGTAGGGGAGAAGTGGGATCTTGACTCCTCATCATTAGCGGTGAGTGTCCAGCTACTGACAGTAGAAAGAAACATGAAGAAAGCTGATAAATATACTCCCTTGTACATCACCAAATGATGCTAAGCATATCAAAGTGGAGGATGTAATACCAGCCTACTACACTCACCCCTATGGGAATGTATAATAGCCAGAAAGGGTCCTGAAATAACTGCTATAAATAATCAGCTCCCATAATACAAAAAATGGACAAAAAGAAAAGTGTGTGCAAGAGAGTCTAATTGTGAGCTGTTTTCGAATTTAGCGCTTCATAGTAATTTGATGCTGTTTTTAGCACTTGTGTTAAACCAGCCCTATAGATATTGTATAATAAATGGAGCTATATAAATGTACCTTACACTAGTCTTGTAATAAAAATCTTATAAACTTTCTATGAACCTGTCAAATAATGACTCAGATGTTGGGCCAAATGCATCCTCCTAATGATCTCAATTTGCAGTATGAATCAGAAGGAAAACAATTTGCTATAAATAATTCTTCCATAAATTATGCCAAACAATAACATTCCTGCTGTCCCCAATCCTTTATATAAGACTATGATATGTAAATTACCACGTCCTATATTGCAGGTTAATTTTATGATCCAAGCCAAACTGCAAGGAAATGTCCATTTCTGTATTAAATGCTGCTGCAAAGTAATCTGTTTAATAAGCCGTGGGCTCCTAAAGTGATTAGATGTGATTATTACGTTCTATCTGGCCTTGGAAGTGGTGATCAGGATGCAGAAACAGGATGTCAGCAGATGCAAATAAAGATCCGCATCATTCATTCTCATTGAAAAAAGAGCCGTGTTTACTTCCAACATCCAAAGAAAATTCCTTCCATCAATGGTTGAGAATAATGGCTAGGACAATGCATAATTAATTGAATATATTACCTAATGTACAATGTACAGAGACAAGGCAGGGAGAATAAAGTTATTACTGGCAAAATCAATGTTTTCCTTATTACGGTGAGGGATAAAAGTGGACATGCTTGCTTGGTTTTTGTTAGGCTGAGTTGCACATAAATTAATTATTGTTGGTCCACCCCTCATCTGGGTCCTATTTTAGAATTTATTCCTGCAGAACATGTCAGCGCTAGGACCGCTCGGAAATGCGCCATCTCATAGACGGCAATGCCTTTCCGAGCGGAATTCGCAAAAACAGTTCAATGTTTTTGTGGACACCGGAATCAGGATTTATGCTGTGTGAACAGAGCAAGAGAATATAATTGAAATCAATGGGACTCTGCTGCTGTGAAATATCCATGCGGAATATTCCTTCAGAATTCTGCACGGACATTATGCTGTGTGAACATTGCCTTTGAATTCAATTACATTTCTGAGGCTGTGGAGACTAGCAGCTGCTCCTGAGCTGACCATACCAGCAGGCCTATGTTTGGTATGTGTGTGACAGGTGTTCTGGCCTTACTTCAGTTACGTTCTTCTTCACTGACAGTACCACTACCCACCTGCTCTGAAGATGTCTCCTCCTTATTATCTAGTCCCCACATCTTGCGCAACACTACATCATCATCATCACATTCCTCCTCATTGTACCCGCGACTCCTCCTAGCATGAACTTCCGATGTTAATTTGTGGGCTTCTTGCTCACGCTAAGCACAACTACCATGATAGATTCAAGTAGAAGTGAAAGGACGTATAACTCACAGGTTCTAGCATGTCAAGCAGGATTTTCTTTATTTCAGGTACTGCATAGTGGTACACAACTGTGGGGAGGGTGGGGGGGATTGTCGGGTGAGATGCAGGAGGGACTAGACAACGCCAATTCGTTCCAGCAAGGAACTTCTTCCGGCCTCCATATCTACCATGATGCCTTACACTTTCAACGAATGGGTGGGAACGGATATAAAAATGTATAAAGGGGCCATTTACCTCTTAAGGACTCATGCCATTTTGGCCAAAAGCGGTACTCCACTGGAAAACATTTTCTTTTAAATCAACTGGTGCCAGAAAGTTAAACAGATTTGCAAATTACTTATATTAACCTCTTCAGGACGAAGGGCGTATGCATACGCCATGCATCCTGATTACTTAATCAGGAAGCCGGAAGCCGGTGAGTAGTTGCCTTGCAACATCTAGGGGGGGCTTAAGTTTGGAGACCACTATACAGTGCTCTCTAAACTGTAGCCCCCCCCCAGATGTTGCAAAACTACAACTCCCAGCATGCCCATACAGCATACATGTCTGGGCATGCTGTGATTTGTAGTTTTGCAACATCTGGATGGCCACAGTTTGGAGATCACTGTGCAGTGGTCTCTGAACTGTAGCCCTCCAGATGTCGCAAAACTGCAAATCGCAGCATGCCCAAACAGCAAACAGCTGTCTCACCATGCTGGGAGTTGTAGTTGCGTACCTCCAACTGTTGCATAACTACATCTCCCAGCATGCACTTTGGTGATTTGTACATGCTGGGAGTTGTAGTTTTGCAACAGCTGGAGGCACCCTGGTTGGAAAATACTGAGTTAGATTACAGAATCTAACGGAAGGTTTTCCAACTAGTGTGGCTCCAGCTATTGCACAAGTAGTTTTGCAACAGCTGGAAGTTTGCCCCCCCCCCCCCCCCCTATGTGAATATACAGGGTACATTCACACAGGCAGGTTTACAGTAAGTTTCCTGCTTCAAGTTTGAGCTGTGGCAAATTTTCTGCCGCAGCGCAAACTCCAAGCGGGAAACTCACAGTAAACCTGCACCAGTGCGAATGTACCCTAAAAACACTACACTAAAACATAATAAAGGGTAAAACAATACATATACACCCCCTTACACTGTCCCCCCCAATAAAAATGAAAACGTATTGTATGGCAGTGTTCCAAAACGGAGCCTCCAGCTGTTGCAAAACAACAACTCCCAGCATTTCTGGACAGCCACTGACTGTCCAGGCATGCTGGGAGTTTAGCAACAGCTGGAGGCACCCTGTTTGGGAATCACTGGCGTAGAATACCCCTATGTCCACCCCCTATTTTAGTCCTCAAATGCGCATGGTGCTCTCTCACTTCGGAGCCCTGTCGTATTTCAAGGAAACAGTTTAGGGCCATATATGGGGTATTTCCGTACTCAGGAGAAATTGCACTTCAAATTTTGGGGGGCTTTTTCTCCTTTTACCCCTTATGAAAAGGAAAAGTTGGGGTCTACATCAGCTGGTTAGTGTAAAAAATATTTTTTTTTACCCTAACATGCTGGTGTTGCCCCATACTTTTTATTTTCACAAGAGGTAAAAGGAAAAAAAGACCCCCAAAATTTGTAAAGCATTTTCTCCTGAGTACGGAAATACCCCATATGTGGGTGTAAAATCCTCTGCGGGCGCACAACAAGGCTCAGGAGTGAGAGCGCACTATGTACATTTGAGGCCTAAATTGGTGATTTGCACAAGGGTGGCTGATATTACAGCAGTTCTGAACGCAAAAAATAAATACCCATATGTGACCCCATTTTGGAAACTACACCCCTCACGGAACGTGACAAGGGGTATAGTGAGCCTTAACACCCCACAGGTGTTTGATTAATTTTCGTAAAATTTGGATGGGAAAAATATATATTTTTCATTACTAAAATGTGAATGTAAAGTGCTCTGCGGGCAAACTACAATGCTCAGAAGAGAAGGAGCGCCATTGGGATTGTAAAGAGAAAATTTGTCCGGAATTGAAGGCCACGTGTGTTTACAATGCCCCATAGTGCCAGAACACTGGACCCCCCCCACATGTGACCCCATTTTGTAAACTACACCCCTCACAGAATGTAATTAGGGGTGCAGTGAGCATTTACCCCTTACAGGTGTCTGACAGATTTTTGGAACAGTGGTCCATGAAAATGAAAATTTTAATTTTTCATTTGCACAGCCCACTGTTCCAAAGATCTATCAAACGCCAGTGGGGTGTAAATACTCACTGCCCCGCTTATTAAATTCTGTGGGGGGAGTAGTTTCCAAAATGGGGTCACATGTGGGGGGGTCCACTGTTCTGGCACCACGGGGGGCTTTGTAAATGCACAAGGCCCCCGACTTCCATTCCAATCAAATTCTCTCTCCATAATCTCAATGGCGCTCCTTCTCTTCTGAGCATTGTCGTGTGCCAGCAGAGAACTTGACGTCCACACATGGGGTATTTCCATACTCAGAAAAAATGAGGTTACACATTTTGGGGGGCATATCTCCTTATAGAAATGTAGGACATTACCCCTTGTAGAAATGTAAAATTTGGGGAAAAACCAGCATTTTAGTGAAAAAAAAATGTCATTTACATATTCAACTTTAACTAAAAGTCGTCAAACACCTGTGTGGTGTTAAGGCTCACTGTACCCCTTGTTACGTTCCTTGAGGGGTGTAGTTTCCAAAATTGTATGCCATGTGTTTTTTTTTTGCTGTTCTGGCACCATAGGGGCTTCATAAATGTGACATGTCCCCAAAAACCATTTCAGCAAAATTTGCTTTCCAAAAGCCAAATGTGACTCCTTCTCTTCTGAGCATTGTAGTGGGCCCGCAGTGTACTTGACGTCCACACATGGGGTATTTCCATACTCAGAAGGGATGGGGTTACAAATTTTGGGGACATTTTCTCCTATTACTCCTTGTAAAAATTAAAAATTTGGGGGATAAAATGCATTTTAGTAAAAAAAAATGTTTTAATTTACACGTCCAAATTTAACAAAAAGTCTTCAAACACCTGTGGGGTGTTAAGGCTCACTGGACCCCTTGTTACATTCCCTGAGGGGTGCAGTTTCCCAAAAAGTATGCCATGTGGGGTTTTTCTTGCTGTTCTGGCACCAAAGGGGCTTCCTAAATGTGACATGCCCACCCAAAACCATTTCAGAAAAACTTACTCTCCAAAATCCCATTGTCGCTCCTTCCCCTATGAGCCCTCTAGTGCACCCACAGAACACTTCACATAAACATATGAGGTATTTCCTTACTCGAGAGAAATTGGGTTACAAATTTTTGGAAGATTTTTCTCCTTTTACCCCTTGTAAAAATTCAAAAACTGGGTCTACAAGAACATGCCAGTGTAAAAAATGAAGATTTTGAATTTTCTCCTTCATATTGCTGCTATTTCTGTGAAACACCAAAAGGGTTAACACACTTACTGAATGTCATTTTGAATACTTTGAGGGGTGCAGTTTTTATAATGGAGTCATTTGTGGGGTATTTCTAATATGAAGGCCCCTCAAATCCACTTCAAAACTGAACTGGTCCCTGAAAAATTCTGATTTTGAAAATTTTGAAAAAAAATTGAAAATTGCTGCTATACTTTGAAGCCCTCTGATGTCTTCCAAAAGTAAAAACATGTCAACTTTATTATGCAAACATAAAGTAGACATATCATATATGTGAATCAATATATAATTTATTTGGGATGTCCATTTTCCTTATAAGCAGAGAGTTTCAAATGTAAAAAAAATGCTACATTTTCAAATTTTTCATCAAATTTTGGAATTTTTCACCAAGAAATGATGCAAGTATCGACAAAATTTTACCAATAACATAAAGCAGAATATGTCACAAAAAAAATATCTCGGAATCAGAATGAAAAGTAAAAGCATGCTTAAAGTGACAGTGGTCAGATTTGCAAAAAAGGCCTGCGTCCATAAAGGGGTATTGCAGGAAAAAAACTTTTTTATATATATCAACTGACTCCAGAAAGTTAAACAGATTTGTAAATTACTTCTATTAAAAAATCTTAATCCTTTCAGTACTTATGAGCTTCTGAAGTTAAGGTTGTTCTTTTCTGTCTAAATCCTCTCTGATGACACCTGTCTCGGGAAACGCCCAGTTTAGAAGCAAATCCCCATAGCAAACCTCTTACTGTTCAGAGTAAGAGCAAATCCCCATAGCAAACCTCTCTTGTTCTGGACAGTTCCTGCCATGGACAGAGGTGTCAGCAGAGAGCACTGGGGTAAGGCAGAAAGGAAATTCTAAGAGAAAAGAGCTTCCTGTGTATTATACAGCAGCTGATAAGTACTGGAAGGATTGGGATTTTTTTAATAGAAGTAATTAACAAATCTGTTTAACTTTCTGGCACCAGTTGATTTAAAAGAAAATGTTTTCCAGTGGAGTAGCCTTTTATGGCTAATTTTATTTTTGCATTTTCGTTTTTTCCTCCTCGCCTTTTAAAAATCATAACTCTTTTATATTTTCATCGACAGACGAGTATGAGTCCTTGTTCATTGTGTGACCAGTTGTCCTTTGTAATAAAATCCCACATTTTACCATAAAATGTACAGCACAACCCAAAAAATACTATTTGTGTAAAAGCCTGCAATTTGGGATTTTTTTTTTTTTTTAACGTTTAGGCCATTCACCATATGGGATCATTAACATTATATTTTGATAGTACAGACATTTGCGCATATGGCGATACCAAATATGTTTATTTTTTTATTTTTGACACTTTAATTTTTAACACTTTTTGGGGGTAAAATGGGAAAAAAGGACAATTAAAATTTTTATTGGGGAGGGGATTTTTCAAATATTTTTACTTTTTTTTCTTTTTTTTACACTTTTTATGTTCTCGTAGGGCACTATTTATAGCAATCCCTTGATTTCTAATACTGTTCAGTGCTATGCATAGGGAATTGCACTGATCAGCATTATCGGTGATCTTCTGCTCTAGTCTACTCAATCTCAGACCAGAGCAGAAGACCCCTGGAGACGGACAGAGGCAGGTGAGGGGACCTCCGTCCACTATTGTGGATGATCGGATCCCCACAGCAGCGCTGCGAGCAATCCGATCATCCATGTTAACGACCACACTGCCACAGATGCCGTGATCTGTATTGATCACGGCATCTGAGGGGTAAATGGTGAACTTAAGTGCAATCGCTCATGTCCACCATTACCGGAGGGTCCTTGGCTGCTGATAGCGGTGCTCGCGGTCATGTGCAGGATGTAAATGTATGTCCTGGTGCATTCAGCAGCACGGCAACATTTACGTCCCGCGTCATTAAGTGGTTAATTGTAAAGATAATATTTTTTTTTCATTAATTTTGTGAAACTTTTTATTAATATTGTATTTTAATTATGTGTTTTAGAAAGTGTGTGTGTGTTTTTTTACTTTTTTTAACTTTATTTTCTTTATTTTTTTCATCATTTAGGTATTAACAGTCCCAGCATGGAACAGACTGTTCCATGCTTGGAGCTGTAGTACCTTTACTAATAGACAGATGGCCCCGGATGTCACTCCTGACACCTTTTGCAATTGTCCTTTATATTGGTCAGAGTGGTGATTGGCCGGATGGGGCCAGCCAATCACCACTCTGAGTGGCATATATGAATCAGTGATGTGAATTTCAATTCATATCACTGGCCGGCCGTATACAGCAGAGAAATGCGGAGGACAGCAGAAAGCCACTCCGCATCTCAGAAAGTCAAAGGATGATCACAACAGGTGTCAGGAGTGACACATGCTGCGATCTGTCCCTTACTGCAGGTTCTATTGCTCCCAACATGGAGAACACTCTGCTCAATGCTGGGAGCTGTAGTACCTGCATTAATAGACAGATCACTCCCGACAACCATAGCGATCCTCCTGTATAATCTACAGAAGCCGGCGGCACAGCCGCACTTCTCTGCTCCCCTGCCCGGCACTGTACTCTGTGATGTGAAGTTCTCTTCACATCACAGATTCATATACGCCACTGAGAGTTGTGATTGGCCAGAACCATCCGTCCAATCACAACTCTCAGAGTCAAATATGTATCTGTGATGTCAAGAGAACTTCACATCACAGAAGAGGACAGTGCCAGGCAGGGGAGCGGAGAAGTGCAGCCATGCCGCCGGCTTCTGTAGATTATACAGGAGGATCTCAACTGGTGTCAGGAGTGACAGCCTCAGCATTCTGTCTATTAGCACAGGTACTACAGCTTCCAGCATGGAACAGTCTGTTCCATGCTGGGAGTAGTAGTAGTACCTAAATAATGTATAAAATAAAGAGAATAATGTTGTAAAAAAAAGTAAAAAAAACAAACACTTAAACACATAATTAAAATACATTATTAATTTTAAACATTTATAAATTATTAATAACTTTGAAACTCTCTCCTTATAAGGAAAATGGACATCCCAAATAAATTATACATTGATTGATTCACATATACAATATGTCTGCTTTATGATTGCATCATAAAGTTGACATGTTTTTACTTTTGGAAGACATCAGAGGGCTTCAAAGTTCAATTTTCCAATTTTTTCACAAAATTTTCAAAATCTGAATTTTTCAGGGACCAGTTCAGTTTTGAAGTGGATTTGAGGGCCCTTCATATTAGAAATACCCCACAAATGATCCCATTATAAACACTGCACCCCTCAAAGTATTCAAAAGGACATTCAGTAAGTGTGCTAACCTTTTAGGTGTTTGACAGGAAAAGGGAAGGAGAAAATTCAAAATCTTCATTTTTTACACTCGCATGTTCTTGTAGACCTAGTTTTAGAATTTTTACAAGGGTTAAAAGGAGAGAAATCCCCCTAAAATGTGTAACCCAATTTCTCTCGAGTAAGGAAATACCTCATATGTGGATGTAAAGTGATCAGTGGGCGCAGTAGAGGGCTCAGAAGGGAAGGAGCGACAATGGGATTTTGGAGAGAGAGTTTTTGGGGGGCATGTCACATTTAGGAAGCCCCTATGGTATCAGAACAACAAGAAAACCCCCACATGGCATACTATTTTGGAAACTACACCCCTCAGGGAACGTAACAAGGGGTCCAGTGAGCCTTAACACCCCACAGGTGTTTGACAACTTTTCGTTAAAGGTGGACGTGTAAATGAATTAGTTTTTTTTTCCACTAAAATGCAGTTTTTTTCCCAAATTGTACATTTTTACAAGGAGTAATAGGAGAAAATCTCCCCCAAAATTTGTAACCCCATTTCTTATGAGTATGGAAATACCCCATGTGTGGACGTCAAGTGGTGTACTAAAGTGCTCAGAAGAGAAGGAGTCACATTTGGCTTTTGGAAAGCAAATTTAGCTGAAATGGTTTTCATTTTCACAATGGGTAATAGGTGAAAAAGCCCAAAAAATTTGTAACCCCATTTCTGCTGAGTATGGAAATACCCCATATGTGGATAACAAGTGCTCTGCTGGCGAACTACAATGCTCAGAAGAGAAGGAGCGCCATTGAGCTTTTTGAGAGAGAATTTGGTTGGAATAGAAGTCGGGGGCCTTGTGCATTTACAAAGCCCCCCTGTGGTGCCAAAATTTAATAAGGGATGCAGTGAGCATTTACACCCCACTGGCGTTTGACAGATCTTTGGAACAGTGGGCTGAGCAAATGAAAAATTAAATTTTTCATTTTCACGGACCACTGTTCCAAAATCTGTCAGACACTTGTGAGGCGTAAATGCTCACTGTACACATTCCGTGAGGGGTGTAGTTTCCAAAATGGGGTCACATGTGGGGGGGCAATTGTTTTGTCACTATGGGGCCTTCAATTCCGGACATATTTTCTCTTCAAAATCCCAATGGCGCTCCTTCTCTTCTGAGCATTGCAGTTCGCCCGCAGAGCACTTTACATCCACATATGGGGTATGTTCTTACTCAGAAGAAATGGTGTTACAAATTTTGGGGGGCTTTTTTCCTATTTTCCCTTGTGAAAATGAAAAATTTAGGGTAACACCAGGATTTTAGTAAAAAAGAAATAAAAAAATTGTATTTTCCCATCCAAATTTAATGAAAATTAGTCTTACACCAGTGGGGTTTTAAGGCTCACTATACACATTGTTACGTTCCGTGAGGGGTGTAGTTTCCAAAATGGGGTCACATGTGGGTATTCATTTTTTTGTGTTTATGTCAGAACCGCTGTAAAATCAGCCACCCCTGGGCTAATCACCAATTTAGGCCTCAAATGTACATGACGCTCTCAAGCCTGAGCCTCTTTGTGCGCCCGCATAGCATTTTACGCCCATAGATGGGGTATTTCTGTACTCATGAGAAATCGGGATACAAATTTTGGGGGTCTTTTTTTCCTTTTACCTCTTGTGAAAAGAAAAAGTATGGGGCAACACCAGCATGTTAGTGTAAATTTTTTTTCTTCTACACTAACCGGCTGATATAGACCCCAACTTTTCCTTTTCATAAGGGGTAAAAGGAGAAAAAGCCTCCCAAGATTTGTAACTGAATTACTCCTGAGTACGGAAATACCCCATATGAGGCCCTAAACTGTTTCCTTGAAATGCGACAGGGCTCTGAAGTGAGAGAGCGCCATGCTCATTTGAGGACTAAATTAGGAATTGCATAGGGGTGGAAACAGGGGTATTCTACATCAGTGATTCCCAAACAGGGTGCCTCCAGCTGTTGCTAAACTCCCAGCATAAACTTACTAAAAAATGGAGTCATTTGCAAGAGATGTAAACTTTATTTAGAAACATAAGTAAAAAATAGGAAGGATTCCACCCAGAGGGGGAAGAAAACACTGGTGTCGCTTAGGTAGCCATTATGACAGCGATTGAATTTTTTTAACTAAAAATGTCGCACAAATGTCGCACCTGCGACTACGTGATTTTTCATGCGACATTTTGACTGGAAAGCGAGAAAAGCAAGTTTTCCAAAACGTAACTATGTAGTAATAATTTTAAAATGGACTACGGGTAGTCTGGTATTTATTAACTGCGACAGTCGCAACTGCGCAACAAAGGTTAAAATTTGACTAAATTTACTCCAGCTCAAACATGGAGCAGAAAAAGCTACTACCAAAGTAAAAAAGAAAAAATTGCTTACGTGAAAGAAAATTATCAACAGGCTGAAACTAGTGTTGCTCGCGAATATTCGCAAGGCAAATTTTATTCTCGAATATCGCATATTCACGAATTCGCGAATATTCGCGAATATAGCACTATATATTCGTAATTACGAATATTCATTTATTTTAATTTTTTTTATCACAGTACACATCACAGTGATCATCCCTCTCTGCTTCCAGCTTGTGTGGTGTAAAGAAGGCTCTAATACTACTGTGTGAGACTGGCGTGCGAAAATTCGCATATGCACAAATTTGCATATGCTAATTTTCGCATTTGCGAATTTTCGCTTATGTTAATTTTTGCATGCGCTCATTTTCGCATATGCTAATTTTCACGTGTGCCAATTTTTGGTTATGCTAATTTTTGCATGCGCTCATTTTCGCATATGCTAATTTTCGCATACGCGAATATTCGCATATGCGAAAATAAAACGCGAATATTACGAATATGCGAATTTAGCGAATATATGACGAATATTCGTCCATATATTCGCGAATATTCGCGAATTCGAATATGGCCTATGCCGCTCAACACTAGCTGAAACCAGTTGATAAATAAGTCACACATAAGCAAAAAAAAAAGTTAAGAAAAAGTACTAAAAAAGGAATACATAAGCAGACATTGATAAATATCCCTCTATGGGGGAGATTTATCAAAACCTGTGCAAAGAAAAGTTGTCCAGTTGCCCATAGCAACCAATCATATCGCTTCTTTCATTTTTAACAAGGCCTCTACAAAATGAAAGAAGGGATCTGATTGGTTGCTATGCGCAACTGGGAAACTTTTCCTTTGCACAAGTTTTGATAAATCTCCCCCTATATGTCTATACAGAGAAATTGCTATTAACACAGTACATTGCTGAATGCGCTTAAAGTGCCATCACAGTGCGAGAGGCCGCATCATACATCAATTCATTCAGGTGAACCATGAGAGACTATACATTACCATCGGAAACAGCAAGACAGGCACCAGAGCGACACCACCCCAACGCTGGCATTTCGGCAAATGGGTGGAATCCTTCCTATTTTTAACTTATGTTTCTAAATAAAATTTGTTACATGAATTTACATCTCTTGTAAATGACTCTTTTTTTTTGTAAGTTTATGTAATTTGGGAGATCATAAAGCATCTTTACTATTGGGGGGCTAAGCAGTGCACTAGCATTTAACTCTTTGAGATATCCATACATACCCCAATTTATCTGAAATACATTTGGTGTAAACTCCAGCCGTGCCTGGACAGTCAGTGGCTGTCCGGAAATGCTTGGAGTTGTTGTTTTGCAATAGCTGGAGGCTCCGTTTTGGAAACACTGCCGTACGATATGTTTTTTTATTTTTATTGGGGGGGGGGGCAGTGTAAGGGGTGTATATGTAGTGTTTTACCCTTTATTATGTGTTAGTGTAGTGTAGTGTTTTTAGGCTACAATCAAACAGGCGGAGGTTTACAGTGAGTTTCCCACTAGGAGTTTGCAGAAAATTTGCCGCAGCTCAAACTTGAAGCAGGAAACACACTGTAAACTCTCCAATATGAATGTACCCTGAATTGACCAGCGATTTCCGGCGATCGCCGACATGGGGGGGTCTCAGGACCCCCCTGGGCATATTCACAGGATGCCTGCTGATAGATATCAGCAGTCATCCCGGTCTGGTCCCCGACCGGCTAGCGGCGGGGACCGGAATTCCCACGGGCATACCCATACACCCTACGTCCTTAAGGACTCAGTATGCAAGGCATATGCATACAAGGTTAATAAAAAAGTTTCACAAAATTAATTTAAAAAGTATATAATTTTTACAATTAAATGGCTCCTTTATACATTTTTTATATTGCCAAGTACATTTTTATGTCCCTGCCTGCTTACATTAATTAGTCGCTGATTGAAAATGAATAAAAGTTTTGTTCTAAAAAAATGTACATTTCGTTCCCTACAATTTTTTCCATCCCTACTGCAAAAATGTCAAAGTTAAAACCCACACTCCTAGGTGTCCTAATTGTGTTATGCAGGACTTTTTGGCTTCTAGACATTGTTATACACACGTTTTAGGGCTATTGTTGAAAATCTGGTTCATTTTGACCTAATTTGGTCACTAACTTGAGATTACATTTTTGCTGACATAGCACTTCTGAAGAGTTTGCTCATTTGAACTGACAAAATGACACAAAACCATATATGCACAACTTTTTTCCACCTTTTCCTGTACAACTCATAAAAAAACTGCCATGCTTGAAAACAATGGGGGTCTTTATTCAAAACTCTTCACGTCAAAAATTTCGCATTTTGTGCTAACATTTTTGGCACAAAAAGTTTTCATCAGATATTCAAAGTGTTTTATATGAGAATGATCCAAAGTTTACACTAGTCATGCCAGTTTTGCAAATGTGGACTTGGTTATATAAATTTCATGCTTTACATGCTATTTCCAAAGGCTAAAAGTCCATATTTAAATCAAAAATTTTAACAGCCCTTTGCTAGTGTAGAAATCACAGAAATGGTTGTAATTTTTTTGTTTTGTTTTTTTCTTTATTTTATCTTTTTGTTTTTGTTTCTTATTTTTTATTAAGTGTTATTTAATCAGTTATTGAAATATAATTATTAATAAAATCTAAGTGTTAATATTTTTTTTTCACAGTCACTGCATCTGCAGCACAAGAGACCTTTGAAAATGTGAGGAGAAAAAAAAAGTGTGATTACTATAAGAGAAATTACAGTAGTTTTTGGATATCTCCGCAAATGCATTTGTAAATGTCACACAACACCTTTTTTTCAAAGTTTTTCTCCATCTATTTGTGTGCCACTACAAAAAAACTTGTAGAAAAGAGAATAAAGGGGAAAGTCCCACAAAGGCACCTAGTGCGTTACCCTGGGAGATGGTGAGGACCCCACAAAATGTGGGGTAAAAGGGGGTGTAATAGATGGCCGCTCACCTGGAGCATATATCATATACATATGTAACCCCTATCTGAGGTAAAAGAAGGATTCTGTGCAAGCCCACAGGTCTCAGGATGGATCCGAAGGGAAATCCTGTTGGTGAACTGGATGTGGTGAGGAAAAATGACCTTAAGGTAGGCGCTCAGGAGTCCGCAGAATTTCACAGCCAAGTCATGGAAGTGAGTTAAATTCAGGCTTTATTAGTTCATAGCATCAATAACGCATTTCGGGGGTCAGCATACCCCTTCTTCAGATTGACAGATTTGTACAGTGCATTGACATATGGGGCTTTTTACACACACATGGATTAAAAAACAAGATGGTGGCAGGGTCAGGGGTCACAATGGCAACATACATAAATAAAGAGTTTAATACAAAAAAGAGTGATGTATTGATGTTGAATACATTTGGGATATCAAAACAGACATATAGGTTGGCAAACCAAAAAAACTATTCATTTATTGTATGTAACTTGAGGAGGGTTGTTTCTTTATTATCCGGTTCAGGGATGAGGGATAGGCTTGATGTGCATTTACAATCACACGGTGTGTAGGTTGCCAGGGACACGTCGCTAAGGAGCGGGTCCCTGGCTGTGTGAAAGCGAGTCTGCAGCTCTGCTCGCAAACAGAGCGGAGACAGCAGTGTGCATGTTGCTAGGGATGCATTGCTGTGAAGCTGGTCCCTGGCTATTATAGAGCTACAGATCGAGTGTGCAGCTCGTCTGTAGACATAAGCATAAGCTTATATATTTGATGGAAAAAATAAGTTAATAAGAATGCCTGTGCTTGAAAAGCATGTAGATGTATAACTAGTATTGACTGGAAATACAGTAGAGACAACACTGGTTGCAATATTGATACATTATAAATTATAAGATAATAAAGGAATAAATAATAAATAAAAATATATGGACAATTAAGGGTTTAAAAAATGGGAGTGTCATATATATGGGGATATTCAATAGAAATTGATGGTATTTGATAGATAAAAGATTCAGGACGGAGTGGCGAAGAAAAACATAAATAAAAGCACATATTGAGTACATAAGTAAGTAAAAAGGAGAGAAGTTCACAGAAGGAATAAATTTATAAAGAAAAAAATGAAAAATGGCATAATATTGGCATATTAGCATAAAATTATATATATGTAAAAAGGAGAGAAGTTCATCTAGGTGTAAAAAATAGTTTTTTCTAAAAAATAGCAAATAAATACACACACATATATATATATATATATATATATATATATATATATATATATATATATAGGAGCAACAGATGTATATAAATAAGGTATGGTATATAGATAAGGTATGGTATATAAGGAAAAGATTGAACTATAAGGTTATGGTGTTAAATATATATATAAATATTGATGTATAAATATAAAGTAGAAATTAATAAAAATTTATATACCTACATATCAACTTAAAAATATATGAATGTATAATGAATATATGAATGTATGAATGTACAAATTGTTCTCAATATATTCATTTAGACCTAGCGGTTGTAAAGTGCGCAGTTTAAAAATCCACAAATTTTCACATTGTCTAAGTACATTATATCGTTGTGGAACATCTTTGTTGATTTTCTCAATGGCTGTAATAAAAAAAATCTGAGAAAGAGCTTTCATGGTGCGAAGAAGCTGTGCAATTGGTATTTAAGCATCACGTTGCTAAGATGTTTATTCATTCTATTTCGCAGACATTGCATTGTGCGGCCTACATACTGCAGGCCGCATGTACATTGTAGGAGGTATATAACGTACTGTGACTCACATGACATATATGATTTGATGGAAGAGATTTCTTTAGTCCCTTCCGAATGGAATTGTGTCGCCATGTGTGTTAGGTTAAAACAACACTTACAGCGTGTATAGTTACACTTATAGCAGCCATTTTTTAAAGGAAGTTTGAAGAGGATTTGTTCTGCAGGGTTTTGAGGTTGCTGGGGGCTAATATATTTTTAAGAGAGTGTGCTCTTCAAAATTTTAACTGAGGTTTGGGGGGAAGGATTTTGGTTAAGAAAGGGTCATTGAGAAGGATATTCCAGTGTTTAGGGAGTATGGATTTTATATGCTTATTGTTACTGGAGTAGGTAGTGATGAAGTTGCAGCTTCGTTTTTCTTGAGATGTATCTGTTTTTTTGGAGGACTTAGAGAGACCAGTTGTGTTAGTTTGTTAGCTCGAATTTTCGCAGAAGTTATGATTTGTTTGGGATATTTCTTGGCTTGAAATCTACTAGTCAATAAGTTACTTTGTTCTACATAGTCTGTCTTTAAGGTGCAATTTCGGCGAATACGTTTGAATTGGCCATATGGTATGTTAAGGAGCCATTTTTTGTAGTGACAGCAATAGCTATTTAGACTTTAGGAGCTATCTGCTTTTTTGAAAAAGGCCTTAGTATTCAATTGATTGTCTTGAGTAGGGAAGAGACACACATCTAAAAATTCTGCATTGTTATTATAAAATTTGTGTGTAAAAGAAAGGCCCCATTCATTTTTATTTAGAAAATTTAAAAATTCTAAAAGGTCAGAAGGTGAACCGTCCCATATAATAAAAATATCGTCTATATAACGTTTGTAATAAATACAATGTCCAAAAAGGGGATGACTGTATATTGTGGTTTCTTCAAAGCGTCCAACAAACAGATTGGCAAAGCTCGGTGCGAAATGCATATCCATGGTGGCACCCTTCTGTTGCAAATAAATATTGTCCCTGGCAACCTATACACCGTTGTTCTCCGCTCTGTTTATAAACAGAGCGGGGACACGCGGCTCCTATTTACATGCCGTGGAGCGCACAGCGAGCGCGATTGTAAATGCGCATCAAGTCTCTCCGTCATCTCTGAACCGGATAATAAAGAAACAACCCTCCTCAAGTTACATACAATAAATGAATAGTTTTTTTTTGTTTGCCAACCTATATGTCTGTTTTGGTATCCCAAATGTATTCAATATCAATACATCACTCTTTTTTTGTATTAACCCCTTAAGGACTCAGCTCATTTTGGCCTTAAGGACTCAGACAATTAAATTTTTACGTTTTCGTTTTTTCCTCCTCGCCTTCTAAAAATTGTAACTCTTATATTTTCATTGTCAGACTAGTATGAGGGCTTGTTTTTTGCATGACCAGTTGTCCTTTGTAATTACATCACTCATTATATCATAAAATGTATGGTGCAACCAAAAAACACAATTTTTGTGGGGAAAGTAAAAAGAAAAACGCAATTTTGCTAATTTTGGAAGGTTTCGTTTTCACGCCGTACAATTTACGGTAAAAATGACATGTGTTCTTTATTCTGAGGGTCAATACGATTAAAATGATACCCATTATTACATACTTTTACATTATTGTTGTGCTTAAAAAAAATCACAACATTTTTAACCAAATTAGTACGTTTATAATCCATTTATTTTGATGACCTATAACTTTTTCATTTTTCCGTATAAGCAGCGGTTTGAGGGCTCATTTTTTGCACCATGATCTGTACTTTTTTTATACCACATTTTTATATAAAAAACTTTTAATAAATTTTTTTTAATTTTTTTAAATAAAATGTATTAAAAAAGTAGCAATTTTGGACTTTTTTTTTTTACGTTCACGCCGTTCACCGTACGGGATCATTAAAATTTTATTTTAATAGTTCGGACATTTACGCACGCGGCGATACCAAACATGTCTATTAAATTATTTCTTTACGCTTTTTGGGGGTAAAATAGGAAAAAAACTACGTTTTACTTTTTTATTGGGGGAGGGGATTTTTCACTTTTATTTTTACTTTTAATTTTACATTTTTTAAATTTTTTTTAACACTTGAATAGTCCCCATAGGGGACTATTCATAGAAATTCCATGATTGCTAATACTGATCTGTTCTATGTATAGGACATAGAACAGATCAGTGTTATCGGTCATCTTCTGCTCTGGTCTGCTCGATCTCAGACCAGAGCAGAAGACACTGGGAGCTGGACAGAGGCAGGTGAGGGGACGTCCGTGCAGAGTTCTGAATGATCGGATCCCCGCAGCAGCGCTGCGGGTGATCAGATCATTCATTTAAATCGCGTACTGCCGCAGATGCCGGGATCTGTATTGAGGGGTTAATGGCAGACGCCCGCGAGATCAGCAATCAGCATCCGGGATCAGCCGCGCATGACACGGACATTGCTCCGATGCCCACGGTTATGTACAGGACGTAAATGTACGTCCTGGTGCGTTAAGTACCACCGCACCAGGACGTACATTTACATCCTGTGTTCTTAAAGGGTAAAACTCTTTATTTATGCGTGTTGCCACTGTGACCCCTGACCCTGTCACCATCTTGTTTTTTAATCCATGTGTGTATAAAAAGCCCCATATGTCAATGCACTGTACAAATCTGTCAATCTGAAGAAGGGGTATGCTGACCCCGAAATGTGTTATTAATGCTATGAACTAATAAAGCCTGAATTTAACTCACTTCCATGACTTGGCTGTGAAATTCTGCGGACTCCTGAGCGCCTACCTTAAGGTCATTTTTCCTCACCACATCCACTACAAAAAAACTGACGTTTGATTAAACAATGGGGAGATTTATCAAAACCTGTGCAGAGATATGTTGATCAGTAACCCAAAGCAACTGATAATATTGTTTCTTTTATTTATAAAAGGCCTCTGAAAAATGAAAGAAGCGATCTTATTGGTTGCTATGGACAATTGGTTAACTTTTCCTCTGCACAGGTTTTAATAAATCTTCCCCCATGTGTTTGCAAATGTCACACAAAGCCTCTCCCATAAGATATGAAAATAACGCATTTAAATACATATTACAATTATTGAGTCTTGGTATAAAACTAGGGCCTCATATTGTCTTTGCAAAGGTCTTTGAGATGGGGGCTTTTGTTTGTCCCTCAACTGCTATTACTTCCCATTGTAATGCCATAATCATGTTGTAGAGGACATGGAATCATAAAGCCCACAATTGGAGATTTTCCTACCCTTGATGACGGAAAATATAGATTTTATTAAAGACAGGAGACGAGCATTATGCTAAATTCTTTCTTTACTGAATTGATAGCAGCAAACAAAGAGTTAATAAACAGTTAACAAGAAAAAAAAGTTGAAGCAGTACATTAAGTCCAGTATTTATTCAGTAATGGTACAAGCCAACAAGCCAGGTGAATATGAGGACCCCTCAGGTGAAGCCCCCTTAAGGATGATTGATCCATTATATAAGAAGGAATAACCGGAAACCCAGAGTTGTAATTTGTTTAGGCTGAAAGAAAAAAAACAAAAATTGTAAATAGGGTCGGGTACATGGGAGGGATAATGCTTGTCTCCTGTCTTTAATAAAATCTATATTTTCTGTCACCAGGTGTAGGAAAATGTCCAATTTTATAACAAGACAGGAGACTCACATTATGATTGTTTAAAGCTTATACATTAATGAAAATATATACAATCATAACTCTAAAGTAAAAATAAAGACAAAGAAACGTGTGGGTCTAAAATAAGAAGTTTTGAATGTGGATTCTGATGACCAATAAGCAGCTTTCAATATATCTGCCAAAGAGCCTCCTGCTTGTCTAACTTTAGTGGACATGGCACTTCTAGTTGAATGGGCCCCAAAAATGGATATATTGATACCTACTAGAGACATGACTTGTCTGATCCACCTAGCTAAAGTTGGAGAAGATACCGGTAAATGAGGTCTGCAAAAGGAGATAAGTCATTGAGAAGTCGAGCGACTCTTAAGAGTTTCCGTTTTTAGTTCGTAAGACTTCAAGCATTGAACATTTACATTTTCTTGATGAGGAAAAGCTGTTTAAAAAACGTGCAAAGGTTAGTCTTAGTTTGTTTAATTATGGAAATATATAACTCTTTGAGGGGAAAATTGTCTGTGAGAAATATCTAAAGCTCTAACGTTTGAGACTCTTAAGAGAAATGAGACATGATAACATTGTGAGTTTATAAGATAATTATTTTAATCCTATGGAATCATTATCTCCCCATGAATTGATCAAATGTAAGACTACTGTGACATCCCAAGTAGATTGATATCTAGGAGCAGGGGTCTTCTATATTTAATTCCTTTCAATAACTTGCAAATTAAAGGGTGTTTTCCTTACAGTAAAGCGTGCACTGGTGCATGGTAAAGAGAGATGGTTGAACGATATACATTAATAGTACGATAGCTTTACCCGTTTAAAGAATCTGAAAGGAAATTATGACTTGAATTAAAGATGCATGTATGGGATCCGTATGCTGATCTGGTACCTGGAGCCCACGCGTCCGAGAGGATATCTCTAGCTTATTGTGAAATATCGAAATCAGGTTCTGATGACCTGAGATGAACCAGGCTACTCGAGACAATTGGTCTGACAAAATCAGAGGATGTGGATATCCTGACAGATCTAATAGGAGGAATTGATGTATTGGTATGATGCAAGGAAAATCTATAGACATTCCCAGAATCTGAAGGAACCAAGATTGGGTCGGCCAAAGAGGGGTTATCAGGACAATTATCGATTTCTGTAATTTGATAATTGGAGGATTCCTGGAATTAATGCAAATGGTGGAAATGCATAAAGGGTCTCTAATGGCCAAAGTTAAAGTAATGCGTCTGTGCCAAGATATACTGGGTCAGGACACCAACTGAAGAATTGTGGAAGTTGGCGATTCAGACAGGATGTGAACAAGTCTAGATGAAGGGGACCCCAGAGAGAATTGAGTTGATTGAAAACAAGAGGATCTAGTCTCCAATCGCTGTTGTCGATTAGGAAACAAGAGTTCCAGTCCGCTATTGAGTTGGACAAACCTGTGAGGTATTCTTCTTTCAAAATAATGTTTTGATTCAGACAAAAGTGCCAGCAATATTTTATGATATTGGCTAACATTTTCGATTTTGGTACGTACTAGTTGATTCATGTATTGTACCACAGGAATGTTGTCCATCCACAGTAGAGTACAACAATGTGACTTGTCTTTGACGACACTCTTGAGGGCAAAAGAACCCGCCAAAAGTTCTAAACAGTTAATATGAAGAAGGGATTTTTCTTTGGATCATTTTCCTCCTGTGGAGAGGGAACTGCAGGGAGCACCCCAACCCAGACGACTGGCATTCGATTCTATGATCATATCCAGAACTGAACTGGGCTTTTGCCGTTCCAAGCCTGGATATGATGAAGCCACCATAGAAGTTCTTCTTTGGTATCTAAAGTGAGAGATATCTCATCTGAATAACCAAAGCCATTTCTCAAATGTTGAGCCTTGAAGTGCCCTGTAGTGAAGAGGTGCTAGGAAGATTGCTTGAATGGAAGCAGAAAGTAATCCTACAATACAAGCAATGGCTTGTTGGGACACTTATTGTTTGCTCAAAAGGGATCATATTGAACTCAAAATTATTCTTAATTTCTTGAGGAAAGACTGTATGGCTGATTGAGCACTGACCAGAAATCCTAAAAATTCCACTTCTTTGGAGGTTCGAGAACTGACCTCGAGATTGATTGAAATCTGAGATTGGTAAGTAAGGTAAGTGTCCAATGTAAGCGAAGATGAATGAGATTTAAAGAATCGGCCATGATGAGAATATCATCCAAAATATTATAAGACAAACTCCTCAAGCACTCAAAGTAGCGATTATTGGTTTCAATAATTTTGTAAAGCATGGGGCTGAGGATTGACAGAATGACACGCTGGTGAATTGCCACTTTGAACTTCCCATAAAAACAGGAGGTATGGTAGAGACATAGGGTGCAGAGGCACCATGAAATAGGAGTCTTTGAGCTCTATCTTGGCCAGCCAGTTGTTTTGTAATAATAGATCTCGTAAAATATGTATTCCCTCCATCTTTAAATGATGGTAAAGGACAAAATTGTTTACATTTTTTAAGTTGATTATTGGTCTGTGACCTCTGTATTTCTTTTTCACCAAGAATATTGAAAGGTACTGGAATTATGGCGCCTTTGGAACATAGTTCCTTGATTTTATTTGAATGAGGTTGTGATCTGATTTTAAAAATATCAATGGTTGAGGTACTTGAGTTTGAATAGTGGGAAAAATAAATTCTATTTTATATCCTTGAACCATGGTCAAAATCCAAGTGTCTAAAGTTATCGTGGATCAGACATGGAAAAAAATTGTTAATCTCCCTCCTATAGGTATTTGAGAATAATATGGAGGAACACTTACCTGTAGGGGGTCTGGATCGTGGGAAGCCTCTGTGGTCCCTAGCCTTCCATGGACGCCTTATGCGTGGAAAGAAGGGGGTTGGTTGATAAGAAACTTGTGGTAAAGAGAAGTTATCTGGCCTAGGTGGGAAAAGGCCTCTGTATGGTTGCCTGATGTATTTGTTTATCTCTTCAATGTATGAGTCCCCAAACAGATAATTATCAGCAGATGTGGTAGCGTATGAAGATGCCAAATGGATTAATTGCGGATCCAGTTTCATTAGAATGGATTGCTTCTGCTCCATACACATAGAGGCATTGGCATTTCCAAACATGCATAAAGCACATTGTGCCCAACCTTTAAGAGTAGATAGATTAATAGGATCTAGGGCACTCCAATTTTAATTTGTTCCTGGCCATTTTGTCAAGAGATTTCTGAACCCACAGGCTATAAAACTTTGAAACTTGTGGATGGGGAATCCATTCCCCCAACCACGGGTGTTTACTCTCACCCAGGTCAAAGTATGGATTCTTTGAACTATCCAAAATGACAGGACCAGAGGATTCGTCACTCAATATATCATCTCCTTCCTCAGAAATGTCCTCATATTGTTTGATTCATCATCTGGGTCCAAAATATCAGCCTTATCAGAGGAGGAGGTAGGCTCTTTGGGAAAGGCCTTAGATGCCTGCTAATAGTATACTTCCTCTAGGGCCGAGGGTCTATAAAGGAATTGTACGGAAGGAGGTAGGCTTTCTCTGGGAAGAGGCCTTAGTTGCCCGCTTATGGTATACTTCCTCTGGGGCCAAGAGTCTGTGAGGTAATTTAGAGACCTCTTGAATTGAGCTTTAGATAAAGCCTTTATAGAAAGCTGATCTCCTGCTTGTGATACCATTCTCTTTTGTTTAGCAGTAGAAGGATCGGTAATGAGGTGACATTGTTTTAAGGTAGCTTTACCCTGTTTAAATCCACCCACCATGCAAGAGGTGGAGTCCTCTGCAGACCAAAACAATTCAGAGGGTGTGGATGGACCCATTTGAGCAGAACCATGAAATCTGTTATGGTTCATTGCTGATGCCACGGATTTAGCAATTACATTGTGCATGAAAGACATAGCAGAATGAACTTCTGTCTGTACAGATTTATTGACCGGTCTGGTCCACCATAGGCTGTTATAGATTTTCATCTATAATATCAAAATTATGAATGTCAGACATTTTAGTTGTTTCCTCGTTCTCCGTGTATGAATAGAAAAAAATATATATATGAGAGAAAATATAGGAAATAGTACGGAAATTAAGGATAAATAAAATGTTATAGTAATTGTAAAATATATATAATTAATAGTTTAGGAATAAATATGAATATGAACAATATTTCTTAATTTATTAGTCTTATTTATAATTAATTTATTAGTAAATTACTTATTTATTGACTTTAGCTAGTAATATATTTATTATTTAATTAATGACAGTAGTATGAATTGAAGAAAAGGAATCTGAACAAAATGAATTACTATAATATATTGAATGTAGTAATCTGAAATGAACACTAGATGGTATCAGTCTTTTAATGGAGCTGAACGCTGACTGAAAGCTCTGCCTACCGAAGCTGTGAGGTAACCAACTGACAGGAGAATCAGTTATGTGCCAGGAAAATGGATGCCTGTGTCTTAGGTGATTTGAGCGCATGTAGCTGATCACCAGCCCAAGTGCACCACAGAGCTGTGCTTGAGGTAATTGTACAATTGCACAATGAATTGTAAAAACACAGTAACAGGGAAAAATATATGAAAATAAAGTAGTTAAGAATAGAAAAATTATTATATATATATATATATATATATATATATATATATATAGAAAAAATTATTTTATATATATATATATATATATATATATATATATATATTTATATTATGATGATTCGCTCTTGCAAATAGGTGTGGTTTCAGTATAGAGGTAAGGAGTGTTCTTAAATCAAAGTTCAGTGTTAACACACTCAGCATATAGCAAAGCAGTCTTTAAATGCAGAGCAAAGGAAAACAAAACAAAAGTCCATCTGTATTTCCTTAGGTGTTTGTTTACACCTGAGTTCATGCCATGCAGCACTAAGCAAGACTTTTCCAAGCCTCCAGCTAGGCTGTTCAGCAGCTTCCACTCTTGGAGCAAACAGAGGGAAGAACTCCACACAGCTTTCCACTACACTGTGACCTGCAACTAGCAAACCCCCCTCAGCTGGTGAGGCAACCTAGCTTTAAGGCCAACAAAAGCCGACCTGGATTGGGGGAATGACCCACACCCTACACTTGGTCATTCCCAGTAAGAGCCGTTCCGGATTGGCCTTCCAGCCATACTACGGAGAGAGATAGAGAGAGAAAGAGAGAGAGAGAGAGAGAGAGGTGGAATGGATGAATATCCTGTTGACACGAAGATCCTTGACAGTCCGTGAGTTACACTAAAAAGATAGAGACAGAAAACAACAATAATAACAAAGGGATGGGATAAAGGGAGGGAAAATGTTTGCCTCCTGTCTTTAATAAAATCCACATTTTCCTTCATAAGGACTAGGAAAATCTCCAATTTTATTACAAGACTGGAGGCTCCATTTTGCAAGTTTAAAGCATAAATAAATTATAAAAAACTTGATCAGATTTAACAATAAAGCATGCGGAAATGAACAACATTAAATAATATTCATAGAAACATGGGGATCTGGTCGGAAATAAAAGGTTTTAAAAGTTGATTCCGAAGTCCAATTAGCTGCTTTAAGGATATCCGACAAGGATACTCCTGATTGTTTTAATTTTGTGGACATGGCTCCTCTGGAGGAGTGGGCTTTAAAGATAGAAATGTCAACTCCTGCCGAGTGCATGATCTGTTTCATCCATCTGGCTAAAGAAGGAGATGATACATGACGGTAGGGTTTACAGAAAGAAATGAGTAATTGAGTGTCAGAATGGTTACGAAAAGATTGAGTTCTCTGTTCATAAGCCTGAAGGCAGGAAACTACGCAGAGGTGTTTTTGATGAGGAAAAGAGGGATAGAATACTGAATAAAGAGAAGTTTTAGTGCGTTTATGAATAGAAAAACGAACACCGTCAGGTAAGTATTGCCTATGAGAAATATCTAAGGCTCTAACGTCAGAAATTCGTTTAAGAGAAATTAGGCAAAGTAAGGCAGTGAGTTTCAAGGATAGGGACTTTAAGGAAACGGAATGATTGTCCCCTAAGGAAATTATATAATGTAAGATGTAAGAGAATATTGACATCCCAAGTAGACTGGTATCTGGGTAAAGGTGGACGTCTGAATTTTATGCGTTTGAGTAATTTACAAATGAAAGGATGTTTACCTACAGAAAGGGAATTGATAGGAGCGTGGTAAAAAGAAATGGCAGATCTGTAAACGTTTATGGTACGGTAGGCCTTACCCAAATCAAAAGATGAAGATAGAAAATGTATGATAATATGATTTAAAGGTGCATGTATGGGATCCAAATCCCGTTGCATGCTCCAAATTTTCCAGGCTGATCTGTAAGCAGATCTGGTACCTGGAGCCCAGGCGCTTGAGAGGATTTCTCTAGCTGAGTTAGAAAGTTCGCAACTCGGGTCTGTTGACCCGAAACACACCAGGCTATCAAAGGAAGATTGTTGGAGGTTATGAGAGGATGAGGGTTCCCTACAGGGTCCTGAAGGAGAAACGGATGAGAGGGAATTAGGCGAGGAAAATCGATAAGCATTTCTAGAATCTGAGGGAACCAAGACTGTGTTGGCCATAGAGGGGTAATGAGAATTACCGTCGATTTCTGAGATTTGATGAGAAGGAGAACTCTCGGAATCAGAATAAAAGGAGGGAATGCATAGAGGTTCTCTGGAGGCCAGTATTGGAGAAGGGCATCTATGCCCTCTGCTTCCGGATCGGGGCGCCAGCTGTAAAAGCGGTGAAACTGACGATTCAGTCGTGAAACAAAGAGGTCTAGGTGAATAGGGCCCCAAAGAGAATTGATGCGGGAGAATATTTGAGGGTCCAATTGCCAATCGCTGGAATCCGCAAGGAATCAGGAATTCCAGTCCGCAATGATGTTGGACAGACCTGGTAAGTATTCTGCTTTGATGGTGATGCTCCTGTGAAGACAGTAATGCCATAGGTCTTTGGCAATGTTGACCAGATGAAAAGATTTTGTACCACCAAGCTTGTTGATATATTGTACAGCGGAGATATTGTTCATTCGTAAAAGAATGCAACAATCTGATCTGTTCTTCGCAAAATTCTTGAGAGCGAAGAAACCCGCCAGTAATTCCAAGCAGTTGATGTGGAAGAGTGATTCCTCTGGGGACCACTTTCCTCCTGTCGAAGAGGAACCGCAGCGGGCTCCCTCGCAGCGACTGGAACCGCAGCGACTGGCATCTGATTCTATGATCAGATCTGGAACGGAATTGAATATAGTCTTTCCGTTCCAATCCTGGAGGTGTCTTATACGAAGTAAGAGCTATTTCGTCCAAGTAACCCAAACCGTTCCAAAGGTGTTGAGCTTTCAACCTTTGGAGAGCTCGATAATGAAGCGGAGCTGGGAAAATCGCTTGAATCGAAGCAGAAAGAAGCCCTACTACGCGAGCTATCGAACGAAGAGAGACTGTTTGTTTGTTCAAAATGGAATGAATCTCTCTCCGAATGGTTTTCATCCTCCTGGGGGGGGGGAGACTGAGCTGGGCAGATTGAGTATTTATTAGAAATCCCAAAAATTCTATCTCCCTGGAGGGGGAAAGGATGGATTTTTCTGTGTTGATAATAAAGCCCAGATTGGAGAGGAGAGACACCGTCCATTGAATGTGGAGCCGAATTAGAGATAAGGATTGAGCCATGAGGAGGATATCGTCCAGATAAATAATCAAACGGACACCTCTGGCTCTTAGGATTGCCACAACCGGTTTGAGCAGTTTTGTAAAGCACCATGGGGCCGAGGATAGGCCGAATGGTAGGCAGGTGAATTGCCATTTTTGACCCTTCCATAAAAATTGGAGGTAACGTTGAGATTCGTGATGCATGGGAACCATAAGGTATGCATCTTTGAGATCTATTTTCGCCAACCAATCGTGTGGTAACAGCAGATCTCTCAAAAGATGGATGCCCTCCATCTTGAAATGTTGATAGAGTACATAGTAGTTTAGGGTCTTTAGATTTTTTTTTTTTAATATTAACATTTTATTAATTTTATTCAAAGTACAAAGTACAAAAACACCATCAATAAACAGGCATCGTAAGAAACGCGGTTGTCGATCGGGTACACACATATGATGCGTACCATCACTATATAAAGTCAGGTATTCAGTAACAAGACAGGATGTTGAATACATTAACCAGCCTAGCGGTATTCCCGATCGTGACTCGGGGTTAATTTTCGCTGCTAGAAGCGGTAACCCCGAGTCACGCTCGGGGTAGAATTGCAGAGTTGCTGTGCGGGCTGCACAATATATCGCAAAAGCAATCGAATCGCTATTTTTGCTTTTTGCGATATAGCGATGCAGCCCCCGGGAAAATATGTGATTATCTGCTCTGTTCTTCTCCCGTTGCGGGGGCCGGCCAGAGCAGGTAAAGACATATACTAAAAGTCAGTGTTTCTCAACCAGGGGGCCTCCAGATGTTGCAAAACTACAACTCACAGCATGCCCGGACAGCCAAAGGCTGTCCGGGCATGCTGGGAGCAGTAGTTTCACAACAGCTGGAGGCCCCCTGGTAGAAAACACTGAGCTAAGTGTAAAAGTAAAAAGGAGTAAAATAAAAAAACTTTTGCTTACCTAGTCCCGGTCCCTGAAGCTGTCGTTCCCCTCCGTGCGCTCTGGTCCCTGCTCTCTTCATCTTACAGGACCTTTCCCTTTTCAGCCAATCACAGGCCGCAGTGGTGTAAAGCCAGTGATTGGCTGAAGGGGAAAGGGCTTGTTCTGCAGCAAATACACTAGGTTTGAAATCTGCCGGCAAACCTAGTGTATTCTGCTGCAGGACAAGGTGACAAGGGGGGGGATGAATGTGACAAAGGGGGGGAATGTGACAGGGGAGGAGGGGAATGTAACATGGAGGGGGGAGAATGTAACAAGGGGGGGGGGGGGAATGTGACAAAGGGGGGGAATGTGACAGGGAAGGAGGGGAATGTAACATGGAGGGGGGGAGAATGTAACAAGGGGGGGGTAATGTGACAAAGGGGGGGAATGTGACAGGGAAGGAGGGGAATGTAACATGGAGGGGGGGAGAATGTAACAAGGGGGGGGAATGTGAAGGGGGGATGAATGTGACAGGGGGGGGGGGAGAATGTGACAAGGAGGGGGGAGAATGTGACAAGGGAGGGGGAATGTGACAGGGAAGGAGGGGAATGTAACATGGAGGGGGGAGAATGTAACAAGGGGGGGGGGAATGTGACGGGGGGGATGAATGTGACAGGGGGGGGGGGAGAATGTGACAAGGGAGGGGGAATGTGACGGGGGGAGATGTGAAATTTCAATGCTAAAAATTGTACCGCTTTTGCTACAAATTTCCAGACAGAATCATACCGCCAGGGAGGTTAAAGTGAATAGTTAAAGACATGACAATTCAAACATCAATTAGTCAACTCAAGGTACATGGTCCGAGCTTATATGCGATCAGGGTAGGTACAATCAACAACAATGTGGTTGGTGTAAGCAACATATGGGAAGAAGAGGAGATAAGGACAGAAAGAAGGAGGAAGAAGAGACAGGAAAGGGTTCCAAAGGGACAGAAGGGAATGGGAACGAGGAAGACTACTAGGTTCGTAAGAAAGAGGTTGTAAGACTTACCCAGCGGGTCAGGAGGGCTTCAGAACAACATGGCAAAGCAACGAGGCATGGTGGCTATTTGTGATAAATGGGCTGTTTAGGTAGAGGGAGCACCGGAAACCGGGCATGCTGTAGGGCTTGGGGGACATATGTTTCCGAGTTAAAGATGCATGGATGTATAGTCCCTAGAGGATGTAAAATGTGTCCAAGGGTACCAGACTGTGTTGTATTTGTCTATCTGATTTTTGGAGTCGGCTAGCAATTCTTCCATCCTGTGTAGATGGGAGGATTCTTGGAGCCAAGAGGTAATGGAGGGGGGAAGTTGCGATTTCCATTACCGTTCTGGCCGCAAGCAACAGAAACGATATTAGTTTGGCCGTATGCTTGGGTATGTGAGCAGGAAGGATGGTGAGTAGGATGACTTCTGGCGTGGGGGGAGCTGGGTCAATGTGATACGATGTATTATATCTATAACTTGAGTCCAGTATGTAGGCAAGTGGGGGCATGTCAGCCAAACATGAAGCATAGTGCCACCTACACCTCCACATCTCCAGCACGTATCTGGAACATCGGGATAGAATTTGCCGAGTAGGGATGGCACTCTGTACCATCTCGTTAGAACTTTATAGTTGATTTCTTGTGCTTTACAAGAGATGGAGGTGTGGTGGCATTGATTCAGAGCCCTGGTCCAGTCTTCCTCCGTGAATTGATGTCCTTTTTCTTTTTCCCAGTCTAACCGATATGGGAGCGGATCGGTTGTAAATTCATGTATGAGGAGAGAGTAAAGGACACTGATTTTATGGTTGATTTTATGCGAGGAGACACAGAGGTTTTCAAAGTTGGTGAGTGGACGATGAAGTGATAGCTTCCTTTTGTTAGACAGGTAAAAGTGACTGAGTTGTGCGTATTGAAAGAGTAAGTGGGTAGTCACCTCAGTATCCTGTAAAAGATCAGGTAGGCTCTTCAACGATGTCTGAGATATTAATTTGGAAAAACAAGTGCCATCTCCCCTTTGGAAGGTGAGGAAGGGGCTCGTAGATAAGGCCGGGGGAAAAGCCGGGTTGTCAAATAATGGGGTAAGGGGGCCGTCTGTGGAGAAGAGTGAAAGATGACTAAGATATGTATTGCGAGTGCGAACGATTGAGTTAAGGACAGCCGGGAGACTGGCCACATCTTTAGTGGAAGAGATGTATTGCGGGAGCCAAAGTAAGAATTTGGGGTTTTGATTCAATATAGTACCCTCAAATTGTACCCATTGTTTGTCTGTATAATGGTGAAAGCAATCTAGTACGCGGGAGAGGATTGCAGCCAGGTAATATGAGAGGGGGTCAGGCATCGCCAACCCCCCCTCTCTTTTCCTTCTAATCAATGTGGTGCGGGCCAGTCTTGACGGTTTGTGCATCCATACAAATCAAGAGCTGAGAGCAGAGAGTTCCTTGAAATATGATCTGGGTAATAGGCAGGGAATACAGGAGAAAAGATATAAGAGACGAGGTAGCATATTCATTTTCAGGGTCTTTAGATTTATAAACCTCCGTCTTTCTTTTTTACTAGAAAAAGATTGCTCAGGAAGCCTTGAGAATGCATGGGTACTTGGATGATTGCCTTTTTGGAACTTAGTTCTATGATCTCTGAATCTATGAGTGATCTCTTTTCCTCTGAAAAATGAATTGAATGAGGGGTTAAAATTTGAGGTGGAGGTTGAACAAACTGTATCTGATAACCCAGGACTGTGTTTAGAATCCACGGGTCAGATGTTATTATGGCCCAGGTATGGAAAAAATATGCAATCCTTCCTCCTAATGGAAGTGGGGAAGAAAATATCGGATAAAGACTTACCAGCGTTGGGTCGAGATCTGGGATATCCGCGATGTCCTCTGGCTCTCCACGGTTTTCCTCTTGTTGGAAAGAATGGACTGGATTGATAAGTGGAGGTAGGGTTCTGGAATCTGTCTGTTCTTGGGGGGGGCACGTGTATATTGTCTCTCTTGAGACTGGCGGCTGGGAAAATTGCCCCTTCTTTTCCCAGCCCTGGGTAAAACCCGAGGTTGAAAAACCTTCTTAAGGGATGTTTGGGCCTTATCAAGAGATGAAAATAATGCTACATATTTATTTATCTCTTTAATAAACGTGTCTCCAAATAGAAGGCCCTCGGTGGAGGATTCAGGTTCAGTTGTAGCTAGGTTAATCAACTGACGGTTCAATTTTAATAGAATGGACCTTTTACGTTCAGTGCAGATGGTAGTATTAATGCCACCAAATATACACAGGGCCCATTGAGCCCATCCTTTAAGGACTTCTAAGTTCACTGGGTTGCCAGAGGAACTAGCTTCCTCAGTGAGGTCCAAAATTTTTGTTAAGGGACCCAGTAGGTCTAAAAATCTGTCCTGGATTGTCTTGAAGGAGCGATCTATACCTTTTTTGGGATTTTCCCCCGATTTGTTTAGGTATTTAATCAATGGAGGGTCAATTTCTGGGGTAATGGATAGTTTCTTTGGAATATTAGGTCTAGGGCATTCTGCTCGCAATCTGTTGCGAGTGGCTCTATCGATAGGTTTTCTGACCCATAGAGTTAAAAATGGGGCCACCTGGGGATGAGGATCCTATTCTCCAGAACGTGGATGTTTAAGTAGACTTGGGTCAAAATACGGGATTCCCGCACTGTCCATAATGACTGCTTTAGGGTTCTCAATAGCCATAGTAGGCTCTTCATTATCAGAGATGTCCTCATATTCAAAGTCTGAGGCATATTCTGAAATCTCACCTTCCTCAGATGAGGATTGGTCAGGGGAAGTGTTATTAGAGTCCGGTTTTTCTCTCCGGGATACTCTTAACCCGGTTATCATGTTTCTCCTCCCGGGTGGAGGGTATGGGATGCGATTTTTTAGCATCAGTATGTCTGCTTTTGGTAACAGCAGAAGTTGGAACCTGGTCCTTAACCACTTTAGGTTTTTTATATGATTTTGAAGGACCGGTAGTAGGCATAGGCCGTTTATGGGTGGCCTTCCCAGACTTTCCCCATCCCCTGGCTAAATTTGAAGTCGAGTCCTCCGCAGACCAAAAATGATCCGACGGGGTAGAATTTCTGGTATACTGGCCATTGCATTCAGGACTGATAAGTCCACCATAGACTGCATGGAGTTGCTATCCATAGGTTGAGCATTAATGGACTCCATGTCCTTAGCAGTTTGTTCATTGGCCATAATGCAATATATGTTAAATATAAATATAAAATAATATATATATATATATATATATATATATATATATATATATTATAAGGGAAAAATATATATAATAATAACAAACTGGCCAAATGAGCAGAGAAAATCTATATGAAATATTATATCACTGGCACAGGAATAAATGTGACAGAATTTGTTAATAATAAAAATAAAAGTATGCCAGTAGGAGTTACTATTGGAAAAACAATGAAAGGGGGAAAGAAAATTGACTTAGAGAGCGCTTTCAGTAAACGAAATGCCGCGGCCGTCTCTGAGGGAGCGAACACTCTGACTGACAGAAGACGTCTGATAGTTCAGTCACAGAGCGGAGAAACCACAGAGCGGGGGAAAACCAAAGAGCGCGAAGCTGAGGACCAGCTCGCGTAGTGTCGCGAGAAGTCCGGCAGTGCCGAGACCAGCGATACTGAGGGGAGAAGAATGGATAGGTATATGGAGGGGGAGAAAAGAGGATAAAGAACGGAAGGTAAATGGTAAATACCAGGGGTAATGATATAAGCTAGAGGTGAATAAGACCTGAGGAGAAGTGATATACAAGTGTATGCTTGTAAGACAAAATAAAATACGGAATGAATGGCAGCGGTGATAAAAATGTAAAGCAAGTATATAAGGGTGTCAACTGAGGATATGTTTAAGTATAGATAAATGTATTTTAAAACGATAATATATATGCAGAGCAAAAATGTGAGATATACTTAACTTCTGAGGAGCAGCAAAGAAGAGGAAGTATTGTATGTTACCTTGCCTCATATCACCTGTGCTAGCCTCTCATTGGCTGCATAATACACTTCATTTGCATATGTAATGTTTTTTTTCTATAAACGTTATTGTTTTATCTTGCTGCTAACATTTAAAGTAGTAGAGAAAAGATTGCAAAATGAAGCCTCCAGTCTTTGTTTTTTTTATCCTATTACTACAGCATGTCAAAGATACCACACATGTATTAAACATTTATATGATGTATATAATAATATTATTTGTACATTTGTAACACAAATTGGTTAAAAATTGTGCATATTTTTGCTTGAAAACAAATCTGCATTGTCCTTGTCTTGCCTGTGTTTCTCTGTGTGTTTACAAAATACAGGAAGTGTGGGTGAACAAGCAGGGCTCTGTGCACTAAGGACAAGCAGGGCTCTGTGCACTAAATACAAGCAGGGCTCCTAGCACTGAGGACAAGCAGGGCTCCTAGCACTGAGGACAAGAAGGGCTCTGTGCAGTGAGGAAAAGCAGGGCTCTGCAGTGAGGAAAAGCAGGGCTCTGCAGTGAGGAAAAGCAGGGCTCTGTACACTGAGGACAAGCAGGGCTCTGTACACTGCGGACAACAGGGTCTGTACACTGAGGACAAGCAGGGCTCTGTACACTGAGGACAAGCAAGGATCTGTGCGGTGAGGACAAGCAGGGCACTGTGCGGTAAGGACAAGCAGGGCTCTGTGCAGTGAGGACAAGCATGGCTCTGTGCGCTGAGGACAAGCAGGGCTCTGTGCGGACACTGAGGACAAGCAGGCCTCTGTGCGGTGAGGACAAGCAGGAATCTGTGCGGTAAGGACAAAAAGGGCTCTGTGGGGTGAGGACCAGCAGCACTCTGTGTACAAAGGACAAGCAGGGCTCTGTGCACTGAGGAAAAGCCGGGCTCTGTGCAATGAGGCTCTGTACAGCTGGCTGATTGACAGGCCAGGAGCCTGCAAAGAGCCCTGCTTATAGAGACAAACAGGCAATAGCTACAGGGACATTATTTTCACCCAAAAAAAAAACAAGAATTTTAACCAATGTATATTGCAAATATACAAATAGGGGTAGATTTATCAAAACCTGTCCAGAGGAAAAGTTGCTGAGTTGCCCATAGAAACCAATCAGAATCTGATTGGTTGATATGGGCAACTCAGCAACCTTTCCCCTGGACAGGTTTTGATAAGTGTCCCCATAATGTTATTATCTCCATCATTAGGGATGAGCGAATCGAACCTGCTGAATCCAAATTCATTATGAATTTCATGAAAAATTTGATTCGCTACAAATGCGAATATCGCCGTGATTCGATCGTGCAAAACGCTTCATTAAACTCCATTTAGTGCAGTCTGGGCATCTAAAATGGTGGATCCACATGTGAGGACATGGGGCAAGGAATCCTGGGAAGCCGGGAACAAGGGTAGGTGGGATGACCCTGAATCACATGCAGCATGCAGCCTATCAGCAGCCAGCCACCCCTGTGATGTCACAGCCCTAAATAATCGGCAGCCATCTTGCAGCCAGTCACATCAGCGTACAGAGAGAGAGGGACAGACAGCAGTGTGTGTTGCACAGAAAAGCATTTTTACAGCAGCGATTCACCTTCCAGTCACATCAGCTTTCTATTGCAGAGAGAGAGACACACACAGCAGTGTGTTTCAAAGAAAAGCTTTTTTACAGCCACCATTCATCTCAAGCCAAAATCCAGTCTAGAAGCACTGATAGAGAAAGGAGTGAGATTGAGAGAGAAAGTGCAATTTTGGATGTAGTACACAGCAACTATGTGCTGCAGCACTGGTGTGTACAACAACTAAAAAGCTAATAGCATCCAGCCAGTTAGGGTGAACAGAGCACTAAAAGCCTATTGTCCTCTACTAACTGAAACCTATTCGTACATCTAAGTGGTGTACCATTTTGTTCCTGTTAAAGTCTTAAGGGCCTAGATACAGGGAAAGGACAGCCAAAAGTACACACCTGCTGGTGTTATAGACAAATACTGTTTTAAGCGTACTGCAGCGCATTGTCCTTCCCTCATAATTACATACCACATACGAACATCTAAGTGGTGTACCATTTTTTTTCCTGTTAAAGTCTTAAGGGTCTGGATACTGTGAAAGGCCAGCAAAAGTACACATCTGCTGGTGTTGCAGACAAATACTGTTTTAGTGTACTGGAGTGCATTGTCCTCCCCTCACTAGTGCATACCACATACGTACATTTAAGTGGTGTACCATTTTGTTCCTGTTAAAGTGTTAAAGTCTTAAGGGCCTAGATACTGTGAAAGGCGAGCCAAAAGTACACACCTGCTGGTGTAGACAAATGCTGTTTTAATATTAGTGGAGGGTATTGTACTCCCTTCATGTACGCACACACGCAAGTATTTCAGGCAGAGAAGTGCCCGAATGTGCACAGAGGAGTGTCAGAAGCCTAAAATCTTCAGGCAGAGGTCGCAGCAGACTAGGGGCGAGTGGCAGCAGGAGTCGCAGTGAGAGGCCTGAGCTCCCGGTATCAGCTAACGGTCGTGTCTCGACCAGCAACCCATCTGCCGTTATCGATTGGTTAACACGGTTATCCACTTTATCACAAGTGGCATTGGAAACCCTCAGTCAACAGCCCTCAGTTGGCATGGCCTGGGAGCAGTCTCTGTCCTCCTATTGCCTCTGTCCTATGCTGTCCCCGCCCCCACAGAAGTATCTCATGCTGTGGGTTCAGTTCCACTATTTAGTGAGGATGATCTACTAGAGGGCAGTCAGCAGCTACTGCCCAGCCAAGAAGAGGAGGAGACATCTGCCCCTTCCTCTACTAGGAGGGCAAGTAGTGATGAGAGTGAGGAGAGTGGCGTGGGAGGTGGTGTTGCGAGCGTTCAGGATCCTGAAGCAGACACTATTGAGGAACCTGAGGAGGTTGAAGCCGATCGCACTTGGAAGCTGGGTGCAGAAGGGGCTTCATCATCATCGGGAGAAGAGGGTTGCAGGTTGCCCGTAAGGCAGCAGCTGAGCCAGCAAGGTGGGAGCACGGTTGGCAGTCAGCATGGTGGCAGAAGTGGAAAGTTTGGAGCCAAACATGCCCAGGGTAGACCACCTGCTTCTCGGCAGTCTACCTTCCCGGGAGGTAGTGAAACAGGGGTTCCTGGAGTCGGCAGCAATGGCAGTCAATCAGTGCGGACTGTTGGTGGAAAAGCAGCTACTCGGCGGTGTGGCAGTTTTTCATCAAGCATCCGGAGGATGTTAACCTGGCCACCTGCAAGATGTGTCGGCAGAAGGTGAAGCGTGGCCAGGGTCCCAATGTCGGCACCACAGCCCTGCATCAACATATGCAGTGTCACCATAAAGCGGCCTGGGAGAACCGTGGCTCTGATGTGTTGGTCCAGCCTACTGCATCACCCAGTGGCACGCTGCTCCGTTTCAGCCAGCCAAGGCTCCACCACCTCAGCCGAAGTGAGCTGTGTTTTCATACCCATCTTCTTTCGTTCCAGATGCTCCTCCTACTTTGAGTCAGTCATTCCACTAGCAATCCATTGGCAAAGCCATGTCCAAGAGACAGGCGCAGAAGCTGAATGTTCTGGTGCTGCATTCTCTCCCGTTTCAAGTGGTGGACTCTGCACCTTTCAGAGAACCGATGGCTTGTGCCGAGCTGAGGTAGAGAGTCCCAAGCCGACATTTCTTTGCGAAGAAGGCAGTACGAGTCCTGCACAAATTTGTGGAACAGAAGGTTGGCCTGTCCTTGTCGGTGTGTACCAAAGTGCATGGCAGCACCGACGTGTGGAGCTGTAACTACCGTCAGGGACAATACATGTCCTTTATGGCCCACTGGGTGAATGTGGTTCCTGCACAGCCACAACAGCAACTTGGACAGGTCCCGCCACTTCCTCCTCCACGCTCTCAAGCCGTTGGTCCTGTGAAAGTGTGCAACTTCGCCTCCTCATCCTCCACCGTGTTCTCAGCCTCCACTTCACGGACAAGTCTCAGTGCCCCTCCAGCATACCATATGTGCAGGGCACAGCGGTATCACGCTGTTCTTCACATGGTTTGCCTTGGTGAATGGATTCACACAGAGGAGGAGCTGCTATACATCATTCATCAAGAAATCGAATCATAGCTTACTCCACGAAAACTGGCAATGGGAACCATGGTGACCGACAACGGGAAGAACATCTTGTCTGCGCTGCGACAAGGAAGACTGAGGCATGTTCCCTGCATGGCACATGTGTTCAATCTGGTTGTCAAGCGGTTCCTGAAGTGTTCCCTACATCTGCAAGACATCCTAATAATGAGAAGGAAACTTTGCATGCACTTCAGCGTCAGAAAGCTATCCCCCAACATAGTCTGATTTGCAATGTTTCCACACGTTGGAATTCCACCCTCCATATGTTGGACCAACTATAGGAACAGATAAAAGCCATCACTGATTTCTTGATTAGCCAAGCGGATAAGGGGACTTCCCTATGTAACTTTAAAGTCAACCAGTGGCAGCTGATACGTGACACCTGCCGTTTGCTCAGGCCCTTTGAGGAAGCTGTCTTATTAGTCAGTCGCCAGGATTACGGGATGAACAACATCATTCCACTGCTTCATTTACTACAACACATGTTGGAAACGATGGCTGTTCAGGGCACTGGAGATGTGGCGCCTACATCTCATGGCCACATGAGCCCTGTGGGGGCTGAACTGGAGGAGGAGGGGCACAGTGGAGCACAGTTTAGGTTTCAAAAGATGGGCAGTTTTTCTAGTCATCTGATAGGAGAGGAGGAGCCGGAGCCGCCAGAGGGTTATGAGGAAGGCGAGACAGAAGACCCAGACACACCGTGGCACTATGCAGTGGAGATAAAGGCAGGTGAGTCCTTCCTAGCCACTTGTACAAATGGCATGATGCATGCTCACTTTCTTGCGTAGTGACCTCCAAATTGTCCCCATTTGGCAGCGGGATGACTTCTGGCTCTCCACGTTATTGGACCCTTGCTAATAGCACAAAATAGGGGCCTTTTTTACACCCACTGGGAGGGAGGACAAACGGACCTTCTACAGAGACATTCTACGTAGTCAGTTTGCCGATGCCTATCTGCCATCCTCTCGCAGGTCTGACTTGGGGGGCCCTCTGCTCTCACCTTCCACTGCCTTGGCTGCTGGGGAGGGGTGGGTGGCAGGAGCAGTACCAGCTCCATCAGCAGCAGCCTGAGTCTACAGTCACTGATGAGTAGCTTTCTTCACACGCATAGTGAAGCAACTCATCAGCAGCAGGTAGACCTGGAGCATGACCTGAACCAGCAGGTGGTGGCATACCTTGACATGACCATGCCAACACACCTTGAAGTTCCGCTTGACTTCTGCGCAGCCAAACTTGATTTGTGGCGGATAAGTTGGCCAGCACATACTGCAAACTGATACTGATACACATCTATTGCATGGACCTGGCATACAGGTGCACGCTGCTAGGCTAAGTATACACAAGCAAGAGACTACAGCAGCACAAAGATATAGATGAAATATGAAATGTTATATTGCTATAATGAAAATTTGAGGTGCTTCGCTTACCATTTGGCCAAATAGTGTGTACCATCCCACCATGATAAGGTGACATCATTGGGACAGACCCTACACTGTGAATGTGCCTCTGAGCAGTCAGTTACCAGGCTTGTAAGGTCTGAGACATCCAGTACCTTATAAAATGGGTTGGGTGCAGGAACCAACATCGAGGTAGCCACTCCCCCATATGTGCAATACAAAAAAGGATAAGTTGGCAAGCACATACTGATACACAACTATTGCATGGACCCGGCATACAGGTGCACGCTGCTAGGCCAAATATACACAAGCAGGAGAATACAGCAGCACACTGCTAGCACAAAGATATAAATGAAATGTGAAAGGCTATATTGCTTTAATTAAAAATTGAGGTGCTTCATTAACAGGCTTGTAAGGAGCTGGATGTCTCAGACCTTACAAGCCTGGTAACTGACTGCTCAGAGGCACATTCATAGTGTAGGGTCCATCCCAATTAAGTCACCTTATCGTGGTGTGATGGTACACACTATTTGGCCAAATGGTAAGCGGAGCACCTCAATTTTTCATTTTTCATTATAGCAATATAGCATTTCATATTTCATCTATATCTTTGTGCTAGCAATGTGCTGCTGTATTCTCCTGCTTGTATTTATTATGAAAAAAAACTTTAATAAATAAAAAATAAATAAAAGCCGAATCCAATATTCTACATTTGGGAGCATTAGGAAGGGTTTTACAATTGTTATAATGTAAAATAAAAGCCATCTGACACACAGTAAATGAATTACATTCTGATAATTTTTCCATCTTGTTTACCCTTGTTAGCGTTATTATAAATGGGATAAATATATAGTATGATTTGTGATATTTTTAGACATACTGTGAAGTATTAACCAATAGATTCTTTATGTTGTCAATAGAGACTTCCACCAAAGAATAAAATAATTTGCTATTAAAAGAACTTCTCTCCTGGGATTAAAGTTAATTAGAGTCATTGATATTGTAAATGGATTACAGGCCTAATACATGAGTGCCTTGATACATTAAATTAATGGTTTGCTACAATACAATAGAAAAGACTGATCACTCAATAGACTGCATCCCTTTGTGAGTAAAATTACACATTTTCTAGATGTTGAAATAGCACAAATTGCATTTAAAAAGGCAACCCCTTGCAAAATGTCAAACTTTTTGAATATTTTAACATGCTTACTTATTTTAGTATTTTGCTAATCTTTTTAATTAAATTTCTTCCAGTGGGAATTGTTGACAGGACCTATGCTACACAATAGTGTAGATTTGTGGTATATATTTAGAGGAATGTATGAAATAGTCCCTCCACTAAACATGGCATGAACCTAGCTTCACCTTTATTGGTCTTTATTGGTTATAGTTGTTTTTTACCACTCACCTCAACTCTTACACTGACTTCTAGATTACTGATTAGCAAATGTCTAATACTTTACTAAGGGCCTCCATATCACTTACCAAAGCCACATATAGGATCTGTGTGGCCTTCTCCACTGAATTCCAGAGAAGTTATGGAGATCTGGATTGTTAGACACTTTAAAACAAAACGCTCCATTGCCATCATACTCTACAATCAAAATCACTACCACCAAAATTCCAGTTATAGCTGAGGAGAATTATGACATAGTGGGTATAACAGAGACTTGGTTGGATGATAGCTATGACTGGTTGGTCAACATACAGGGTTATAGTCTATTCAGGAAGGATCGGACAAAATGGAAAGGGGGAGGAGTTTATCTTTCTGTAAAGTCCTATCTGAAGGCCGCACTGCGGGAGGATATACAGGAGGGAAACGATAATGTGGAGTCATTATGGGTAGAAATATATGGAGATGAAAATAAAAAAAAATTCTGATAGGGGTTTGCTATAAGCCACCAAACATAATGGAAGAGGCAAAAGATCAATTACTGAGACAAATACACAAGGCAGCAAATCAGAATGAGGTGATAATAATGGGGGACTTTGATTATCGTGATATAAACTAGGAAGACTGAGACCTGTGAATCTAATAAAGGAAACAGGTTTCAGACTATAGCTAAAACAATTATCTGTCCCAAATGGTGCAGGGCCCGACCAGAGGGGGCGCCCTACTGGACTTAATATTAACCAACAGACCTGACAGAGCAACTAATGTGCAAGTAGAAGGACACCTAGGAAATAGTGATTATAATATAATAAATTATAACTTGTTCTGCAATAAGGGAACCTTGCGAGGGGCCACAAAAACAATGAATTTTAGGAAGGCAAAGTTTGATCAATTCAGAAAAGCCCTTAACAATATAAAATGGGATAATGTCCTTAAAAACAAGAATACTGACACTAAATGGGAGACTTTTTAGAAGATTTTAAATTCTCACTGTAAGAGGTATATACCTTATGGGACTAATAGGGTCAGGAATAAAAGAAAACCAATGTTGATGAATAAAAATGTTAAGGGGGCAATAAATGACAAAAATAAAGCATTAACATTACTAAAACAGAACAGGAGTGTAGAAAGCTGCAGAGAAAAATGTGAATTATGTAAAAAAAAAAAAAAAAAAAAAACAGTTAAAAGCCGCAAAAATAGAGACAGTAAGGCACACTGCCAAAGAGAGTAAAACTAACCTCAAAGTGTTCTTTAACTGTATAGATAGCAAAAAGGTCAAAAATGAAAGTGTAGGTCTTTTAAAAAATTATGAGGAAGAAATTATAGACGGGGATTAGGAAAAAGCAAATATATTAAACAAATTCTTCTCCACTGTATTCACAGAGGAAAATGAAATGCCAGGTGAAATACAGCGAGATAAGGTTAACTCCCCAGTACAGGTCACCTGTCTAACCCTGGAAGAAGTACAGTGCCTCCTACAAAAAATCAAAACATACAAATCACCAGGCCCAGATGGCATTCACCCCCGTGTTCTAAAGGAATTAAGTAATGTAATAGACAGACCCCTATTTTTAATATTCAAGGACTCTACAGTGACAAGGAAGGTTCCCCAGGACTGACATATAGCAAATGTGGTGCCAATATTTAAAAACGGGTTAAAATGTGACCCCGGGAATTATAGACCTGTTAGTTTAACCTCCGTTGTATGTAAATTGTTTGAGGGTTTTCGAAGAGTTGATATTTTGAAGTATCTTGATAGAAATAAATGTAAGACCCCATATCAGCATGGGTTTATAAGGGATCGGTCTTGTCAAACTAACCCGATCAGCTTTTATGAGGAGGTGAGCTCCAGACTGGACCAGGGGGAATCGCTGAATGTCGTATATCTGGATTTTTCCAAAGCATTTGATACAGTGCCACATAAAAAGTTGGTGCATAAAATGAGAAGGATTGGGCTGGGGGAAAATGTGTGTAAGTGAGTAAGTAACTGGCTCAGTGATAGGAAACAGAGGGTGCTTATTAATGATACTTATTCTGATTGGGTGACTGTTACTAGTGGGGTACCACAGGGGTCAGTCCTGTTCTATTTAATATATTCATTGATGACCTTGTATAGGGGTTTAACCTGTTGGGGACGAAGGGCGTATGCATACGCCCTTGAGTCCTGGTACTTAAGGACGAAGGGCGTATCCATACGCCCGTGGGAATTTCGGCCCCCGCCGTGCGCCGGGCGGGAACCGGGCCGGGGTGACTGCTGATATCTATCAGCAGGCACCCTGTGCAAATGCCCTGGGGGGTCATTAGACCCCCCCCATGTCGGCGATCGGCGCAAATCGCAAGTGAATTCACACTTGTGATTTGCGCCGATTCCGGGTCATTACGGGTCTATGGTGACCCGGTGACCCGGAATAGAAGGGGGATCGTGGGTGTCTAAGACACCCACGATCCCCCTAAAGTGATAGGAGTGAGGTGGCAGAGTTGCCACCCCTCCTATCTCTGCTATTGGTGGTCTAGACGCGACCACCAATAGCAGATCTGGGGCGGAGGGGTTTACTTTCGTTTTCCCCGTCCTGCCCTCCCACAATAGGTGGGGCAGAACGGGGAAACCGAAGAGGAGCGGCGCCGGAGTCCACTTACCCCTCCGGAGGCAGCGGAGCGACGGGGATCGGCGGTCGGCGACGGAGATCTGCGGCGGCGTGCGGCAGAAGAGGACGGCTCCCGGATGCAACGGAAGCCGCTGAGTAGTTGCATAGCAACATCTAGAGGGCTACAGTCTGAGACCACTATAGTGGTCTCTAGACTGTAGCCCTCCAGATGTTGCAAAACTACAACTCCCAGCATGCCCAGACAGCTGTTTGCTGTGTGGGCATGCTGGAATTTGTAGTTTTGCAACAGCTGGAGGTCTGCAGTTTAGAGACCACTGCACAGTGATCTCTATACTGCCCTCTAGATCTTGCAAAACTAAAACTCCTAGCATGCCCACACAGCTGTTTGCTGTCTGGGCATGCTGGGAGTTGTAGTTTTGCAACATCTGGAGGTCCACAGTTTGGAGATCACTGTTCAGTGGTCTCTAAATTGTAGCACTCCAGATGTTGCAAAACTACAAATTCCAGCATGCCCACACAGCAAACAGCTGTCTCGGCATGCTGGGAGTTTTAGTTGCGTACCTCCAGCTGTTGCATAACTACATCTCCCAGCATGCTCTTCTGTGATCAGACATGCTGGGAATTGTAGTTTTGCAACAGCTGGTGGCACACTGGTTGGAAAATATTGAGTTAGGTAACAGAACCCAACTCAGTATTTTCCAACCAGTGTGCCTCCAGCTGTTTCAAAACTACAACTCCCAGCATGTACTGACAGACCGTGCATGCTGGGAGTTGTATTTTTGCAACAGCTGGAGGCTCACTGGTTGGAAAATACTGAGTTAGGTAACAGAACCTAACTGAAGGTTTTCCAACCAGTGTGCCTCCAGCTGTTGCAAAACTACAACTCCCAGCATGTACTGACAGACTGTGCATGCTGGGAGTTGTAGTTTTGAAACAGCTGGAGGTTTGCCCCCCCCCCCCCATGTGAACGTACAGGATACATTCACACGGGCGGGTTTACAGCAAGTTTCCTGCTTCAAGTATGAGCTGCGGCAAATTTTTCGCCGCAGCGCAAATTCCTAGCGGGAAACTCACCGTAACCCGCCAGTGTGAATGTACCCTAAAAACACTACACTGCACTACACTAACACCTAATAAAGAGTAAAACACTACATATACACCCCCTTACACTGTCCCCCCCAATAAAAATTAAAAACGTATTGTACAGCAGTGTTTCCAAAAAGGAGCCTCCAGCTGTTGCAAAACAACAACTCCCAGCATTTCTGGACAGCCACTGATTGTCCAGGCATGCTGGGAGTTTAGCAACAGCTGGAGGCACCCTGTTTGTTAATCACTGGCGTAGAATACCCCTATGTCCACCCCTATGCAATCCCTAATTTAGTCCTCAAATGCGCATGGTGCTCTCTCACTTTGGAGCCCTGTCGTATTTCAAGGAAACAGTTTAGGGCCACATATGGGGTATTTCCGTACTCGTGAGAAATTGCACTACAAATTTTGGGGGGCTTTTTCTCCTTTTACCCCTTATGAAAAAGAAAAGTTGGGGGCTACACCAGCCTGTTAGTGTAAAAAAAAAAAAGAATTTACACTAACATGCTGGTGTTGCCCTTTACTTTTTATTTTCACAAGAGGTAAAAGGAAAAAAAGACCCCCAAAATTTGTAACGCAATTTCTCCTGAGTATGGAAATACCCCATATGTGGGCGTAAAATGCTCTGTGGGTGCACAACAAGGCTCAGGAGTGGGAGCGCACTATGTAAATTTGAGGCCGAAATTGGTGATTTGCACAGGGGTGGCTGATTTTACAGCGGTTCTGACATAAATGCAAAATAATAAATACCCACATGTGACCCCATTTTGGAAACTACACCCCTCACGGAATGTAATAAGGGGTACAGTGAGCATTTACGCCCCACAGGGGTCTGACAGATTTTTGGAACAGTGGTACGTGAAAATGAAAATTTAAATTTTTTTGTTTGCACAGCCCACTGTTCCAAAGATCTGTCAAACGCCAGTGGGGTGTAAATGCTCACTGCACCCCTTATTACATTCCGTGAGGGGTGTAGTTTCAAAAATGGGGTCACATGTGGGGGGGTCCACTGTTCTGGCACCACGGGGGGCTTTGTAAATGCACATGGCCCCCGACTTCCATTCCAAACATATCTCTATAAAAGCTCAAAAGTGCTCCTTCTCTTCTGAGCATTGTAGTTCGCTCGCAGTGCACTTGACGTCCACATATGGGGTATTTCCATACTCAGAAGAAATGGGGTTACAAATTTTGGGGGGCATTTTCTCCTATTACCCTTTGTAAAAAAGTAAAATTTGGGGAAAAACCAGCATTTTAGTGGGAAATTTTTTTTTTTTCATTTACACATCCGACTTTAACAAAAAGTTGTCAAACACCTGTGGGGTGTTAAGGCTCACCGTACCCCTTGAGGGGTGTCCTTTCCATAATAGTGTGCGATGTGGTTTTTTTTTTTGCTGTCCTGGCACCATAGGGGCTTCCTAAATGGGACATGCCCCCCAAAAACCATTTCAGAAAAACTCACTCTCCTAAATTCCATTGTTGCTCCTTCCCTTCTGAGCCCTCTAGTGCACCCGCCGAACACTTGACATACACATATGAGGTATTTTCTTACTCGAGAGAAATTGGGTTACAAATTTTGACAGGATTTTTTTCCTTTTACCCCTTTTAAAAATTCAAAAACTGGGTCTACAAGAACATGCCAGTGTAAAAAATGAAGATTTTGAATTTTCTCCTTCATTTTGCTGCTATTCCTGTAAAACACCTAAAGGGTTAACACACTTACTGAATGTCATTTTGAATACTTTGAGTGGTGCAGTTTTTATAATGGGGTAATTTATGGGGTATTTCTAACCAGAAGACCCTGAAAAATTCCGATTTTGAAAATTTTGCGAAAAATTGGAAAATTGATGCTGAACTTTGAAGCCCTCTGGTGTCTTCCAAAAGTAAAAACTCATCAATTTTATGATGCAAACATAAAGTAGATATATTGTATATGTGAATCAATATATAATTTATTTGGAATATCCATATTCCTTATAAGTAGAGAGCTTCAAAGTTAGAAAAATGCAAAATTTTCAAAATTTTCATGAAATTTTTGCATTTTTCACCTAGAAAGGATGCAAGTATCGCCGAAAATTTACCACTAACATAAAGTAGAATATGTCACGAAAAAACAATCTCGGAATCAAATTTATAAGTAAAAGCATTCCAGAGTTATTAATGCTTAAAGTGACAGTGGTCAGATTTGCAAAAAATGCTCCCGTCCTTAGGGTCATAATGGGCTCCGTCTCAAAGGGGTTAATAGTAAAGGTCAGTGAACTGTTACAAATGGATCTGGATAGGTTGGAGGTTTGGGCTGGGAAGTGGAAGATGAGGTTCAATACTCATAAATGTAAGGTTATGCACATGGGGAAGAAAAATCCAGGCTGGGATTACCGTATATACTCGAGTATAAGCCAACCCGAGTATAAGCCGAGGCCCCTAATTTCAACCCAAAATCCCAGGAAAAGTTATTGACTCGAGTATTAATCTAGGGTGGGAAATACATCATCCCCCCCCCCTGTCATCATCCAGACCCCCGTTATTAACATCCTCATCATCATCACCGCCTGTCATCATCCAGACCCTCATCATCATCACCTGTCATCATCCCCTTGTCATCATCCCACACCCCCCCTTCATCATCCCCTTGTCATCATCCCCACCCCCCTTCATCATCCCCTTGTCATCATCCCACTGTCATCATCCCCACCCCCCTTCATCATCCCCTTGTCATCATCCCACTTCCCCCCTTCATCATCCTCTTGTCATCATCCGCCCTCAGTGGTCTTCAACCTGCGGACCTCCAGAGGTTTCAAAACTACAACTCCCAGCAAGCCCAGCAGCCATCGGCTGTCTGGGCTTTCTGGGAGTTGTAGTTTTGAAACCTCTGGAGGTCTGCAGGTTGAAGACCACTGCGGCCTTCGACATCATCCAGCCCCCTCTCACCCCCTTTAGTTCTGTACAGTACTCTCCTCCGCTCAGCGCTGGTCCGGTGCTGCAGGACTATCCGGTGAGGAGGTCGTCCGGTGGGATAGTGGTTCCGGGCTGCTATCTTCACCGGGGAGGCCTCTTCTCTGCGCTTCGGGCACAGAATAGAGGCGTTGCCTTGACGATGACGCAGAAGTACGTTGGTAATGAACGTACCTCTGCGTCATCGTCAAGGCAACGTGACTATTCTGGGGCCGGGCCCGAAGCGCTTAGAAGAGGCCTCCCCGGGGAAGATAGCAGCCCGGAACCACTATCCCACCGGACGACCTCCTCACCGGACAGTCCTGCAGCACCGGACCAGCGCCGAGCGGAGGCGAGTACTGTACAGAACTAAAGGGGGTGAGAGGGGGCTGGATGATCTCGAAGGCCGCAGTGGTCTTCAACCTGCGGACCTCCAGAGGTTTCAAAACTACAACTCCCAGCACGCCCGGACAGCCGATGGCTGCCCGGGCTTGCTGGGAGTTGTAGTTTTGAAACCTCTGGAGGTCCGCAGGTTGAAGACCACTGCGGGTGGAGAGTTCACTCGAGTATAAGCCGAGGGGGGTGTTTTCAGCACGAAAAATCGTGCTGAAAAACTCGGCTTATACTCGAGTATATACGGTATGTATTTAATGGGAACACACTTGGGATGACTGACATGGAAACGGACTTAGGAGTCTTAGTTAAGAGTGAATTTATCTGTAGTGACCAGTGTCGGGCAGCTGCTGCCAAGGCAAATAAAATCATGGGGTGCATCAATAGGGGCATTGATGCCCACGACAAGGAAATACTTCTACCACTGTACAAATCACTAGTCAGACCACACATGGAATACTGTGTACAGTACTGTGTACCAGTGTACAAGAAAGATATAGTGGAGCTGGAGAGGGTTCAAAGATGGGCTACCAGGGCAATACGGGGAATGGGAGGACTACAGTACCCAGAAAGATTATCAGAATTGGGATTATTTAGTTAAGAAAAAAGAAGGCTTAGCGGAGACCTAATAACTATGTATAAATATATCAGGGGACCGCACAGAGATCTCTCCCATGATCTATTTATACTCGAAACTGTATCTATAACAAGGGGGCATCCTCTATGCCTTAAGGAAAGGTTTTTACACCAGCACAGACGTGGGTTCTTTACTGTAAGAGCAGTGAGACTATGGAACTCTCTTCCAGAGGAGGGGGTCATGGTGAACTCTGTAAAAGAGTTCAGAAGGGTCTGGATACATTTTTGTATAGTAATTACATTGCTGGTTATGTATGCTAGATCTATAGGGACAGAATGTTGATCCAGGGATTTATTCTCCATATTTGGAGTCGGGAATGAATTCTTACCTCTAGTATGAGGGTTTTTTGACTCCCTCTGGATCAACTCAGTAGGGACTGATTAGGGTTATAGTTTGAACTTGGTGGACTCTGGTCTTTTTTCCACCTTAATGAACTATGTTAGTATTAAAATAAAGCGCTCCCTAAATTCCTTGGTAAATGAAATATTAGAGCACTGATATTAATATCCACCCCTGATTAACTTACATGTGCGCAAATGCGGCTTCAGTCATTAACTTCTCCGGTCCCATCCTGTAATACACTCAAGCCTGCCATCCGGCATAGTACTCTAATTTTAGCTATGTATGCTGACAAAGTGAAAAAAATACCTGTTCTCAATAACAATACTAGCGATATTCTTTGTTCATCATAGCAGTAATAAGTATCAGAACGAGCATTATGGAATCGGACGGCCCCTTTACAACCTTGCTACAGCGCTATAGCGCTCCTACTCACTCATTCATCAGCTGAGCCCGCCCTCCTTCAACTCCGCTACAGTACTACAGCGCTTGTACCCATTCATTCAATACTAGCGCTCCAGCTGAGTCCTCTTCGGAGTGCAACCTAATACATTCTCCTTGTGTTGCAAAATTAACAATGACATTTTGCCTTAAAGAAAAGGGAATATTTGTAAATGTATCTGGTAAAATGATTAACTAATGTTCTGTTTTTATAACATTAGTTATCTTTATGATTTTAAGAATTAGTTTATCTGTGTTAATCTTTTAAGAAGCGCTACTCGTGTCCTGAATACTCTGATGCACGTAACCTTTTCTATTGCATACGGAGTATATTTAAGTTGGCTCTTTCACTTCAGTATGTATGCACTTGCCTGACAAAGTACATTATGGACTGGAAACATGTTGTTTTGTGCTAATAAATTCATCTGAAAGAATAAGACTCAATGTCTTAGTTCCTGTTCTGTATGAAAGGACCAGCGCTGTGAAAAGTTCCTTTTCCTCTACATTTCAACCTCCACTAAACAAGGCATGAACCTAGCTTCACCTTTATTGGTCTCTATTGGTTATAGTTGTTTTTTTACCTCTCACCTCAATTCTTTCTGACTTCTAGATTACTGACTAGCAAGTGTCTAATACTTTACTAAGGGCTTCCATATCACTTCAGGCACTCCGAACTCAACAAACCACTACCTAAGCCACATATAGGATTTGTGTGGCCCTTTCCACTGAAGTCCAGAGAAGTTATGGAGATATGGATTATTAGACACTTTAAAACATAACGCCACACCCCAATGGCATTGCCATCCCTCCACCTCTTTTCAAAGAATCAAATGGTCATCAGGTAAGGTAAACTGGTAAGAGCACGAAATGATCATGGAACACATGGCGTTCAGAAAAACAGGAAGCATTAGGGGCAGAGAAAGGAGGCAACGATAACCGAGGTTATCATATGATGTGCTGGTTTGTGCTGAAGTGTGATTCAGCTCAAAGGCCCAAATGAGATAGCATGAGAGGTGGGGAGTTTTACACAGTTAAAGGCTCACAAGCCAGTCCCAGCATGCAGTCAGAGCAGCACACAGAGGGAGATAGACAGGAATACAGAGAGAGAGAAAAAGATAGATAGAGATAGGACAAATATAATGAACAAAGAGAAACAGACAGTGGCCTTGATTTACTATTGTAAACCCAACCTGTTTCATTGGGTTGTCCACCCGAATTTCTGTCTGCAGCAGAATTTGCGGCAGAAAATAAAAAACCTGACCAACTCTCCATTTTATTGAGAACACCAGAAAAAGTGCGTTGCCGCCGGGAAAAGGGATCGTGGTTACCCCACAGCTCAGAGCATGTGTAAAAAAAAAAAAAGCAAAAGTGCAAAATGTACACAAACTTTCCTAAATACCATGGAAAAATATCTGATGGAAAAAAAATACAAAGAAAACTGCACTCCACTCTTAGTAATTCAGTGCCAGTGTATGTGCATCCTAACTATAAAATCCGCAGTGCACAAATCCTATAAGGGCTTTACAAGAATCCACAGCAAAGAAGTGAGCATTCACAGGCTCTGTGTGTGAGCTAATCATAGGGGGACCTCCTGTTCCTTGCAACACAAGCCTCAACGTGTACCACAAAGCCAAACAAGCCTTTTTCAATGTTCATACCAAACAATAACATATCATGTACTGAACTGAACAAAGCTGTGATGCGGCTGACCTGTAGGATAGCAATACATATGTAAAGAGCCATAAATGCAGCATAGCACCTTTACTCACATCTACAGGAATTAATGGCACAAACAGTTTACCTACTGGTTGAAACATAGTAGCGGACTAAAAAGCATGTGCAATTAAAACACATCTGTGTTTGTAAACACACTGTACATTTATTTTTCTGATTCAAGGAAACACGCATTATGGCCTTGATTTACAAAGAGCGGAGTGTAGGTTTCTTTGTGGGTTTTAATTCCCTACAATTTTTTTCCACGGTATTTACTAAGGTTTCCCTACATTTTTCCACTTTCCCTATATCTTCCTTCTTTTTACACATGCTATGATCTATAGGGTTTTCCTCAGCTCAAATCCACTACATTTTCTGTGGAAACCTTAGTAAATATGTTAGTTTTTTTGTGAAAATGTCGGGAATATGCCCCTTTTTCGGGGGTTTCTTAGTAAAATGAGTTAGGCTAGGATTCCACTTGTTTTTTTTTTCTAGCTGTTTTTGGAAAACTGCCACTGAAGTTTTTGAGCCAAAGTCAGAAGTGGATCCATAAGGGAGGAGAAGTGTAAGTCCTTCCTTTATATGTCCTATTCCTTTTGAATACACTTCTGGCTTTGGCTCAAAAACTGCAGTGGCAGTTTTCCAAAAACTGCCAGAAAAAAAAAACAAGTGGAATCCTAGCCTTAGTCAGGTTTTTTTTTTTTTTTTTTAATTTATTCTGGTGCAAATTCTGGCAGAGACAGGATTTCTGGCACACAACCTGACAAAACATGTCGGGTTTGCACTAGTAAATGAGGGCCTATATCTTCCTAGTTGTTAAATAGCAGCAGACTAAAAAGTACGCACAAGTGACACACATCTGCCTTGTAAACACAGTGTTTATGAATATTATTGGTTTAATCAAACACCCATTCTATCTTTCTAGTTGGGTGATAGCAGCGAAATAAAAAGTGCATGCAAGCATGCATTATATCTTCCTGTTTGGGACATAGCAGGGCACTAAAAAGCATGTATATTCAACATGCATTAGCTCTCTAAAGTGATATGTTTATATTTTTGGTTTAATCAAACTTACCTTATATTTACCTGGTTTTCAAACAACAGCAAAAAACGTGGTCTCAAATGGCTGGAGGTGCTCAACCCCAAATGCGGTTGTGCATTTATACTGGGGGAGCAGATCCTGCCCTTGTAGTCCATTGCTAGGGGCGATCCCCAGCATAAAAATGCATACAATGGAGGATGCCTGCAGTGGACTACAAGTGCCACAATAGAATCCTACACCAGATAAACGGTGTGGATGTGTAACAATTAGAATAATACAATACAGAAATTTAGGTGCACTACTGTGGTAGATGTATACAATGACATTGGCTAATCCCTCAACACTGATGTTAAAATTGAGACATTCGCCAGTGTATCCTTATATTAAGGACACACCAGAGCCCGTACACCAACGCCAAGGTTTCTCAGATGGCACGGGACCTAACGCTAACCTACCTGTGCGTGAAAAGCAAAAACCAGGGGCCAGTGGGCAATTACAGCAGCACTAGGCCGATATGCAGCCTGCTCCCAGTTCCCTCCAGCGTGACTGAGCACACATACAATGGGAGGAGGGAGAGAGGCTACAAGCCCCACCCAAGTTGGCTGATATAGGTGCATGGCCTCACAGGTGCAACCCTAATGCTGCCTGGAAAATGTTCAAGGCGCATTAACATATGGAGTTTACACACCTCCAAGTATAAATTTTCAAACAACAGCAAAAAACGTGGTCTCAAATGGCTGGAGGTGCTCAACCCCAAATGCGGTTGTGCATTTATACTGGGGGAGCAGATGTCATTGTATACATCTACCACAGTAGTGCACCTAAATTTCTGTCTTATATTTACCTGGTTGTCAGATAACAATGCAGTTCAAAATGTGAAAAGCTGAGTAGAAGAATAAAAAAAAACTCACCCCAAAAAGATCAAAATATCATCAAAATAGTTTAACCCCTTAAGGACCAAAGACGTACGCGTACGTCTAACCTTCCTGGTAGTTATGGACCAAGGACATACGCGTACGTCCGTGGGAATTTAGGTCCCAGCCGCATGCCGGGCAGGGACTGAACCGGGGTGACTGCTGATATCGATCATCAGTCACCCCGCGCAAATGCCCAGGGGGGTCATCAGACCCCTGCATGTCAGTGATCACCCGAAAATCGCCGGTGAATTCACACCGGCGATTTGCGCTGATTCTGGGTCATACGGCTCTATGGTGACCCGGAGACCCAGAAAATAAGGGGGGTCAGGGTTGTCCAAGACACCAGCGATCCCCCTGAAGGGATAGGAGTGAGGTGGCAGGGGTGCCACCCCTCCTATCCCTGCTATTGGATGTCTAGAGGCGACGATCAATAGCAGATCGGGGGCGGAGGGTTGAGTTAACTTTTGTTTTCCCCATTATGCCCACCCACAATAGGCGGGGCAGAATGGGGAAACTGACAGAGGACCGGCACCGAAGATTCACCCATCCAGCGGCGTGCAGCTGGCTCCCTGGATCCTACGGAAGCCGGTAAGTTGCCAAGCAACATCTGGAGGGCTACAGTCTGAGACCACTATACAGTGGTCTCTAAACTGTAGTCCTCCAGATGTTGTAAAACTACAACTCCCAGCATGCCCAGACAGCTGTTTGCTGTTTGGGCATGCTGGGATTTGTAGTTTTGCAACAGCTGGAGGGCTACAGTTTGGAGATCACTGTGCAGTGATCTCTAAACTGTGGCCCTCTAGATCTTGCAAAACTACAAATCCCAGCATGCCCACACAGCAGTTTGCTGTCTGGGCATGCTGGGATTTGTAGTTTTGCAACATCTGGAGGGCCACAGTTTGGAGATCACTGTGCAGTGGTCTCTAAACTGTAGCCCTCCAGATTTTGCAAAACTTGCAATCCCAGCATGCCCAAACAGCAAACAGCTGTCTCTGAATGCTGGGAGTTGTAGTTGCCTACCTCCAGCTGTTTCAAAACTACAACTAGCAGCGCAAGCTCCTAGAGGAAAACTCACTGTAAACCTCTGCCCATGTGAATGTACCCTAAAAACACTACACTAACACATAATAAAGGGTAAAACACTACATATACACCCTTACACTGTCCCCCCCCAATAAAAATGAAAATGTATTGTACGTCAGTGTTCCAAAAAGGAGCCTCCAGCTGTTGCAAAGGAACAACTCCCAGCATTTCTGGACAGCCACTGACTGTCCAGGCATGCTGGGAGTTTAGCAACAGCTGGAGGCACCCTGTTTGGGAATCACTGGCGTAGAATACCCCTATGTCCACCCCTATGCAATCCCTAATTTTGTCCTCAAATGTGCATGGCGCTCTCTCACTTCAGAGCCCTGTTGAATTTCAAGGACACAGTTTAGGGCCACATATGGGGTATTTCCGTACTCGGGAAAAATTGCACTACAAATTTTGGGGGGCTTTTTCTCCTTTTACCACTTATTAAAAGGTAAAGTTGGGGTCTACACCAGCCTGTTAGTGTAAAAAATAAAAAATTTTACACTAATATGCTGGTGTTGCCCCATACTTTTTATTTTCACAAGAGGTAAAAGGAAAAAAAGACCCCCAAAACTTGTAACGCAATTTCTCCTGAGTACAGAAATACCCCATATGTGGGTGTAAAATGCTCTGCGGACACACAACAAGGCTCAGGAGTGAGAGCGCACTATGTATATTTGAGGCCTAAATTGGTGATTTGCACAGGGGTGACTGATTTTACAGAGGTTCTGACATAAACACAAAAAAATAAATACCCACATGTGACACCATTTTGGAAACTACACCCCTCACGGAACGTAACAAGGGGTATAGTAAGCCTTAATACCCCACAGGTGTTTGACAAATTTTCGTTAAAGTTGGATGGGAAAATGAAAAAAAAAAATGTTTTCACTTAAAATGCTGGTGTTACCCAAAATTTTTAATTTTCACAAGGGAAAACAGGAAAAAAGTCCCCCAAAATTTATAAACCCATTTCTTCTGAGTAAGAACATACCCCATATGTGGATGTAAAGGGCTCTGCTGGTGTACTACAATGCTCAGAAGACAAAGAGCGCCATTGGGCTTTTGAAGAGAAAATTTGTCTGGAATTGAAGGCCACACGTGTTAACAAAGCCCCCATAGTGCCAGAACAGTGGACCCCCCCCCCACATGTGACTCCATTTTGGAAACTAAACCCCTCTTGTAACGTATTAAGGGGTACAGTGAGCATTTACGCCCCACATGTGTCTGACAGATGTAATTTTTTATTTGCTCAGCCCATTGTTCCAAAGATCTGTCAAACGCCAGTGGAGTGTAAATGCTCACTGCCTCCTTTTTAAATTCTGTGAGGGGTGTAGTTTCCAAAATGGGGTAAAATGTTGGGGGGGTCCACTGTTCTGGCACCACGGGGGGCCTTGTAAACGCACATGGCCCCTGACTTCCATTCCAAACAAATTCTCTTTCCAAAAGCTCAATGGCGCTCCTCCTCTTCCGAGCATTTTAGTGCGCCAGCAGAGCACTTGACGTCCACACATGGGCTATTTCCATACTCAGAAGAAATGGGGTTAGAAATTTTGGGGGTAATTTTCTCCTATTACCCCTTGTAAAAATGTAAAATTTGGGAAATGTTACTCGTTCAACTTTAACGAAAAGTCGTCAAACACCTGTGGGGTGTTAAGGCTCACTGGGTCCCTTGTTACGTGCCTTGAGGCGTTTTGTTTCCAAAATCGTATGCCATGTGGGGGGGTTTCTGCTTCCTAAATGGGACACGCCCCCCAAATACCATTTCAGAAATACTCACTCTCCAAAATCCCATTGTCGCTTCTTCCCTTCTGAGCCCTCTACTGCACCCGCCGAACACTTGACATACACATATGAGGTATTTCCTTACTCGAGAGAAATTGGGTTACACATTTTGATAGGATTTTTCTCCTTTTACCCCTTATCAAAATTCAAAAACTGGGTCTACAAGAGCATGTGAGTGTAAAAAATTAAGATTTGGAATTTTCTCCTTCACTTTGCTGCTATTCCTGTAAAACACCTAAAGGGTTAACACACTTACTGAATGTCATTTTGAATACTACGAGGGGTGCAGTTTTTGTAATTGGGTAATTTGTGAGGTATTTCTAATAAGAAAGCCCTTCAAATCCACTTCAAACCTGAACTGGTCCATGAAAAATTCTGATTCTGAAAATTTTGTGAAAAATTGGAAAATTGCTGCTGAACTTTAAAACCCTCTGATGTCTTCCAAAAGTAAAAACATGTCAACTTTATGATGCAAACATAAAGTAGACATATTTTATTTGTGAATCAAAATATTATTTATTTGGAATGTCTATTTTCAAAATTTTCAATGTTTTCATAAAATTTTTGAATTTTTCGCCAAGAAATGCTGCAAGTATCGACAAAATTTAACCACTAACAAAGTAGAATATGTCACAAAAAAAACAATCTTGGAATCAGAATGAAAGGAAAAAGCATTCCAGAGTTATTAATGCTTAAAGTGAAAGTGGTCAAATGTGCAAAAATGCTCTGGTCCTACAGTGAAAATTGACCTGGTCCTTAAGGGGTTAAGATACCCAAATATATGTCTGGTAAACAAATTTTTCATTCTAGACCCTCTGTTTCCACATATCTGTCTTTGTTCTCCCCCTACTGCTAAGCATAAAAGTAGCACTAGCCACAAGGAGAAGTTGTGTCAAAGTTATCCTTTGGAGCATGTTGCCCATGTGGTGGAGGGGGATTTCGTGGCCGAACATCGCAAAGTGGAACTGGGAATGGTAGGTGTGGAGGGAATAATGTAAGACATCATGGTGGATGTGCTGAGGGGGAATAAAGAGGCCACAATGATACATCTGAAGTTCTTACTGAGAGGGTTGGTCGGGATGATGAAGAGACCTGTTGGTCTGAGCAGCTCAGGAGCAGGTGATGGTGACGCCGGTGCTGGATCTGAAGGCTTAGAAACAAAATGTTCTAGAAAAGGGGCACAGTCACGTGGTGATGTACCTAGTCTTTACGGTGTTCTGCTGTGTAGAAATTCTTTACTATCTTACTAGATGCAGGGAACCACAGTCGCGGTCCAACTTTAGGATTAGGCCTCTACATCAGCACATGGAAAGGCATTACAAAGGCTGGCTAGAAGTATACCAAGTCCTCCAATGCCTGCTGTCTGGTGGTTACAGTTACCACTAGTCCCCGCTATGCACAAGCATGTGGTGCAGAGGGTGGACCACTCCATGCAGTTGTCGGTGCGCAACACAGTCATGCAATGTAAAATTTGGCTACTTCAAGCCAGGCCTGGGCTGTCAGGATGCCAAAATTTTAATAAAATAAATGTTTGACCCTCCTGCTGTCTGCAGGCTACTACAAGACACTCTAGCCCACCATCACCCTTGCTGCTGCTACTTCCAGTCAGGCCTGGGCAGCCTGGCTAACAACATTTTAATAAAATAAATTTTGTACCTCCTGCTGTCCGCAGGCTACAACCCCTCTTACCAGTCTGCCTCCTCCTGCGGTCTGCTGGCTACAGTTACCACTAGTCCCCGCAGTGCACAATCATGTGGGGCAGAAGGTAGGACACTCCATGCAGTTGTTGGTGTGCAGAACTATCCATGCTGTGCAGAATTTGACTACTTTCAGCTGGGCCTGGGCAAAATGTTAAGAAAATCAATTTTTGTACCTCCTGCTGTTCGCAGGCTACGACAACTCTTACCAGTCTGCCTCTTCCTGCTGTCCACTGGCTACAGTTACCACTAGTCCCCACAGTACACAATCATATGGTGCAGAGGGTGGACCACTCCATGCAGTTGTCAGTGTGCAGCACAGTGCATGCAGTAAAAATCTGACTACTTCCAGGCCTGGGCCATCTGGCTGGAAAAATTTGAATACATTTTTGAACCCCCTGCGGTCCCCAGGGTACTACAACTCTTTCCAGTCTGGCTCCTCCTGCTGTGTGCTGGATACTACTAATCCCACTAGTTGGCCAACACTTTGGCTGCAGCTACCTCCAGCCAGGCCTGGGCCGTATTTCATCAAATGCATTTTTGTACCTCCTACTGTATACAGGAAACTACAACTCTTACCAGTCTGTTTCCTCCTGCTATACTATGGCTACTAGCAGTCCCTCTAGTCTGCCATCACCCTTGCTGCTGTTACTTCCAGCCAGGCCTGTAAAAATAAATAAAAAATAAGTTTAGACCTCCTGATGTATGCTAGTTAATACAAGGCCCACCAGTCCATAATCACCCTTGCTGCTGTCAGTTTAAACCAGGCCTACAACCCACGATCCCCTAAAAAGGGTTAATTTTGTTATCCTTTCATACAAATGCTAATTCTTCTTCATTATTTTGGGACACCAATCCTGTTTCTGCTCCCAAACAGGGAGTATATTTGGAACCCTTGAAATAATCTGTGCCATCTTTTTTGCTTGGCAGACTGAAAATCTTTTGCTACTCCCAAAAGCGGATCATTTTTGTAAAGCTCGGAAAAAGCCACTGTGGCTGCCGATACCTCAGTGTGCATTTTATCACCTGCAGGCATCTGACAATGACCAGGAATACTTTATTTCACTTTATTTTAGTGTAAACAATCATAAAAAATCTGAAAGCGTGTTAAAGAAACTGTTGGTTACCATGGGTTACTGCATGTTGCCATCTCTGAGCTTTAAAAACGCTTTAAAGCTACTTGCCTATATTCCTAGCAGTGTTAAACAGATCTTTAGAGCCATTAAGTAGTGTAAGAAACATGTATAAAGGCTTATTTCATTGATGGTTTGTGTCAAACCAAGCCGAATTGAACTAGCAATTTTGGAAAGTTTGGCGAAACTGGCAAGACAAACTTTATAAAAGTTTGCTTATCACTAGTAGCAGATGATACATGTTTGATTGTTAGGGAGCCACATTTGGGACCCCCAACTGTCACCAGAACAGTGATATTTATCCTCCTTTATAGTATTTAATTTAAAGAAACTTTTGTGCACCAAGACATTTTGTAATCCCTGTGATGGGAACATTCAGTTCACAGGTAAATTGTAAATCTCTGTGTTCCTTTTGTTCAATTGCATGGATTTACTTGTCATTTTCAGCCAGGTTCATTTGGGTTTATTCTAAAAATAGAAGCATAATCCGATGAATCTATGTAAGAAATAAGTTAGGCTTTTGCAAGCAAACCTCATATTGGATATTTCTTTTAAGTGGTCTATGTGAGTGTTACATAGTGTGTTAGTTTTCTGGATTAATAAAGGATTTGAGTAAAATGTGCATTTCCACGGATAGTGTGATTTGTTCTTGTTCAGAATGTAATAATAGCATCAGGTACATTTGTAATAGCAATAGACAATTTAGCAAAAGTCAACACAAGAATAAAAATGATAAATCAGCTTAGAGGAAATTTATTTTTAGAAAACAGTTGTTTGTATTCCTTTTTACATCACGCTGTCATGTTGCCTAATATTTCAGCCAGGAAGCCCCTTCTCTGCTAGATTGCATTTAATTTAAAAGGTCCAGAAAATCCCTGTGATCAGTGGTTTGACCAAAAAAATTTGAAGTGCAGGAGAACATGAAAAATGTATAAAAACTGTTTATGATAAAACTTGTTCTGAATCTGTTGTGGCAGTGTGGCAAGGAAAGGGTTTATTTCCCTTGCTATCTCTGCAGAATGTTCCACCTGTGGCCTGATTAATGAGGTATCAGGAAGGGAAAGTGTGCTTAAAAGGAAAAGAAAGAGAAAAGTTGGGGCTCTCCCTGGGTAACAGCATGTCGCTGTAGGGGGAGACACACGGACCCTGTTGAGGAAACACACAGCGAACTGTGAGCGGTCCAAGAAGTGAAGAAGTGGTGTGAACTGTGAGTAACAGGTTGCAGGGGCACATGTTTTATGCTGGCTGAGGGTAGCTCACCAGATAGTAGTCAGGGCATGCTGATATGTGTAGTCAGTGACCAGACGGTCTAGGACTTTGGTTTGTTCCTGAGTTATGTTTTGTTTTACCTGCAACCTGTCTAAATAAAGCTGGCAAGGTGCCAGGCTTGCATGAATAACCTTTGTCTGCAGATTTATTGAGTGGAAACGTGTCCCGTGGCAGTGTCCAGGACGATCCCGGAGCTAATCCCCAAGGAGGAATCCTTACACTGTATTCTCTTTATATATTGTTTTGTTATATAGCACCAACACATTTCACATTGGATCACAAGGTTTCCCTATTTCATATATTCCTGGGTTAAAGGGGTACTTCGGTGGAAATTCATTATTTATTCATTTTTTTAAATCAACTGGTGCCAGAAAGTTATACAGATTTGTAAATTACTTCTATTTAAAAATCTTAATCCTTCCACTACTTATCAGCTGCTGTATACTACAGAGGAATTTTGGGGGGGGGATTTATTTTCTGTCTGTCCACAGTGCTCTCTGCTGACACCTCTGTCCATGTCAGGAACTGCCCAGAGCAGGAACAAATCCCCATAGCAAACCTATGCTTCTCTGGACAGTTCCTGACATGGACAGAGGTGTCAGCAGAGAGAACTATGGACAGACAGAAAAGAAAATCAAAAAGAAAATAATTTACTCTGTATTATACAGCCACTAATAAGTACTGGAAGGATTAAGATTTTTAAATATAAGTAATTTACAAATCTGTTTAACTTTCTGGCACTAGTTAAATTAAAAAAAAATAATAATGTTTTCCACCGGAGTACCCCTTTAATATCCTAGTAAGCCAATATACATATCATTCCCTGGCATGAATAAGTGTGAGTAACCTGAAATGCGTTAGCGTCTTTGTGCTATGCCATTTTTACTGCACTAAGAAAGAATAAAGAAGTTCCTGATTGACTGCACACCGGGATGCTGGTTGTTTCTTCTTGTACTATATGTTGACTACCAGTGGGAATGCTGCCTGCTTATCTGTGCACAGGTTTTTGAGAGGAGAGTGAGCGCCTCATTTCTCAGTATGCTTTTGGAGAGTGTAAAGTGCAATAGGATGTGTTGTATGATGGTTGAAAAATGATTATAAGCTCAGCAACATTGGTTTAATAAATCAAATATAATGATATATTGCTGCAGTCATTGGTGAGTACTTTTTGCACAATGAAAATGATAAGCCCCTTTGAATGTTATTACATATAACAAAAGTTTGTTATGCACCCATCCAAAGTACATGTCCCTGACTGATGAAAACAAGATGTAACTCTTGTTTATATCAGTCAGGGAGAATTATTATTATTATTTTTTTTTTTTGCAAAGTAACACTTTTATTCAGTCTTAAACAATAAACAGTAAGCTATCGTATACAGCCAACAAAGACAGTAGTACAGAAAAGTAGGGTGACATTTGCCTATTAACAGACATGATAACATAACATAGTAGGCGGCAGTATAAGCATAATAAAAGATTGGGAGAGATATGGAAATGAACATGTCAGGCAAATACCGGGCAACACAGTCACAAGGGCAAGTCTGCGTATAGTGGGATGCAACCCGTACTTAGTACAGTATATCAGACAGTCCAGCAGACTGAGATGGGTAACCGTGTCCATCGTGATATGGACTAGCAAGTCCCCCTCAGGACTCAGGTGTCACCAATATCTATGGCTGGTTAGAAGGCATTCGAAACAATAAGTGAAGAAGGGGAAAGGGAAAGGAGTAAACGGGAAATAAAGGGAAGAGAAGAAGAGGAACGAAGGGAAATAAGGATGAGGGTGGAAAGCTGAAAAGGGAGTGGGTAGAGGAGGGGGAAGGGGGGAAGGGTGGTTGAGAGAGGAGGAAAAGAGAAGAAAAAGCAGAAAAAGGTCTAGGAAAAGGGTGGCGTCTCTCCAGCGGTCCCTCTTGTATTTGCACTTTGATTCTATTTATTGGTATGTATACTGTCTCTAGGCACTTTATAGTTGTTGAGGTATTTCCTCTATGGGATTGTGCAATAGAATGAGCAGTAGTACAACGTATGAAATGTATTTAATACTATAGTTTACATTGTGGACTTTCTGGAGTGATGCCCTCTTTTCCACCACAAGTTGTTTTCTCCCTCTGTATGATGTCTTTTCTTGTTTTTAATATGTAATGAATTATTAATAAAGTCATATTTTTATCCACTTATTACTCCATCCCATTCCTTTGTAATTGTTCTTAGTATAAGGAGTGTATAGTAGGGCCATATGTAACAACACTATATATATAGGTATCATAGATCCCTAATTATAATAATATATAATATATTGTGCCATAATTTTGGTTAAGACTGCATACAGTGCATACTTTATGTCTAGCAGGAGAATGTAAGGTGTATCTGTCATTTCAGGTGACTTTTCAGGATAAGTTGCCCTGTGTGTGTATGAGGAGCAACACTATTTCTGACCTTTACTGTATATGGCAATAATTTTTAACAGATGTCTACTCTGTAGGCTTCATGTCTAATTTGTAGTTCTTCCATAGTTGGTGGCCAGAGCTCCCTCCTCCCCCCTCCATAGACTTGGTATTGGCTTGTCTTGCAGACCCAGGACACAGCTGAGCTGAATTTCAGAGTGGAATACAGTCTCACAGCGGGGGGGGGGGGGGGGGTGGAGAAGCTTGATAACAGAAGAAAGTAGCATTTTTATCTAATAAGATGTATTGAAAAGTTTCTTATGTTCACTTGTACTATTGATCAATGCAAAGTTTTTATTCAAACAACATTGCATATTCAAGCGTATCCAGTCACAGTTTGGGTGGAGGGATATATGTTCACATTTTTTCACTGTTATTCTAGTGGTTGGAGTCCCAGACTTGCGTTAGACTATGAGAATACAATCTACGGATACTGTAGATCAAGCTATCACTGGATACACACTTTAACTGTTTTATTAGGCAATTTTGTCTTACATGACCATATATTACAGGAGAGACTAATATACCTGGAGGAAGTCTTCTCCAACATAGAAGGAAAGAACATGCAAAATCCATGCAGAGCTGTAAGGTAAGTTTTAGTTCCCTCAAACAAGGTGGTACCTTGTGCTTAGAGGGTATGGACAGCCCTCCATGGATGATCATGTGTGACTACTACCACTGCAACCTCCATAAGGCTAAGCACATACTGTGTAAAATATCAAGATATTTTATTTTATGCATTCATTATCATACGTAATCAGCCCATATCTATCTATCGATCATCTACACGTAGCACCAACCTTTGAGAAAAGGACACTCACTGTTCTCAGTATAATAATTTTCTCATAATGTCAGTGAGATGAGTCATGTTGTCCAGATTCAGAACGTTTGTTTAAATTATTTCAGACTTTTGCAGTTTGAAGCAAAAATATATATATTCTCTTTATTTTCTTTGTAAATTGGGCTAATTATTGTTATTTTGGCCAGCTATTCTTTCATGTACAGAATCTGGGACAGTCATTGCTTTTCTCACAATAGAATATTTTTCTTGCAAAAAAATCTATTTGAAACTTCATCGCAATCTTCAGAGAACCCTTTTATCATCCAGCCACATTATGCTTTTGTGCACACTTTTTTATAATTAGAATGTAGAATGAAGAGAATGTATCCTTAGAAAATAACCTATTGTTTAATCACGTAAAGAAGCACTCTAAGTTTGTTTTTATTTGGTTATATAATGCACACTCACTATCATTAGTCCTACATCTGTTTAGTTACTGTAACTGGGTCATTATTACATGGTAAATACGGCACTCTCTACCAGCGTGGGTGCTAGCCTAGGGTCCCAAGCCATCCATAAATAAAGAGGATAACGTAGCACACCACTTGCGTTGAAAGAAGAGGTGTTTTTATTTAAGCAATCCAATAAACAAAGTAAGTGACGTTTCGGTCAATATAACTGGGTCATGTCATCCCCAGCCTGACCCACAGATAATCACAGTGTTAAACCCATAGAGGACATGTGACATACATATACACCGCTGTGCCCGTGCACAGCAACGTACATGTATGTCTCAGCAGGCTTACAATACATGAAGCAAGTGCTGGAGCTGTGCTCACTTCATAGACTACCTCATTATCTACCAGATCCCTTCTAGCAAGTCATAGACCCTTCCATTCCCCACCCAGCCCTATATGTATTCTGCTGCTAACTCTATGGGATCAGGATATACTACAGTTATAGGCCTCCCTTAAGGCTATGTTCCCACTCATTTTTGAGATGATGTACCAGAAATCTCTGAAAAATTGTACTATAAAATGCATAATTTTTTAAACCATTTGGGAAAATTGCAGTAAAAACACAGTCATTACGAATTTCATGAAAAATTCGATTCGCAACGAATACGAATATTGCCGCGATTCTATCGCACAAATCGCTTCATTAAACTCCATTTTACAGCGTTCCACGCTATTGTAGAGCTAAGATGGCAGATCCACATGTGAGTACATGGGGCAGGGGATTATGGGAGGGCGGGAAACAGCGGCGGGAATGAAGGTAGGCGGGCTGACCCTGAATCACGTGAAATGCAGCCTATCAGTGTTCACTGACCCCTGTGATGTCACAGCCCCTATATAATCGGCGGCCATCTTGCCTCACTTCATTTCATCTATGCACTCAGATGGAGAGGACAGGACTGTGTGTGTGTGTGTGTGAATAGCTCATACCACAGTGTTACACTGCAACTGCTAGTCACATCAGCATTAGGGGAAGGCAGGAGTGCAGAGTGCTGTGCTGTTACACTGAGAAGGATCATTAATAGCTAAACTTCCTATTCACGTTATTGAGCATTGCAGCAGAGAGGGGCAGATAGATGTCAGCTGCCTCATACAGATCTCCAAGCTGCCTGAACTTTCTGAAGCATCTCATCTCCTCATTTTTCAGCCCAATTGAGTTTTTTTTTTGCTCCACAAATTTTCTGCTGCTCAGAATTGTGTGACAGAGTGCAATTTAGGGTTTAATCCCTTGATTTTTTTTTTTTGGTGGTGCTGCACTGCTGGGTCCTGCTGCTGTTCAGAAATAAGTCACATTAGTGTGGACTTTAGTACCTTTTTACCATTTTTCACATGTTACTCTGTCTCTGTGCTAAATTCAGTGTTATACCACATGTTATACACCTGCCGCTGTATTAAAGAATTTTTTTTTTCCTGAGTACAAATTCGCTTAACAGTGGCCTCATCATTGCAAAGGGCCTAAATACAAGCAAATATCGTACCATATACTACCTTTTTTTCTGTCTCTGTGCTAAATTCAGTGTTATACCACACGTTATACACCTGCCGATGTATTAAAGAACATTTTTTTTTTCCTGAGTAAAAATACGCTTAACAGTGGCCTTATCATTGCAAAGGGCCTAAATACAAGCAAATAGCGTACCATATACTACCGTTTTTTCTGTCTCTGTGCTAAATTCAGTGTTATACCACACATTATACACCTGCCGGTGTATTAACCCCTTAAGGACCAGGCCATTTTACACCTTAGGACCAGAGCGTTTTTTGCACATCTGACCACTGTCACTTTAAACATTAATAACTCTGGAATGCTTTTAGTTATCATTCTGATTCCGAGATTGTTTTTTCGTGACATATTCTACTTTAACACAGTGGTAAAATTTTGTGGTAACTTGCATCCTTTCTTGGTGAAAAATCCCAAAATTTGATGAAAAATTTAAAAATTTAGCATTTTTTTAACTTTGAAGCTCTCTGCTTGTAAGGAAAATGAATATATCAAATAAAAAAAATTTTGATTCACATATACAATAAGTCTACTTTATGTTTGCATCATAAAATTGACGTGTTTTTACTTTTGGAAGACACCAGAGAGCTTCAAAGTTCAGCAGCAGTTTTCCAATTTTTCACAAAATTTTCAAACTCAGGGACCAGTTCATGTTTGAAGTGGATTTGAAGGGTCCTCATCTTAGAAATACCCCACAAATGACCCCATTATAAAAACTGCACCCCCCAAAGTATTCAAAATGACATTCAGTCAGCATTTTAACCCTTTAGGTGTTTCACAGGAATAGCAGCAAAGTGAAGGAGAAAATTCACAATCTTCATTTTTTACACTCGCATGTTCTTGTAGACCCAATTTTTGAATTTTCACAAGGGGTAAAAGGAAAAAATGTATACTTATATTTGTAGCCCAATTTCTCTCGAGTAAGCACATACCTCATATGTCTATGTAAATTGTTCGGCGGGCGCAGTAGAGGGCTCAGAAGCGAAGGAGCGACAAAGGGATTTTGGAGAGTACGTTTTTCTGAAATGGTTTTTGGGGGGCATGTTCCATTTAGGAAGCCCCTATGGGGCCATAACAGCAAAAAAAAAACACATGCCATACCATTTTGGAAACTAGACCCCTTGAGGAACGTAAAAAGGAATTAAGTGAGCCTTAATACCCCACAGGTGTTTCACGACTTTTGCATATGTAAAAAAAAAATTATTTTTTTTCACTAAAATGTGTGTTTCCCCCCAAATTTCACATTTTTGCAAGGGTTAATAGCAGAAAATACCCCCCAACATTTGTAACCCCATCTCTTCTGAGTATGGAGGTACCCCATAAGTTGACCTGAAGTGCACTACGGGCAAACTACAATGCTCAGAAGAGAAGGAGTCATATTTGGCTTTTTGAGAGCAAATTTCGCTCGGGGGGCATGTCGCATTTAGGAAGCCCCTACGGTGCCAGAACAGCAAAAAAAAAAAAAAAAACACATGGCATACCATTTTGGAAACTAGACCCCTTGAGGAACTTAACAAGGAATAAAGCGTGCCTTAATATCCCACAGGGGTTTCATGACTTTTGCATATGTAAAAAAAATATATATTTTTTTCACTAAAATGTGTGTTTCCCCCAAAATTTCACATTTTTGCAAGGGTTAATAGCAGAAAAGACCCCCCAAAATTTGTAACCCCATCTCTTCTGAGTATGGAAATACCCCATGTGTTGACGTCAAGTGCTCTGCTGGCGCACTACAATGCTCAGAAGAGAAGGAGCGCCATTGAGCTTTTGGGAAAAAAATTGATTGGAATGGAAGTCAGGGGCCATGTGCGTTTACAAAGCCCCCCGTGGTGCCAGAACAGTGGACCCTCCACATGTGACCCTATTTTGGAAACTACACCCCTCACAGAATTTAATAAGGGGTGCAGTGAGTATTTACACCCCACTGGCGTTTGACAGATCTTTGGAACAGTGGGCTGTGCAAATGAAAAATAAAATTTTTCATTTTCACGGACCACTGTTCCAAAAATCTGTCAGAAACCTGTGGGGCGTAAAAATGCTCACTGTACCCCTTATTACATTACGTGAGGGGTGTAGTTTCCAAAATGGGATCACATGTGGGAATTTATTTTTTTGCGTTTATGTCAGAGCCGCTGTAAAATCAGCCACCCCTGTGCAAAGCACCAATTTAGACCTCAAATGTTCATAGTACGCTCTCACTCCTGAGCCTTGTTGTGCGCCCGCAGAGCATTTTACGCCCACATTTGGGGTATTTCTGTACTCAGGAGAAATTGCGTTACAAATTTTGGGGGTCTTTTTTTCCTTTTAACGCTTGTGAAAATAAAAAGTAAAGGGCAACACCAGCATGTTAGTGTAAATTTTTTAATTTTTTTACACTAACAAGCTGGTGTAGCTCCAACTTTTCCTTTTCATAACGGGTAAAAGGAGAAAAAGCCCCCCAAAATTTGTAGTGCAATTTCTCCCGAGTACGGAGATACCCCATATGTGGCACTAAACAGTTTCCTTGAAATACGACAGGGCTCCGAAGTGAGAGAGCTCCATGCGCATTTGAGGACTAAATTAGGGATTGGATAGGGGTGGACATAGGGGTATTCTACGCCAGTGATTCCCAAACAGGGTGCCTCCAGCTGTTGCTAAATTCCCAGCATGCCTGGACAGTCGGTGGCTGTCCGGAAATGCTGGGAGTTGTTGTTTTGCAACAGCTGGAGGCTCCGTTTTGGAAACACTGCCATACAATATGTTTTTCATTTTTATTGGGGGAGGGGACAGTGTAAGGGGTGTATATGTAGTGTTTTACTCTTTATTATGAGTTAGTGTAGTGTTTTTAGGGTACATTCGCACTGACGTGTTACGGGGAGTTTCCCGCTTGGAGTTTGAGCTGCGACAAAAAATTTGACGCAGCCCAAACTTGAAGCAGGAAACTTACTGTAAACCTGCCTGTGTGAATGTACCCTGTACGTTCACCTGGGGGGGGGAAACCTCCAGCTGTTTCAAAACTACAACTCCCAGCATGCACTGACTGACCATGCATGCTGGGAGTTGTACTTTTGCAACAGCTGGAGACACACTGGTTGGAAAACCTTCAGTTAGGTTCTGTTACCTAACTCAGTATTTTCTAACCAGTGTGCCTCCAGCTGTTGCAAAACTACAACTCCCAGCATGTACTGATCGCCGAAGGGCATGCTGGGAAATGTAGTTATGCAATAGCTGGAGGTACGCAACTACAACTCCCAGCATGCCGAGGCAGCTGATTGCTGTTTGGAAATGCTGGGATATGCAGTTTAGCAACATCTGGAGGGCTACAGTTTTAGAGAACACTGCAAAGTGATCTCCAAACTGTGGTCCTCCAGCTGTTGCAAAACTACAATTCCCAGCATGCCCTGACAGCAAACAGTTGTTTGGGCATGCTAGGAGTTGTAGTTTTGCAAGATCTGGAGGGCTACAGTTTAGGGACCACTATATAGTGGTCTTGAACTGTAGCCCTCCAGCTGTTGCAAAACTACATATTCCAGCATGCCCAAACAGCTGTCTGGGCATGCTGGGAGTTGAAGTTTTGCAACATCTGGAGGGCTACAGTTAGAGACCACTGTATAATGTTCTCAAACTGTACCCTCCAGATGTTGCTAGGCAACTTACCGGCTTCAGCCGCACGTCATCGGCGCCCGCTGATCTCCGTCGCCCGCACGGATCGGAAAGTGGATCTTCGGCGCCGGTCCCCTTCGTTTCCCCATCCTGCCCCGCCTATTGTGGGAGGGCAGGATGGGGAAAATGAAAGTAAACCCCCCCGCCCCCGATCTGCTATTGGTGGTCGCGTCTAGACCACCAATAGCAGGGATAGGAGGGGTGGCAACCCTGCTACCTCACTCCTATTGTTTCAGGGGGATCCTGGGTGTCTTAGACACCCGCGATCCCCCTTACATTCCGGGTCACCGGGTCACTATAGACCCGTAATGACCCGGAATCGCGCAAATCGCAAGTGTGAATTCACTTGCGATTTGCCGCGATCGCCAATATGGGGGGGTTTGATGACCCCCCTGGGCATTTGCACGGGATGCCTGCTGAATGATTTCAGCAGGCATCCCGCTCCGATCCCCGCCCGGCGCACGGCGGGGACCAGAACTGCCCATGATGTAAATGTACGTCCCTGGTCCGATGCAAAGGCACCGCTATGGGCACAGCTTGTGCACCCAATTTCGCAAATCTCTTCTTAGGGTGGTGGGAAGACACAATCGTTTTTTCGGACACTTTACTTAAATATACTAGTCACATTTTATTTTGGGGTAGATTTATTGATGATATTTTGTTATTTTGGGACGGCACCATCACTTTATTTCAGGAGTTTGTCACGACACTTAATCACAATGACATAGGTATGCACTTCACTCACGAAATACATGAAAACACTCTCAATTTTTGGGATTTAAAAATTTCCCTGGACTCGAGTGGCAGTATCCATACAAGGATATTCAGGAAACCGACTTCCACCAATAGTTTCCTACAATGGAGGAGTCATCACCCTGCAGCCCTAAAGAAAGGCATTCCAGTCGGGCAATACCTGGGGGGCAAAACGGAATTGCTCGTCAAATGAAGCTTTCTTGACAGAGAGCAAATTGCTGTATCAGAGATTCATTTCCCGAGGATATCCAAAGAAGGTCCTACATAGGGCTTTCGCTAGAGCCAGGGACACACCGAGAAATGAATTACTTACCACCAATAAAAGTTCTGAGACAGCATCAGGACAAAAAACTGTGAGATGCATGGGGACCTTTGATCAGAGCAACCGCCGGGTAATGGACGTCTTGCGGAAATATTGGCCTATTTTGTTGGCAGATTCCGATCTAAGTGAAGTACTTACCGACTATCCATCAATCACATATAGACGAGGGAGGAATATTAGAGAACATCTAGTCAAGAGCCATTTTTCCGACCCTGTGGGGGAAATGTGGCTGAGGTCAACTATTATTGGTTCATATCCATGTGGCAATTGTTATTTCTGCCAGATAGTTCCCAAAACAAAGGATTTCATTAACCCTATTGATGGACGGAGATATGTGATAAGGGAATTCATCAATTGTCAAACCACTGGTATTGTCTACATTGCACAATGTGGATGCCCTATGATTTACGTAGGAAAAACTATCCAGCAGTTTAGAAGAAGGATTTCCCAACATATAAGTACGATACGGACTAGAGCGGATACACCCCTAGCCAGACATTTTTGGTCTCATCATGGGGGCGATTGGTCCTGTTTGAGATTCCTCTGCTTGGCCAGACCACGTTTGGGACCAAGACGTGGTAATCTGGATAAGAAGCTTCTACAGGAAGAAGCTAAGGGGATTCACAGACTGAAATCTATGTCTCCTTCGGGCTTGAATGAAGGATTTACCTTCAGCCCATTTATTTAATTAAGTTAACCTGCCTTAAAAAAAATTTCATATATTTTTGATAATTTGAAATTATGGTACTTTTCGTACCAACTACGTCTGGGTCGCATTTAAGTCTTATATGGGTGTCACAGAGAATAAGGGCAGCTCAGGACACACAATTTTATTTGTCAATCCCTCCTCCTCTCCTAGCTTCCATGGGCAGTGTGATAACTCCTTATTACAATCAATAATCCAGTCCTATTGTGTTTCTAATATCTCTCCCCCCCCCCTCCTTCCTTACCTGCCAGGATGTGCACAGAGAAGGGGCAGAGGCCTACATACGTCAGGCAGAGTTGGCAGCAGACTTGGGGCGAGTGGCAGCAGGAGTCGCAGCAATAGGCCTGAGCTCCCGTTAACACCCAGCGGTCGTGTCGTCGACCCATCTCTGGGTCAATTGGTTTGCACACTCATCCCCATCATCACAAGCGACATCTGACAACCCCAGTCAAGAGTCGGTGGGTTCCTCAGACACAACCTTCAGTTGCAATGGCCTGGAGCAGTCCCTGTAATCCCATTGCCTTTGTCCTATGCTGTTTCCTCTCCCAAAGAAGTATCTCATGCTTTGGGTTAAGCTCCACTATTTAGCGAGGACGATGTAATAGAGGACAGTCAGCATCTAATGGGCAGCCAAGAATGTGAGGAGACATGTGGCCCTTGCTCCGCAAGGCGGCCAAGTAGTGATGCGGAGAGTGACGTGGGAGGCGGTGTTTCAATTGCTCAGGGTCCTGAGGCAGACTCTGTTGTGGAACACGAGGAGGACATCAGTGACGTGCACACATCTTTTGATGATGATGAAGCCGATCGCAATTGGGAGCCGGGTGCAGAAGCCGGAGCTTCATCATCATCAGGAGAAGAGATTTGCTCTTTGTCTATGAGGCAGCAAGGCGGTAGCACGGTTGGCAATCAGCGTGGTGGTGGCAGTAGTGGAAATTCAGGAGCAAAACGTGCCAGGGGGAGACCACCTGCTTCGCGGCAAGCTACCATTCAGGGAGGTAGTGAAATGGGTTCCTGGAGACGGCGCCAATTGCAGTGAAATAGTGCGAACTACGGGTGGGAAAATCAGCTACTCTGCGGTGTGGTTGTTCTTCATAAAGAATCCGGAGGACCTTAGCGTAGTCACATGCAAAATCTGTGGGCAGAAAGTGAAGCGTGGCCAGGGTCCCAATCTCTGCACCACGGCCCTGCATCAACACATGATACGCCACCATAAAGCGGCCTGGGATAACCGTGGCCTCGACGTAGTGGTCCAGCCTGCCGCATCACCCAGTGGCCATCCGCTCCCTCCTTCATCCAGCCAAGGCTCCACCACCTCAGCCGAAGGGAGCATTGTGTCAAACCATCCTTCTTGTGCTCCTGCTTCCTCCGCTCGTACTCAGCCATTCTGCCAACAATCAATCGGTGAAGCCATGTCCAAGAGACAACAGTATGCGCCCACTCATCCAACGGCGCAGAAGTTGAATGTGCTCCTGTCCAAGTTGCTGGTGTTGCAGTCCCTCGCTTTCCAACTGGTGGACTCTGCAGCTTTCAGGGAATTGATGGCTTGTGCCGAGCCGAGGTGGAGAGTCCCAAGCCGTCATTTCTTTGCGAATAAGGCAGTACCAGCCCTGCATAAGTTTGTACAAGAGAAGGTGAGTCAGTCCTTGAGCCTGTCGGTGTGTTCAAAAGTGCATGGCAGCGCCAAAGTGTGGAGCTGTAACTACGGGCAGGGACAATACATGTCTTTTACAGCCCACTGGGTAAATGTTGTTCCTGCACAGCCACAGCAGTAACTTGGACAGGTCACATCGCTTCCTCCTCCACGCTCTCGCTCCCAGGCAGTTGGTCCTTTTACAGTGTGCGCCTCCTCCTCCTCCTCCCCCGTGTCCTCAGCCTCCACTGCACATCCAAATCTCGGTGGCCCTTCATCGTACCACGTGTGTAGGGCACAGCAGTGTCAAGCCGTCCTTCACATGGTTTGCCTTGGCGAAACGGAGTCACACAGGGGAGGAACTGCTGAAGTTCATTAGGGAAGAAATCAGAGTATGGCTTACTCCACGAAATCTGGAAATGGGAACCATGGTGACCGACAATGGGAAGAACATTGTGGCCGCGCTGCGACAAGGAAGTGTCAACCATTCGGTCTGCATGGCACACGTGTTGAATCTGGTTGTCGAGAAGTTCTTCAAGTCTTCACCCCATTTGCAAGACGTCCTGACAATGGCAAGGAAACTGTGCATGCACTTCAGCCACTCGTACACCGCCAAGCACACTTTGCTTGAGCTGCAGCGGCAGAACGGTATCCCACAACATAGTCTCATTTGTAACGTTGCCACATGTTGGAATTCCACCCTCCATATGTTGGACAGACTATACGAACAAAGAAAAGCCATCACAGATTTTTTGATAATACAAGCAGATAGGAGTACTCCCCTGTCTAACTTCAATGTGAACGAGTGGCAGCTCATACGTGACACCTGCCGTTTGCTGAGGCCCTTTGAGAAAGCCACATTTTTTGTTAGTCGCTCGAATTACGCCATGAACAACTTAATTCCACTACTACATTTACTCAAAAAAATGATTGAAAACATGGCTGGTCACGGCAATGGAGATGTTGCGCCTACATCAGAAGGCTACATGAGTCCTGTGGGGGATGAACTGGAGGAGGATGATGAGGGGCAGAGCGGAGCACAGTTTACGGTGGATGAGATGGCCGGTGTTTCTGGTCATTGGTAGTGTTGAGCGGCATAGGCCATATTCGAATTCGCAAATATTCGCGAATATATGGACGAATATTTGTCATATTCGCGAATATTTGCATATTCGTAATAGTCTCGTTTTATTTTCGCACATGCGAATATTCTCGCATGCGAAAATTAACATATACGAAAATTTGTATATACAAAAATTAACATATGCGAAAATTCGCATATGCAAAAATTAGCATATGCAACTTTTCGCATATGCGAAAATTCGCACACCAGTCTCACACAGTAGTATTAGAGCCTTCTTACACCACATAAGCTGGAAGCAGAGAGGGATGATCACTGTGATGTGTACTGTGAAAAAAAAAAAAATTTAATAAAAAAAAAAAACGAATATTCGTAATTACGAATATATAGCGCTATATTCACGAATATTCGCGAATTCGCGAATATTCGCGAATTCGCGAATATGCGATATTCGCGAATAAAATTCGAATTGCGAATATTCGCGAGCAACACTAGTCATTGGACAGGAAAGGAGGAGCAGGAGCAGCCAGAGGAGCGGGGGGAGGGTTATTACAAAGGAGGTGAGACAGAGGACCCAGACACACCGTGGCAGTATGCAGTGGAGATGGAGGCAGGTAGTCCCTGCGAGTAAATGGCACGATGCATGCTGAGTTGCTTGCGTAGTGACCCCCGAATTGTCAAAATTCGTCAGCGCGATGACTTCTGGATCTCCACCTTATTAGACCCTTGCTACCGGCCCAGAATGGGGGCCTTTTTTACACCCACTGAGAGGGAGGACAAACTGACCTACTTCAGGAAGCTTCTACATAGTCGGTTGGCCGATGCCTATCGGCCACATGGTCCATCCACTCGCAGGTCTGACTCGGGGGGCCCTCTGCGCTCACCTTCCACTGCCACGGCTGCTGGGGAGGGGTGGCAGGAGCAGTACCGGCTCAATCAGCAGCAGCCTGAGTCTACAGTCACTGATGAGTAGCTTCCTTTAGCTGCATAGTGAAGCTACTCATCAGCAGCAGGTGGACATGGAGCAGGACCTAAACCAGCAGGTGATGGCTTACCTCGACATGACCCTGCCAACAACCGTTCAAGATCCGCTGGACTTCTGGGCAGCCAAATTCGATTTATGGCCGCAACTAGCGGAGTTTGGCCTGGAAAAGCTGTCCTGCCTGGCCAGTAGTGTGCCATCAGAGCGGGTGTTTAGTGCGGCCGGGGCCATAGTCACCCCAAGGCGAACTCGTCTGTCCACTAAAAATGTGGAGAGACTGACGTTTGTCAAGATGAATCAGAGATGGATAAGCCAGAATTTCCAGCCACCAATGAAAGATGGGTCTGAGTAGATTGACCATGCTCCTACAACAACATTTTCTCTATTGTGGTTGGTTATGAAGCCCTCTGGGGCAGACCTGGAGATTTTACGGCCCGCTTGTCACATACGGCCCTTTGATTGGCTCTGACCGGCCCGCGCTGATTGGGGGACAACTATGCTCCTAATCTGGGTGACATCTATGCTGCCTAATTTGGGGGACAAGTATGCTCCTAATCTGGGGGACATCTATGCTGCCTACTCTGGGGGACAACTGTGGTCCTTATCTGGGGGACATCTATGCTGCCTTATCTGGGGGACAACTATGCTCCTAATATGGGGAAAACTGAAGCTTCTGGCCTTGGGCCTATAATATTTTGAAGTTTAGCAGTAGCTAAATACATGCTTAATGCAAATGTCAACATTGATCTTTAAATGTAAGGGGTTATGAAGCCCTCTTGGGTACTGAGTATGACTCCAGACTCATTCTGTGTCTTTCACAAACTACTTGCCTCCCTGGTGCCTCAGGCCTTGGGCCTATAATTTTATGAAAACCTCTTGGGTACTGCAAATGCATGCTCCAGACTCATTCTGTGTCTTTCAGGAACTACTTGCCTCCCTGGTGCCTCTTGCCTTGGGCCACACATTTTTGATGTTTAGCAGTAGCTAAAGACATGCTCAATGCAAATTTCAACAATGATCGTTAAATTCTCGGTGCTCTGCCAGGGCCTTCTCCTACCCCGCCTGGGCCGATCCGAGGACCTCACTAACCAACTCACTAACTAATCCAATCGCTTATAGAGACGGGCGGTGTGTACAAAGGGCAGGGACTTAATAAACGCCAGCTTATGACCCTCACTTACTGGTAATTCCTCGTTTTAAAATTACATAATTGAAATCACAGATCCCTATCACAAACTGGTTTCAGCGTGCAACATGCACCTGTCCTTGAAAGATAAAGAAACGCTAATCCATTCAGTGGAGCGCTAGTGCGGCCCAGGACATCTGAAGCCACAACAAACCTATTATTGCTCGATCTCGCAATTGATAGGGCAAGGTAAGGGATTGTTAACCCCTTAAGGACGCAGGACGTAAATGTACGTCCTGGTGAGGTGGTACTTAATGCACCAGGACGTACATTTAGGTCCTGTGCATAACCGCGGGCATTGGAGCGATGCCCGTGTCATGCGCGGCTGATCCCGGCTGCTGATCGCAGCCAGGGACCCGCCGGCAATGGCCGACGCCTGCAATCTCGCGGGCGTCCGCCATTAACCCCTCAGGTGCCGGGATCAATACAGATCCCGGCATCTGCGGCAGTGCGCAATTTGAATGAATGATCGGATCGCCCGCAGCACTGCTGCGGGGATCCGATCATTCATAACGCCGCACGGAGGTCCCCTCTCCTGCCTCCGTCCGACTCCCGGCGTCTCCTGCTCTGGTCTGAGATCGAGCAGACCAGAGCAGAAGATGACCGAAAACACTGATCTGTTCTATGTCCTATACATAGAACAGATCAGTATTAGCAATCATGGTATTGCTATGAATAGTCCCCTATGGGGACTATTCAAGTGTAAAAAAAAAAGTAAAAAAATGTAAAAGTAAAAAAAAAGTGAAAAATCCCCTCCCCCAATAAAAAAGTAAAACGTCCGTTTTTTCCTATTTTACCCCCAAAAAGCGTAAAAAATTTTTTTATAGACATATTTGGTATCACCGCGTGCGTAAATGTCCGAACTATTAAAATAAAATGTTAATAATCCCGTACGGTGAACGACGTGAACGAAAAAAAAAAAGTCCAAAATTCCTACTTTTTTAATACATTTTATTAAAAAAAATTATAAAAAATTAATTAAAAGTTCTTTATATGCAAATGTGGTATAAAAAAAAAGTACAGATCATGGCGCAAAAAATGAGCCCCCATACCGCCGCTTATACAGAAAAATAAAAAAGTTAGAGGTCAAAATAAAGGGATTATAAAAGTACTAATTTGGTTAAAAAGTTTGTGATTTTTTTTAAGTGCAACAATAATATAAAAGTATGTAATAATGGGTATTGTATGGCGTGAAAACGAAACCTTCCAAAATTAGCAAAATTGCGTTTTTCGTTTTAATTTCCCCACAAAAATAGTGTTTTTTTGTTGCGCCATACATTTTATGATATAATGAGTGATGTCATTACAAAGGACAACTGGTCGCGCAAAAAACAAGCCCTCATACTAGTCTGTGGATGAAAATATAAAAGAGTTATGATTTTTAGAAGGCGAGGAGGAAAAAATGAAAACGTAAAAATTTAATTGTCTGAGTCCTTAAGGCCAAAATGGGCTGAGTCCTTAAGGGGTTAAAGCCTCTTGGGTACTGCTGAGGCCTACTCCTGACTGCTCCTGGTGCAATGTATGGGGTAATTAAACACTCTTGGGTAGTGTTATTGTTAAATTTACTGGTAATTTTATCAGTAATAAAATAGAATTTTGCAGAATGCTAACCGTTACACAACGGAACGCTTGTTGCGTGTGATTTTTTTATGAAAAAAATAAATATATAGATGGAGAGAGATTAACTCTGCTTAATCATTTTTGGCGAATAGAATCCTTTTGCCATCTGATTTTTTGGAGACAGATGCACTTACACATATGTAATAATTTTTTTAACCAGATTTCAAACATTGTGTGGTTTATTACTTTTGAGAAGAATGTGTTTGGGTGGTCCACCATCCTGCATTATAGAGTCTTCTGAACTGCTGTATATGCTATTTTTTCCCACAATTTCGATAACATTTTGCGTTTTTTTGGGGTGGATTGTGAAGCCCGGGTGACGGGTGTGTGGTGTGTACTCGTGCATCAGTCAACTCCAGTCTGTGTCCATTGGGCAATATATGGGTTACTGATGCAGCAGAGGTGGGGCCTTGGTCTTGGAATTTCAATTATTTAAAAACAATTTGAACATATTGTGTAGTTTATTATATTATAGAAGAATGTCTTTGGGTGGTCCACCGTCCTGCATTATAGAGTCTTCTGAACTGCTGTATATGCTCTTGTTTTAACAAAAAGGTATTTTGTCAGACAATTTCGAAAAAAAATTGCGTTTTTTGGGGGTGGATTGTGAAGCCTGGATGACGGGTGTGTAGTGTGTACTCGTGCATCAGTCAACTCCAGTCTGTGTCCGTTAGGCAATATATGGGTTACTGATGCAGCAGAGGTGGAGCATTGGTCTTGGAATTTCAATTATTTAAAAAAATTTAACATATTGTGGGGTTTATTATATTATAGAACAATGTCTTTGGGTGGTCCACCGTCCTGCATTATAGAGTCTTCTGAACTGCTGTATATGCGCTTGTTTTAACAAAAAGGTATTTTGTCAGACAATTTCAAACAAAATTGCATTTTTTTGGGGTGGATTGTGAAGCCCGGGTGTGTACTCGTGCATCAGCACACTCCAGGCTGTGTCTTTCAGGCAATCTATGGGTTACCGATGCAGCTGAGGTGGGGCCTGGGTCTAGGAATTTCAATTTTTTTTTAAAAATTCAACAATTGTGTGGTTCATTATTTTTGAGAAGAAAGTCTTTGGGTGGTCCACCGTCCTGCCTTATATAGTCTTCTGAAATGTTGCATATGCGCTTGTGCTTACACAAAGTTGTAAATTAAAAAAAAAAATGTATACAATTTTGTTGATTTTGGGGCGGATTGTGAAGCCCTGTGTGTACTGGTGCATCAGCCAACTCCAGGCTGTGTCCTTCAGGCAATAAATGGGTTCCTGATGCCGCAGAGGTGGGGCCTGGGTCTGGGAATTTAAAATTTTTGGATAGCGGGTGCTATAAAAAACAGATGGACACACCCTAATCCGTTCAGTGGAGCGCGCCTGCGGCCCCCGACATCTGAGGGCATAACACACCTGTTATTGCTCGATCTCAGGAGAAGAGGGTTCATCATCGGGAGAAGAGAGTTGTAGGTTGCCTTTGAGTCAGCAAGGCAGTAGCACGGTTGGCAGTCAGCGTGGTGTGGCAGTAGTGGAAATTCTGGAGCCAAACGTGCCCGGGGGAGACCACCTGCTTTGCGGCAGCTTACCTTTCCGAGAGTTAGCGGGTTACCAGCACCGGTCGATGAAAGATAGAGACACGCTAATCCGTTCAGTGGAGCGCGCCTACGGCCCCGGAAATCAGAGGGCATAACACACCTGGTATTGCACGATCTCGCAATTCATCGTGCAAAGGTAGGGGGTTATTAAAGCCTCTTGGGTACTGCTGAGGCCTACTCTTGACTGCTCCTGGTGCAATGTATGGGGTAATTAAACACTCTTGGGCAGTTTTTTTTTTTTTTTTAATTTACTGATAATTTTATCAGTAATAAAATTGAATTTTCCAGAATGCTAATCGTTACACAACGGAACAGGGATTAACTCTGCTTCATCATTTTGAGCGAAAAAAGTCCTTTGGTGATCTGATCTTTTGGAGACAGATGTGCTTACACTCATATTGAATTCGTTTTTTGTAAAAACAATTTCAAACATTGTGTGGTTTATTATTTTTGAGAAGTCTTTGGGTGGTCCACCGTCCTGCATTATGGAGTCTTGTGAACTGTTGGATATGCGCTTGTTCTTACACAAAAGTATTTCTTTAAAAAATTTCTAAAATGTTGTTGTTTTTTTGGAGGGGATTGTGAAGCCCGGGTGTGTACTGGTGCATCAGCCAACTCCAGGCTGTGTCCTTCAGGCAATATATGGGTTCCTGATGCTGCAGAGGTGGGGCCTGTCTGGAAATTTCAAATTTTTGGATAGCGGGTGCTACCAATGAGAAATCTTTGACAAAAATGTCATATATTGTGTTGGTTTTTGGGAGGGGATTGTGAAGCCCTGGTGTGTACTCTTGCATCAGCCAACTTCAGGCTGTGTCATGCAGGCAATATATGGGTTACTGATGTCGCAGGGGTGGGGCCTGGTTCTGTAAATTTCAAATTTTTGGATAGCGGGTGCTACCAATGAGAAATCTTTGACAAAAATGTCATATATTGTGTTGGTTTTTTGGGGGGGATTGTGAAGCCCTGGTGTGTACCCTTGCATCAGCCAACTCCAGGCTGTGTCATGCAGGCAATATATGGGTTACTGATGCCACAGGGGTGGGGCCTTGTTCTGGAAATTTCAAATTTTTGGATAGCGGGTGCTACCAATGAGAAATCTTTGACAAACATTTCTCATTGTGTTGATTTTGGAGGGGGGATTGTGAAGCCTTGGTGTGTACTGGTGCATCAGCCAACTCCAGGCTGTGTCCTTCAGGCAATATATGGGTTACTGATGCCGCAGAGGTGGGGCCTGGGTCTGGAAATTTCTAATTTTTGATAGCAGGTGCTACCAATGAGAAATCTTTGTCAAAAATTTCATATATTGTGTTGTTTTTTGGGGGGGGATTGTGAAGCCCTGGTGTGTAGTGTACTAGTGCATCAGTCAACTCCACGCTGTGCCATTCAGCCACTAAATGGTCTCCTCTTGCTGCCAACATGTCCACGCTATGTCATTCAGTCACTATATGGTCTCCTGACACTGATGCCACCACCAGGCTCTGTCATTGTGCTGCTGTGCGGCAGTGATTCTAAGAGCGATGATGGTAATCTGCATGCTATTCTGAATAACAGTATTATTTCACTACCCCAGCACACTCCATATGCGTTTTAGGACACAGCAAAGTGTTCTATACCCCTATAGAGGCTGTATGTAGGCTAGAAATAGCCTTTTCTAACATCGATACGCCACGAATAAATTCGGATCGAAACAAACTTTTCGGGAAAATTTAGCGAATCGGCCGAATCGAATTTTTTTAAAGTTCGCTCATCTCTACTGCTGGTTATTATACCATCTGCAGACTAGTATAAGCAGCAGATGATTTCTTGTGGAAAAAATACACAGAATTGCGCTTAAAAATCATTCCTGCCTCCTGTGATACGGTTCATAAAGTTAAGGCAGCTTGTTGATATGTATGAGGCAATGATAAGCTATCTGCCCCTCTCTGATAAAATGCTGAATAAAGTGAGTAGGAGGTTAATGGCTGGCAGAAAAATGTTTCTCAGGGAGAACAAGCACTGCACTGCTCTCTGTCTACAATGCTGATGTGACTAGCAGTTGGCAGTGGAACGCTGCGTTATATAATCAATTCAGCGTATCTGTGTAACACACAGAGACACGCAGTCCATCCTATCCCTCTGCAGTGTAAGGCATGAAATGAGCAGACGCAAAATGGCTGCCGATGCCGCCTTGCCTTCCCAGCATCCCTGCCCCATGTACTGACATGTGGATCCACCATTTTAGGTGTCCTGGAGCCTAGAACGCTGTAAAAGGGAGTTTAATGAAGCAATTTGCACGATAGAATCTCAGCAATATTCGCATTGGTTGCAAATTGAATAAATCCTGAAATTCGCAATGAATTCGGGTTCATCTGCTTCGATTCGCTCATCTCTAATCACTATATTCTAAATATTCGCAAAATCGTGAAGTGCCGATATTCGTGGTAAAAATTAGCATTTTGAATATTCACGCTCAACACTAATTGTGGTGGCTTAGGGGCATTTTTACTTTTCTTAACTACCCTGGAGTACTCCTTTAGTGTTGTGTCCCCTCAAAATAACCCAACACACAGCCATGTTTAAACCTTGGCAACAAAAGTGACTACACCCCTAAGTTAAATGTTCAAATTGGGCCCAAAGTATCTATATTTTGCATGACCACCTCTATTTTCTAGCACTGCCTTAAAGGGGTACTCTGGTGGAAAACTTTTTTTTTTTTTTTATCAACTGGTGCCAAAAAGTTAAACAGATTTGTAAATTACTTCTATTTAAAAAAAAATCTTAATCCTTCCAGTACTTATCAGCTGCTGTATGCTCCATGGGAAGTTCTTTTCTTTTCTGTCTGACCACAGTGCTCTCTGCTGACACCTCTGTCCATGTCAGGAACTGTCCAGAGCAGGAGAAGTTTGCTATGGGGATTTGTTCCTGCTCTGGACATTTCATTACACAGACAGAGGTTTGAGCAGAGAGCACTGTGGTCAGACTGAAAATAAATTAAAAAAGAAAATAACTATCTATGCTGTATACAGCATCTGATAAATACTGGAAGGATTAAACATTTTAAATAGAAGTAATTTACAAAGCTGTTTAACTTTTATTAACCAGTTGATTTAAAAGAAAATGTTTTCCAGTGTAGTACCCCTTTAATGCCCCACAGATATTTAGTAGGGTTTAGACCTGGATACATGTTTGGCCAGTACATCACCTTTATCCTCTTTAGCAAGGCAGTGCTTGTCTTATAGGTGTGTTTGAGTACTGCCTAGTGGCCCAGTCTCTCAAGGGATGGGATCATGTTCTGCTTCATTATGTCACAGTACATGTTGGCATTCATGGTTCCCTAAATGAACCGTAGCTCCCCAGTGCAAGCAGCACTCATGTTGGCCCAGATCATTACACTACCACCACCATGCTTGACTGTTGGCTAGACACACTTTTCTCCTCACTTTGTTCTCCTCACCTTATTGCTGCTACAGACACTTGACACCATCTGATCCAAATAAGTTTATCTTGATCTCATCAGAGCACAGGACATGGTCCTAGTAATCCATGTCCTTAGTCTGCATGCTTTTTTTTAACTGTTTGGAGACTGTCATCTTGAAGAGGCTTCTAACTGGGACAACAGCCATGCATACCAAATCATGCAGTGTGCGGTATTTGGTCTGAGCACTGCCATGCTTACTCACAAGTCCTTTAACCTCTGCAGCAATACTGGCTACATGCATATGTCTATTTCAAAAAGATAATCTCTAGATATGATGCTGAGCATGTGAACTCAACTTTTTTGGTGGACCATGACAAGGCCTGTTCTGAGTGAAACCTGTCCTGTGAAATCACTGTATGGTCTTACCACCATGCTGCAGCTCTGTTTCAGGGTCTTGGTCTGTTCTTACAGCCTAGGCTATCTTTATATAGAGAAAAAAAAAATCCTGTTTTAGATGAGGTGCCGTGCTGAACTTCCAGTGACCAGTACTTGAGAGTGTTAGAGTGATAACACTGAATTTAAGACACCTTTTCCCCATTCATTCCTGAGACCTTGTAACACTAATGAGTTATATGACACTGGGAAGGGAAAATGGCTAATTGGGCCCAATTTGAACACTTTCACTTAGGGGAGTACTCATTTTTGTTGCCAAGGTTTAGACAATAAATGGTTGTGTGTTATTGTAAGTTATTTTGAGGGGACACAACATTAAACACTATTATACATGCTGTGCACTCATTACTTTACATTGTAGCAGAGTATCATTTCTCCAATGTTGTCACATAAAAAGAAAATATTTACAGAAATGTGAGAAGTGTACTCACTTAGGTGAGACACTGTATCATGTCTTATGTGTACATATAGACACAAAACACCTGTTTGCCAGTCAGTTGTTAGCAATTAATAACTTGCACATTAACATGTACTGGCTAGTTTTTTCTCTTTATTCACATCAATATGCAGTGTTTAGTAATGCACTGGTTTGTAGCCTAATAAACATTACAGCTATGGCAGTTCTGGGGCCTTTGACAGGCCAATGGCTGCCATGGAAACCATCCCTCCCTTGCTCTGTCATATCTTTAACATGTCACTGTCGGTAATGATTGTGGCATGTAAGAGGTTAAATTGCTGGAAATGGACTGACATCCCTTCCTAGTATATGTGTCCTGATATCCAAAATAGTCAGTGTCCTTTAGGGGTTAACAACTGTTTGCATTACTTAACCGGTTACCGACGAAGGACGAGCCAGTCTCGTCCTGAGACAACAACCATTGTATGACACAACCTCCCAACTCGAGTCCGCATCATACCGCACGGCCCCCAGCTGATTCATATAGCTGGAGGCCGGCATTAATAGCTGACATGCGGTGATTGCAGCGGCCGGCTATTAACCCTTTAGATCGCCGCTGTCAAAGTTGACAGCGGCGTCTAAAGGGACATTTAAACGCTCCCTAGTGGTCCAGTGTGGGGGGATTGCCCCCCCCCACCCCGCGATCCACTTCTGAGGTAGCCAGAGGGCTTATCTCTCCTGCTGCGGCGGCTCCTGCACTCTGAGTGATAAAGCCTGGCAGGACCAGGCTTTATCAATCGAGCACAGAGCACACAGATCAATGTGGTTGTATGAAACCACATTGATCTGTATGAGGAATCTAGTCACTCCTCCTAAAAGTCCCCTAAGGGGACTAAAAGTGTAAAAACAAAGTTAAAAACAGTTTAACCCCTTAACGACGCAGGACGTATATTTACGTCCTGCGCCGGCTCCCGCGATATGAAGCGGGATCGCGCCGCGATCCTGCATCATATCGCGTGGGTCCAGGCGCTAATCAACGGCCGGGACCCGCGGATAATACCACACATCGCCGATCGCGGCGATGTGCGGTATTAACCCTTTAGAAGCGGCGGTCAAAGCTGACCGCCGCTTCTAAAGTGAAACTGAAAGTATCCCGGCTGCTCAGTCGGGCTGTTCGGGACCGCCGCGGTGAAATCGCGGTGTCCCGAACAGCTGATCGGACACCGGGAGGGCTCTTACCTGCCTCCTCGGTGTCCGATCGACGAATGACTGCTCCGTGCCTGAGATCCAGGCAGGAGCAGTCAAGCGTCGATAATGCTGATCACAGGCGTGTTAATACACGCCTGTGATCAGGATGAGAGATCAGTGTGTGCAGTGTTATAGGTCCCTATGGGACCTATAACACTGCAAAAAAAAAGTTAAAAAAAAGTGTTAATAAAGGTCATTTAACCCCTTCCCTAATAAAAGTTTGAATCACCCCCCTTTTCCCATAAGAAAAATAAAACAGTGTAAAAAAAAATAAAAATAAACATATGTGGTATCGCCGCGTGCGTAAATGTCCGAACTATAAAAATATATCATTAATTAAGCCGTACGGTCAATGGCGTATGCGCAAAAAAATTCCAAAGTCCAAAAAAGCGTATTTTGGTAACTTTTTATAACATTCAAAAATGAATAAAAAGTGATCAAAAAGTCAGATCAAAACAAAAATCATACCAATAAAAACTTCAGATCACGGCGCAAAAAATGAGTCCTCATACCGCCCCGTATGTGGAAAAATAAAAAAGTTATAGGGGTCAGAAGATGACATTTTTAAACGTATAAATTTTCCTGCATGTAGTTATGATTTTTTCCAGAAGTGCGACAAAATCAAACCTATATAAGTAGGGTATCATTTTAACCGTATGGACCTACAGAATAATGATAAGGTGTAATTTTTACCGAAATATGCACTGCGTAGAAACGGAAGCCCCCAAAAGTTACAAAATGGCGTTTTTTTTTTCGATTTTGTCGCACAATGATTTTTTTTCCGTTTCGCCGTGCATTTTTGGGTAAAATGACTAATGTCACTGCAAAGTAGAATTGGCGACGCAAAAAATAAGCCATAATATGGATTTTTAGGTGGAAAATTGAAAGGGTTATGATTTTTTAAAGGTAAGGAGGAAAAAACGAAAGTGCAAAAACGGAAAAACCCTGAGTCCTTAAGGGGTTAAAAACACACACATTAACCCCTTCCTTATTAAAAGTTTAAATCATCCCCCCTTTTCCTAAATTCCATATAAAAAATATGTAACCATAATAAAAATAAACATATGTGGTATCAACGCGTGTGTAAATGTCTGAACTATAAAAATATATTGTTAAATAAACTGCACGGTCAATGGAGTACATGCAAAAAAATTCCGAAGTCCAAAATAGCGAATTTTTGGTCACTCTTTAGATGATGAAAAAATTAATAACAAGTGATCAAAAAGTCTGATCAATACAAAAATAGTACTGCTAAAAACCTGTACACGTAAAAATAAAAAAGTTATAGGGGTCAGAAGATGGCAATTTTAAATGTATTAATTTCGTTCATGTAGTGATTTTTTCCAGAAGTACGACAAAATCAAACCTATATAAGTAGGGTATCATTTTAATCGCATGGACCTACAGATTAAAGAAAGTGTCATTTTTACCAAAAAATTTACTGCGTAGAAACGGAAGTCCCCCAAACTAAACAATTTTGTCGCACAATTATTTTTTTTTTGTTTCGCCGTAGATTTTTGGGTAAAATTACTGATGTCATTACAAATTAGAATTGGTGGCGCAAAAAATAAGCCATCATTTGGATTTTTAGGTGCAAAATTGAAAGGGTTATGATTTTTTAAAGTAAGGAGGAAAAAAACGAAAGTGCAAAAGCGGAAAAACCCTGCGTCCTTAAGGGGTTAATCAGAGCTCTCTATTATGAATATTTTTATTTTCCAGTAAAGTCACATATTTAAATTACTAATAAGGTGTTGGTTGCCCAGCAACAACTTTTGGACTGCCTGTGTCAAATTACGGTAAGTAAAGTGCAATAAGTATCAATAACCTACTTTGACAGCTATTAAACAGATAATTTAGAAGAATAAATGGACTACAAAATGTAAATTATGGGCTTTATATTAATAATTGCTGTCATGTCTCTCCACTTACTTAAAGTAACTTTGACTTCTTTTAAGTATCATGTAGGTGACTCAGCTTTTAGATTGAAAACAGCATAGACTGTCAGCTTTGCTAATGTTTTTTAAATGAATAAATAACTTGAAAGTGGGCCACTGGTTCAGATTGTTCCCTGTCCCCTCCTATGGAATTCATGAAAAGAAGCAAAATTAGTACATTGATACAGATGCAAAATCATAGAATATTGCAGAATCTTGTAATACCTTTTTTTTTGTAAAGACAAGTTTTCAGGAGTCCTTTCTCTTTTTATCAAAAGCATTTCTGAGCTCATAAGCAGAAAACGCAAAGGTTATATCTCACAGATATGCAGGGGTTAAAACAACAAATGTGGAGAATTCAAACTAAGCTTGGCTATAAATTGTCCAGCTATAGGACCATATACTACATAGATAAGGATCAGGAAGAGGCGGCATGGGTGATAATGGTGATTAAAGGGGTACTCCAGAGATGTATCTATAGAAAGCTCCAAAGCCACCACACTACGTAGATAAGTTCTATGTAAAATGTACTTCTTGATATGCATGGCTCCTGTGGCTCCTGTTGTCTTCTCTGGCTGCTTCATATTCTTTGCCATCCTTCCCTCCCTTGCCTACATCTCCCAGCAATCATTGCAGCTCTGCTTTGCCAGCCAGCTCATTCTCTAAGAGCAGCCTCCACCCTCCTGCAGCCTCCACCCTCCACAAACATCTTCCAGGTCTCAGCACTAAAGGGGGCATGACTCATCAGTGCAGAGCAGAAACTACATGACCTGTGTCTCTCAGCAGGGTGGGGGCTGCATTCAAAGAGGGATTTGGACAGATACACAGTGGATGGCTGGATGATGTCATTCCCTCACTTCATGCATGTAAGTGACAACCAAAGAGAGGAAACTGTTCTTTATAGACGATGAGGGATATTTAGACAATTCAATTGGTTGGTAAGAGGGAAAGGATGGGCTATGGGTTTAGTTCCCTGGAGAACCCCTTTTAGTAGGACATGGGGAGATACAGGAGAGAAAAGATAATCCAGTACAGCTAATAGGAAGTTTTGATAATGAGCTAAGAAGCTCAAATCCACATTATGTCCTCTCTTCTCTTCTTAAATAATAATAATAATAATAAAAGTATAAATAAATACATTGTTCAAATAAAAAAAATATATATCAATTGTTAATTTGTAAAAGGAAATCATTACTTAAAAATTAAACTAACTCCCTTTCCAATTTTTAAATAAATAAATAAATAAATACATAGTTCTGTAAGAGTCAACAATAAACAAAAACTATATAAATTTGGTATCACTGTACTCATACTGACCCTCAGAATAATGTTATCCTGGCCCCACAAAATTTTAAAATTTTTATTCCCCCTCACAAATAATTTTCTAATTTACCCCCAACAAGTTTTGTTGTTGTTTTGAATTAAATTATGATGGAAGAGAAAGGCTGCCATTGAAAATGACTTTTCCTGTAAAAACATAAGCTCTTATATGGCTCTATCAAGGAGTTAAATATGATTAGACAGTTTAGTCAAAGTAGGAAAATGATTGAAAAACAGATAATAACATTGTTTTGCTAATAATGTGAAATATGGAAAATTATACATGTCCCTTCAATTCAATCCTTTTTTTTTTTTTTTTTAAAGCATAGTCTTTATGTTTGGACAAAAACTATATTTCACTGAATTCTATTTTACTAATAAACTAGAATGCCTTTACTATTTTTAAACTCAAGGCTCAGAGTGAGCAGCAAGAAACAGATGAAGATATTGTATACAATTGTATGTACATTTACAAGGAATTGGAAGTATTCTTATGTAAAAGACTAATAACAATAATATTTCACAGGCTCAGCCAGTTTTATTGTATCTGTTCCATGAACTGAGACACAAATTCCTTACGTTTCTTTATATTTTACTGTAACAATTTTTTTAGTTATTGTCATAGAACATTGTCTAACAGCAATTACATTAATTATTTTAAGTCTACATGACAATTTAGTAGAAAAAAAAAATCTTTAAAAATGTACCAGTCTTTGGCAAAAACCTTTTATATTATGTAGCTAATAACATTATGGGGGGGGGGGGGGGCATTTATCTTTGTTGGTGTACTTGAAGCATTTTTCTACACCTTTTTTTGTGTGCTGGTAATGTGTAGGAGCACCAAATTTATAAAATGGTCGCAGAGCATTTCATAAATTTTGTGCAGGTTATACTTTCTGAAATTTTACTCTTCCCATATACCATAAAGCTAAGCTAAGTCTGGGCTGGCGTACTTTAGAGACTTTTCAGTGGTGTTGCGCCTTTTTTGCGCCTTTTCACAAAAAGTTGCAGTTCATAAAACCCTTTCATATCACGTTTTGAAAAAATCAGTGGATCGCAACGCAAAATAAGCAGAAATGGGTAAACCAAAAGTCACAAAAAAAGGCGCAAATAAACCCTGTCTGCACCTTTTTTGCACTTTTTCTAGACACAATGGGGGGTTATTTATCATGCGTTTTACCCCGGTTTTTCGGCGGTTCTTTGGCGCATATGTCTTGCGACTTTGTGGTTTTGCGACTTTGCTTGCGACAATATGTTTCCGTCATGACTCATGTTGAACCGAAATGTAGCGCGGCATAGCTACTTTGGCTGCAGTAGAAGCGAATTTATTATCTGCGACAATTCTAGTTTGGCGCAAAGTGTTTCACTTTTCCCGCAACTTAGGCGCATCGGGCCGCCATGAAATTACATGTCCAGGAAATTGCCTAAATCTGCCCTCTCCACATAACCCTTATTTGTGTTAAACTGGCAAACCATAAAGCTCTCTAGGTACCCCATTAAGCAAGATGCAATGTTAAAGGTTGGCGTTTTTGCATGACTTGAGCGATATGTGTTTCAGATATGTGTAAATTTATTTTTCAGTGCCCAGAATTTAATCTTTTTTTTTGGTACAAATGTATCTAATTACTTGTTGAATAGCGTAAAATATAGTTTCTTTCAATATACATATATACATCTATTTCTAACGAGATATATTAATATTTCTCGATCACGTCTCCTTGAGGGGGAGGTACCTGTGCAGGATGACGTAGTTTCTGCCACTCCGTCTGACTCCTCGTTCTCCCGTCCTCCCGCCTTGCTCCCTCCTCCCTCCTGTTCTCCCTGCCACCTTGCCCAGCCGCCTGGCTCAGGCCCTACGGCAGAGGGATGGAAGCCTGCCCTGGACCAATCCCCAACGAGCAGCCTAGAGAGGCCGTAACTCAACCCAGCCATGCAGAGGTATCCAACAGGTGCCGCACCTTGGCCCCCGCTGCGTATGGGGCTAGGCCAGAGAGCCTCTGGACCCAGGACTCCAGCCTTGAATGATTTTGGTGCATAGAGGTATGAGGTATGAGGGAGGGCGAGCGGTGTTTTGAGGACGCACGGCTGTCACCGTTGCCCCCAGTGTGCAGGAGCGTACAGCCGGACTTGTTTCTTTTTCTGTGGAGGAGGATAGTGTGATGAGGCAGCAGCAGCTGCAAAAGAGCCGGCTGTTGCTCTGTATAATTGGAAACGGGCTTGGCTCGCACAGCTCACTACACGCTGCCGTTCCTCTCCCCCCCCCCCACATGAGGCTAGAGCCTGGGCTCTCGGAGATAAAAAAAAAACTATTCAAGTAAGAATTTTTTCTTTTTAAAGATGTTGCTTGACTTTGCTGAGGGAAGATTGGTATGGGAATGACTGTGATAAACAGGACCTGGTCAAACAAGATGTTACAGGCTGTGAGGAGGTCAGCGTTTTTACTTTGCACTCTGCAACATATGGCATTCCATTTGTTTGAACAGTCTAAACATAGCAACGTATGTGCTCAGGAGTAATCTTGGGATCATCTGCCGGGTTACTGATATGTTCTATTATGACATTCACAGGAGGGGGTTTGTAATGATGTGCTGAAGGGAGATTTGGGAAAGCTGAGCACAGAACTGTGAGTAAAAAACAGCTACTTTAGAGATGGATAAGTCCCCTCATTTTGTCAGCTGCAAAACTGTTGAAGGTAAATTGTGCATATACTGAAACAGGAGTTGGTAGGTAAGGCCTGGCATACTTGTTCCCTCTGGTCTTTGGGTTTGGTCCTTTTGTTCTTTCCCTCCTTGCCTTTGTGCTTGCGTTTAGCAGTATTCTGGTGCGATTTTACTTTCGATACCTACATCTTATTGCCCTCTGACCTCATACTTATGTTTATTATCCCTTTTTGTTTAGTTCCAGTCCCTACCTACCCATCTGTAGTTTTTTTCGGTACCTTGTTTTTATCGTGCATATGTACTGTTGTTTTTAAATTGATGATACACTTTAATAAAGATTTTGTTAACTTTTCTATATGCTGTTTATGTGTGCATAATTTTTTTCTGTATTTTTGGTGGTGCTGAAACAGGTATTTAGCTGAACTTTCAGGGTTTTTCTGGATGTGGCAGCCAGGTGGAATATTATCATCCATGCTCTCTTTTTTTTTTGTAAAGTTTGCATCTTCAACTATTGAACTCTGGAAGAGAACCTCTGAGATCTAATGTTGTAAGATTTAATGCTGCAAGGTACAGGATTTAAAAAAAAAAAAAAAAGAGGAAAAAATGAGTAGGGGATTCATGAAGGACTGTACTTGCTATATATTACACTCTATTCTAGAGTCTGCCTGGGTACCTCCCAACAAGTTAATCCAAAATCTGCGACTATTTTATAAGTAGATGCCACCCAAAGTAAATCCCAGAAGGTCGGGAGGAGGGAGCCCTGGAAAAGATAAGCAAGGCAATGGGAGACTGGATAAATACCTGAAATCTCCCCTGGCAACCACAAGGGCTAAAACCTCGAAAGATAAAGTGACTGGTGAAGCAATGGCGGGGTCCAGATATGCTGTGTTGGAGGGGGAGGAGGGAGTAGAACCAACTGAGGGACCAGAAAGACACCCCGCTATGCTAGAAGAAATATTACATGAAATTCAGATCAATAATAAAAAACTACACAAACTCTACAAGTGGGGGCAGTAGCATCTGATGTGACTTTAATTAGATCCGACCTGAGCAAAATTAAGGATCGGGTTAAGAATATAGAAGCTTTGATCCCCCAGATGGAAGAAAAGATTAAAATCTCAAATACCGCTACCGATAGAATGGTTGAACAGAATGAGTCTCTTAGAAAAAAGTTGCAGGATATGGAGGATAGAGATAGGAGATGCAATATTCATTTTATAGGTTTTCCAGAGGCCGCTGGTGATAAAAATACGTGTGATTTCTTGGAGGGCTGGATCAAAGAAAATTTGCCAGAAGCCAAATTATCATCATTGTTTGGTATAGAGAGAGCGCAACGTATTCCTTTTAAAAAAACCTGTACCTGGGGGCTTGCCTAGAACTATACTGGCAAAAGTGTTATGCTCAAAGGATAGAGACACTATCTTGCAATCGGCATGAGGCAAAGGAGAGTCATTGTGTTATAATAATTCTACGATCAGCTTATTTCCTGACTTTTCCAGGGACACTCAAAGAGAAAGGATGTCTTATAGGGAGGTCAAGAAAAGGCTGGTGACGGCAGTAATCAAGTTTTCATTACTATTTCCAACAAAGCTTAGAAATGTATATAAGGAATCAGTCCTCTTTTTTCAGTCAGCAGCTGAAGTTTCGGCATGGTTGGAAGGACAGGGGTTTTAAATATTAACTAATAGAGTGATTATAATGAGATATTCATCTCTGTAAGGGGGGGATGGGGGTGGGGCTATGGGTACATTGGAGAATGGGGGTCAGGGGTACCTAGTGGAGAGTCTCATATGTTAGGTGAGACAATATGGGGGGGAGGGGGATGGCAGGGGTGTTTTTTTCCCCCTCCTCTCACTTCTCTGTGTATTGAACACTAAATGGGAGTTAGGGTAGTAACGTGGAATATCCGGGAACTTAAATATAAGAGCAAAAGATGTGCCATTTTTGATAGTATCAAATGACACTTACCAGCTATTGTGTGCCTTGTAGAAACTCATTTGACCAAAGAATTGACAGTGCTGGTTAGGAAAAAATGGGCAACACAGGAATTCCATGCATTGGTTCTAGTTTCTCCGCAGGGGTCTCGGTTCTTGTCCATTCAGGCATTGACTTAGAAGTCCAGTGTAAAGAAATAGATACTAGTGGAAGGTATGTCTTTCTGGACTCGGTTATGGAAGGAAGACAGGTGTTCTTAGCTTTTGTATATATTCCTCCTTTTTTCTCTAATCAGGTGTTGGCCGCTTTAATAGCCTTTTTGAAGAATAGGGACAGACATGAGCTATATATTTGTGGGGATTTCAACTGTATATTGGATAGCTCCCTTGATAGACTGTCACAGAGGGAATTGGGAAAAAAGTGGTCATCCCCTTTGGGGAAATTTATTGAGGAAGCTGGGAGGAGGGAAGCATGGAGGGAATTGTATGGTGATAAGAAAATGTTCTCGTGTATAAGTAGCTCATATGAGGCGGCTTCTCGCATCGATATGGTGCTATGCAATGATAAGGCCCTGGGGTATGTAGACGGTCTAAAATATGAATCCAGAGGGATTTCAGATCATTGTAGTATGAATCTAAGAATATGTGGGAAAAAAGGGAGAAGTACAACTAGAATGCTCAAGATCAACCCTCTGATTGGGAAATCAACTGATTGGGAAACCAGGATCTTAAAGTATATTTAGAAGAAAAAGCCTTAAATCTGATTTTTTTTCAAAATCAAAAATTATATTATGAAGGGGGGCGACCAAATAAATTCCTGAGTCAACTCATAAGGAATCAGCAAAGGGGGAACTTTATAAAATCTATTAAGGATAAAGATGGCCTTCTCAGGTCCACTGCAGAAGAAGTGGAAGTGAGTTTTGTTTGTTTCTTTTCAGAACTTTATGAGACAGAAGTGCAGCAAAATTCAGCTCCATGAGCTAAAGCAGGCTTTGAGATCTTTTTCTGGGAACACAGCTCCAGGGATGGATGGGCTCCCGTTTGAGATATATCGTAAACTGGGTAAGTCATTGTTAGGGAAACTCCAAGAGGTGTTAGATGAATCCTGCAGACAGGGGTCCCTTCCGCAGTCAATGCGGGAAGCAATGATGGTATTAATCCCGAAAAGGGGTAAAGATCTAAGCGAGATGGGCTCATATAGACCCATCTCGCTTTTAAATAAAAAACACAAAAAAACATTTTTGTGAAGGTATTAACGTTGCGCCTGAAGGGAGTGATTGGGAACCTGGTGGGGAGAGATCAGGTTGGATTTATGACGAACAGAAATGGAATGGATAATATTAGGCGAGTTTTTTTGGCCATCCAGCTTGGGGAGACGGGGGGGGGGGGCGCCCCATCCTGTCACTAGACGCTGAAAAAGCGTTCGACAGGGTGGAGTGGGCCTTCTTATGATTAGCGTTGGAACAGTTTAGGTTGGGGCAGAGCTTTATAAATTATATTAAGCTGTTATATGACCACCCCAGGGCAAGAATAAAAATAAACGATACTATATCTAGCCAATTTTGCCTCACCAGGGGCACAAGACAAGGGTGTCCCCTGTCACCTTTATTATTTATTTTATTTATTGAACCTCTGGCTGTTTTTCTCATAAAGCATTCCCGATACCAGGGTTCTGGTCCAGGAGGAGATGAAGGAAAAATTGCATTAAATGCGGATGATTTATTACTGTTTGTCAGGAACCCGAAGATCCATTTAGTTGACATCATTCAGGACATTCAGGAATTTGGTTGTATCTCGGGACTCTCAATCAACTGGAGAAAATCTTCATTAATGATTAAAAGTATTAAAAGAATTAAAAGTAATAAAATATCCAGAGACCATGGAATACCTGGGGATTAGCATTAGTAGCAATCCAAAGGACTATATCAAGTTAAATCTAGCCCCGCTATTGATAAAATTAAAAAGAAAATTGATATCTGGTTAAAACTACCCTTGGGAATGTCCGATCGTATAGCATTGACAAAAATGGTGGTTCTGCCGCAACTTTTTACAATTTAACAGCATCTCCGGTAATTATAGGTGAAGTATGGTTCAGAAAAATTGATGGTTTGGTGAATACATTAATTTGGGGTAAGAAAAAGGTTAGGATTAGATTAGACAGATTCACGCTGCAAAGAGATGGGGGGGGGGAGGGTTAGAGGTTCCAAACTTTAGACTGTATTACTGGGCGGCTCAGCTATCACAGCTCATGGGTGACCAAGGTCAGTTGATTCATAACCTCTTAAAATTTAAATATAAGGTGTATAGGAAGCACGTGTTTGTAGTATTGGAAAATAATTTGAAATTTAATAAGAAGGATACAATTGGTGCACAGGCAAATTGGGTGTGAAAGAAAGTTAAAAGAGTTTTAAACATTATAGGAAGTGTGAAATTTATTCCACTGTGGGAAAATAATGATTTGAGTGAAATAAGTAAAATTGAGCATTATGGTTTATGGTTAAGAAAGGGGATATTATATGTTGAGCAAATGTTCAGTAAAGGAAAATTTAAAAAATTCGAAGATCTGCAGAGGGAGTTTGGGTAAGATGATAAATATAAATTTGGTTTCCTCCAACTAGAACATGCTGTAAAGTATACTAAGGATACAAGGGCTCTTAGTATCCAGAACCATCTCTTGAGTGAATTGGTGGATGGGGGTAGGAAATTGGGGTTGCCTGCAGTATATAAAATTCTTCGATTAGGGAAACTAGAGAGGATGAAAGTTAAAAGTAAAGCAGAGTGGGCAAAAGAAGGAGTGCTGTCGGATGAGACCACTTGGAAGGGAATGATTGCGAATGTGGTCCAGATGTCGGAAAATGAAAAATTTCGAACCTCTCAGTTTATGCTATTGCATAGACTATATTATACTCCTAAAGATCTATGCAAATGGAAAATTTGTGCCCATGCGGACTGCCGAAAATGTGGAAGGGCCGAAGCGAATCTGCTTCATATGCTGTGGGAGTGCCCATATATAAAAACGATTTTTGGTTTGAATTTAAAGAACAGATTAAAAGAAAAATAGGTGTTAGTTTGGAGTGGAAACCAGGAGTTTTCCTGATTGGTCTAATCCCTAACCTACCTGTGGCCAAAAAGAAGTTGATCTTGAATGCACTGAGTACAGGGAGGTTGATTGTAATGAGGAAATGGATTTCTAACAAAAACCCGAGTAGTCTAGAATGGAAACTAGAGTTGCAAAGGGTTAAAGGTTTTGAAAAGGATAAAAGCAAAAAACAAGATATTTTTAAATTTCTTTCTTTTTTTTTTTTTCCTGCCATTGTGGGTGGAGGATGGGGTGGGTTATAATAGGACCAAATAAATGCATATGTATTTGTAACATGTTGTATTGTATTTGTAAGAACTTGTATTTTTTTTTCTGTAAGCGTTGAATAAAAAATAATGATAAAAATATATATATATTTCTCGATAAATATATTCTGGTCAATTAAGAAAGCTTTCTCTCTCTCTCTCTCTATCTATCTCTAAATATACATGTATATATATATATATATATATATATATATATATATATATATATAGTGTTACAAAAACAGAAAAAGACGTTGACCACCGGAGTACCCCTTAAAAATTTCAGACAAACAAAGGAAAATATATGACCTAAAATGCAAAACGGCACATCAATACTACCTCACGATTCACAGTTCCAGGTGGATCTTGTGGAGGACGCAGATTTAAAAGATCTTTACGTTAGGCACAGCCGTCCACCAATTTAACAGCAATCTAAAAATTACGGCTTAAGCAAAAATGATTCAACCATGCACAGGCGGAGTTTTCATCTGCCTAGGGGCACCGAGAAGTCAGAGCATCCTGCCCCGCAGCCCCGCAGGGACAATTTTTATCACCCTCCCTCCAGCCCCCCTGCGGAGCAGGAGACACTGACATCACAGTGAGTAATGTTTGGAAAGAAAGCCACCTGTACCAGGTCAAGTCTGTTTTGGATATAAAGAAAATTTAACATTGCCTGCAGACGCCTGGATGGATCAGGCCAAGGTAGGATTCATATATATCAGCGTCCTCCACACTATACACTAGTACCTGTGCATAGTTAGGTAATTGAAATGACACATACATCAACCCCTTACAGTTTTTCAAACATATTAGCCCAAAAAAATATAAACCCAAACCACCGCAGTTGACCCAACATGGGTGCCTCCAGCTGTTGGAAAACTATACCTTCCAGCTTGTAATGGCAAAATATACTAAGCATTAAATGTATTGTAGTTCACTTTTTTATTTTTTATTTTTTTTTTAAACAAAAAAAACATGAGAAGGTCCCTCTCCATCAGAGTAAATGTCACCAGACATGGCAGATTGCCTTTAAAGAGCAAAGAAGGTCGTTAGGGAAGAACAGCTAACAGGCAAATTAGCGAGTGACATGCTTAACATAACAAACATTATATGTTGCAAACCAACAAACTTCATTAACAAACTAATTCCTACCGAAACACAATAAAAGCAGCAAAGAACGTAGTTTAGAAGCGCGGGAGTTCTGGCAGCCGTTTCTGACTGGAAAACGCGGTCTAATGTGGTTTTCGGGACTTGCACCAAAGTTATTAACTGACGTGCGACAATTGATAGATTTGGCGCACGTCCGTGAAAAACAACGTAAAAAAAGGAGGGTAAAATATGACAAGGCGCAGCAAATATTGATAAATACCCCCCCAATAAGGTTACAAAAAGACAAGGGTCTTTCAATTTCAACCTACAAGTCTACTGAGTTTATCCACAGGAAGGCAAAAAAAAAAAAAAAAACTTCTAAGGGTGATGCCAATTGCCCAATACAAGGGGAAAAAATTCCCTCTACATCCTAATCTAGTCTATTATATTTAAAAAAAAAAAAAAAAAACAGTCCCCCCTTGAACTTGTTTAATGAGTCTGACATCATAACATCCTGTGGCAGAGAGTTACATAGTCTCATTGTTTCTACAGCAGAGAATCCCCATCTGGGATGATGGTGAAACTTTCTTTCCTCTAAATGTAGAGGATGCCACCTCGTTATAGTTGCAGACCTAAGTATAACAGGATCAATTGAAAAATCTCTATAATATCCGTACGTGCATAATCTTACATTTATTCATGAACCTCATTTGCCATTTCTCAGCCCCAGCTCCAGCTTCCCCAAATCCTTTTGTAATATTATCTGGAGAAAAATAAAATAGAAAAAACTTTGGGAGCAGCTAATTGTTCAATTCCATATACAAAAAATAAATAAAAATGTGAAGCTGAGACTCCTAGGACTTACACTTTGTGAGTGACCATATACCGACCACTCACAAGCTTCACAGGATGTATCTCTATGTGTGGAATTTTCTTTGTTATCCGCTGCAATCTTCTCTGGTGAGACCTTCTCATCCGATATGGATCACAGCTAAGGAAAAAGAAAAATAGAGGAGCGGGCACACCTTCCCACACAGCAGCTGCAAGATAACATCAATCAGTAAGCTTTTACACTTACTTCACTGAGGGGAGCGAGTGTCAGTAGCGCTCCCTCATGCCAGCATGCATTCCTGTCCCACTTTCATTCCTCCAGCTGTTCTTTTGGAGTTATTCCTTATTCTTCCTTTTCTCTTGTATTCCTTTGTACCTCAAAGGAATACAAGAGACTTCACTTTTATAGTATTAATAGCATTTATTGCACATGACATAAAAAACAAAAGAAACAAAACATAAAATGACATAAAAGTTCCAACGCTTTGCAGAGTTACCTCCTTCCTCAGAGAATGATATACTACAAAACAATGATCCTACTTGAACTCCAGTTTACCTCTTTCACCGGAAATGACATCAAAATAAAGAAAGGGACCATGTCAGAACCTATAAGGTTAAAAGGTTCTGTTGCTGGGTTATGCCCGGCTGTCTGGACTTGTCATCTCACCTTGATTGCAGCACCTGTCCTGGCTCCATATAAGCTGTCAGTCTACTCCCAGTCAGTGCTTGCTATAGAGCTCAGTTTGTACTCCAGCTAGCTGTCATCTGTATTTGTTATATCTGGCTTTTTGAACCTTTGGCTCCTCTCTCTGACTATTCTCTCTGGTATTAGCGATTTTGTACTGTGACATCTCCTGGCTTCAGATGCGGATAGCTGACATTGGACTTATTGTGTGAGTGTTTAGTCTTTCTTTGTTAGTCTGTCTGTTATCCTACTGTCCCCGGACCTAGTCTGTGTCATTGTAGTTTATTATTTTGACAATTACGCCCCTCACGTATATAGGAAGGGACTGTCTTCGTGGTTATGGACCTGTCATTTAGCAAGGACAGGGGAGTGGGCGAGAATAGAGTGCACTCCTTCCCTGCCCATACGTGACATTATAACAAGCCCATATTCCTGTAATTGCTCTGTTCCTGCATTATGGAAGCAATGTCTGCTTTGGTGGAGCAAATGCAGGGCTTGACTCAGTTGGTACAGGATTTAGCTGAGAAAGTACAGCAGCAAGAGTCGTCTCAATCTCAGTCTAAAATAAACCAGGACTTGACTGGGAGACTTGAACTCAGGAGCAGCTGAATCAGAGGTTGTTTTCCAGAATCTTGGAGCTTGAGTCTTCTCAGCCTCAGTCAGTATTTGTTCAGAGACTGCAAGATCAGGAGCACTTAGTTCAGAGCTTGCTAGCCAGAATTTGGGAGCTGGAGTCTGCCCGAACTCTGGTCAGTAGCGGATCCAGGGGGGGCAACGGGGCAATTGTGCCAGATCCCGCTCCGGCGCCTGGAGATCCCGTCCCCGCGGCCCGCATACTGTAAGTAAGAAGAGTATGCTAAGGGCCCAGGGGATTAGGGGGACAGAATATGTGTCACTGTTAGGGGCACTATATCATACAGGAGGAGGGTGAGGGGGATTTAAACACTTGGGGGGGCAGAGAATAGGGAATATTTAATGAGGGGCTGCAGGATAAAGCACAGGGGGGATTATATGTGAAGAGCACATGACAGGGGTCCCCTTGTGCTGTGCCCCTCACATATAATGCCATCTGTGCTGTGCCCCTCACATATAATGCCATCTGTGCTGTGCCCCTCACATATAATGCCCCCTGTGCTGTGCCCCACACATATAAATTATATGTGTGGGGCACAGCACAGGGGGCATTATATGAGTGGGGCACAGCACAGGGGGGCATTATATGAAATAATGCCCCCTGTGCTGTGCCCCTCACATATATTGCCCCCTGTGCTGTGCCCCTCACATATATTGCCCCCTGTGCTGTGCCCCACACATATAATGCCCCCTGTGCTGTGCCACTCACATATAATGTCCCATCATGGGCCCCTCACATATAATTCCCCCTGTGCAGTGCCCCTCACATATAATGCTCCTGACATGTGCCCCAAACATATAATGCCCCCTGTGCTGTGCCCCTCACATATAATGCCCCCTGAGGGGACAGGAAAGGGGGCATTATATGTGAAGGGCACAGCACAGGGGGCATTATATGTGAGGGGCGCATGATGGGGCATTATATATGAGGGGCGCATGATGGGGGGATTATATGTGAGGGGCAAAGAATGGGGGCATTGTATGTGAAGGGCACAGCACAGGGGGCATTATATTTGAAGGGCACAGCACAGGGGGCATTATATGTGAGGGGCACAGAGGGCATTAGTTTTATGTAGGGGAACAGGACGGGTCATAATTATTATATGTAGGGGCACAGCACAGGGGGCATTATTACTATATGTGAAGGCACAGAGTGTTTTGCATTTCAGAAGTATAGTGTATATTATGAGGAATTTCTGGTGTGGTACGTTTTTTAGGGGCCACAATACATTACGGTATTTTACTCAGAGGGTGCACTGCACAGCAAGTTATATTCCGAGAATGCAGTGTGTGGTAGTATTAAATTTAGAGGGCACAGTGTGTGGTAGTATTTATATTAGTGGGTACAGTGTGTGATAGTATTATATTTAGAGGGTGCAGTGTGTCATAGTATTATATTTAGAGGGCGCAGTGTGTGGTAGTATTATATTCAGAGGATACGGTTTGTGGCGATATTTTATTCAGAGGGTACAGTGTGTTGTATATTCAGAGGGTGTACAGTGTGTCAGAATTATATTCAGAGGGTGCAGTGTGTGATAGTATTATATTTAGAGGGTGCAGTGTGTGGCAGTATCATATTCAGAGGGTGCAATGTGTGATAGTATTATATTCAGAGGGCACAGTGTATGGCGGTATTATATTCAGAGGGTACAGTGTGTCAGAATTATATTCAGAGGGTGTGTGCCAGTATTACATTCAAAGAATACAGTGTTTGGCAGTATTAAAATAATTATTGTTTTCATATAGAGGATCAGAATCCGCTGACATAGTGAGGAGCCATCTGGGCATCAAGTTCTGCAGAGAGAAGATTTAGCTGGAACAAATCCTGGCGGTATGTACAAGCTGAATTAGATAAGGAAAGATTATAGAGAAGACGTCACCTGTTGTCACTGATATCATTGTGTATTCTCCTCACTATAAAGAAGACGTCACCTGTAGTTACTGATATCATTGTGTATTCTCCTCACTATAGAGAAGACGTCACCTGTAGTCACTGATATTATTGTGTATTCTCCTCACTATGTCCCATCAGAGCTGTAGTCACTTGTAAGTTCTACAGTTATGATGGGTGAAACAACAACTCCCAGCATCCCCTTACTACTGCTTAGGTCATACTGGGAGCTGTAGTTTTAAATGGTTAAAACTTCTTTAGCACTTTCCCATTCTGTGGCAATTGGTATATTTGATTATTATCCTGACATATGAGCACGGCCTAAGAGTCTTAAACAAGGTTAGTAGAAAATGAAGATATCCCGGCACTCGTGGATGAATGAAGAAAATCTTGTCTTTTTATTTATGCATACGCCAAATATACACCAACACAGCACGCGTTCCGGCTTATGCCTTTATCAACTGCATGCAGATGCAGTTGATAAAGGCATAAGCCGGAACGCGTGCTGCGTTGGTGTATATTTGCCGTATGCATAAATAAAAAGACAAGATTTTCTTCATTCATCCACGAGTGCCGGGATTTCTTCATTTTCTATATATTACTTTATGCACGAGCACCGGACTCCCTACAGTGCCGATCAGCACTTTTTCTTGTATTAAACAAGGTTGACTGTATGATACATTTAATAATATTGTAAGTTCAGTAATCTTATTTTCTGTCCGCCAACACAAAATACTCTAATAGTGCCCCTCCCGAGAGTAAACTCTGGATCCGCCCCTGACTCAGGTGTCATCTGTTTCTGCTTCGCTCCTGTGGAGCCACAAGTTAGTCTCCCTGACCAATTTCCAGGTAACCGCAAAATGTTCAAAACCTTTTGTGAGAGCTGCAAATTGTACTTCCGGTTAAGGCCTTACACATCTGGTACTGAGGCCCAAAGAGTGGGCATCATTATGTCTCTTTTGCAAGGGGGTCCCCAGGAATGGGTATTTTCCCTTGGTCCCGATGCTCCAGAGTTGTCCTCAGTGGATGCCTTATTTGCAGGATTGGGTCTTTTGTATGCTGAAGCGGACAGCGCTGCATACGCTGAGAGTCAATTGCGTACATTAAAGCAAGGTCACAGACCAGTAGAGGAGTACTGTGCAGATTTTAGAAAGTGGTGTGTGGCCTCCAACTCGAATGCTCCAGCCTTGATTTGACAGTTCAGAGTAGGGTTATCTGACACCTTACAGGACATGCTTGTCACTTATCCCTCTCCTGACACTCATTTAACCCCTTAAGGACCAGGCCATTTTACACCTTAAGGACCGGAGTGTTTTTTGCAATTCTGACCACTGTCACTTTAAAAATTAATAACTCTGGAATGCTTTTAGTTATCATTCTGATTCCGAGATTGTTTTTTCGTGACATATTCTACTTTAACTTAGTGGTAAAATTTTATGGTAACTTGCATCCTTTCTTGGTGAAAAATCCCAAAATTTGATGAAAAAAAATGAAAATTTAGCATTTTTCTAACTTTGAAGCTCTCTGCTTGTAAGGAAAATGGATATTCAAAATATATATTTTTTGGGTTCACATATACAATATGTCTACTTTATGTTTGCATCATAAAATTTATGAGTTTTTACTTTTGGAAGACACCAGAGGGCTTCAAAGTTCAGCAGCAATTTTGAAATTTTTCACAAAATTTTCAAACTCACTATTTTTCAGGGACCAGTTCAGTTTTGAAGTGGATTTGAAGGGTCTTCATATTAGAAATACCCCATAAAAGACCCCATTATAAAAACTACACCCCCCAAAGTATTCAAAATGACATTCAGTAAGTGTATTTACCCTTTAGGTGGTTCACAGGAATAGCAACAAAGTGAAGGAGAAAATTCAAAATCTTCATTTTTTACACTAGCATGTTCTTGTAGACCCAATTTTTGAATTTTTGCAAGGGGTAAAAAGGAGAAAATTTTTACTTGTATTTGAAACCCAATTTCTCTCGAGTAAGCACATACCTCATATGTCTATGTTAATTGTTCGGCGGGCGCAGTAGAGGGCTCAGAATGGAAGGAGCGACAAATGGTTTTTGGGGGATATGCCGCATTTAGGAAGCCCCTATGGTGCCAGGACAGCAAAAAAAAAAAAAACACATGGCATACCATTTAGGAAACTAGACCCCTCAGGGAACGTAACAAGGGGAAAAGTGAACCTTAATAACCTACAGGTGATTCACGACTTTTGCATATGTAAAAAAATATATATATTTTTTACCTAAAATGCTTGGTTTCCCAAAAATTTTACATTTTTAAAAAGGGTAATAGCAGAAAATACCCCCCAAAATTTGAAGACCAATTTCTCCCGATACAGAAAACACCTCGCATGGGGGTGAAAAGTGCTCTGCTGGCGCACTACAGGTCTCAGAAGAGAAGGAGTCACATTTGGTTTTGGAAAGCAAATTTTGCTCTGGGGGCATGCCGCATTTAGGAAGCCCCTATGGTGCCAGGACAGCAAAAAAATAAAACATATGGCATACCATTTTGGAAACTAGACCCCTTGGGGAATGTAACAAGGGGTAATTTGAACCTTAATACCCTACAGGTGATTCACGACTTTTGCATATGTAAAAAAAAATATATTTTTTTTTACCTAAAATGCTTGTTTTCCCAAAAATTTAACATTTTTAAAAAGGGTAATAGCAGAAAATACCCCGCAAAATTTGTTAGGCAATTTCTCCCGAGCACGGCGATACCCCATATGTGGCCCTAAACTGTTGCCTTGAAATACGACAGGGCTTCAAAGTGAGAGCGCCATGCGCATTTGAGGCCTAAATAAGGGACTTTCATAGGGGTGGACATAGGGGTATTCTACGCCAGTGATTCCCAAACAGGGTGCCTCCAGCTGTTGTAAAACTCCCAGCATGCCTAGACAGTCAACGGCTATCTGGCAATACTGGGAGTAGTTGTTTTGCAACAGCTGGAGGCTCCTTTTTGGAAACAGTGACGTACCAGACGTTTTTCATTTTTATTGGGGAGGGGAGGGGGGCTGTGTAGGGGTATGTGTATATGTAGTGTTTTTTACTTTTTATTTTATTTTGTGTTAGTGTAGTGTAGTGTTTTTAGGGTACAGTCACACGGGCGGGGGTTCACAGTAGTTTCTCGCTGGCAGTTTGAGCTGCGGCAGAAAATTTGACGCAGCTCAAACTTGCAGCCGGATACTTACTGTAATCCTCCGCCCATGTGAGTGTACCCTGTACGTTCACATTGACATTGGGGGGGGGGGGGGACATCCAGCTGTTGCAAAACTACAACTCCCAGCATGTACGGTCTATCAGTGCATGCTGGGAGTTGTAGTTTTGCAACCGCTGGAGGCTCCGTTTTGGAAACAGTGGCGTACCAGACGTTTTTCATTTTTATTGGGGAGGGGGGCTGTGTAGGGGTATGTGTATACGTAGTGTTTTTTACTTTTTATTTTATTGTGTGTTAGTGTAGTGTAGTGTTTTTAGGGTACAGTCTCAGCTGTTGCAAAACTACAACTCTCAGCAGTCACCGACAGTCAACGGGTATGCTGGGAGTTGTAGTTATGCAACCACCAGATGCACCACTACAACTCCCAGCATGCACTTTAGCTGATTGTGCAAGCTGGGAGTTGTAGTTATACAACAGCTGAAGGTACACTTTTCCATAGAAAGAATGTGCCTCCAGCTGTTGCAAAACTACAAGTCCCAGCATGCCCATAAGGGAATGCTGGGAGTTGTGGTGGTCTGCCTCCTGCTTTTGCATAACTACAGCTCCCAGCATGCCCTTTTTGCATGCTGGGAGCTGTTGCTAAGCAACAGCAGGAGGCTGTCACTCACCTCCAATGATCCTCGCCGCACAGGTCAGTCCCTCGTCGTCGCCGCCGCCGCTGCTCCTGGGGCCCCGATCCCAACAGGGACGCCGGGGATCGGGGTCCCCAGCAGCCGGGGTGCACGTCCCGCACCCGCTCACGTCCTCCGGAAGAGGGGCGGAGCGGGTTGCGGGAGTGACACCCGCAGCAGGCGCCCTGATTGGTCGGCCGGTAATCCGGCCGACGAATCAGGGCGATCGTGAGGTGGCACCAGTGCCACCTCACCCCTGCTGGCTCTGGCTGGCGATCAGCCAGTAATTCCGGGTCACCGGGTCACTGGAAACCCGATTGACCCGGAATCCGCCGCAGATCGCTGGACTGAATTGTCCAGCGATCTGCGGCCATCGCCGACATGGGGGGTCATAATGACCCCCCTGGGCGATATGCCCCGATGCCTGCTGAACGATTTCAGCAGGCATCGGGCACCGGCTCCGCTCCAGATGGTTGCGGGGGCCCCGTAAAACACATGACGTTCTCATACGTCATGTGTCCTTAAGGACTCGGAAATGGAGACGTATGAGAACGTCATGTGTCCTTAAGGGGTTAATCGCCTCCTGTGTCAAGCATCAGCGTCCAAGTGGCAATCGTGGTGGTCACTTGGGTGCACAGGTATGTCATGCCTCCCAGAGAACTACAACTGGCAGAGTTCTCCTGGGGGGCATTGTTCCTACTAATGTAAAATCTGATTTTACTTTTAAGAGTATTATGAAGCCTCTGGTTACATCGGCATCTTGTGACATCATTGGCAATAAGAGTGTGAAGAGCACTCCAGTGGATTTGCGGTCAGAAGATAGTAATGAGCATCTGGAGGATGATTGTGAGGACACCAATGAGTGGTATGATTTGAAGAATAAGGTTACAGATGAAGACATTGATGGTCCATCTGTATCCAAGTCAAGACCTCTTTACTCTAAGGTTGTGAAGGGTCTGGTGGCCCCTCCTAAAAGGGGGGGGGGGGGGGTACTGTCAGAACCTGTAGGGTTAAAAGGTTCTGACAGGCTCTGTTGTTTTTTTGTTGCTGGGTTATGCTCGGCTGTCTAGACTGGTCAGCTGTCTTGATTGGAGCACCTGTTCTGGCTTCATATAAGCTGTCAGTCTACTCCCAGTCAGTGCTTGCTATAGAGCTCAGTTTGAACTCTAGCTAGCTGTCATCTGTATTTGTTATATCTGGCTTTTTGAACCTTTGGCTCCCCTCCCTGACTATTCTCTCTGGTATGAGTGATTTTGTACTGTGACATCTCCGGGCTTCAGACGCGGATAGCTGACATTGGACTTATTGGCCCAGAGTGGAGTGTAGGTTTCTTTGTGGGTTTTAATTCTCTACAATTTATTTTCCACGGTATTTACTAAGGTTTCCCTACAGTTTCCACTTTCCCTACACTTAGCTTTTTTTACACATGCTCTGACCTGTAGGGTTTTCCTCAGCTGAAATCCACCACATTTTCAGGTGCATATTCTGGCGCAGACAGAATTTCAGGCGCAATGCGCCCGAAACTGGCACGCGAGCCGACAAAACATGTCGGGTTTGCAATAGTAAATGAGGGCCATTGTGTGAGTGCTTAGCCTTTCTTTGTTAGTCTGTCTGTTATCCTACTGTCCCCGGACCTAGTCTGTGACATTGTAGTTTATTATTTTGACAATTACGCCCCTCACGAATATAGGGAGGGACTGTCTTTGTGGTTACAGACCTGTCATTTAGGGCAGGTACATAAGTAGGCAGTGACAGGGGAGCGGGCTAGAATAGAGTGCACTCCTTCCCTGCCCATACCTGACAGACCACCTCTAAAATACTATACTCTGAGTTAAAATTATAAATAGCTCATACACGTTCCAACACTTCATTAAATCCTTTAGGGGATAGAGTGTCCAGTTTAACCCCTTAAGGACCCTTGACTTACGCGTATGTCATGACACCCTGGTACTTAAGGACTCGTATGCATACGTCATGGAGAATTCTGGCCCCTGCCGCGCACCGGGCGGGGATCAGACAAGGATGCCTGCTGAAATTATTCAGCAGGCATCCCGTGCAAACGCCCAGGGGAGTCATCAGACCCCCCATGTCGGCGATCGCGGCAAATCGCAAGTGAAATCACACTTGCGATTTGCGCGATTCCGGGTCATTACGGGTCTATGGTGACCCGGTGACCCGGAATAGAAGGGGGATAGTGGGTGTCCATGACACCTACGATCCCCCTGAAGGGATAGGAGTGAGGTGGCAGGGGTGCCACCCCTCCTATCCCTGCTATTGGTGGTCTAGACACGACCACCAATAGCAGATCGGGGGCGGGGGGGTTAACTTTTGTTTTCCCCGTCCTGCCCACCCACAATAGGCGGGACAGGACGGGGAAACGACACAGGACTGGGCGCCGAAGATCCACTTACCGATCCGGAGGCTGCGGGCGACGGAGATCGGCAGGCGGCGACGGAGATCGGCGGGCGGCGACGTCGTGCGGCTGGATCCTACGGAGACAGTGAGTTGCCTAGCGACATCTGGAGGGTATAGTCTGAGACCACTAGATAGTGGTCTCTAACTTTAGCCCTCCAGTTGTTGCAAAACTACAACTCCCAGCATGCCCAGACAGCTGTCTGGGCATGCTGGAACATGTAGTTTTGCAACAGCTGGAGGGCTACAGTTTGAGACCGCTATCTAGTGGTCTCTAAACTGTATCCCTCCAGATCTTGCAAACCTACAACTCCTAGCATGCCCAAACAACTGTTTGCTGTCCGGGCACGCTGGGATTTGTAGTTTTGCAACACCTGGAAGGTCACAGTTTGGAGATCACTTTTCATTGTTCTCTAAAACTGTAGCCCTCCAGATGTTGCAAAACTGCAAATCCCAGCATGCCCAAACAGCTGTCGCGGCATGCTGGGAGTTGTCGTTGCGTACCTCCAGCTGTTGCATAACTACATCTCCCAACATGTGCTCCGGTGATCAGTACATGCTGGGAGTTGTAGTTTTGCAACAGCTGGAGGCACACTGGTTGAAAAATACTGAGTTACATAAGAGAACCTAACCGAAGGTTTTCCAACCAGTGTGCCTCCAGCTGTTGCAAAACTACAACTCCCAGCATGCACGGTCTGTCAGTACATGCTGGGAGTTGTAGTTTTGAAACAGTTGGAGGTTTGCCCCCCATGTGAACATACAGGGTACATTCACACGGGCAGGTTTACAGTAAGTTTCTTCCTTCAAGTTTGGGCTGCGGCAAATTTTTTGCCGCAGCGCAAACTCCTAGCGGGAAACTCACCGTAACATACCAGTGCGAACAAACCCTAAAAACAATACACTACACTACCAAAAAATAAAGGGTAAAACACTACATATACGCCTCCTTACACTGTGCCCCCCCCCCCCCCCCAATAAAAATGTAAAATGTATTATATGGCATTGTTTCCAAAACGGAGCCTCCAGCTGTTGCAAAACAACAACTCCCAGCATTTCTGGACAGCCACTGACTCTCCAGGCATGCTGGGAGTTTAGCAACAGCTGGAGGCATCCTGTTAGGGGTATTCTAAGCCAGTGATTCCCAATGTCCACCCCTATGCAATCCCTAATTTAGTCCTCAAATGCGCATGGCGCTCTCTCACTCCAGAGCCCTGTCGTATTTCAAGGAAACAGTTTAGGGCCACATATGGGGTATTTCCTTACTCGGGAGAAATTGCACAACAAATTTTGGGTGGCTTTTTCTCCTTTTACCCCTTATGAAAAGGAAAAGTTGGGGGCTACACCAGCTTGTTAGTGTAAAAAAAAATGAAAAAATGTACACTAACATGCTGGTGTTGCCCCATACTTTTCATTTTCACATGTGTTAAAAGGAAAAAAAAGACCCCCAAAATTTGTAACGCAATTTCTCCTCAGTACGGAAATACCCCAAATGTGGGCGTAATATGCTCTGCGGACGCACCACAAGGCTCAGAAGTGAGAGCGCACTATGTACATTTCAGGCCTAAATTGGTGATTTGCACAGGGGTGGCTGATTTTACAGCGGTTCTGACATAAACGCAAAAAAAGAAATACCCACATGTGACCCCATTTGGAAACTACACCCCTCACGGAACGTAACAAGGGGAATAGTGAGCCTTAATCACCCACAGGTGTTTAATGAAAATTCTTCAAATTTGGATGGAAAAAAGACAAAAAAAACTTTTTTCACAAAAATGCCGGTGTTACCCTAAATTTTTCATTTTCACAAGGGAAAATAGGAAAAAAGCCCCCCAAAATTAGTAACCCAATTTCTTTTGAGTAAGGACATGCCCCATATGTGGATGTAAAGTGCACTACAATGCTCAGAAGAGAAGGAGCGCCATTGGGCTTTTCAAGAGAAAATTTGTCCGGAATTGAAGGTCATGTGTGTTTACAAAGCCCCCATAGTGCCAGAACAATGGACCAGTGGCGTTGCTAGGGTTGGTGTCACCCGGTGCGGTAGAAAATGGTGTCACCCCCATACCTACCCCCTCCCCCCAGTAGGTTTTTTGCCTGTTGTGACCGACACCACTGTTGTAGCGCATTGTGAGAAATTCCAGAATAATAATCAGATATACCAGTTGCCACAGAATGGGAAAGTGTTAAAGAAGTTTTCACCATTTAAATATACAGCTCCCAGAATTACTTAAAGGGGTACTCCACTGGAAAACATTTACTTTTATATCAACTGGTGCCAGAAAGTTAAACAGATTTTTAAATTACTTCTATTTAAAATCTTAATCCTTACAGTACTTATATAAGCTGTTGTATTCTCCACAGGAAGTTGTGTAGTTCTTTCCAGTCTGTCCACAGTGCTCTCTGTCCATGTTAGGAACTGTCCAGAGCAAGAGAGGTTTGCAATGGGGATTTGCTCCTACTATGGACAGTTCTTGACATGGACAGAGGTGTCAGCACAGAGCACTGTGGTCAGACAGAAAATAAATAAAAAAAGAAAAGAACTTCCTGTGAATCAATTATACAGCAGCTAATAAGTACTGGAAGGATTGAGATTTTTAAGTAGAAGTAATTTATAAATCTGTTTAACTTTGTAGCACCAGTTGATTAAAAAATGTTTTTTTCCAGTAGAGTACCCCTTTATGCAGTGGTGAGGTTATGCTGGGAGTTGTAGTTTCACTCATCATAACTGTAGAACTGACAAGTGACTACAGCTCTGATAGGACATAGAGAGGAGAATGTACAATGATATCAGTGATTACAGGTGACGTCTTCTCTATAGTGAGGAGAATACACAATGATATCAGTGACTACAGGTGAAGTCTTCTCTACAGTCTTCCCTTATCTAATTCAGATGGTACATACCGCCTGGTCCAGCTAAAACTTCTGTCTGTAGAATGTGACGCCCAGACGTCTCCTCACTATGTCAGCGCATTCTCATCCTCTATATGAAAACAATTATTATTATAAACCTGCCAGACACTGTATCCTCTAAATATAATATTACTATACACTATAATCTTTGATTATAAACCTTCCATACACCATACCCACTTAATATAATACTACCACACACTGTACATTCTGAATACCAACACATACTGTACATGCTGAATATAATTCTGCCACATACGGTACCCTCTGAATATACCGCCACACACTGTACCCTCTGAATATACTGCCACACACTGTACCCTCTGAATATAAATCTGCCACATACTGTACCCTCTTAATATAAATCTGCCACATACTGTACCCTCTGAATATACCGCCACACACTGTGCCCTCTGAATATAAATCTGCCACATACTGTACCCTCTGAATATGAATCTGGTGGTGTTGCTAGTTGATGATGGGGGTGCTAGTACTGGGGAGGTGTTGCTGGAGGATGATGAGGGTGCTACTGGCCATCCCCCCCTGGCAGTATCACCCCCATCGTCCATCGGCAGGATCATCCTCCTGGCAGGAGCACCACCATCAGGATCTGCTGATGGAGGTGCTGCTGCTGGGGGGGGGGGAGGTTGCTGGTGGATGATGAGGGTGCTACTGCCAGGGGGGGGAGCATTAGGTAGGCAGCAGTTCCCCCACTTAAGGTAGGTAGCAGTTCTCCACATTAGGTAGGTAGCAGTTCTCCACATTAGGTAGGTAGCAGTTCCCCCACATTAGGTAGGTAGCAGTTTCCCCACATTAGGTAGCATAGATTCCCCACATTTGGTACCAGTTACCCCACATTAGGTAGTAATTTCCCCACATTAAGTAGCACAGATTCCACACATAAGGTAGCACAAATTCCACACATTAGGTAGCACAGATTCCACACATTAGGTAGAAGTTTCCCCACATTAGGTAGCACAGAATCCCCACATTAGGTAGCAGTTTTCCCACATTATGTAGCAGCCTTCACACATTAGGTAGCAATTTTCCAACATTAGGTAGCAGTTTCCCCACATTAGGTAGCATAGATTCCCCACATTTGGTAGTAGTTTCCCCCCATTAGGCCGCAGGTTCCCTTGCATGTTCCCCACAATAGGTCAAAGTCTCCCCACATTAGATCGCTGGTTCAAACAAACCCCCCCCCCTCCCCCCACACAAAAAAAAAACACACAACACAGAGACACACACACACACACACACATAGATAGAGACACACACACACACAGTCAGAGAGACACACTCACAGAGAGACACACACAGTCACACACACACACAGTCACACAAAGACAGAGTCACACACAGACAGAGAGCCACACACAGAGATTGCGACAGACACACACAGTCACACACAGAGAGACACACACAGACAGAGACACACAAACAGAGAGAGACAGACAGTCACTCACCCATCCAGCGCAGCGCTCCTTCTCTCCGGTCGCTCTGCGAGTGACGTCACGTCCTCCTGCGCCGGCCCTGCGGAGGGACGTCGGACTGGCGCAACAGAAGACGTGGGGGTGCAGGCCGGTTCACTGTGCAGGTGACGGGGGGGGGGTGTGCTAGTACGGAGACGCAACAAGTGAGGACCGGGGGGGGGATGCTCTTACAGAGGCAGCGCAAGTGGGGGGCTGCTAGTATGGAGACAGGCAGCGCAACTGAGGACCGGCGGCGTACCTGGTGTAACCCCATCAGGATGGTGTCACCCGGTGCGGGCTGCACCCCGCGCCACCCGGTCGCAACGCCACTGCAATGGACCCCCCCCTCCACATGTGACCCCATTTTGGAACCTACACCACTCACGTAATGTAATAAGACGTGCAGTGAGCATTTACGCCCTACAGGTGTCTGACAGAGTTTTGGAACAGTGGTCCGTGAAAATGAAAAATATAATTTTTAATTTGCACAGCCCACTGTTCAAAAGATCTGTCAAACGCCAGTGGGGTGTAAATACTCACTGCACCCCTTATTAAATTCTGTGAGAGGTGTAGTTTCCAAAATAGGGTCACATGTGGGTGGGCCACTGTTCTCGCACCACAGGGGATTTTGTAAACGCACATGGCCCCCGACTTCCATTCCAAACAATTTTTCTTCCCAAAAGCCCAATGGCGCTCCTTCTCTTCTGAGCATTGTAGTGCACCAGCAGAGCACTTGATTTCCACACATGGGGTATTTCCATACTCAGAAGAGATGGGGTTACAAATTTCGGGGGGCATTTTGTCCTATTATCCCTTGTAAAAATGTTAAATTTGAGGGAAAACCAGCATTTTAGTGAAACATTTAGTGAAACATTTACACATCCAATAGAACAGAAATAGGTAGCCAGTGGTACGATGAAAAAACTGTTTATTCTGATCTCATAAAACCGCATGCAAGCAGGACTCAGCCAAGCAACCAAAAACCAATACTCAGCGTGGACGTGTTTCGGGTATACACCCTTTGTCTCAGCACGTTGCATTTGACTACAAAGACAGGTTATATACAGGCATCTATCAGGGGAAAGGAGGAGTCAGGACAAAGTCCACACTAATTAACCCACTCCGTTCCCTCAACAGATTTACCCTAGCAAACACTTAAAGGTAAAACCTGTAAGTAGTAGTAAGGTATTGTTGCACATAAAATTACACAGAATAAATGTAATTATGGAACAATATAAATCCTATGTTAATAAGAAAAAAACATAAGACAAAAAAGAAAAAGAGAAAAAACTAAAATAGAAATCCGCAAGGAAAAACCGCACAATATAAATATTGACCTAAAAGTGAAAACAATTAATAATGAAGAATCAAATCATTTCTAAGGTTCAGACCACTAGGATGAGTGGTCTGAAGATTGTGTATCCAAAAGGCCTCTCTATTTCGTAGGGTTCTAACCCGATCCCCTCCTCTCGAATGTTTACGGATACATTCCATGCCACAGAAAATCATGTCAGAGACATCACCACCGTGAACGTCCCGAAAATGTCTAGAGACAGTGGAGGCGTTCACATGGTGTGGATTGACTGCGGCTCGAATGTGCTCCTGTATGCGTTTTTTTTAAAAGGCACTTTGTGCTGCCCACATAGTTTAATTTGCATTTAGTACAGGATATGATATAAACTGTAAACGTGGTTTGGCAGTTTATGAACGAGCGTATAGGGAAACATTGGTTAGTATCATAAGCAACGACTTCCTTAGTTACTTGTGCATGTTTGCATACCACACAGCGAGAAAGGCCACACTTATAAAACCCTTTTACCTGCAGCCAGGTGGGGCCGATCTCGCTGGTCGTAGAAAACATGCTAGGCGACAGTATGTTGCCAAGAGTAGGAGCGCGTCTAGAGGAAAACCTACAACCTCTACATATGAACTTGGCCAAGATTGGATCCTGCTATAAAATTGGTATATACTTATTTACAATTTTGGTTATTTCATGGTACTCTGTACTAAAAGTAGTGACAAAAGTAACCTTATCATCTTCAGGACACTTAGTTCCTATGTTCCTGTTACCACTTTTAGATTTGGATGAGATCAATAGGTCCTTCCTATCTTTATCACATATCTTATTTAAAGCTCTGTGTATTAGTCTTGGGGGATAACCCCTATTGGTCAAACGTTCTCTCACCTCAATAGATTCCTTATTGAACAATTCACCCACGGGCACAGCAGCAATTGTGTGCCTCGGGTGACAAGACTCTGCTCTTAAGCGTGAATTACCAGCACAGGCTTTACGGTAAGTAGATGTACATACATGAGGGGTTTCAGCTGTTAACAGTATATCCAAAAAAGGGACTTGAGTTTTGTTCCAGGCAAATGTGAACCATAAATTAAAGGGATTATTATTAAAGAAGTCAATGAAATTCTGTATGTTACATGGATCTGTTTTCCAAATTATGACCACATCGTCTACAAATCTACCAAAAAAAGCTATATCTTGTTGGAATGGATTGTCATCGCAAAAAACGTATTGTAGCTTCCCCCAGAAAACAAAAATGTTAGCGATGGACGGTGAGCCTAATTTTTATTATCTTTTACTTTTTACTGGATTTTTATATGCATGGATAGGATGGAGTTATCTGTTGAGCAATAGTTCTGGCTCTTCTACAGGGTGGGCCATTTATATGGATACACCTTAATAAAATGGGAATGGTTAGTGATATTAACTTCCTGTTTGTGGCACATTAGTATATGTGAGGGGGGAAACTTTTCAAGATGGGTGGTGACCATGGCGGCCATTTTGAAGTCAGCCATTTTGAATCCAACTTTTGTTTTTTCAATAGGAAGAGTCATGTGACACATCAAACTTATTGGGAATTTCACAAGAAAAACAATTATGTGCTTGGTTTTAACGCAGTTTTATTCTTTCATGAGTTATTTACACGTTTCTGACCACTTATAAAATGTGTTCAATGTGCTGCCCATTGTGTTGGATTGTCAATGCAACCCTCTTCTCCCACTCTTCACACACTGATAGCAACACCACAGGAGAAATGCTAGCACAGGCTTCCAGTATACGTAGTTTCAGGTGCTGCACATCTTGTATCTTCACAGCATAGACAATTGCCTTCAGATGACCCCAAAGATAAAAGTCTAATGGGGTCAGATTGGGAGACCTTGTGGGCCATTCAACTGGCCCACGATGACAAATCCACTTTCCAGGAAACTGTTCATCTAGGAATGCTCAGACCTGACACCCATAATGTGGTGGTGCACCATCTTGCTGGAAAAACTCCGGGAACATGCCAGGTATGAGTATTCCTAGATGAGCAGTGGGCATTTCTTTTCTATAAATATTTTATCTATTATTTTTGCTTGTTTCATAATTTTTTTTTTGTTCTGAACAGTTTCTGCTTATCCTTGCTAGCTGTCCAAATAGAATGTTCACCTTCCAACTTTTCAGGTGATCACTAGAAAAATGAAGATGCCCATTTATTTGCATCCACTGATTTAAAATGTGTTTTTTGTGTGTAATACATTGTTTTTTACATAGATCTCTCTTTGTTACTAGTTTCAGTAAATTGCATACCCCAGTCATTTGCATTTAAAACTTTTAAAAATTCATAAAACACTCCATGCATCTCTGCCAAATTATTATAAGATCATCTATATATCTTTTAAAAACTTCAAATTCCCCCATGTACAAATTAACAAAAATTGGTGCGCATTTCGTGCCCATCATAGTCCCTTTATGTTGTATAAAAAATTCATCATTAAAAATTAAATAATTTTTAGTTAATATAAATTCCAAACTGTCTATTAAAAATGTTTTTGTACATCGGGCATGAATAGATTTTCTTTTAACCCCTTGGCGACGGAGCCCATATTGACCCTAAGGACCAAATCATTTTTTGCAATTCTGACCACTGTCACTTTAAGCATGAATAACTCTGGGATGCTTGTACTTATGAATTTCATTCCGAGAGTTTTTTTTGCAACATATTCTACTTTAAGTTAGTGGTAAATTTTCGTCAATACTTGCATCATTTTTTGGTAAAAAATTCAAAAATTTCATGAAAATTTTGAAAATTTAGCATTTTTATAACTTTGAAGCTCTCTGCTTGTAAGGAAAATAGACATACCAAATAAATTATATATTGATTCACATATACAATATGTCTACTTTATGTGTGCTTCATAAAGTTGACATGTTTTTACTTTTTGAAGACATCAGACGGCTTCAAAGTATAGAAGAAATTTTTCAAGTAAATTTCAAAATCAGAATTTTCAGGGACCAGTTCAGTTTTGAAGTGAATTTGAGGGTCTCTATGTTAGAAATACCCCATAAAGGACACCATTATGAAAACTGCACCCCCCAAAGTATTCAAAATGACATTCAGAAAGTCTGTTAACCCTTTAGGTGTTTCACAGGAATAGCAGCAAAGTAGAGGCGAAAATTCAAAATCTTCATTTTTTACACTTGTACTAGTTCTTGTAGACCCATATTTTTTTTTTCAAAGGGGTAAAAGGAGAAAATTCCCCCCAAAATATGTAACCCAATTTCTTTCGAGTAAGGAAATACCTTATATTTGGATGTAAAGTGCTTTGTGGGTGCACTAGAGGGCTCAGAAGAGAAGGAGCGACATGCTGAAATGGTTTGGGGGGGGGGGGCATGTCGCATTTAGGAAGCCCCTATGGTGCCAGAACAGCGAAAAAAAACACACATTGTATAATATCTGGGAAACTACACCTCTCAAGGAACGTAACAAGTGGTACAGTGAGCCTTAACACCCCACAGGTGTTTGACGAATTTTCAATAAAGTAGTTTTTTTTCACTAAAATGCAGATGTTACCCCAAATTTTTCATTTTCACAAGGGGTAATAGGTGAAAATGTCCCTAAAATTTTACAAAATACCTCATATGTGGATGTAAAGTGGTCTGCGGGTGCACTACAATGCTCAGAAGGGAAGTAGCGACATTGGGCTTTTGGAAAGCAAATTTTGCTGAAATGTTTTTTTTGGGGGGGCATGTCACATTTAGGAAGCCCCCATGGTGCCAGAACAGCGAAAAACACCCCACATGGCACACTATTTGGGAAACTACACCCCTCAAGAAACGTAACAAATGAAAATGAAAAATTTCATTTTTTATTTTCAAGGACCACTGTTTCAAAAGTAAGTCACCAGTGGGGTGTTATGGCTCACTATACCCCTTGTTATGTTCCGTGAGGGGTATAGTTTCCAAAATGGAGTCACATGTGAGTATTTTTAATTTTTTTTTGCGTTTATGTCAGAACTGCTGTAACAATCAGCCACCCCTGTGCAAATCACCAATTTAGACCTCAAATGTACATGGTGTGCTCTCACTCCTGAGACTTTACGTCCACATATGGGGTATTTCCGTACTTGGGAGAAATTGTGTTACAAATTTTGGGGGTCTTTTTTTTACACTAATATGCTTGTGTAGACCCAAACTTTACCTTTTCATAAGGGGTAAAAGGAGAAAAAATTTGTAGCGCAATTTCTCCCGAGTACGGAGATACCCCATGTGTGGCCCTAAACTGTTGCCTTGAAATAAAACAGGGCTCTGAAGTGAGAGAGCACCTTGCACATTTGAGGCCTAAATTAGGGATTTTCATAGGGGTGTACCAGGATGCAAGCGTTTCACTTGCCTCCTCCACCAAAAATACTGTACGGCAGTTTTCCCCAAACAGGATGCCTCCAGCTGTTGCAAAACTCCCAACATGTCTGGACAGTCAATGGCTGTCCGGCAATACTGGGAGTTTTTATTTTGCAACAGCTGTAGGCTCTGTTTTGGAAACACTGCCACACAATACGTTTTTAATTTTAAATGGCTAGTGTTTTTAGATGCAGGTGTCTTTGTATTCTAATATAGGTAATATATGGGACTCTCTTTCCAAATTATGGTGCCTGGGCAGTCTGGGCATGCTTGGAGTTGAAGTCTTGCAACATCTGGAGGCCTACAGTTTGGAGACCACTACACAGTTGTCTCCAAATTGTTCTCCTCCAGTTGTTGCAGAACTACAACTCCCAACATGCCCTTCGGCTGTCTGGGCATGCTGGGAGTTGTAGTATTGCAACAACTGGAGGCACACTGGTTGGGAAACATTGTCTGTTTCCTAACTCAGTGTTTCCCAACCCGTGTGCCTCCTCTTGTGGCAAAACTATAACTCCCAGCATACACAGACAGACCGTGCATGCTGGGAGTTGCAGTTATGCAACAGCTAGAGGCGCACTGGTTGGCATTGGGAAACACTGAGTTAGGTAACAGACTACCGCAGTGTTTCCGCACCACTGCCTGTTTCCTAACTCAGTGTTTCCCAATCATGTGCCTCCAGCTGTTGCAAAACTACAGCTCCCAGCATGCATGGTCTGTCTGTGCATGCTGGGAGTTATAGTTTTGCCACAGCAGGAGGCACACGGGTTGGGAAACACTGAGTTAGGAAACAGGCAACGTTTCCCAACCAGTGTGCCTCCAGTTGTTGCAATACTACAACTCCCAGCATGCCCAGACAGCCGAAGGGCATGTTGGGAGTTGTAGTTCTGCAACAACTGGAGGAGAACAATTTGGAGACAACTGTGTAGTGGTCTCCAAACTGTAGCCCTCCAGATGTTGCAAGACCAACTCCAAGCATGCCCAGACTGCCCAGGCACCATAATTTGGAAAGAGTGTCCCATATATTACCTATATTAGAATACAAAGACACCTGCATCTAAAATGACTAGCCACATTTTTTCATTCCATTTAAATTATTCTATTTCTGCTATAAGCTGGTCCGAGTATCGCAGATAAGAGGGGAGCGAGGTAACATAGGGTTGAAGTATGCGATCCACGTATTCTCCCAGGTGACTTGTCAATGAATCTACCCCTGCAATAATTGGTCTTCCATTGTAATGGATTTATCTGTATTTGGCAGGATATAAAAATATGGGGTTGCTGGATTATTCATAAATAAATATTCCTTTTCCAATTTATTAAGAACTCCTTCATTAAAACCTCTTTGTATTAAAACTTCCAATTGTTTAAAAAAAAAAAAAAAAAAACATCCACAGGATCCTCCTTCAATCTTCAATAGTAATTGACATCATTTAAAATATTATAACTTTCTTGTACATAATATTCTTTCCTCAAAAGAACAACCCCCCCCCCCCCCCCCCCCCCCCCCTTTTTATCTGCCTTTTTTTTATTACAACTTCCTGATTTTCTTTAAATTTCTTCAGAGGATTTTTTTCTTTTTTAGTTAGATTTACTGATCTTGTTTTCATTATTTTTATTTTGCTCATCCAATTCTCTTATATCTTTTAGTACTAGCTCATAGAATGTTAGACTGTTCAGAATCAAATGTATTTTTTTCTGTTTCCTCCAATCATTATATACCTTGAAGGACTGACTGTCTGACTGACTGCCCCAATTGGTGATTGGTCACAAGAAACCCAGGATGAACAGGGCACACAAATCACAACCGATGAGGGACAGTTAAGTGCTGAGGAAGACAAACCATCCCTCATTTTGGGACAAACTGAACCCATGGCAGAACCAGCTGTGGGGGAATCCACAGATGTTGGGGAAGATGGTGAGGTTGCAGGGCCCAGTGGAATACAAGGCCCAAGGTCAACATCCCCTATTGGGCATCTTATTTTACCTGCAGCCAGAAGGCCATACTAACGCTCAAGTGTGCATTGCAGGCTCCGTCCTGACCAGGAGTTAAATAACTAAATCAAAGCTCTGGTCCACCATCAGTGGGTTGCGGGTAATGAATTTACACAATAGAACACACTGCACAACCTTCATACTAGGCTGCACTTGGGGAGGGGAGTATTTTTCCCGACCACACGATCCCCCTCCAGCACCAACCTTACTGCTTCAGTGCACTCCATCAGAACAGGGACTCTGCAACTCAAATTGAGTGGCATCATGTGGAGTATACTGTGTTCCCCCCTAATTGACCACCTAGTTTTTATTCATCAGATGCTACACATTATTGTAGTGGAAATGAATCTCAGATGTATAGTCCATATCCTCCAATGCATCAAGCCCCACAATACTATCAACCAAACCCTCCCATACCACCTCCTCCTCACTAGTGTTGCTCGCGAATATTCGCAATGCGAATTTGCGAATATTCACGAATATAGCACTATATATTCGTAATTACGAATATTTTTTTTCACAGTACACATCACAGTGATCATCCCTCTCTGCTTCCAGCTTTTGTGGTCTAAAGAAGGCTCTAATACTACTGTGTGAGACTGGCGTACGAATTTTCGCATATGGGAAAATTTGCATATGTATTTTTGCCTATGCAAATTTCCGCATATGTTAATTTTCGCACATGCAAATTTTTTTATGCTAATTGTAGCATATGCTAATTTTCGAATACGCTAATTTTCGCATGTGCGAATTTTGCGCATATGCGAAAAAATATAGCGCGAATATTATGACTATGCAAATTTTGCGAATATATGACGAATATTCGTCCATATATTCGCGAAATATCGCGAATTCGAATATGGCCTATGCTGCTCAACACTACTCCTCACCAGCAACACAGTGAAGGTTACTCTGAATTCACCACTTCCCTTAGGTCCACATGGGGCTAGTTTTCTATTTATTTTCTAAATGTAAGAGTTTGATGTTATGTATAATGTGCCACACACTTTTTGTTGTGTGTTTGTAATTTTTTGTTTTTGATCCCATGAGGGTCTGTTTGTGTAAATTTTGGCCATTATTTGGCAAATTATTAACCGGTTTGGTATTTTTTTTATTTGTAAAAAAAAAAAAAGATTTTGACCGAAATACAAGTGTCTAGTCGTGTTTAAAGGGGTATTCCAGGAAAATATTTTATTTTTTTTATATCAACTGGCTCCAGAAAGTTAAACAGATTTGTAAATTACTTCTATATCAGCTGCTGAAGTTGAGTTGTTGTTTTCTGTCTGGCAACAGTGCTCTCTGCTGACATCTCTGCTTGTCTTGGGAACTGAACAGAGTAGAAGAGGTTTGCTATGGGGATTTGCTTCTAAACTGGGTGGGTTCCGAGACACGTGTCATCAGAGAGCACTTAGAAAAGAATGACTCAACTTCAGTAGCTCATAAGTACTGAAAGGATTAAGATATTTTTATAGAAGCAATTTACAAATCAGTTTAACTTTCTGGAGTCAGTTGATATATAAAAAAAAGTTTTTTTCCTGGAAAACCCCTTTAATATCTTGTTATCAAAAAAAAAATGTTTAGTATTGCTTCAAGCTACACAATAAAAAAGAAAAAAAAACACACATTAAAGGGGTACTCCGGTGGAAAACTTTTTTTTTTTTAATCAACTGGGGCCAGAAAGTTAAAGGGGTTATCCAAGCAAAACCTTTTTTTATATATATCAACTGGCTCCAGAAAGTTAAACAGATTTGTAAATTACTTCTATTAAAAAATCTTAATCCTTCCAATAGTTATTAGCTTCTGAAGTTTTCTGTCTAACTGCTCAATGATGATGTCATGTCCCGGGAGCTGTGCATGATGGGAGAATATCCCCATAGGAACTGCACAGCTCCGGGGATGTGAGTCATCAGAGAGCAGTTAGACAGAAAACAACAACTCAACTTCAGAAACTAATAACTATTGGAAGGATTAAGATTTTTTCATAGAAGTAATTTACAAATCAGTTTAACTTTCCAGAGCCAGTTGATATATAAAAATCTCAATCCTTCCAGTACATGTCACCTGCCGAATACTACAGGGGAAATTCTTTTATTTTTGGAACACAGAGCTCACAGCTTTGGGAGCATACGGCAGCTGATTATTTTTTCTAGTTATAAGATTCACAAATATGACAATCTTTCTGTGCAAAGTTGTATGTGTATTTGTTTCACATCAGAGCAAAACTTAAATGTTTGATGTATTTCTTGGACTAATTTTTATTTTTTCTCTTTCAGATTCCTGGCAACCGAAGAATCTTTTTCTTCTCTGCAGTTCCAGATTTTTGTGGGCAAAACTACAATGGCCAATATAATAAAGGAGATGTGTACTCTGATTTGGGAGGCGTTGGGCCCATCTGTGATGCGTGCACCTACTGTTGAAACCTGGCTCCAAGTAGCTGCTGGTTTTGCTGCAACCTACGTATCTCCCTTGCAGCTGAAGTCCAGCATCCGCATCTGGTTAGTGGTGGGTCCACACCGTTGGGGCATTATACCTTTGAGTGCAACACTGTGCAGCAGCTAGGAGAGCTCCAAAGCTTACATGTTGCTGCAGAGCAAGTGTATGAACATAATTTGACGTTATCTATACAATTCCCAGGAGCGACACTGTACATGTGATTATAAATAGACCTCCAAAGTCCTAATTACAGAAGCCCAGTTGGGCTATTATAATTAGAGTGCACTTTATGCACTTTTTACATTCATAAAGTGACCTCTCATTTAGGTCGCTATTGCTTCACTATTGTGGGTCGAGATTTCTATGGGTGTCTTCAGTATATTTATCTTAGAGTGCTACAAACCTGACATTTCAGTGTGAATTATTATCAAGCACCAGCAAAAAGATCCATGTAAGATATCAATAACCACGAGCTGCAAAGGAGAAAAATACAAATGAGACTATAGAGACTGTGGTTTTAATCACTTTATTGTTACTTACCCAGAAATTCCTTTTTTAACAAAATCAGAATAAAGTTTATCATTTTATCTATCAACATATGATTATAGAATGACTTTTATAACCGTCTCGTAAAAGTGCAGAACACTCCTAGCTGCTGAGCATTTATCAAAGCTGTACCCAAAGCGTACAAACTGAACTATGGTAATGGTAAAATAAACTACAAGCAAAATGCTTTGTAAGACATATTGCATGTAAAAATAAATTAGAGAGACAATTATTAATTCAGTCTCCATTCTGGCACTGGGAGCCATGGGAAATGTACTGTATAGTGTTCATATAGAAGATTTCTCTATGAGCATGTTTTAAGCTGTAGAAGTCAGTGTTTAGTTATGAATAAGCTTTCTTTATATTCTCACTCTAAAATGTAACTTTTATTTGTGTTTCAGAAACAATACTGGCATAACCAAAAATAAAAAATGCTAGAGTCACTGATAGCTGTGTAATGTCCCTGTATTTGCTATCAATTGGGCCCACAGAGCTGTACATTTACATTATATACCACAGTTTTTGGCTGCAGTCCAAACATCAGTCGATAAATATGGACACACACACCCGGACATGTTTCGCTCCTCAGAGCTTCATCAGAAGTCTGCCATTAGCCCAGGCCTCTGGAGTAGAAATGTAGCTGGACTTTGTGTATTAAAGGGGTTGTGCGCTACTTCACACTGTTGCTATCAGTGTCTGAAGAGTGGGAGAAGAGGGTTGCATTGACATTCCAACACAATGGACAGCACATTGAACACATTTTCTAAGTGGTCAGAAACTTGTAAATAACTCATGAAAGACTAAAGTTACGTTAAAATCAAGCACATCATTGTTTTTCTTGTGAAATTCCCAATAAATTTGATGTGTCACATGACCCTCTTCCTATTGAAAAAACTAAAGTTGGATTCTTAATGGCTGACTTAAAAATGGCCGCCATGGTCACCACCCATCTTGAAAAGTTTCCCCCCTCACATATACTAATGTGCCACAAACTGGAGGTAAATATCACCAACCATTCCCATTTTATTAAGGTGTATCCATATAAATGGCCCACCCTGTATTATACCTGCGTATATTTTATTATATTGCAAAAAGTACCTCCTAAAGCTGATGAGCTTGATAGACATCTAAGAAATTGTCAGCTTAGATGTGAATTGCATTGTTTAAAATTTTTCAGGTCATAATTTTTATACTTTTTGATGACCATAGTTCTTAACTGCCTTATGACCCTGCTAAAATAAAACTATCGACAGCTGTAATTTTCTGCTTATGGATTCCACTGCTGCTCGTGCCCCCGCTCAGTACAGAGTTCCAAACTAATTTATTGATGAAGCAGATTTGTGACAGTGTGGTTGCTAAAAGACACTGTTATCACTACATGCAAATATTTTGAAAACTGTATAGTCTGTAAAAAGTTATTTTTAATGACAGTAACGCTTTAAAAATGCCCAATTTAGCTTGTGTACTTTCATTTCTGAGGGCACTATCCCAATCCATGTCACTAAAATCCTTTTTTTATTGCCCCATGGTTTGTAAAACAGGACGTAAATCAATTTTGGCAAATAGTCTTGATTACAAATATCCTGTTTTATATATTCATCTTCTATCTAGACTATGGTTACAGATCCCACACAAGCCCCACTTTATGTGTTGCCTAAAGGATATACCCACCATATGGGCAGACCATATGGGTGCTAGGGAGCTCATGAAAAGCTTGGTGGGTCCATTCTTTTTGTTACAGGTAAGAAACTGTGCCAGACTCTTCTCCCCAAGAAACTGCTTTGTGAGCAAATAAATGGCCTGTGATAACAGAAAGCCAGGGAAAATAAACACCTGATATTTTTGATCAGGGGGGGTGGGGGCATTGTAGGTTGGAGTAAAATCAGATGCCATAATAGATGGCCCATTTTTTTATCTGTGCTATGGGGACCCCTTTCTTCTATGTAGGCCATTGTTCAGACTGATCCTACACCATACACATATTTATCAATCTGTCTGAGACAAAAAATGTGTCTGATTCTTGTCTCAAACAGATATCATCCAATCACAGCTCAGCTTTTATTTAATCAGAGCAATTTGAAAGATGACAGATTTGTGGTTGGTTGCTACCTGTCCGAGACAGTTTTTGGTGCAGTTTTTTGAGCCAAAGCCAGAACTGTATGCAGGAGGAAAAAGTATCTGTTATTTCTTTTTTTTTCTCATTCAATTTGAATCCAGTTCTGGTATTGATCAAAAAAACTAAATGAAAAATTGGCACATAATCTAAATGTTTTTGTTTATTTTTTTAGAAGAGAAACAAATTGGTGTATGAAACCCCTTTAAAGAAAATAAATAAAAATAAAACAGGGTTACCAATCATCTGTGAATCTATGTACAGCATTATAGTGGACAGATTTATAATAAGAACATTTTTCAGGGAAATAAAAGCTAAGAACCCTAAACCCTCTGCAAAGGTCAGAAATATTTGTTCCGGCAAGAATGGTGTAGCCTACGTCTGGAGGATAGGATCCCTTATAGGGGTATAAAATACCATGAACATCATGGTGGAAAACAACTGGTACCACCACAGGATGGTTGTAAGAGCACTCCAAGATTAACATGGGCATCTCGGTGTGGATAAGACCTGTGGTCTAGTAAAAGACACTTTGACCATTTGAATACATTCTGACCAAGGTAGGGATTTTGAGAGAAAGTTGATTAAGGAACAATTGGACATGTTGTAGGTGCATAAGCCCAGAAAAACACCATATCACCCAGAGGATGATGCACAGGCCGAGCACTTCAATAGGACTCTCAGACATTTTAGGACTCTCAAGCAAGTTGAGAATCAGTCCTGCAGTAAGCACATAAAAGCCATGGTCCACACGTAATTCTGTACCAAACATGAATCTACAGGATTATTCCCTCTTATTTCCTTATATTTGGAAGAGAAGCCCAACTACCAAAACATGTCTGACTAGGAGTATCTCCTGATGGGACAGATTCAAACTCACACTTTAAGCATGTGAGGAACCTCAAAAAAAAAACTTTACAGTGTCTTTGAGTTGGCTATGGCTACCAAAACAACGGCAAAATTGGAGAAATAGAACCAAATAAGGTATGATACCAAATTGAAAGTGGAAAGGTAACCTATTCAAAGTTGTGTCAAAGCTAAAGGGGCTGCCAGTCTACAATTTGAAAGGCTTGGCATAGTACCAGTATCTGTACCAGTAGTGTAAACTGATGAAGAGGAAGGGAGTTGTCACGATGCCGGCTGGCAGGTAGTGGATCCTCTGTGTCAGAGAGGGATTGGCGAGGACCGCGCTAGTGGACCGGTTCTAAGTCACTACTGGTTTTCACCAGAGCCCGCCGCAAAGCGGGATGGTCTTGCTGCGGCGGTAGTGACCAGGTCGTATCCACTAGCAACGGCTCACCTCTCTGACTGCTGATGACAGGCGCGGTACAAGGGAGTAGACAGAAGCAAGGTCGGACGTAGCAGAAGGTCGGGGGCAGGCGGCAAGGTTTGTAGTCAGGGTGGATAGCAGAAGTACTGGTACACAGGCTTTAGACACACAAAACGCTTTCACTAGGCACAAGGGCAACAAGATCCGGCAAGGGAGTGCAAGGGAGGAGACTAGATATAGCCAGGGAGCAGGTGGAAGCCAATTAAGCTAATTGGGCCAGGCACCAATCATTGGTGCACTGGCCCTTTAAGTCTCAGGGAGCTGGCGCGCGCGCGCCCTAGAGAGCGGAGCCGCGCGCGCCAGCACATGACAGCAGGGGACGGGAACGGGTAAGTGACCTGGGATGCGATTCGCGAGCGGGCGCGTCCCGCTGTGCGAATCGCATCCCCAACGGCCATGACAGAGCAGCGCTCCCGGTCAGCGGGACTGACCGGGGAGCTGCAGGGAGAAAGGCGCCGTGAGCGCTCCGGGGAGGAGCGGGGACCCGGAGCGCTAGGCGTAACAGTACCCCCCCCCTTAGGTCTCCCCTTTTTTTTGTCCGGTGACTGCCTCCCCTGGGAAGAGGACACCGGGAAGGAATGGATGGTTTCCTCAATGGCAGGCAGTACAGCAGGAGTAGGAATGGGGAGGGAGGGCAGAGGGTGAAGCTTGGCACGGGGCAGGAAGACACAAGGACGGGAGCCATGAGGGGACACAGAGGCTTGCCTGATGGGACTGGGAGGGGGGGAGAGGCATTTCCTGTGGCAGGCAGAGTCCTTAACGACCTTAGGGGGACCGGATACAGGAGGAACCACAGGGTCACGGCAGGGAGTACTGGGAACCGGTTGAAGGCAGTCCTTGGAACAAGAGGGACCCCAACTCTTGATCTCCCCAGTGGACCAGACCAGGGTTGGGGAATGGTGTAGAAGCCAGGGTAGTCCAAGGAGAATTTCGGAAGTGCAATTGGGAAGGACCAAAAATTCGATTTTCTCGTGATGAGGTCCGATGCACATTAGGAGGGGCTCCGTGCGGAAACGCACCGTGCAATCCAACCTGGCTCCGTTGACCGCGGAAATGTGGAGTGGCTTGACAAGACGGGTCACCGGAATGCGGAATTTATTCACCAAGGACTCCCGAATAAAATTCCCAGAGGCACCAGAGTCCAGGCAGGCCACGGCTGAGAGGGAAGAGCTGGCTGAAGTAGAAATCCGTACAGGCACCGTGAGACGTGGAGAAGCCGACTTAGCATCAAGAGACGCCACACCCACGAGAGCTGGGTGCGAGCGTGCGTTTCCCAGGCGTGGAGGACGGATAGGGCAATCCACCAAAAAATGTTCGGTACTGGCACAGTACAGACAAAGATTCTCTTCCTTACGGCGATTCCTCTCTTCCAGGGTCAGGCGAGACCGATCCACTTGCATGGCTTCCTCGGCGGGAGGCCTAGGCGCAGATTGCAGTGGAGACTGTGGGAGAGGTGTCCAGAGATCTAAGTCTTTTTCCTGGCGGAGCTCTTGATGTCTCTCAGAAAAACGCATGTCAATGCGAGTGGCTAGATGAATGAGTTCATGCAGGTTAGCAGGAGTTTCTCGTGCGGCCAGAACATCTTTAATGTTGCTGGATAGGCCTTTTTTAAAGGTCGCGCAGAGGGCCTCATTATTCCAGGATAGTTCAGAAGCAAGAGTACGGAATTGTATGGCGTACTCGCCAACGGAAGAATTACCCTGGACCAGGTTCAGCAGGGCAGTCTCAGCAGAAGAGGCTCGGGCAGGTTCCTCAAAGACACTTCGAATTTCCGAGAAGAAGGAGTGTACAGAGGCAGTGACGGGGTCATTGCGGTCCCAGAGCGGTGTGGCCCATGACAGGGCTTTTCCAGACAGAAGGCTGACTACGAAAGCCACCTTAGACCTTTCAGTAGGAAACTGGTCCGACATCATCTCCATGTGCAGGGAACATTGCGAAAGAAAGCCACGGCAAAACTTAGAGTCCCCATTAAATTTGTCCGGCAAGGACAGGCGGAGGCTAGGAGTGGCCACTCGCTGCGGAAGGGGTGCAGGAGCTGGCGGAGGAGATGATTGCTGCTGAAGTTGCGACTGAAGTTGGTGCACAATGGTGGACATTTCCGACAGCTGATGGATTAGATGGGCGATCTGTCGGGATTGCTGGGCGACCACCGTGGTGATATCAGAGATATAAGGCAGAGGGACCTCAGCGGGATCCATGGCCGGATCTACTGTCACGATGCCGGCTGGCAGGTAGTGGATCCTCTGTGTCAGAGAGGGATTGGCGAGGACCGCGCTAGTGGACCGGTTCTAAGTCACTACTGGTTTTCACCAGAGCCCGCCGCAAAGCGGGATGGTCTTGCTGCGGCGGTAGTGACCAGGTCGTATCCACTAGCAACGGCTCACCTCTCTGACTGCTGATGACAGGCGCGGTACAAGGGAGTAGACAGAAGCAAGGTCGGACGTAGCAGAAGGTCGGGGGCAGGCGGCAAGGTTCGTAGTCAGGGTGGATAGCAGAAGTACTGGTACACAGGCTTTAGACACTAGTGTTGAGCGGCATAGGCCATATTCGAATTCGCGAATATTCGCGAATATATGGACGAATATTCGTCATATTTGCGAATATTCGCATATTCGTAATATTCTCGTTATATTTTCGCATATGTGAATATTCGCGTGTGCGAAAAATAACATGCGAAAATTCGCATATGCGAATATTAATATATGCTAATTTTCGTATATGCGAACATTTGCACACCGGTCTCACACAGTAGTATTAGAGCCTTCTTTACACCACACAAGCTGGAAGCAGAGAGGGATGATCACTGTGATGTGTACTGTGAAAAAAAAAACAAAAAAAAAACCGAATATTCGTAATTACGAATATATAGCGCTATATTCGCGAATATTCGTGAATTCGCGAATATGCGATATTCGCGAATAAAATTCGAATTGCGAATATTCGCGAGCAACACTATTAGACACACAAAACGCTTTCACTAGGCACAAGGGCAACAAGATCCGGCAAGGGAGTGCAAGGGAGGAGACTAGATATAGCCAGGGAGCAGGTGGAAGCCAATTAAGCTAATTGGGCCAGGCACCAATCATTGGTGCACTGGCCCTTTAAGTCTCAGGGAGCTGGCACGCGCGCGCGCCCTAGAGAGCGGAGCCGCGCGCGCCAGCACATGACAGCAGGGGACGGGAACGGGTAAGTGACCTGGGATGCGATTCGCGAGCGGGCGCGTCCCGCTGTGCGAATCGCATCCCCAACGGCCATGACAGAGCAGCGCTCCCGGTCAGCGGGACTGACCGGGGAGCTGCAGGGAGAAAGGCGCCGTGAGCGCTCCGGGGAGGAGCGGGGACCCGGAGCGCTAGGCGTAACAGGAGTGGTGAAGGATTGGAAGAAAAATAAGAATAAGAATAAGAAAGTCCTTAAAGTGGAACAGAGGAGAGCCCAGGAGTTCTCAGTGTAGAAAATTTGTGTTGGTCTACCCTGCTGAGGAACTGCAGCAGTTGTCTTCTACCCCTGTGGTTTCTCAAAGTGTTAAAATCCTTTCTGGGTCACTCAGTTCTGCAAATTTGAAAGTGAAAGGCAAGTATTTTTCAAAGTGGAAAGTGTAACCCCCCTCCCCCTGGGATTACAGTTCTGCTGACAATGATTATCCTGCAATTCTGTGTAGTCAGCAGCAGATGGCAAACTGCGGTGCACATTTCCGGACAAATAGAAGCCGCCATATTACAGTCAGTTCAGAGTTAAAGGCTGACCAGCGAGCAACCCTTATGGAACAGAGAAAGACAGATAGAAGCCTGCTGAAAGGAGTGCTGCAGCATCTGGAAGATTATGCAAGATACAGTTTGCAGCATAGTCCTTATTGAAAAGTCAGAGAGAGTTAACCCCTTAAGGACCCAGCCCATTTTCACCTTAAGGACCTTCCCATTTTTTGCACATCTGACCGCTGTCAGGTGTTTCACAGGAATAGCAGCAAATTTAAGGATAAAATTCTATATCTTCATTTCTTATACTCGCATGTTCTTGTAGACCCAGTGTTTGAAATTTTACAAGGGGTAAAAGGAGAAAAAGTAAGGAAATACCTCCTCTGAGCATGTAAAGTGTTTGGCGGGCGCAGTAGAGGGCTCAGAAAGGAAGGAGCGACAATGGGACTTTGGAGAGTGAGTTTTTCTGAAATGGTTTTTGGGGGGCATGTCACATTTAGGAAGCCCCAATGGTGCGGGAAGAGCAAAAAAACAACAACATGGCATACTATTTTGGAAACTGCACCCCTCAAGGAACGTAACAAGGGGTACAGTGAGCCTGAACACCCCACAGGTGTTTGACGACTTTTCGTTAAATTCAGATGTGTAAATGATTTTTTTTTTCCACTAAAATGCTGGTTTTCCCCCAAATTTTATAATTTTACATTAGGTAATAGGAGAAAATGCTCCACAAAATTTGAAGCACCATCTCTTCTGAGTATGGAAATACCCCATGTGTGGACGTCAAGTGCACTACGGCTGCACTACACTGCTCAGAATAGAAGGATTCACATTTGGCTTTTGGAAAGCAAATTTTGCAGAAATGGTTTTTGGGGGGCATGTAGCATTTAGGAAGCCCCTATGGTACCATAACAGCAAAAAAAAAAACTACATAGCATACTATTTTGGAAACTACACCTCACAAGGAACATAACAAAGGGTACAGTGAGCCTTAACACCCCACAGGTGATTGACAAAGTTGGACATGAAAATGAAAAACTTGATTTTTTTCACCAAAATGCAGATGTTACCCCAAATTTTTCATTTTCACAAGGGGTAATAGGAGAATAATCCTCCCAAAATTTGTAACCCCATTTTTTCTGAGTATGGAAATACCCCATATGTGGATGTAAAGTGCTCTGCGAGTGAACTACAATGCTCAGAAGAGGAGGAGCGCCATTAAGCTTTTGAAGAGAGAATTTGTTTGGAAAGGAAGTCGGGGGCCATATGCGTTTACAAAGCCCCCGTGGTGACAGAACAGTGGACCCCGCTCACATGTTACCCCATTTTGGAAACTACATCCCTCACAGAATTTAAGAAGGGGTGCAGTGAGTATTTACACCCCACTGGAGTTTGACAGATCTTTGGAACAGTGGGCTGTGCAAATGAAAAATTTTTTTTTTCATTTTCACGAACCACTGTTCCAAAAATCTGTCAGACACCTTTGGGGTGTAAATGTTCACTGTACCCCTTATTACATTACGTGAGGGGTGTAGTTTCCAAAATGGGGTCACACATGGTCTGGCACTATGGGGGCTTTGTAAACACACATGGCCTTCAATTTCACACACATTCTCTCTCCAAAAGCCCAATGGCGCTCCTTCTCTTCTGAGCATTGTAGTTCGCCAGCAGAGCACTTTACATCCACTCATGGGGTATGTTCTTACTCAGAAGAAATGGGGCTACAAATTTTGGTGGGCTTTTTTCCTATTCTCCCTTGTGAAAATGAAAAATTTAGGTTAACACCGGCATTTTAGTGAAAAATGTTGTGCGCCCGCAAACCACTTTACACCCACATATCGGGTAGTGCCATACTCAGGAGAAATTGCATTACAAATTTTGGGGGTCTTTATTTTCCTTTTACTGCTTGTGAAAATTAAAAGTATGAGGCAACACCAGCATGTTAGTACTAAATTTTTTTCACTAACATGCTGGTGTAGACCCCAACTTTACCTTTTCATAAGGGGTACAAGGAGAAAAATCCCCCCAAAATTTGTAACGCAATTTCTCCCGAGTACGGAAATACCCCATATGTGACACTAAACTGTTGCCTTGAAATATGACAGGGCTCCTAAGCAATAGAGCGCCATGCGCATTTGAGGCCTATTTTGGGGATTTGCATCCGCCACCAAAATATCCTACAGCAGTGTTTACCAAACAGGGTGCCTCAAGCCGTTGCAAAACTCCCAGCATGCCTTGACAGTCAGTGGCTGTACGGCAATACTGGGAGTTGTTGTTTTTCAACAGCTGGAGGCTCAGTTTTTTTTATGGGGAGGGGGGTGGACGACTGTGTAAGGTTATGTATATGTAGTGTTTTACTTTTTATTTTGTGTAGGTGTAGTGTAGTGTTTTTAGGGTACATTCGCACGGGCTGGGGTCTACAGTGAGTTTCTCGCTGAGAGTTTGAGCTGGGCAGAAAATTTGCCACATCTCAAACTTGCCGCAGAAAACTCGCTGTAAACCCCCTCCCATGTGAATGTACCCTGTACATTCACATGGGGGGGCAAACCTCCAGCTGTTGTAAAACTAAATCTCCCAGCATGCACTGACAGACCATACATGCTGGGAGTTGTAGTTATGCAACAGCTGGAGGCACATTGGTTGTGCAACACAGTTTGCTACTTAACTCAGTGTTTTGCAACCAGTGTTCCTCCAGCTGTTGCAAAATCAGAACTCCCAGCATGTACAGTCTCTCAGTGCATGCTGGGAGTTGTAGTGTCGCAACAGCTAGAGGCACATTGGTTGCAAAACGCAAGTTAGGACACAAACTCTGTTACACCACCAATGTGTCTCCAGCTGTTGCAAAACTGCAACACTCAGGATGCATTCACAGTCTGCAACACTCAGCATGCATTCACACTGCTACAACTCCCAGCATGCCCTTTGGTAGTCTGTGCATGCTGGGAGTTGTAGTTATGCAACAGCTGGATGCACAATTTTTCATGGAACACCAGCTGTTGCAAAACTACAACTCCCAGCATGCCCTTTGGCTGAGAGTTGTTGCTAAGCAACAGCAGTAGGCGAACAGGCCTCACCTCCTGCTGTATCCTGCTGCCGGGACCTCTGCCGCTGCTGCTGCCGGGACCACCGCTGCCGCTTCTGGGGGGACCACTGCCGGACCAGGGAGAGGTAAGAGACCCCCGCCGGCCCCAATTGCCACCCTGATCACCGCCCAGCATGGCAGTGATTGGTCAGTCGTTCCGACTGATCAATCACGTGATCGTGAGGTGACACCTGTGCCACCTCACTACTGCTGGGTAAGGGTGAATGGGGCTGTTTCAGACAGCCCCATTCAGCCTTTTTTTCTGGGTTACCGGGTCACCAGAGACCCGATTGTCCCAGAATCAACGGTCTGAATTGACTGTCCATTTACGGCGATCGCCATCATGGGGGGGTTGCTCAGGACCCCCCAGGGATTTTCACGAGATGCCTGCCGATAGATATGCACAGCGGGGACTGAAATTCCCACGGGCATACAGGTAAGCCCTGGTTCCTTAAGTGGTTAAAGCTGAACTGTTTAATTACAGGGGAAAACCAGATAATTATTCACCCCCTCTAAGTGAAATCGGTATGTAAACCCTTGGAGAGACCTTTAACAAGTATTTATATATAAACTCAACCAATAAGGCATAGATATTTTAAAATATAACTTTTACTTAATCTTTATAAAAAAAACAATAAACATCAATAGTGACAATTAGAAATCATAAAGACAATACAAAGAAATAATGATAATGTATCTTCAGCAATGTTCTAATTCCAATATAAAGATAGAATACTTGATATAAGCCAATTGGCTTTTAGGGGGAGGGGGGAATGGGTACAGGTGAGTGTCCTAGATAATTAGATATCCCTACCTATTATAACTCTAATTCCCTACCTAAACTATGTGTGGATATGGGAAGGGTATAAATAGTACAAAATCAATAACATAACAGAGTACCAGTGATTATTGCAGGATAATACATGCTACATAAACACTAGTACCATGTGCATAATTCCTCATACTTCTTGTCCTACGCGTTTCTCCCATCTCATAAGAATTGGTTCATCAGGGTGGAAGGAGAAATCATAAAGCAAAACCAGATAATATTTAGTAATGAGCTGAAGAAAAGATAAAAGTAAAGACAAAGATGGTCTTAGATAGTCATCGTCACCCAGTCAGGTCAGTCACCGTTGGTTTTGGAGAATATGGATGTGGTTGGGGAGTCAGTTATTCATATAAAATGTATATAGTGTATATAATTAAGGTACCAACACTTAAATAGAACACATATATGTAGCAGGTTGATGAGTTTATCACTGTTGATAAACACATATATGTATATATGTGTCAGGTTGATGAGTTTATCACTGTTGATGACAACCTAAAAAGGAAACAACAAAAAACATATTTTACCCAAGTGTATAGAAGCAATGTTGATAATAGAAGGAGTCAATGTTCCTAGATATTAAGTTCATACCTTATATACATAGAAGATAAATTGAAAACAGCTTTTGTCCTTAGTGACATGAGACTGCAATAAGCACTAGCACTAAAAATAAGATAAAAATAAATGACTAAATAATAACTGCTTCATGGAAGTCCTTGGAACAACATTGACTAAAAAAAAAAAAGTAAAGTAGCACTGAGAGTAATTTTTGTTGGCTGAGCCTTGTTATTTTGCAAAGTAAACCTATGCAATGTTTGCTTATAAATGATGTTTTCATGATATGTAATTGGTGTTGATATTCTCCTTTATCAAATAATCATGAAGGTGCTTTTAGAAATCCTACCATAATTGTTTAAGTTTGAGAAGGAGCTAAAATGTTAAAGGGGTTCCCTTTAAGATCCTTGGTCACTGCATAAAAACATACCATAAAATAAACCTAAATACATACAGAATCTACCAATAATGCCTTCTGCTGGGGTTATTATATGTCTTGTATAGAGATGTTGCAAATTGTTTGCCGGCGAACAGTTCCCGGCAAATTTCGCATGTTCGCGTTCGCATCGCCGGGTGAACATGTGTGAAGTTCGATCCGCCCCCTATATTTTAACATTGCAGTAATCTTTGACCCTGTGAGTCAGCAGACACATTACAGCCAATCAGCAGCAGTCCCTCCCTTCCAGACCCTCCTACCTCTTGCACGGACGCCATTTTAGCCTCATTCAGCATGCTGCAGGCTTAGGAAGTGGAGGGTCAGAGAAGCTGCTCCTGCTGTATAGGGAAAGCGATAGCTAGGTTGCTGCTAGGTGGTGTATTCAGGGTCCAGTTTACTCCTAAAGCACTAGTGTAACATCTGCTTTAAGGACAGCACCCAAAAAAGCCCTTTTTAGGGCTGAAAGATATCAGTCCTGGTTGGGAGGGAACCGCTGGTTAAAAGGGGTACTGAAGAATCAAACTTAAGTTCCTTCAAGCAACTAACTACTACAGTATTCAAAGGGCTGAAAGATATCAGTCCGTGTGTTTTGCAACAGTTGTATGCCCCCTGGTTGGGGACCACTGCTTAAAAGGGGAACTCCGCTGGCAAGCTTTTTTTCTTTAAAGCAACTAACTACTACAGTATTCAAAGGGCTGAAATATATCAGTCTGTGTGTTTTGCAACAGCTGGAGGCACCCTGGTTGGGGACCACTGCATAAAAGGGGAACTCCGCTGGCAAGCTTTTTTTCTTTAAAGCAACTAACTACTACAGTATTCAAAGGGCTGAAATATATCAGTCTGTGTGTTTTGCAACAGCTGGAGGCACCCTGGTTGGGGACCACTGCATAAAAGGGGAACTCCGCTGGCAAGTTTTTTTTCTTTAAAGCAACTAACTACTACAGTATTCAAAGGGCTGAAATATATCAGTCCGTGTGTTTTGCAACAGCTGGAAGCACCCTGGTTGGGGACCACTGCATAAAAGGGAACTCCGCTGGCAAGCTATTTTTCTTTAAAGCAACTAACTACTACAGTATTCAAAGGGCTGAAATATATCAGTCCGTGTGTTTTGCAACAGCTGGAAGCACCCTGGTTGGGGACCACTGCATAAAAGGGGAACTCCGCTGGCAAGCTTTTTTTCTTTAAAGCAACTAACTACTACAGTATTCAAAGGGCTGAAATATATCACTCCGTGTGTTTTGCAACAGCTGGAGGCACCCTGGTTGGGGACCACTGCATAAAAGGGGAACTCCGCTGGCAAGTTTTTTTTGCTCATTGTCACACTAGTGCACATCACATTAGGTGTGACAGTTGTGCAAATTTAAAAAAAAATACCTTCTTTGGCTATTAAATAAAATCAGTCGTCACTGTCAGTTCACGTCACAGTTGCCATTTTTTTTTGCCTGCAGGGCAAATTGTGTCACCCTAGTGCAAATCAAATTAGGTGTGACACTTGTGCAAAAAAAACAAAAAAATGACAGGCAGAGGAAGGCCACCCCGCAGGGGCCGTCGTGGTGCTGGGATTCCCTTTGGCCCTAGAATGGCCAGTGTTCAGAGGCCACGTACCCTGAATCCCCAAAGTTCTGAGGACTTAGTTGACTGGCTATCACAAGACACCCAATCTACTACTAAAGCTTCCGCTCGGAACCTTGACGCACCATCCTTCTCCTCCTCTAGCTTAGCTTCGGGCACCTCTCATGCTACCACTTGCCAGCCTGCCGCCACCACCAACACTAGCACCACAGCAGCTTTACTTCATCTGTCAGAGGAGATATTTACACATCAGTTTGAAGACATGAGTGATGCGCAACCATTATTGCCAGAGGATGTAGTTAACAGGGATATGTCTCAGTCAGGCAGCATTATACACATGGATGTACGGTGTGATGATTATGTTGTACCCGCTGCTGCTTCCTTTCTTGAGGTGTCAGATAATGGTGAAGGTGTTGATGATGACGATGTGTCCGTGGATGCCACGTGGGTGCCCGCTAGAAGAGAAGAAGAGGGGGAAAGTTCAGATGGGGAGACAGAGAGGAGGAGGAGACGAGTTGGAAGCAGGGGGAGGTCGTCGCAAGGAGCTAGTGGCACAGTCAGACAGTCAGCCAGACGGGACGCCAATCAACGCATGCTGTTGCCACCACCAGAATGCCGTAATCGCAGAGCTGAGCAGTGTGGCAATTTTTTTGTGTGTCTGCCTCTGACAACAGCGAGGCCATTTGCAACCTGTGTCAGAAGAAACTGAGTCGTGGGAAGTCCAACAGCCACCTAGGCACAACTGCTTTGCGAAGGCACATGATGTCACATCACAAACGCCTATGGGATCAACACGTCAGTACAAGCAGCACACAAAGTCAAAGCCGCCATCCTCCGCCATCTGCCTCTTCGTCTCTCGCCTTGAGCAGTTCCTGCTCATCTGCCCACAGTCAGGTGTCTGTCAAGGAGATGTTTGAGCGCAAGAAGACAATTTCTCAAAGTCACCCCCTAGCCCGGCGTCTGACAGCTGGCTTGTCGGAACTGCAAGCCCGCCAGCTTTTACCATACAAGCTGGTGGAGTCTGAGGCCTTTAAAAAAAATTGTAGCCATTGGGACACCGCAGTGGAAGGTACCCGGCTGAAATTTTTTTGCACAAAAGGCAATCCCCAACCTTTACTCCATTGTGCAAAAGGAAATTATGGCATGTCTGGCATTGTCCATCTGACCAGGGGGGCAAGGGTCCAACTGACCACCGATACCTGGTCTGCAAAGCATGGTCAGGGCAGGTATATCACCTACACTGCGCATTGGGTAAACCTGGTGACGGCTGCTAAACATGGAATGCGTGGCTCTGCAGAGGAGTTGGTGACACCGCCACGACTTGCAGGCAGGCCTACTGCTACCTCCTCTACTCCTCCTACTCCATCCTCTTCCATAACCTCCTCGGCTGAGTCCTCTTCCACTGCTGCATCTTGCTCCACATCACCGGCACCCCCCCCCCCCCCCCAGCTCTACAGGTGCTATTCCACATCCCGGATACGGCAGTGTCACGCCATCTTGGGGTTGACTTGCCTCAAAGCGAAGAGTCACACCGCACCACCGTCCCTGCATTATAGTCTTCTGGACTTTATGATAATTTAAACTTGAATTTTCAAGAGTACTAACCATTACACAAAGGAACGCTTGTTACGTGTGATTTTTTAACTTACATTTTCAAAAGTAAAATACAGAGAGGGAAGAACTCTGTTTCTTTATTTGATGAAAAATTTTATTTAGAAAATAATTTCTTTGTCTGTTTCTCCATCCTGCATTATAGAGTCTTCTGGACTCTTGGATATGCGCTTGTTCTTATATTTCAGCCATGTGAACATACCTAATTTTTCTGGCCTCTGGTGCTGCACTTTTTCTGCTGCTACAATTTTTCTGGCTGCTGCTTTCATCTTAATTTGATGAAAAATGTTATTTTGAAAAGGATTTCTCTGTGATTTTCATCGTCCTGCATCATAGAGTCTTCTGGACTTTTGGATATGCGCGTGTTCTTATATTTCATCCATGTGTACATGCCTAATTTTTCTGGCCTCTGCTGCTGCACTTTTTATGCTGCCGCAATTTTTCTGGGTGCTGCTACAGCTGCGGCTGCAACAATACCAAATTTTTGAGCCATGTGTACATGCCTAATTTTTCTGGTACTCTCTGTTGACATCTCTGTCCATTTTAGCAACTGTGCATATTAGATGTATGGGAAGGGTAGCATGGTGGCTCAGAGGTTAGCACTGCTGACTTGCAGCACTGGGGCCTTGGGTTCAAATCCCACCATGTGCTGCCCAAAGGGGTCTCTAACTATGTGCTGCCTAAAGGGGGGATCTAAATATGTGCTGCTTAAAGGGGGGCTCTACCTATGTGCTGCCAAATATGGGGGAATCTATGTGCTATCTAAAGGGGGGAATCTAACTATGTGATGCCTAAAGGGGGGCTCTATGTGCTGCCCAAAGGGGGCTAAAGCACGTTATTCCAAACCATTTAGGAATAATAGGTGATTTATGCCCTTTATGGATTAAAACCAGACTCTGCATCAACTATGTAATTTTCCATGGGAGTTTTGCCATGGATCCCCCTCCAGCATGCCACAGTCCAGGTGTTAGTCCCCTTGAAACAACTTTTAAATCACTATTGTGGCCAGAAAGAGTCCCTGTGAGTTTTAAAATCCGCCTGCCCATTGAAGTCAATGGCGGTTCGCCCGGTTCGCCGGTTCGCAAACTTTTGCGGAAGTTCACATTCGCGGTTCGCGAACCAAAAATTTTATGTTCGCGACATCACTAGTCTTGTAAGGCTTGTTTCATGAATGCTCGGACTTTTATTTATGCTGCTATGTTTGTTCACCTATGCTACTATAATATGCTTCTATAGATGCTTCTTTACAATATTTATATGCTGCTATAGTATCTGTTTACCACATTGTATATACATTGAGTGCAATATTTGTGCACCCCATACTATTTATTTATGCTGCTATAGTATGCTGCTATTTCATGTGTTTACAACTTTTATATGCTGCTATGGTGTCTGCTTATTTTATTATGTATACATAGAGTGTAATACCCTGGAATAGCACGGACCATATGATATTATCTCTTTTGTAATTTACTACATCTTACCATGTCACATAAATCATAGAAGTAGTTACTGGTGCCATATATTTTTACTTGTTTTTTTTTTTTTTATAAATAAAAGTGTGAATTATTTAATAAAGATTATATAATTTTGGATTATTGTGTGATAGTGTTTCTGATTTGGGGAATTGAGATATTATCATTGTAAACTTGGGAATAACTAAGGCTATTTGCATAATTTTTGCACACGGTGGAGTGAAGGATGGGTGTGAGTTGTCTTTTGTGTAAAGTGCATGAGGAATAGCTGTATTTATGAGCATTATAAACTTTTATATGCTATTTTCACAAGTTTTCCCACCTGAAGACCCACCAGTTTCCCCTGAGTTTATCGCTCACAGTACCACTACCCCCTGAATAGACATTAATAGTCAGCATGTAACCTGAGCTCTCATTGAGCTAATCTTAATCATTGAGTTCATCTTTCCTCTCAAGATGGAATTTGTAGTAAATTGTGATTGGATGAGGAGGAGGTGAAGAAATTGATTATTAGTGGAGAAAGAGGCAGGGATGGTATTGTATTAATGGTGCAATGTAGGCATGAAATAAAAAAACTCTTTTTAAAGATTAACTGGTGCCAGAAAGTGAAACAGATTTGTAATTTACTTCTATTTAAAAATCTTAATCCTTCCAGTACTTATCAGCTGCTGTATGCTCCACAGGAAGTTCTTTTCTTTTTCAATGTATTTTCTGTCTGACCACAGTGCTCTCTGCTGACACTTCTGTCCATGTCAGGAACTGCCCATAGTAGGAGAAAATCCCAATAGCAAACCTACCCTGCTCTGAATAGTTACTGATATGGACAGAGGTGTCAGCAGAGAGCACTGTGGTCAGACAGAAAAGAAATTCAAAAAGAAAAGAACTTCCTCTGGAGCATACAGCAGCTGATAAGTACTGGAAGGGTTAAGATTTTTACACAGAAGTAATTTACAAATCTGTTTCATTTTCTGGCACCAGTTGATTTAAAGATTAATGTATGCAGAATAACTTTCCAATTGCATGTTATTAAAAAATATGCTTCTTTCTATTTAATTTTCCACTTTGAAAAAATTACCACTAGAGGTCTCCCTACCAGTCCTTTTTTTATAGATTTCAGACTCATGCTGGAGTCCTAAATCTCAGACTGCAGCCGGGACACAGACAAGCTTAGCACTGCTCCCTGCCTGTCAATAAGACATGCAGGAGCCAGAACTGTGTTCATAGCACAGCAGGGCATACTCCTAACTCTGCCTTACTGCATGCCCTCATTTGTTTTACCGAGCTCTGATTGTAAACAGAGAGGAGAAGATTCAGAGCTGCCAGCTGAGCTTGTCTGTGTCCCGGCTGCAGTCGGAGATTTAGGACTCCAGCATGAGTCTGAAATCTATAAAAAGGACTGGTAGGGAGACCTCTAGTGGTCATTTTTTCAAAGTGGAAAATTAAATAGAAAGAAGCATATTTTTTAATAACATGCAATTGGAAAGTTATTCTGCATACATTGACCTATAATATGTCAAACGTTTTTTGGATAAAAAGGTACCCTTTAAAAAAAAATTCCTTTAAGCACTAACATGTAAAAATCATTTTTAGCATGTTGAAAGTGTCCATAACCTTTAAGACCTATACTGACTTTGGAAGCAGGGTAGCTTATATCCAATCTGCATAAATGTAAAGGTACATAGTATGAGTATACAGCATGTTTTGTCTTCCCGTTTAGGGTATTATTTGGTAATTTTGCAATGAAGACATGTCATTCACTGTAATTTGCCTCAGTGTATGATGAACATTATGTAAAATATATTTGAAATCATTTTTATTCAAGCTGAGGATTATTGTTTGACTTTAAAATTGTACTTTCTTACACTCTGGTATTATAATGATTGGGGTAAGTCAAGAATGTACTGTTCTCGGTTTTCATTTTCTACAGAATAATGTTGTATAGTTACAATGTGACACATTCCCATGTGTAACCTTAGAACCACTCAATCACAGAGCCCATTAGTGACTTAAAAATATCACAGGAGCGACCTTTGGTAAATTATGCAGTAAATCTAAAATATATTTAGTTTTTCCATTTGTCCTCGAAGACTACAATGAGGTCAATGTGTAACCACTAAAATGTGATTTCTCCTACATAATGTCAGACAAAAATAAACTACTTAAGGAAACAGTTGCATAGGATTATAATTAAAAAAAAATCATCTTAATTCTATAACTGGTATATTTACACTAATTCGTGGAGAGTAACACTAATTGAACACTGCCTTAGCATTGTCTATCAGACATACAGTATGCATTAGGGGGACTCCCCACCATATAAGACAAATGCATACCTATGATGGACTAATTGGTATCTGTCATACATAAGGTCCCATCTGGAGCTGGATATCCCCATGTTCCGGGAGGTACTAGTCTCAGAGGTGACGATGACCCACTCAGTCAACCGCCAGCCGCAACGGTGTCCCACCACAACCAGTGATTGGCTGAGTACAGCTCAGAAGGTGGGGGCTGGAGGGCTTGGGGAAAACACCAAGCCCTATTCTGAAGATTGTGGGGAGGTTTCAGCAGTTAGACCTTCTGTGGCCAGACACTTACTGTGGGTAGGAGATAAGTACAGCATATAGAGCTAACGTGTTTCTGCTTACTCATCCTTAGTCATAGATATAATGCATTGTAACATTCAGACTTATATATGGTATAACATGATCACATGATTAGAAACGTTTGGACATAAATGATTACACTTGTTGTTTGTTACATTGCAGAATGGTAGGCTATAATACGTCACTGGGAAATCAGAAAAAAAAGTTTACTCTTATTTTGTACACTGTCACCTTACAAATATATATTTTTATCTTTGGCATACAGAAATAGAAGCAAAATGAATATACATTTTTTTTAAATAAATATATTAATATATAATAAATATAAATAAAAATGTGTGTATTTATAACACAGGGCGGGAAATTACAGCAACATAAAGCTACATCAATAAAGATATTAAGGTGGCAACCAGTATGTTGAAATGATGTCTTGCCACTGATTCATACCCCGCAGTTGTCCCGAAAATTTATATAAAAAAAATTTGCTCTTAATTAATTTTTGTTTTATATTACCTCCTCTTATAGCAGGGTGTACTTTTCCTATCCCCTAAATTTGAATGTATTGTTACCAATTGTATTGTAGTGAAGAGTAGTGTTGGGCGTGAATATTCACATTTCAAATTTTTCGTGAATATTGCGAATATATTCGCTATATATTCGAAATTACGAATATTCACTTTTTTCCGCATATGTGAAGATTCACATATTCCTTCTTTTCAATTGTGGGCCAATTATAATGATGCAAATACACTTAGCAGAGGTTATCATTGATAACCTTTGACAAGTGTATTTGCATCATTCTAATTGGCCCACAAATGAAAAGAAGGAATATGCGACTATTCACACATGCGAATATGCGCATATTGGAATACTCACATATGCGAATATAACGAGTATGCAAAATTTACGAATATAGAATGAATATTCGTCTATATATTCGTGAAATATCGCAAATTCGAACATGGCCAATGCTGCTCATCACTAGTGAAGAGTTCTAATGTGTTAGATGAATGCAGACACATCAACTGAAGCCTTATTGCCACTACTTCACACCCTGTGTTATTTTATCAAATTTTTTTTCTGTGATATTGCATATAACACAGAAAAAAAATTTGATAAAATAACATTTTCAAATGTAATATCGATAATTGAATATTATGTAATAGCAGCTACATAAAACCTATCCTATTTGTGATAGGATATGTATCCTATCACAAATTACTAAATAAAAAAAAAACATTTAATATGTAAACTTTAAATTACTAACGTAGCAACATTCATCCATTCATTTATATTTATTTTGGTTCTGTTCCTTGATGCCAGGTGACAGTGTACTAAGTGAGAAAGGGGTTATCCAGCATAAGGGGATTTTAGTATGTACCTGCCAGACAGTAAGAGCCATGCTTCAGAAGGATCCGTGCTTGTCTTAGGGCCTAATTGGCTATGTTGTGAGTTTACCATAGCGCTCGGGCTTCTTGTGAACTGGCTATTTCCTGTTGGAGTTTGTTCCCTTAACCCCTTAACGACGCAGGACGTATATTTACATCCTGCGCCGGATCCCGCGATATGAAGCGGGATCGCGCCGTGATCCCGCAATTATATTGCGTCGGTCCCGGCACTCATCAACGGCCGGGACCCACGACTAATACCACACATCGCCAATCGCGGCGATGTGTGGTATTAACCCTTTAGAAGCGGCGGTCAAAGCTGACATCCGCTTCTATAGTGAAAGTGAAAGTGACCCGGCTGCTCAGTTGGGCTGTTCCGGACCGCCGCGGTGAAATCGCGGTGTCTCGAACAGCTTACAGGACACCAGAAGGGCCCTTACCTGCCTCCTCTGTGTCCGATCGGCAAATGACTGCTCCGTGCCTGAGATCCAGGCAGGAGCAGTCAAGCGCCGATAACACTGATCACAGGCGTGTTAATACACGCCAGTGATCTGTGCAGGAGATCAGTGTGTGCAGTGTTATAGGTCCCTATGGGACCTATAAAACTGCAAAAAAAAGTTTAAAAAAAGTGTTAATAAATGTCATTTAACCCCTTCCCTAATAAAAGTTTGAATCACCCCCCTTTTCCCATAGAAAAATAAAACAGTGTAAAAAAAAATAAACATATGTGGTATTGCCACGTGTGTAAATGTCCGAACTATAAAAATATATCATTAATTAAACCGCACGGTCAATGGTGTACGCGCAAAAAAATTCCAAAGTCAAAAAAGCGCATTTTTGGTCACTTTTTATACCATTAAAAAATGAATAATAAGTGATCAAAAAGTCCTATCATAACAAAAATAATACAGATAAAAACTTCAGATCACGGCGCAAAAAATGAGTCCTCATACCGCCCTATACGTGGAAAAATAAAAAAGTTATAGGGGTCAGAAGATTACATTTTTAAACGTATAAATTTTCCTGCATGTAGTTATGATTTTTTCCAGAAGTGCGACAAAATCAAACCTATATAAGTAGGGTATCATTTTAACCGTATGGACCTACAGAATAATGATAAGGTGTAATTTTTACCGAAATATGCACTGCGTAGAAACGGAAGCCCCCAAAAGTTACAAAATGGCGTTTTTTCTTCGATTTTGTCGCACAATGATTTTTTTTCCGTTTCGCCGTGCATTTTTGGGTAAAATGACTAATGTCACTGCAAAGTAGAATTGGCGACGCAAAAAATAAGCCATAATATGGATTTTTAGGTGGAAAATTGAAAGGGTTATGATTTTTAAAAGGAAAGGAGGAAAAAACGAAAGTGCAAAAACTGAAAAACCCTGAGTCCTTAAGGGGTTAAACTAAAAATCCCATCATTCCTTGTTTGTAAGTGTGAGGCCACTTTCCTCCCTCCCACACATCAGCCACCCCACCCGTTGAAACACACCTGTGATCTCTTCAATGCAATAGACAAGTTTTTTTTTGACCAGGGTCCCTCTAGCTGTTGCAAAAACAGAATGATCTACCCACCCAGCGGTCGCTCCACTCATTGAATTACAGGCAGATCTCTGATCACCAAACTAGTCATGTAATGTCTCAGGCCGCACTGCAACCTGGGAAAACCTGAGACAACACAAATTTTGTATGCTGTTAAAAATAAGCCTTGGGGCAAAAATCACAGAAGAATTGTGAGACCACCATGAATTACAGGTACAGACATTATATTATGAACTGCACTAACTTTACAGCCCCTGTAGCATAGTCAAAGAAAAAAAAAACTGTAATGTCCCTTATTAAACTATTTTCTGGTTCCCCAGTAACGTATAGCCTGCGTTCTTTTGACAGACCATTGTAACAAAGTGCAATCAATTATGTCTAAGCATTGCCTAAGCATTTCTAATGTGAATAGGGAGGAGCAAGTTGAGCCACGCAAACTAGTATTCCACAAAAATTTCAGGGGGGCGTGGTCTGCAAAACATTTCTTAGTTTGCCGTGCACAAACCGGAAAGTGTGCAAAATCATAAAATGAAGAATTAGGAACACATGGTGTTTTGACACCCAGAGGAAGCAGAAAGTACAGGGGCAGTGAAATTATGTCAGGTTGACCAGCATTCCTTGCAACTATCATATGATAACCCCAGGTTATACAATGATTTGCTAGTTGTAAATCAGTTCCCAGGTCAAAAGGAGACAGAAAGAGGATAGGGTTTTCTACACAGCTTTAAAGGTATGTAACGCGCTGTTGCCAGCATTCTGGAGAGACAGACAGTGTGAGCAGGAGCAAGAGCGATCCTGCAGAAGCAAGAAAAAAAGGCCTTCTCGAATCACAATAACCTTTACAGCTGGCTAAACACAAATCCTAATCTATACAAAGTAAACACAGCCTTGATATGTGGGCTGATCTCAGGTACCTCCTGTCGCTTTCTGCTGAGGCCTCATTGTGCTCTTCAAATCCTAGCCAGCATTGTTCTAGGCCATGAATAGTATCACAAATATTTGTACAAGCTGTAGTGAGACATGTATAATAGCAACATGTATTCAAATCACTGTAAATGCAGCATAGCCATCTGAAGCTCCTTTACTTATATATTCCGAGTTTAATTGTGCATACAGTATACCTACCGGTTAGGAGATGACAGAGCAGTAAAAAGTATGAACATTGAATACACATTAGCAATCTAAAGCTCCTTTACATATATTTTTAGGGTTTAACTGCACACATAGTATATCTACCTGGTTGTAAGATAACAGTGCAATAAAAAGCATGTGCATTGAACATGCATGAGCCATTTAAAGCACCTGAATGTATATATTCTTGGTTTAATCGAGCACACAGTATATCTACCTGGTTGTAAGATAGCAGCGCAATAAAAAGTGTGTACATTGAACACATATTAGACTTCTAAACAGCCTGTACATATAAACTCTTGGTTTAATTAAACACACAGTATTTCTACCCGGTTGTAAGATAAAGCAGTTTAAAGTGTTTACTTTGAACACATTCTCTTTATTTTATAGGGCAATCCATTTAAAATTGCATAAAATTGCATAGCATTTTTCTATTATTGTACTATTTTAAAAAAAATGCAAGCTTGCTTTAACAAAATTGGTATACATAAAATTGTCCTTTTTGCCCCTATTACTTTTTTCTTTTTGTATGTACAGGGATATACGAAGGCTCATTTTCTTGCATCATGATCTGTAGTTTTTATCAGTACCATTGATTTGATATAACTTTTTGGTCACTTTTTATTCATTTTATTATATATTCTTGATATTTGCAAATTTTTATGTTTACACTGCTTACTGTGCAGTATAATAAACATTATATTTCAATAGTTTTAACAATTATGCAATTATGCAGCAGTACCAAATATGTTTATTATTTAAAATTTTTGGTAAAATGAGAAAATAAGGGGGATTTTATTCTTTATTTTTTTAGGGGAGGGGGTTTTATATAATTTACATAGAAACATAGAACGTGTCGGCAGATAAGAACCATTTGCCCCATCTTGTCTGCCCAATAATCTGAATCCTATCAATTGTCCCTGGCCCTATCTTATATGAAGGATAGCCTTATGCTTATCCCATACAAAAAATATGGAGAATAACTGTTCCAGGTTAAACCCCCCCAAAGGACGAGGGGGCACTCCCTCCGTCTGGAGAAGAAAAAGTTTAGTCTCAAGGGGCGACACGCCTTCTTTACCATGAGAACTGTGAACTTATGGAACAGTCTACCTCAGGAACTGGTCACAGCAGAAAAAATTAACAGCTTTAAAACAGGATTAAATACATTCCTGGAACAAAATAACATTAATGCTTATGAAGAAATATAAAATCCCATCCCTTCCCCAATATCGCGCCACACCCCTACCCTTCAATTCCCTGGTTGAACTTGATGGACATATGTCTTTTTTTTTACCGTACTAACTATGTAACTATGTAACTGTATTTGCAGAGACCCCTTCTGCAGGAAGGCTATTTCAAGCATCCAGTAATACTTCTTATATTACTTTTAAACCTTTGCCCCTCTAATTTAAAACGATGTCCTCTTGTGGTAGTTTTTCTTCTTTTAAATATGCTTTTCTCCTTCACCGTGTTGATTTCCTTTATGTATTAAAAAGTCTCTATCATATCCCCTCTGTCTCTTCTTTCTTCCAAGCTATACATGTTAAGGTCCTTTAACCCTGTAAGTTTTATCTTGCAATCCATGTACTAGTTTAGTTGATCTTCTCTGAACTCTCTCTAGAGTATCTATATCCTTTTGAAGATACGGCCTCCAGTACTGCGCACTATACTCCAAGTGAGGTCTCACCAGTGTTCTGTGCAGTGGCATGAGCACTTCTCTCTTTCTACTGCTTATACCTCTCCCAACACATCTAAGCATTCTGCTAACCTTTCCCGCTGCTCTATTACATTGTCTTCCAAGTCTTCTGAAATAATTACTCCTAAATCCCTTTCCTCAGATACTGAGGTCAGGACTGTGTCAAATATTCTATATTCTACCCGAGGGTTTTTATGCCCCAGGGGCATTAACTTGCACTTATGCACAAACAATTTCAGTTGCCAGAGTTCTGACCATTCTTCAAGTTTTCCTAAATCCTTTTCCATTTGGCGTATCCCTCCAGGAACATCAACCCTGTTACATATCTTTGTGTCATCAGCAAAAAGACATTCCTTACCATGGAGACCTTTTGCAATATCACTAATAAAGATATTAAACAAAATTGGTCCCAGTACAGATCCCTGAGGTACTCCGCTGGTAACAAGACCTTGCTCTGAAGATACTCCATTGATTACAACCCTCTGTTGTCTTTCACTCAGCCTTTGCCTAATCCACTCAACAATATGGGAGACAAAGCTCAATGACTGCAGTTTATTGATAAGTCTTCTATGTGGGCAGTGTCAAAAGCCTTCTTAAAACCTAGATATGCGATGTCTACTGCCCCTTTGCCATCTATTATTTTTTAAACATTTTTTATTTTACATTTTTTAAGTCCTCACAGGGGACTTTTATATGCAACCATTAGATTGCATTCACTGTATAATGCTATGCATCCGTATAACAAAAGATACTATGGTTCATTAGGGGAATTATGGAGAATTGGATGTATTCAACATAGGATTATTTAATCTTACATACACTTAAAAAGCATATACAGAGATCAGCAATGGACAAGCTGACATAACTAGAAAAGGGCTAGACATTACAATACAAAAAGCAATAAAGTGCGATTAGATAACTTGGAATTCCAGCCAAAGATTATGGTGGATCCAATCTGAAAGACCTGATATATATCCTCAAGATGCTGTTTTTCTCCTAAAGGGAAAGAAAACGGGTAGACATACCACATAACAGTGACAGATTACAAAATCTATAAACTACATACTGTACAAAGCAAAACACAAGTCTGATGGAAATAATCCTATGCTTTACCTTGTGTATGGGAATGGGTGTAATGTTGTATACAGTGTGGCACAGATATTCAGTTACGATCACTATAAAGAGAGTCCCATGTACAAGTTCTTCCTGTTGGCCACTCATGTAATGGGCAATGAGGGGAAATTCTGGAAATATAGAAAATTGTGTAACCATAATGTCACAACCACATTTATCTCCACCAAAGGTAGCTTGTACAAATGATAAATCAAAAAGAAGTTACCTCCAGATATAAATAACCCTAGGAGAACGATATGTACAATAGAGTAATACTTTATGGAATCAAGCCTTCTGACACTCCCCTAAAACAAATTAACAGGTATCCATCAATGAGGAAAGAAACCGTAAGAGATCATCTAATCCCATATGTAGTCATAAAAATATATTACCTTACTCAAGGATAAAATCCATGAAGGATAGCACTGATACAAGTTTTATGAAAAAATCTACAAACTGCCCATCATTAGCAGTGAGTGTGTGGCTATTGACATTAAAGAGAAAGTAAGGCGCAGCCATGGTCCAAACATTAGAAACTACGTAAGCACATGAAGAGGCATCACACGGCCTGGCTACAAGTATCACTAGTCCACCAATGCCTGCTGTCCAGAGGCTACAGCTAACACTACTTCACCACTACCTGCTGTCCACTGGCTACAGCTAACACTAGTCTCTGCTGTGCACAGTCATGTGTCAGAGATAGTATGTACCTATGTCCAGTTGTCAGTGTGCAGCACTGTGCATGCACTGCAAAATTTGAAAAACCTCTTTTTTAAGAATTTGAAAAACCAAGTAATCTCATAAGCAAACAAGATTGTCTGCCAGCAACGTTGTAAAACTCATGTTTATTAAAATGAATCAGGCATGGATCAGTGAGGAATTTAAAACCTCCCATGACAGATGTTTAGAAAAAGTGAGCATTCCCACCTAGGTGTTCTAGTTTTAGAAAAGTGGGCTTTCTCACCTATGACTTTTAGGTGTGGATAAATATATTACATGTGTGGACAAAGGGGGACATTTATCAAGGTACTTAGAGCCTTTTTTTGTTTGCATACATACAAATATGCGCCTGAGTACTTTTTTGTGTGACTTCGTGAGTAGGCAAAAAGTTACAAACAGCCTTACTTAAGCAAATTTCAGTTTTTACTTTTCAGTAGTCAGGTATGTATGATGTGAAAAAGTCGCACGTAGGCAAAAAAAAAAGTCACAAACCTCTTACAAAACGTTGCAAGTCTACTCCAGGTCTGACCTGGAGTGCAAAACTCTAAACAAATTTTAAAAGTCGCAAAAAAGTCTCCCAAAAGTCTCAGCTGTGACTTTTTTTTTTTGCTGATGTGCTCCAAATTTATCAACCCTCTGTGATAGTATGATAAATATATAGCACATAAGCAAAACTAAAGCAAAAAAGAAATGACTTCAGAAATTGCTCACCAAAGCAAACAATGATAAATGTCCCCCAAAATTTGTAGGGTATTTTATGACCAATAATACACAAAAAAGATAATTGTTGTGAAAAATGGGCCAAGTTTGTCCCATGATAGACAGTATTGGGGAAAAGCAAATTCCCACTAATATTGTCATATTTTTACACATGACAATCTTTCTGTCTCTCCCAGGAAAAGCAAATCAAGCCCCCTATCCTTGGTATCTGGAAATATCTGTCCCAATTTTTAAGATATAAAAAACCATTTGTAGTTCACAGCAAAACCTTTTTAGTTGATGCAATGTTGCACAAATTAATTTGCTACATCCGTTCCTCTTTTGAGTATGTGAAGGGCTGACATTTTATTTACAGACTAACCGGTCTCTCTGTTTCTCATTCCTCTTTCTGATTGATGAAAATGTACTTTGTCCATTGTATTATCTGTTAAAGAAGCACTAGTCCTACAGTGCCATTTGTTTTATTTCAGCAGAGTTGCATCCATGTGTTTTATAACTGTAATTTCATCATGTGATCCCCATTCTGACTCTTCAAACCTTCCAGTACCTAATGGATCCAACAGGAGGTCAGACTCTGACTTCATGTGGACAACAAGATGACATTACCAACTTCCAGATCCTTTCTACTAGCTCCCAGACCCCTCCCCAACCCTCCCAGCTCCATCTGCTATCTCTATGGTGACGATTTCCCAAAACCTGTGTAGAAGAAGAGTGGTGCAGCTTCCCCTGGCAACCAATCCGATTGCTGCATTCATTTATCTGAAGTCTTTAAAAAAAAAAATAATAATAATAATAATCTGATTTGTTGTTATGGGCAACTGCACCACTCTTTCTCCACTAAGGTTTTGATAAATCTCCCCCTAGGAGATCAGGATATATAGGAGTTATACCTTTCCCGAGGCTGTGTTCACATATTCCATTTCTTACAGATTTTTTTTTCCGTTTTTGCTGTGATTTTCTCGTAATGGAAAAAGAAAGTGTATGACAACTGTGCACAATATGGTAAAAACGTGTAATTTTTACCACGAGTTTGGAAAATCACTGCAAAAACAGCTAAGGCTGTGTTAACTTACTGCAGCTAATTAGCGGTACCACAGGTAATTACCACATGCGTTTTTGCGGAAATTGCAGTAAAAACAATGATTTGCAGAATTTGCATTACCAGGGTAAAACACACCATTTTTACTGTCATTTTCAGCAAAACTGCATGCAGTGATTAGTTGCAGTACGGCTAATTAGCTACAACATGTGAACACAGTCAGTAGTGAGGGGGGATACCTTTTGTCAAACCGCCCACCAGAAGTAAAGTGACAGGTGCCATGCTCCCTTTTCTGAAAGAGCCTCACTAGGTCATGCCCCCTTCCCATCACTAAGCCACGCCCCCTTCTGTGCATAGCCTTGTCCCCCCCACCCCTTCTCTCACATTCACTCACATAGTCTCCTAAAATAATGTGAATGTTTATAGTGTGGGGCCCCCCTTACACTGAGTAATATGTACCCCCTTCCCTGCCTAGCTTTGCCCCCCTTTCTCACATATTCACTCATGCAGTCAGTACATTTAAGTACATTTTGGATATTGATACAGTCAATGAATAACATTCAACACAGAATAAAAATACATTAATATCATATATTTATTTACAGGGTTAACCAAGCAGCTTCTAGTAAAGGCACAGCTCTTCTTTTTGGAAAGAAGTCTTCCTTGTGTTATACCAGCCGGAGTTCGCCCCCCCCCCCCCTTTCTCTCACATTCACTCATGTAGTCTCCTACATGGACATGAATGTTTATAGTCTGGTTCCCCCCGAGTGATATGTAAACGTGTCCCGACAAGTCTGCGTAGCAGAATGTCTTATAGTAAAAAAAACAGACAGTAATGTATCATTTTATAAAGCTTTATTAATAGAAGTAATCATATATTCAAACATATTTCAAATAATTGTTTCTACATTTATAGGAAGAAATACATTTTATATAGTTATTAAAACATATATCAAAATAGTAACACTCACAAAAAATTTCCACAAGCTGGTCATTCCTTTTGACTGACAGTTAAATACATTCCAGCTGTTGTTAACTATAGCACGGGGCTCATAGTATAACAGCAATATGTCATGGTATACATTTCATAGGAAAAAGGATGGATGGAGTGCAACGGGGGAGAAGTTTCTTTAGGTCACAGAATTTACCAGAGCTCCACAACAGCTGACATCAGCTGTTTTCCCCTCATATAGAAACAGATGCATAGAATGTTATATAAATGTATAGACCCATGTGAATGTGTATAATATTTTAACAAGTCTGTGTAGCAGAATGCCCCAGCATATATTCCACCTGTTGTTAATTATAGCACTGGGCTACTAGAATAACAGCAGTTTGTCATGGTATACATTTCATAGTAAAAAGGATGGGGTGCAATAGGGGTAAAATTTCTTTATGTCACAGTGAGGCAGGAATTATATCACATGAATGTTATATAAATTTTATATCGTGTTTTCACATAGAGCTAATGGAAGTGAATGTCAGTTAAATGCATTCCAGATGTTTGAGCGTTTCTACAATTGTAGGGATAAATAGTGTTGCTCGCGAATATTCGCAATTCGAATATTATTCGCGCATATTGCATATTCGCGAATTCGCGAATTTCGCGAATATAGCGCTATATATTCGTAATTACGAATATGCGTTTTTTTTTTTGTTTTTTTTCTTCACAGTACACATCACAGTGATCACCCCTCTCTGCTTCCAGCTTGTGTGGTGTAAAGAAGGCTGTAATACTACTGTGTGAGACTGGCGTGCGAAAATTCAAATATGCGAAAATTAGCATATGCTAATTTTCGCATATGCGAATTTTCGCGTGTGCTAATTTTGTATATGCGAATTTTCACATATGTTAATTTTCGCATACGCGAATCTTCGCGTATGCGAAAATAAAACGAGGATATAACGAATGTGCGAATATTCGCGAATATATGACGAATATTCGTCCATATATTCGCGAATATTCGCGAATTCGAATATGGCCTATGCCGCTCAACACTAGGGATAAATACATTTCATATAGTTTTCGATACATATATCAAACATATTTCATAGAATAAGATGTTTTTTTTGTACATGTGTAAAGTTAAATTCAATTAACAGGAATAAAGAGCTGTAGCAGAGTGAAAGGCATAAATGATAGTTGTATGTAATTATATGGGTTCTAGTCTAACAGCTAAATACTTTCTATGTGTAAATGGTAGATAAATATTTACATAGAAACTATTCTGCTAACATCTTTTCAGGTGATTTTTAATACACAGAATACACGGAATAGTGAGTATATGTTAGCTGTAAGTATTTATACCTCCTAATATCGTGTCTTACCAGCCATAACATTAATACCAATGCCTAATATTGTGCCATATTGTGTCCCATCATCCATAACATTAATACCAACGCCTAATATTGTATCCCATCAGCCATAATATCAATACTACTGCCTAATATCGTGTCTCTAGGTTGAACTTGACGGCCTCTTGTATTTTTTCAACCTTACAAACTGTTACTATGTGTCCCTTTAGAGCATTCTAAGTTTAGATTTATTTCTTTGTAAACCATGATATTCTCAAAGTTCTCAACTTACAGTTACAGTTATTTTACACCGCTCTATAAGTGCTTTAGGTAATGTATTCATGACAAAGATTCAGGAAAATATTACCCCCAATAATACACACTGCAAACAGGTATTGTTCCAAATGTAAGAAAAATAAATATATCCAAGCTGTATAAACAGAGTTTTTCCAACAGAAGCACATTTTTTCTGTACAGAAGCCACACATTCCACACAGTTGTAAAATGGGGTACAGGCAGCTTGTGAGAAGTGCTTTTCTTACTATTATGATTTAAGAGGAGTACCCAAATGTGTTAGGTTTTTCTATTTCACCCTTAAAAACTGTGCAGAAGCAGCTTACATAGCCGTATCCCAGAACATCTGTAAAAAAATAGCGTTTTCCAACAATAAGCCACCCAATTTCTCAAATTAGACACTCCTAAAAGTAACATAGCTGTGTATGAAGGGGCTATATCAATGAATATAGACCTCTCTATGTAAGTGTTTTTTAATTATTTTAGTGTGGGATCTAACACAGATCATTTATAGCATTGTACAATGGATAACATTAATAGCACACCTAATATTGTGTTTCATTAGACATAACATTAATACTGCCTCTTAACATTGTGTCCCACAGCCATAACATTAATTCTAACTCCTAATATTGTGTTCCAAGACCCATAAATTAAATTACACTGCCTAATATTGTGTTCAACAAGCTTAACCCCTTCCCGACCTATGACATACCTGTACGTCATGGGTGGCAAGGTGTTCCCAACCCATGACATACAGGTACGTCATGGACATTACTGCCGCTACTCGCGGCATCCCGCAGCGCCCGGAAAGATGGTGGCTATCACTGATAGCCAGCCATCTTACCGTGCGACCACGGGGGGTTTCGTCCCCCCCCCCCCCCCCAGCGATCGCTGCTATCAGCTGGTCAAATCTGACTAGCTGATAGCAGCGTTTCGCTATCAGAATAGTTAGCAGCGCGGTGTGTGAGTTCCGATCACGGGGATCGGGACACACACCGCTCTGCTAAGTGACCCTGACCCGTCCCCCGGTGTCACTTACCCGTCGGAGCGGTGTCCCGAGCGGTCCCGGCGTCCTCCGTGCGGTCCCGACGTCCTCCGTGCGGTCCCGGCTGCGCTGCGTCCCGGAGGTGAGTTTCCGGCAGCAGTGCAGCATCTTCATTGGCAGCAGTGAGATCGCCGTAAAGCGATCTCACTGCTGCCTCTGAGAGTTTCAAAACTGCAACTCCCAGCATGCCCAGACAGCCTTTGGCTTTCTGGGCATGCTGGGAGTTGTAGTTTTGCAACATCTGGAGGTCCACAGTTTGGAGACCACTGTATAATGGTCTCCAATCTGTGCTCTTCCAGATGTTGCAAAACTACAAATCTCAGCATGCTCAGTCTGTCCAGGCATGCTGGGAGTTGTAGTTCTCTAACATCTGGAAGAGCACAGATTGGAGACCATTATACAGTGGTCTCCAAACTGTGGACCTCCAGATGTTGCAAAATTACAACTCCCAGCATGCCCAGACTGCCCAAGCATGTGGAAGTTGTAGTTCGGCAACATCTGATCCTTCAGATATTGCCGAACTACAACTTCCAGCATGCCTTGGCAGTCTGGGCATGCTGGGAGTTGTAGTTTTGCAACATCTGGAGGCACACTAGTTGGGAAACATTGTCCGTTTCCTACCTCAGTGCCTCCAGCTGTTGCAATTGTTGCAAAACTATAACTCCCAGCATGCACTGACAGACCATGCATGCTGGGAGTTGTAGTTTTGCAACAGCTGGAGGCACACTGGTTTGGAAACACTAAGTTTGGTTGCAAAACACTTGAAAGTTTATTACTTAACTTAGTGTTTCCAAACCAGTGTTCCTCCAGCTGTTGCAAAACTACAACTCCCAGCATGCACGGACAGCCAAAGGGCATGCTCGGAGTTTGCAACAGCTGGATGATTGCCCCCTCCCCCCAATGTGAATGTACAGGGTACACTCACATGGGCGGAGGTTTACAGTGAGTGCTGCAAGTTTGAGATGGCGCAAATTTTGCGCTGCAGCTCAAACTTCCAGCGGCAAACTTGCTGTGAACCTCTGCCCATGTGACTGTACCCTAAAAACACTACACTACACTGACACTAACCTAAAATAAAAAGTAAAAAACACTACATATACACATACCCCTACACAGCCCCCCTCCCCCAAAAAAATGAAAAACGTCTGGTACGCTACTGTTTCCAAAACGGAGCCTCCAGCTGTTGCAAAATAATAACTCCCAGTATTGCCGGACAGCCATTGACTGTCCAGGCATGCTGGGAGTTTTGCAACAGCTGGAGGCACCCTGTTTGTGAATCACTGGCGTAGAATACCCCTATGTCCACCCCTATGCAAATCCCTAATTCAGGCCTCAAATGCGCATGGCGCTCTCTCACTTTGGAGCCCTGTCGTATTTCAGGGCAACAGTTTTGGGACACATATGGGGTATCGCCGTACTCGGGAGAAATTGCCTTACAAATTTTGGGGGGCTTTTTCTTCTTTAACCCCTTATGAAAAGGTGAAGTTGGGGTCTACACCAGCATGTTAGTGTAAAAAAATAAATTTTTTACACTGACATGCTGGTGTTGCCCTATACTTTTCATTTTCACAAGAGGTAAAAGGGAAAAAAGACCCTCTAAATTTGTAACGCAATTTCTCCTGAGTACGGAGATACCCCATATGTGGGTGCAAAGTGCTCTGAGGGCGCACAACAAGGCCCAGAAGGGAGAGTGCACCATGTACATTTGAGGCGATTTGCACAGGGGTGGCTGATTGTTACAGCAGTTCTGACAAACGCAAAACAATAAATATCCATATGTGACCCCATTTTGGAAACTACACCCCTCACGGAATGTAATAAGGGGTGCAGTGAGCATTTACACCCCACTGGTGTATGACAGATTTTTGGAACAGTGGTCTGTGAAAATGAAAAATACAATTTTAGATTTGCACAGTCCACCGTTTCAAATATCTGTCAAACGCCAGTGGGGTGTAAATACTCACTGCACCCCTTATTACATTCCATGAGGGGTGTAGTTTCCAAAATGGGGTCACATGTGGGGGGGTCCACTGTTCTGGCACCATAGGGGCTTCCTAAATGGGACATGCCCCCCAAAAACCCTTTCAGAAAAACTCACTCTCCAAAATCCCATTGTCGCTCCTTCCCTTCTGAGCCCTCTACTGCGCCCACCGAACATTTTACATACGCATATGAGGTATTTCCTTACTCGAGAGAAATTGGGTTACAAATTTTAGGGTGATTTCTCTCCTTTTACCCCTTGTAAAAATTAAAAAATTGGGTCTACAAGAAAATGCGAGTGTAAAAAATGAAGATTTAGAATTTTCTCCTTCACTTTGCTGCTATTCCTGTGAAACACCTAAAGGGTTAAAACACTTACTGAATGCCATTTTGAATACTTTGGGGGGTGCAGTTTTTATAATGGGGTCATTTATGGGGTATTTCTAATATGAAGATCCTTAAAATCCACTTCCAACCTGAATTGGGCCCTGAAAAATTACGATTTTGAAAATCTTGAGAAAAATTGGAAAATTGCTGCGGAACTTTGAAGCCCTCTGATGTCTTCCAAAAGTAAAAACTTGTCAATTTTTTTATGCAAACACAAAGTAGACATATTGTATATGTGAATCAATATGTAATTTATTTGGAATATCCATTTTCCTTTCAAGCAGAGACTTTCAAAGTTAGAAAAATGCTAAATTTTCAAATTTTCATGAAATTTTTAGATTTTTTACCAAGAAAGGATACAAATATCAGTGAAATTTTACCGATAAAATAAAGTAGAATATGTCACGAAAAAAACAATCTCGGAATCAGAATGATAAGTAAAAGCATTCCAAAGTTATAAATGTTTAAAGTGACAGTGGTCAGATTTTCAAAAAATGCCCAGGTCATGAAGGTGAAAATGGGCTGGGTCATGAAGGGGTTAAATATTAATACCACAGCCTAATAAAATGTCCCATCAGCCATAATATTAATATCACTGACTAATATTGTGTTTCTAGGTTGAACTCGACGGCCTCTTGTCTTTTTTTCAACCTTACAAACTGTTACTATGTGTCCCTTTGGAGCATTCTGGGTTTTGTTTTCTTTCTTTGTAAACCATGAAATTCTCAAAATTCAAAACTTACAGTTGCAGTTATTTTACACCGCTCTATAAGTGCTTTAGGTACTGTATACATGACAAAAGATTAAGGAAAATATTACCTCCAATAATATACATTGCAACCTGGTATTGTTCCAAATGTAAGTAAAAATAAATATATACTATCATACAAATATTACTAACATATAAATTAAAGAAAACACTATATTGATGATATAATTATAATACATAAATAATGCCATTTATTATTATCAGTGACAATAATAATAATAAGAGCACATAGTAAATACTAGAGTAGATGTATTTTAGGCTTCTGAGTCAAAGTATTTACTTGACCAGGGTCCCATTCATTTAATATACATTTTAATTTTATACGATAAAAGGGTTGTTAGAGAATGCACATAATAGTGTTGCTCGCGAATATTCGCAATTCGAATTTTATTCGCGAATATCGCATATTCGCGAATTCGCGAATATTTGCGAATATAGCGCTATATATTCGTAATTACGAATATTCGTTTTTTTTATTTTTTATTTTTTTCACAGTACACATCACAGTGATCATCCCTCTCTGCTTCCAGCTTATGTGGTGTAAGAAAGCTCTAATACTACTGTGTGAGACTGGTGTGCACATTTTCGAACATGCGAAAATTTGCATATGCAAATTTTCGCATATGCTAATTTTCGCATGTGTTAATTTTTGTATATACAAATTTTCGCATGCACGAATATTCGCATATGCGAAAATTAAACGAGACTATTACGAATATGCGAATATTTGCGAATATGACGAATATTCGTCCATATATTCGCGAATATTCGCGAATTCGAATATGGCCTATGCCGCTCAACACTAGCACATAAGTAACCTAGGCCTGGATCTCATCTCTAAGAATTATACAAGCACACATTCTATAATGAAGTCACTACCAATTTAATTGCCAGGCAGTGCTTAAAAGCATGGTATAGTCTTAGTCTCCCGGTAACATGTAATGTTCTGAGGAATTGTAAGGTTGCACAGGTTCAATGTAGCTATCTATGTCAGGCGGGGTCAATTCAATCATACATGGACTGAGAGCGTATGTTTTAGTGGTAGACCAAGTGAGCTACATTGCTAGTGTTTATCATTTTATGGCTGTAGTTTATTTTTTATTTTTTAATAACTGTTTATTTATCAAAAGTTTAAAATTTTCCAAAACAAAGCGAAATCAATACAAATAAAAGAAGGAAAGAAAAAATAAAAAAATAAAAAAAGTATCATATCTTCAGGTAAATGAAGTAAAAAAAAGGGGGGGGGAGGGAAAAAGCTCATGGAAAAAGGACAGGGGTCAGTGAGCAATAGTCCATATGATGTCTCGTCTACACATATTCAACTGACACATAGCATTAAAGATAACGTTTCAGATATTCAGTTTTAATCGTCAATACTAGAGTTTAATTTCTAAAATAAACATCACACAAATTTGCGGGAGTTTAGCAATGAGGTATTCTTTTGAGCATTTTGTTTGTTTTCTTTGTAAATTACAGACAGGCTAATTCCACTCCTAATTTTGGTTAAAATAATGAATAAAGAATGAAATGAAGAATATTCCTAGGTGCCATTTGAAGTTTGTACCTAACTAGCTGATAGTAAAACAATACGGGAGCACAAAGGAATACATTAATTGAATAATGCACACAACATTCCATTAGATCTTTGAGGCCTTAAGGTATATTCACACAAGCAAGTGTTTCAGATACTATATACATGCCAAAGGTTAATAAAAATATTGAGCTAACCAAGTAATATCCAGGGCAAACTAGCACTGTGCTTATTGTAAGTAAATGATATGTGAATAATCGTAGAAGTTTTAGTAACATATAAATTGACAGACAATACTGTAATAAAAATAATAATAAGCCACAGTTCATTGATAAAGAGACTATGTCTCGAAACATGTCTGAACTGGGCATAATGAACAGTCGGTCCTATACTTTAGATCATGGTCATTATTATATGGATCGCGCCTACACCCAGGATTTTTAACTTGGTTGCTGTACCTACTCCTATTGATCTCTCTTCATACTGTGCCTTGGTTATTAGTCCCCAAAGTTAGAGTCCCTAGGACTGTCGGGGTCGCTTTCCTAATTAACCCTTAGTCACCCCTTAGTAACTTAACCCCTTAAGGATCAAGGACGTACTGGTACGTCCTTGGTTCTGCTGCCGTGATATAACGCGGGGTTACACGGTAACCCCGCATCATATCACGGCGGGCCCGGCGTCATAGGGAAGCCGGGACCCGCCGCTAATAGCGCGCAGCACCAATTGCGGCGCTGCGCGCTATTAACCCTTCAGCCGCGCGCTCAGAGCTGAGCTGCGCGGCTAAAAGCGAAAATGAAAGCTGCCGGTTAACTCAGTGGGCTGTTCGCGATAGCCGGGGCGAAATCGCGGCTTCCCGAACAGCTTACAGGACAGCGGGAGGGCCCCTACCTGCCTCCTCGCTGTCCGATCGCCGAATGACTGCTCGGTGCCTGAGATCCAGGCATGAGCAGTCATGCGGCAGAATCATCGATCACTGGTTTCCTATGAGAAACCAGTGATCAATGATAAAGATCAGTGTGTGCAGTGTTATAGGTCCCTATGGGATAACAATGATCAGTGTGTGCAGTGTTATAGGTCCCTATGGGAGCTATAACACTGCAAAAAAAAGTGAAAAAAAAGTGAATGAATATCATTTAACCCCTCCCCTATTAAAAGTTTGAATCACCCCCCTTTTCCCATAAACAAAAATCAGTGTAAATAAAAATAAAAATAAACATATATGGTATCACCGCGTGTGGAAATGTCCGATTTCTAAAAATATATCATTAATTAAACCGCTCGGTCAATGGCGTGCGCGCAAAAAAATTCCAAAGTCCAAAATAGTGCATTTTTGGTCACTTTTTATATAATTTAAAAACGAATAAAAAGCGATCAATAAGTCCTATCAATGCAAAAATGGTACCGATAAAAACTAAAGATCACGGCGCAAAAAATGAGCCCTCATACCGCCCCATACACGGAAAAATAAAAAAGTTATAGGGGTCAGAAGATGACAATTTTAAACATATTAATTTTCCTGCATGTAGTTATGATTTTTTCCAGAAGTACGACAAAATCAAATCTATATAAGTAGGGTATCATTTTATTCGTATGGACCTACAGAATAAAGATAAGGTGCCATTTTTACCGAAAAATGTACTACGTAGAAACAGAAGCCCCCAAAAGTTACAAAACTGGGTTTTTTTTTTCAATTTTGTCGTACAATGATTTTTTTTTTCCGTTTCACCATAGATTTTTGGGCAAAATGACTGACGTCATTACAAAGTAGAATTGGTGGCGCAATAAATAAGCAATCATATGGATTTTTAGGTGCAAAATTGAAAGAGTTATGATTTTTTAAAGGCAAGGAGCAAAAAACGAAAATGCAAAAACTGAAAAACCCCCGGTCCTTAAGGGGTTAATATTTATGAATATTATCTATATAAATAAATGTATATGGTATTACTCACTGTTTTAGCATCGCAGGACCTGCGGTCATGTGACCGGGTTGCAGAACTCTATGGTTTTTTGCTAAAGGACCTTTGGTGGTTTTGGTCGTGTGATCACCCACAATCCATTGTAACGGTGAGTGACAGCTGTTATGGACCAATCCAAAACGGCCAGCCCCTGCCCATATAAGGGTGCTGTGGCCATTTTGTTGTTTTCTTGTTCCTGCGCTGCCAAGCAAGCAGCATCATTGCTCTTGGGTTTCTGACTCTGGACAAGGTAGGACCCCCACCAGGCTACCACAAAGCCTTTTTGGCGCCACGAACAGGGGATTCGGGTGTGTGTCTGCTGCTGTTGCCACTAGTGAAATTGTACTCCGCCCAATATAACGGACGTTATTCATGGATTGTGGATTACATTCTAGTGTACGGGTCTGTGCGCATGGTGCTGTGTGGAGAAAGTGCGCATGTAAAGTAAGGGGGGAGGTGAAGAGTACAGCGGAGCTACAGTCCGCAGGTGAAAGAGTTAAAGCTAGCGCAGGGCCTTACCGCGTGCAGGATTCAGAAGCCCCGCCCACCAGAGCCCTCAGGGCCGCGGCGGCCATTTTACCGGCTTTGTGATAGCCTGGTGGGGGTTGTAGGGTATAAGGGGTGTTGAGGTTCTGTATAATAAAGAATGCTGTTAACCCTTGTCCCTCGTGATGCCAGGGTGAGGGTTTAAACTCTGTAGTGATGCTGGGCCTATCGCCACCCTTTCCAAGAGCGATAGGTGAGTGTAAAATAAATGGATTGTCCACAGCAGTGCTGAACTTATAACTTGCAGGAACTTTACTGAAGATTTTCTGTACATGCAGTATCGGTAACAGTCCAGATAACAGAGTCTTTATAAACAGCACAGCAGTGACTGACAGATGCTTAGGACTGGAAAGTTCTCTTAAGTTTAGGAAGATTGTACTTGCATAGATCCGCTGGATTTAGGGGTTAGATTAGGTCCAGAGGTGTTGCGGAGATAGTGGGGAATTGTAAGAACTATCCGTCTCTAGCGCAGGCTTAAGCTGCAAGGCTTGGGGCCTAGTACTTGTGTTTTAAGCTGCGGAGGTCCTACCTCGTCCAGAGTCAGCAACCCAAAAGCAATGATGCTGCTTGCTTGGCAGCGCAGGAACAAGAAAATGACAAAATTGCCGCAGCTCCCTTATATGGGCAGGGGCTGGCCGTTTTGGATTGGTCCATATCAGCTGTCACTCACCGTTACAATGAATTGTGGGTGAGCACACGACCAAAACCACCAAAGGTCCTTTAGCAAAAAACCATAGAGTTCTGCAACCCGGTGACATGACCCGCAGGTCCTGCGACGCTAAAACAGTGAGTAATACCATATACATGTATTGATGTAGATAATATTCATTAATACAGTGGTCCCTCAACATACGATGGTAGTTCGTTCCAAACGACCCATTGTTTGTCGAATCCATCGTATGTTGAGGGATCCGTGCAATGTAAAAAGTGCATTTAATACTCACCTGTCCCCGTCGCTCCAGACCGCGTCCTCACCGCTCCTGATGCTTTCCCAGGGGCTCCCGATGCTGTCCCGCTGCTCCGGTGTCTTCTTTGGGATCCTCTGGCTTCTTCCGCATCTTCTCCGGTGTCCAGGCCTCACTTTCTGGTGACTTTATTAGGTTGGTGCGCCGGGACGGCGTGCGTAGCGACGTAATAACAACGCCGGAAAGTGAGGCCTGGACCCCGGAGAAGATGCAGAAGACTGCGGAGGATCGCGAAGTGGACCCGGAGCAGCGGGGATAGGTAAGTGAACCTGTCCGGGATGCTTAAACTGCTATCCGACAGCAGCTTAAGCATTTTGCGCTGTCGGATAGCAGTTAATGCGATGGCTCCGACATATACAAGCATCGCATGTCGATGCTGACATCGACATGCGATGGCCTCTGAGAGGCTATCGTATGTCGACTTGATCATTTGTCGGAGCCATCACATGTTGGGGGGTTACTGTATTAAATTACTAAGGGATGACTAGGGGTTAATTAGGAAAGCGAACCCCGACTGTCCTAGGGACTCTAACTTTGGGGACTAATAACCAAGGCACTGTATGAAATACGGTGCCAGTACACCACAGGTAGCTGCACCATGATACTACATATACATCCTTATGGTAGTTGTATATCTCACACAACTGAAAAAGGTGAGCAAGCACTCACCTTAAGCATTTTACTATCATCTTTATACTGTGACAACATACTGTCCTATGGGAAGCTCTGTTCTGTATTTTTTCTGCATTAGATATAATAAAAATAATAATGATGATGTTATATATTTATAGCACATGATAAGAAATTGCATTAATCATTATCAGTGACAGTAATATTAATAGGACATGTATGAACACATAGGAAATACTACAGTAAAAGTATTTCAGGTTTTACCAATTATTCTCACATGAACGAGACATCAAAGGACCCATACACCTCCAGAAACGTGAAGGAAATTACGCTATAGTGTCCACATGTTATACCCATCAAAGCCAACTAAATAGCACCAAGTAACACACATAATATCCCCAACACCAAATACCACAGTGCAGTACAAAATATTTCCCCCTAACTGCTAAATAAACACGATAATATAGCACAAAGTACCACTCCAGCAGCACCAAATATTGCAGTGCAGCACAAAATAACTCTCAGCCACACAAAACAAATCCGACAGTGCACAAAATACCTATCCAGCAACACAAAACAAATACTAAGACACCATATAAACATGCTTCTCCAACAGCAGTAAAAAAAAACGGCAAGTGTGGCGTAATATACCTCTCCATCTTTTCTTGTAGCTCTTGTTGTGTAAATCATCCGTTATTCTTACTTGAAATGTCTGACTGAATAACCGGCTGGCTGTTACCATTTGGGATTGTTTTTAAAGCGCCCACAACTATATGTGACCTGATTGTTATTTTAAAGTTTTCAATTTAATCCTGAAAAGTTTTTTGTGTTAACAAATCATTCAACAACAAATCATAGAAAAGCTGAATAAATAAATACTTATTAAATATTAATAATAAGGGAAAGTACCGGTATACATTTTTCATGTGATAAGAAACAGATTTGTGTTATTTTAGGTATGGAATGTTATACCGCCTGCAGTTTCTTCATGGTGTGACGCTACACATTGCTACAGAGGGGAGGGCCCCTACGTATGTGTAGGGAGAAGCCACTACCCTATGATCACGTGTCTCAGCACCTCTAGAGAATGCAGCCTATTGTTTATTAACCCCTTAAGGACTCAGGGTTTTTCCGTTTTTGCACTTTCGTTTTTCCTCCTTACCTTTTAAAAATCATAACCCTTTCAATTTTCCACCTAAAAATCCATATTATGGCTTATTTTTTGCGTCGCCAATTCTACTTTCCAGTGAAATTAGTCATTTTACCCAAAAATGCACGGCGAAACGGAAAAAATAATAATTGTGCAACAAAATCGGAAAAAAAACGCCATTTTGTAACTTTTGGGGGCTTCCGTTTCTACGCAGTGCATATTTTGGTAAAAATTACACCTTATCATTATTCTGTAGGTCCATATGGTTAAAATGATACCCTACTTATATAGGTTTGATTTTGTCACACTTCTGGAAAAAATCATAATTTTATGACAAGACAGGAGGGCTTCGCATTATAGTGCATTTCTTTCTTTACTGCAAAACATATAGCAGCAACATTAAACGTTTTTTCAATAGTTAACAAGAAAAAAACTTTGAGGTACACAGGTATACAGGTGTACAATCATAGGTAATCACAACCTAACATGCTGTCTCTAGTAACAACCAATGAGCATCCAGCCCAGGTAATATAAGCTCTAGACTGACAGAACTATCCCTCTTTCTTTGCTGCTACACTCCAGATAAGTATTCATTATATGTCCTACTTATTGCAGTGTATAAAGATTATTATATAGTTTCAGATTTTCCAATCTTTCCCTATACTCATATACTACTGTATCCTAACCTGGTATCCTAACTTTCATTACCACACACACTTCTTTCATATATACTTAGTTTCAAACTCTGTTTAGCTGTTTCCCTTTATTATTCTAGTCTCTGTTTCCTCCTGAACTCGCTGTTTTTCCAAACTCTTACCTACTGCCTCCTTCAGCACTGCCTATCTCTCTGTCATATTCGCAGTTGTTTTCCTTCCATTCGCGCGGCCCCCTCTCCTTCAGGCGCGCGAAATCTCGCAGACACAGCGTAGTCTCGCGAGATTTGGTTTGAAGTGGTGATCCCTTCAAGCCACTCCCGCTCGTTCCTGTCAGACGCGTCTTCGCCTCACAGCTGTCCACATCTGATAAGCCACAGTCACTGTACTTCCAGTCAGCGGTCCTGCAGTAGATATATATATATATTCATTCCTATTGTGCGGTCCTTTTCAGGACAGTCTATAGATAGTTCAATTATACCCATTTATTAATTATTCATTAATTATTATATATTCATAGACGGTGGTAGTTTCACATATCTATCTACCACTCTTATAATTTACCTCATACTTAGTGTATACTACTATACTACCTATATTAATATATTTCTTTTGGTCACTAACCAAATTAATTAATTCTTATTAAAATGGAACCATCTAACCCTGAGACTATGTCTAATGACCAAATTCAATTATTGGTGAACCATTCTGTTTCTAGGTCCGTTCATTCTGCCGTTAGCAATGCCATGACAGCTATGCAGGAATCCTTAGTAAAATCTGTTGCTATGGCAATATCGCAGACGTCTGCACATAAATCACACCAGGTGCAGCAGGCTAAAAAATGCTCTGCAAAAAGGAGACATGTATCCCATGATAACCTCCTTGCTAATAAACAGAGAAAAATTATTACTAATGTCAGAGGTGTACCATCTAATACTGATTTGCCTTCCACCAGTAACCATAATTTTGATGCGGATCAATCCCATCCCATACCCTCTACCCGGGAGGAGGATTCTAATACACGGGTAACTCAAGTTTCTGATATTGTTAACCCCTCAAATTACTATGAGAATAATGAGGGTGATAATACAGTTATATATGATGATGAAAATTATATGGCAGATGATTATTCCGAATTGTCGGATGTTGAAGACCCCTCATACATACCCGAAAATAATGAGGGTGTAGACATTTATTTTGATAGCTCCAATAATTTGTCTGAGTCCACCATCCTTGATGGTCAAGGACTCCCCTTTTTCGATCCCTCCCAAATAGTACATCCCAGATCGGGGGAGTGGACACCTAATCCCGAAATAGAAAAATTCATATCCTATTGGATAAGAAAAAGCTTGGACAGTAAAGATAGGAACAAACTTAGGGCAGAGTGTCCAAGACCTACACTATCCTTGAACGCGGCCCAGACTCCCGAACTAGACCCAATTCTAGTGAGATATATCCAAAAATTGGGAAAAAATCCCAAAAAAGGCATGGACCGAAATTTTAAAATTTGTCAGGATAAATTTTTAGATTTATTAGGTCCTCTGACAAAGATAATGGAAATCACTGAAAATGCCTATAATTCTGGCACTATGGTGGATGCTAACACCCTTAGGGGTTGGATACAGAGGGCTATATGCCTTTTTGGAAATATTAACGAAGCTTTCTGTACTGAGAGAAGGCGTTCAATCTTACTAAAACTAGATCCTCAATTGACCCACCTGGCGGCTACTCAACCACCTTCACCCACAGAAGGTTTTCTCTTCGGAGAACAATTTATTAAAGAAATTTCGAAATACGTGGGCCTTTTCTCATCCCTAGACAAGGCCCAGTCATCCCTCAAAAAAGTTTTTCCCTCAAAAATTTTTGGGAGGGCCGGGAGAAGTAGGAGCCGTTTTCCCGGCCGGTACCCCCAATATAGAGCACAATATCGAGGCCCCTCCTACCAAACAGACAGAGCTTCCTTCCACATCCCTCCCCCTCAACCACAGCCACAACCCTTCTTCCCTTACTGGTCACGTCCATGGAGACCGAGAGGACAATGAGGATACACACGTTCCAGACCCCAAGGTAAGATTCCCTCCCATGCTTTCTTCCCATCCTCCAGTGGGCGGAAGACTCCTTCTTTTTTCCCACCTTTGGGCTACGATCTCTTCCGACCAATGGATCCTCAATACTGTAAAAGGTTATCAGATAGAACTGTTATCCAATCCTGTCCAAACAGAAATTCCTCATCCTATTCAATTCTCAAAAGAGGATCAAATTCTGATACAATCAGAAATAAAAGACCTCTATTCCAAACAAGCCATTATCCCAGTCCCATCAAACTCTCCAGGTTTTGTCAGCAACCTGTTATTAGTAAAAAAGAAAGATTCAGGTTATCGCCCAGTTATAAATTTAAAAATATTAAACAATTACGTATGCTATCGCCATTTCAAGATGGAGGGCATTCATCTTCTCAGAGATATCCTTCTTCAATACGACTGGTTGATAAAAATCGACCTAAAGGACGCATATCTTACGGTCCCTATTCACCCATCTTGTCAACCTTTACTCCAATTTATTTGGAACAACACAAAATGGCAATTCACTTGCCTTCCCTTCGGACTCTCCTCAGCCCCTTGGTGTTTCACCAAGTTAATGAAACCGGTGGTGGCTCTCTTACGATCAAGGGGAATTCGTCTCATAATATATTTGGACGATATCCTTATTATGGCCAATTCCATCAACCAAGCTTATTCCCACATGGAATGGACGCTATCACTTTTGACCGAATTAGGCTTTTTAATCAATGTCGACAAGTCAATTCTCGTTCCATCTCAGGAACTAGAATTTTGGGGTTTTCTGATCAATACCCGATCAGCCTTATTGAGTCTTCCCATGAAGAAATTGAAGACTAGACGCAAAGAGATTCGGTCTCTTATCAACAAAGATATCATTTCTCTCCGGTCTATAGCACGTATCGTAGGACTCCTCTCCGCATCCATTCAGGCTATATTCCCAGCCCCTTTACATTATCGGGCTCTTCAACGTCTGAAGATCCGACATCTCAGAGAAGGTCTTGGATATTCGGACGAGGTTCCCCTTTCTCCAGAAGCCAGAGAGGAACTTATATGGTGGCTTCAACACATACAAGAATGGAACGGGAAGGCAATTTTCAATTCCCTCCCAGATTTGGTTTTGGAGTCAGACGCGAGTCTCCTCGGTTGGGGAGCTCGCTGTGGGCCTCTTTCCACAGGGGGCAAATGGTCACCCTAAGAAACCAGTTACCATATCAACTGCTTAGAACTCTTAGCGGGTTTCTTCGCTTTGAAGAGTTTTGCGAAGGACAGTTTGCACCAATGTGTATTACTTCGTATGGACAATATTTCGGCGGTCCAATATATCAATCGCCTAGGAGGGACACAATCCTCTATGTTGTCCAATATTGCCAAGGATCTATGGCACTTCTGTTTGGACAGGGACATTACCCTCAAAGCCGAATATCTTCCGGGTCTCTCCAACACCATTGCAGACTGGAATTCACGTTACCTAAAAGATTCCAGCGACTGGATGTTGGATCATTGCGTATTCCAACAAATACAACAGATTTGGGGTCCTCTGTATCTGGATCTATTCTCATCCAGACTCAACCGTCAACTCCCACGCTTCTTCAGTTGGCGTCCAGACCCGGAATCAACTGGGACGGACGCCTTCATCCAATCTTGGCCACAGGAAATGCTGTATGCTTTCCCCTCTTTCAATCTGATCCCCAGGTTTCTGATCCAGGTGCTTATGCAAAAAGCAACTGTAGTCCTGATCACTCCATGGTGGCCTTCTCAACCATGGTTCCCACAGATCTTGGGTATGCTGATCGATTTCCCGAGGGTTCTTCCCACATTCCGGAATCTCCTACTAGATCCTCTAGGGAACCCTCATCCTCTAGTATTATCCCATCAACTTCCTTTGGTGGCATGGCTAATTTTGGGTCAATTCCCACGGAGACAGAATTTTCTCGAACAACTAGGGAAATTCTTTCTGATGCTTGGGCACCAGGTACCAGGATCGCTTACAGATCAGCCTGGAAACTTTGGGCTGATTGGGGCATACAACGGGAATTGGATCCCTTATCTGCACCTATTCCACACATCCTGAATTATCTGTCGGATGTTTTTGATTCGGGTAAAGCATACCGTACCATAAATCTTTATCGTTCGGCAATTTCCTTTTATCATACCCCTATTAACTCCATTGGTAAACTCCATTAACTCCATTGCTATTGGTAAACATCCTTTGATTTGTAAATTACTCAAAGAGATTCGTTTTAGACGACCTCCAGTTCCTAAGTATCAATCTACTTGGGACGTTAACCTTCTTCTTAACCTTTTTCAGAGTTGGGAGGATAATGATTCATTATCCTTAAAACTCTTGTCTTTTAAACTTACCACCTTACTTTGTCTTATCTCAATTAAAAGAGTTTCAGATGTCAAAGCTCTAGATATCTCCCATAGACAATTCTCTCCACAAGGGGTATCCTTTTTGGTTCATAGACGGACCAAAACCAACATCCATCAAGTATTTTATCCATCCTTCCCTCATAATGACAAACTCTGCGTTGTCCGTTGCTTACTCGCTTATGAGGACAAAACAAAATCTATTCGTCATCCTTCTCATTCTCAACTTCTTATTTCTTACTGTAGACCCCATTTACCTGTGTCTTCTACAACCTTAGCCAGATGGATTAGAACAGTCATGGTCATGGCTAATATCGATATATCAAGATTTGGAGCTCACTCCACCAGGAGTGCAGTTTCCACTAAACTCATCCAATCTGGAGGGTCACTATCGGATCTCCTTAAGGCAGCCAACTGGGCTTCTGAATCCACTTTTAAATCTTTCTACTTCAGACCTGAACATCATGTTTCTATGTCTCTTCTGTAGATTGCTCTGTATTTACGGTTATCTTATTATTTATGTATAGACATTTTGGTATATATATATTTTAGCTTTGAACATGCACTATAATGCGAAGCCCTCCTGTCTTGTCATAAAATTGGAGATTTTCCTATCCTAGGTGACGGAAAATATAGATTTTATGAAAGACAGGAGGCGAGCATTATCCCTCCCTTATCCCACCCATTAACAATTTTTATTGTATTTCAGCCTACTAATCGTCAGGATCTATGGACTTTCCTGGGCTACTTCTGTTCCTTTTGGATCATCTTGTCGTTCCTTACTCAAGTTTTTCTTCAGATTCATAGATGAATGAACCTTCTCCTTTGGCCGGATGTTTCTCTACAGAGGAATTTCAACCTTCAAGTTTTTCCCAGTTCTCTTTTTGGACTTTATCATATTTATGTATTTTTTATTTATTTTTTGGTTCATCAAAGAAAGAGGGATAGTTCTGTCAGTCTAGAGCTTATATTACCTGGGCTGGATGCTCATTGGTTGTTACTAGAGACAGCATGTTAGGTTGTGATTACCTATGATTGTACACCTGTATACCTGTGTACCTCAAAGTTTTTTTTCTTGTTAACTATTGAAAAAACGTTTAATGTTGCTGCTATATGTTTTGCAGTAAAGAAAGAAATGCACTATAATGCTCGCCTCCTGTCTTTCATAAAATCTATATTTTCCGTCACCTAGGATAGGAAAATCTCCAACTACATGCAGGAAAATTTATACGTTTAAAAATGTCATCTTCTGACCCCTATAACTTTTTTATTTTTCCACATACAGGGCGGTAAGAGGACTAATTTTTTGCGCCGTGATCTGAAGTTTTTACCGGTATGATTTTTGTTTTGATCGGACTTTTTGATCACTTTTTATTCATTTTTTTTATGATATAAAAAGTGACCAAAATATGCTTTTGTGGACTTTGGAATTTTTTTGCACGTACGCCATTGACCGTGCGGTTTAATTAATTATATATTTTTATAGTTCGGACATTTACGCACGCGGCGATACCACATATGTTTATCTATTAATTTTTTTTTACACTGTTTTATTTTTTTATGGGAAAAGGAGGGTGATTCAAACTTTTATTAGGGAAGGGTTTAAATGAACTTTATTAACACTTTTTTTTTTTTTTTTTTGCAGTGCTATAGGTCCCATAGGGACCTATAACACTGCACACACTGATCTCCTATGCTGATCACTGGCGTGTATTAACACGCCTGTGATCAGCATTATCGGCGCTTGACTGCTCCTGCCTGGATCTCAGGCACGGAGCAGTCATTCGTCGATCGGACACCGAGGAGGCAGGTAAGGGCCCTCCCGGTGTCCTATCAGCTGTTCGGGACACCGCGATTTCACCGCGGCGGTCCCGAACAGCCCCACTGAGCAGCCGGGTCACTTTCAGTTTAACTTTAGAAGCGGCGGTCAGCTTTGACCGCCACTTCTAAAGGGTTAATACCGCACATCGCCGTGATCGGTGATGTGTGGTATTAGCCGCGGGTCCCGGCCGTTGATGAGCGCCGGGACCGACGCGATATGATGCAGGATCGCGGCGCGATCCCGCTTCATATCGCGGGAGCCGGCGCAGGACGTAAATATACGTCCTGCGTCGTTAAGGGGTTAATAAAAAGTGAAGTTAGTATAAGGCCAGCATTTGTGAGAATACCACAGAATTGTGCCGTGTTTAGAGCCAATTCAGTGCTACAGTGTAAATGATGAGAAGGAAATTCCTTCACGTTTCTGGAGGTGTATGGTGGGTCCTGTGATGTCTCGTTCATGTGAATATGATTGGTAAAACCTGAAATACTTAGTATTTACTATGTGTTTACACATATCCTATTAATATTACTGTCACTGATAATGATTAATGCCATCATTTATCATGTGCTATAAATATATGACATCATCATCATTATTATTTTTTTTTCATATCTTATGCAGAAAAAATACAGAACAGAGCTTCCCATAAAACAGTATGTTGTCACAGTATAAAGATGATAGTAAAATGCATAAGGTGAGTGCTTGCTCACCTTTTTCAGTTGTGTGAGATTCACAACTACCGTAAGGATTTATATGTAGAATCACGGTGCAGCCACCCGGCGGTCGATATCATGGAAGTTCCACGTCAGTCCAAGAGATCAATAGGAGTAGGTACAGCAACCAAGTTAAAAATCCTAGGTGTAGGCACGATCCGTATAATAATGACCACGATCCAAAGTACAGGATCTGCTGTTTATTATACCCAGTTCACACGTGTTTTGAGACACAGTCTCTTTATCAATGAACTGTGGCTTATTATTATTTTTATTATGGTATTTTCTTTAAAGTTATATGTTACTAAAACCTCTACGATTGGTCACATTTCATTTACTTACAATAAGCACAGTGCCAGTTTGCCCTGGACATTACTTGGTTAGCACAATATTTTTATGAACCTTTGTTGTGAATATAGTATCTGAAACACTTGTTTGTGTGAATATACCATAAGGCCTCAAAGATCTAATGGAATGCTGTGTGCATTTTTTTTATTAATTTATTCCTTTTTGTTCTCGTATTGCTTTCCTATCAGCTAGTTAGGTACAAACTTCAAATGGCCCCTAGGAATATTTTTGGTATTTTGGTCATTATTTTAACCAAAATTAGGAGTGGAATTAGCCTGACTGTAAGCAAACAAAACACAAAATGCTCAAAATAATATCCTCATTGCTAAACTTCCGCAAATTTTTGTGATGTTTATTTTGGAAATTAAACTCTAGTATTGACGTTTAAAACTACAGCCGTAAAATGTCAAACACTAACAAAGTAGCTCACTTGGTCTGCCACTATAATATACGCTCTCAGGCCTTGTATGATTGAATTGACCCCGCCTGAGATAGATAGCTACATTGAACCTGTGTAACCTTACAATTCATCCTAAGATGAGCCTAAGAATATACCATGCTTTTCAGCACTGCCAGGCAATTACATTGGTAATTACTTCATTATAGAATGTGAGCTTGTACAATTCTTAGAGATGAGATCCAGGCCTCACATTTATTTTGTCTATGTTACTTACTTGCGTTCTCTAATAACCCTTTTATTGTATAAAGTTAACATTTATATTAAATAAATGGGACTGTGTTTATGTAAATACTTTGGCTCAGAAGCCTAAAATACATCTACGCTAGTACTACGATGTCCTGTTATTATTATTACTGTCACTGATAATAATACATTAAATTATTTATGTATTATAATTATATAACATCATCAATATAGTATTTTCTTTAATTTATATGTTAGTCATATTTGTATGATTGGATATATTTATTTTACTTACATTTGGAACAATATCTGGTTGCAATGTATATTATTGGGGGTAATATTTTCCTGAATCTTTGTCATGTATACAGTACCTAAAGCACTAATAGAGCAGTGTAAAATAACTGTATTTATAAATTGAGAACTTTGAGAACATCATGGTTTACAAAGAAAGAAAACAAAACCCAGAATGCTCCAAAGGGACACATAGTAACAGTTTGTAAGGTTGAAAAAAGACAAGAGGCTATCAAGTTCAACCTAGAGACATGATATTAGGCAGTAGTATTAATATTATGGCTGATGGGACGCAATATTAGGCATTAGTATTAATGTTATGGCTAATGGGACACAATATTAGGAGGTATAAATACTTACATCTAACATATACACACTATTCAGTGTATCCTGTGATGAAAAATCACCTGAACAGAAGTTAGCAGAATAGTTTCTATGTAAATATTTAACTACCATATACACATGGGAAGAATTTAACTGTTAGACTAGAACCCATATAATTACATACAGCTATAATTTATGCCTTTTACTCTGCTACAGCTCTTTATTCCTGTAAATGATATTTAACTTTACAAATGTACAAAAGAAAACATCTCATTCTATGAAATGTGTTTGATATATGTATCAAAAACTATATAAAATGTATTTATCCCTAGAAATGTAGAAAAGCTCAAACATCTGGAATGCATTTAACTGACATTCACTTCTATTAGCACTATGTAAAAACATTATATAAAATTTATATAACATTCATGTGATATAATTGCTTCCTCACTGTGACCTAAAGAAATGTCTCCCCTATTGCACCCATCCATTTTACTATGAAATGTATACCATGACAGACTGGTGTTAAACTATGAGCCCCATGCTATAATTAACAACTGGAATGTATTTAACTGACAGATAGACTGATTAGCCTGTGGGAATTTTTTTGTTACAGGTACTATTTAGATATGGGATGAAGAAAAAGGGCAAGGTCCAACTCCCAGGAAAAACAAATAAAATCCAAAATTTAAATTCAAGCCATTAAAAAGTGAGTGAACAAAAAGAGGGGGGGGGGGGAATAAAATCGTAGCAGAAACGCCGACGCCGACTATATAGTCCTTAATCATGGCATGTTACAGTGGGCTACATGCATCCTATATATACCATGGGTAGATATCTACTGAATTAAACAGTTGGTTAAGGAACGCCTATTCGTGTCGGAGGTTCCAGGAGTGAGATCGTGACGTAACTTAATAGGTGCACCTGTGGAAAGGCTGGAAAGGATTAACCAGCTCAGTGTTACACAGTGAAATATCGTATAGCAACCGTCACGTCTCTATCATATAATGAAACACCCGTCACGATATGTGTACATGTGACCTGCGGCACGTTCACCTGTACCAGAAAAAAGAAGAAAGAATCTATACAAGAAAATCAGTGATATAAATGTAAGTAATAAGTGGAACAGCTGGTGAATGAAAAAACCGCAAGATCTGAATGTAGCCATGACCTATATGGCAGCAACTGGGTATATGGGAGAACAACGGATATGTGAAACAAAATAGATAGGAAAAATCACAATAACGATAATACTGTAGCACTGAAATGAGTGCTACAGTATTATCATTATTGTGATTTTTCCTATCTATTTTGTTTCACATATCCGTTGTTCTCCCATATACCCAGTTGCTGCCATATAGGTCATGGCTACATTCAGACCTTGCGGTTTTTTCATTCACCAGCCGTTCCACTTATTACTTACATTTATATCGCTGATTTTCTTGTATAGATTCTTTCTTCTTTTTTCTGGTACAGGTGAACATGCTGCAGGTCATATGTACACATATTGTGACGGGTGTTTCATTATATGATAGGGACGTGACGGTTGCTATACGATATTTCACTGTGTAACACTGAGCTGGTTAATCCTTTCCAGCCTTTCCACAGGTGCACCTATTAAGTTACGTCACGATCTCACTCCCGGAACCTCCGACACGAATAGGCGTTCCTTAACCAACTGTTTAATTCAGTAAATATCTACCCATGGTATATATAGGATGCATGTAGCCCACTGTAACATGCCATGATTAAGGACTATATAGTCCGAAATGCGTCGGCGTTTCTGCTACGATTTTATTCCCCCCCCCCCTCTTTTTGTTCACTCACTTTTTAATGGCTTGAATTAAAATTTTGGATTTTATTTGTTTTTCCTGGGAGCTGGACCTTGCCCTTTTTCTTCATCCCAAGTCTTCACTCCAAGCATGCGGTTGGATGTTGTCCGTGCTTCCTACCTACACTTGAAGTCCTCCTCTTCCTAAGAACTTATATGGTGGTGAGCTGGTTTTCCTCTTTCATAGACGTTTTGTACTATTTAGATATATGTTTTAATAACTCTATAAAATGTATTTATCCCTATAAGTGTAGAAAAAAAATTTGGAAATGTGTTTGAATATATGATTACTTCTATTAATAAAGCTTTATAAAATGATACATTACTGTCTGTTTTTTACTATGAGACATTCTGCTATGCAGACTTGTCGGGACATGTTTACATATTACTCGGGGGGCCCCACACTATAAACATTCAAATCCATTTAGGAGACTACATGAGTCAATGTGAGAGAAAGGGAAAGGTGAAGCTATGCAGGGAATGGGGAATTCTGCTACGCAGACTTTTTAAATAGTCTATATATTCACATGGGTCTATAAATTTATATAACATTCTGTGCATCTGTTTCTATATAATGAGGGGAAAACATGATGTCAGCTGTTGTGGAGCTCTGGTAACTTCTATGACCTAAAGAAATTTCTCCCCAGTTGCACCCCATCCTTTTACTATGAAATGTATACCATGGCATATTGCTTTTATATTATGAGCCCCATGCTATAATTAACAACAGCTGGAATGTATTTAACTGTCAGTCAAAAGGAATGACCAGCTTGTGGAGATTTTTTTGTTAGAGTTACTATTTAGATTTTTGATATGTTTTAATAACTGTATAAAATGTATTTATCCCTATAAATGTAAAAACAATTCTTTGAAAATGATACATTACTGTCCGTCATTAGTGCCATGCAGACTTGTCGGAACATGTTTACATATTAATCGGGGGGCCCCACATTATAAACATTCACATCCATTTAGGAGACTACATGAGTGAATGTGAGAGAAAGGGGGGGGGGGGCGAACTCTGGCTGTTATAACACAAGAAAGACTGCTTCCTGAAAAAAGAACTATGCCTTTACTGCATGCTGCTTGGTTAACACTGTAAATAAATATATGATATGAATGTATTTTTACTCTACATTGAATGTTATTCATTGACTGTATCAATACCTGAAATGTACTTGTTGGGACATGTTTACATATTACTCGGGGGGCCCCACACTATAAACATTCACATCCATTTAGGAGACTACATGAGTGAATGTGAGATAAACTATGCAGGGAAGGGGTGTGGCCTAGTGATGGGAAGGTGCATGGCCTGGTGAGTTTCTGTTAGATGAGGGGGCGTGGCACCTGTCACTTTACTTCCGATGGGCGGTTTGAGGAAAGGTAACCCTTCCTTACTAATACAGTCTATTATGCAGCAAAAATTTATTTTTAAAATGCAGTAAAAATTCTGTGTGTGAACACATGCTAAAGACAACATAAAATCTTTATAAAACACCTTGATTGTGATTATAGGTCAAATCAATTTCTCCTCACTTTATAAGCAAAAAAATAAAATAAAATCCAGAAATTATTTTTTAACCCCTTAAGGACGCCCTGGCTCTCTAGTACTTAAGGAGCCAGGGCGTACCTGTATGCCTGTGGGAATTTCGGTCCCCACCATGCGCCAGGCAGGGACCGGTCCAGGAAGATGACTGCTGGTATCTATCAGCAGGCATTCTGTGCAAATGCCCAGGGGGGTCCTGAGACCCCCCCCCCCAAATGTCGGTGATCGCCACAAATCGCCAGTCAATTCAGACCGGCGATTTAGGCTCCTACAGAAAATAAGGGGGATCGGGAGTGTCCAAGACACCGACCATCCCCCAGAAGGGACAGGAGTGAGGTGGCAGGGGTGCCACCTCTCCTATCCTGGCTATTGGTCGGTCCGAAGCGACTGACCAATAGTAGATCAGGGGCAGAGGGGTTAAAGTTTGGTTCCCCCATTCTGACCACCCACAGTAGTCCGGGCAGAATGGGGAACTGTCCTGTGACTGGTGCCGGAGGTCACTTACCATCGGCGGCGGCGATGACCGGCAAGCGACGATGACGTGCGACTGGCTCCCTGGTGAAGACTAGGGAAGCAGGTGAGTTGCCTGGCAACATCTGGAGGGCAACAGTTTGGAGACCACTATACAGTGGTCTCTAAATTGTAGCCCTCCAGATGTTGCAAAACTACAAATCTTAGCATGCCCAGACAGCTGTTTGCTGTATGGGCATGCTGGGATTTGCAGTTTTGCAACAGCTGGTGGGCTACAGTTTGGGGATCAATGTGCAGTGATCTCTAAACTGTGGCCCTCTTGATTTTGCAAAACTACAACTCTCAGCATGCCCACACAGCAGTTTGCTGTATGGGCATGCTGGGATTTGTAGTTTTGCAACATCTGGAGGGTCACAGTTTGGAGATCACTGTGCAGTGGTTTCTAAACCATGGCCCTCTAAATCTTGCAAAACTACAACTCCCAGAATGCACGAACAGCAAATGGCTGTCTCGCCATGCTGGGATTTGTAGTTGCGTACCTCCAGCTGTTGTATAACTGCATCTCCCAGCATGCCTTTCGGCAATCAGTACATGCTGGGAGTTGTAGTTTTGCAACAGCTGGAGGCATACTGGTTGGAAAATGCTGAGTTAGATAGCAGAACTTAACTGAAGGTTTTCCAACCAGTGTGCCTCCAGCTGTTGCAAAAGTACAACTCAACTCCCAACATGCACGGTCTGTCAGTGCACATGTTGGGAGTTTTAGTTTTGCAACAGCTGGAGGTTTGCCCCCCCCCCATGTGAATGTACAGGATAGATTCACAGGGTCGGGTTTACAGTGAGTTTCCTTCTTCAAGTTTGAGTTGTGGCAAATTTTCCGCTGCAGCGCTAACTCCTAGCGGGAAACTCACCGAAAACCCCTGCCACTGTGAATGTACCCTAAAAAATGCTACATTACACTACATATACACCCCCTTACACTGTCCCCCCCCCCCCCTCAAAAAAAAAAAAAAAAAAAAAAATTATTGTACGGCAGTGTTTCCAAAACGGAGACTCCAGCTGTTGCAAAACAACAACTCCCAGCATTTCCTGACAGCCACTGACTGTCCAGGCATACTGGGAGTTTAGCAACAGCTGGAGGCACTCTGTTTGGGAATCACTGGCCTAGAAAACCCCTATGTCCACCCCTATGCAATCCCTAATTTAGTCCTCAAATGTGCATGGCCCTCTCTCACTTCAGAGCCCTGTCGTATTTCAAGGAAATAGTTTAGGGCCACATATGGGGTTTTTCCATACTTGGGAGAAATTTCCTTACATATTTTGGGGGGCTTTTTCCCCTTTGAAAAGGAAAAGTTGGGCTCTACACAGCTTGTTAGTGTAAAAAAATAAAAATGTTTACGCTAACATGCTGTTGTTGCCCCATACTTTTTATTTTCCTACCACCTAAATTGGTGATTTGCACAGGGGTAGCTGATTTTACAGCGGTTCTGTCATAAAAAAAATTAAATATTGTACAGACAAGACTTCACACACCACTTTCAAAGTTGAATCAAAGTAGCTTTTATTTGCAATCCAAAATAAATAAATTAAAGGGGTTATCCAGGAAAAAACTTTTTTATATATATATATATCAACTGGCTCCAGAAAGTTAAACAGATTTGTAAATTACTTCTATTAAAAAATCTTAATCCTTTCAGTACTTATGACCTTCTGAAGTTAAGTTTGTTCTTTTCTGTCTAAGTGCTCTCTGATGACACGTGTCTCGGGAAACGCCCAGTTTAGAAGAGGTTTGCTATGGGGATTTGCTTCTAAACTGGGCTGTTCCCGAGACACATGTCATCAGAGAGCACTTAGACAGAAATGAACAACCTTAACTTCAGAAGCTCAAAACTACTGAAAGGATTAAGAGCTTTTAATAGAAGTAATTTACAAATCTTTTTAACTTTCTGGAGCCAGTTGATATATAAAAAAAAGTTTTTTCCTGGATAACCCCTTAAATGACGTTTCGGTCCACACTGGACATTCATCAGACCGGATTGCAGTGGAGGTGTAAGCATGAAAAACGGCATATAGCCGTGCAAAATAGCTGTCAGGAGATGCGACCTGTAGTCGCTGGAGGTGTAAAGTGCTCTGCGGCAAACTACAATGCTCAGAAGAGAGGGAGCGCCATTGGGCTTTTGGCGAGAAAATTTTTCCAGAATTGAAGGCCATGTGTGTTTACAAAGCCCCCATAGTGCCAGAACAATGGACCCCCCACATATGACCCTATCTTGGAAACTGCACCCCTCACATAATGTAATAAGGGGTACAGTCAACATTTACGCCCCACAGGTGTCGGACAGATTTTTGGAACAGTGGTCCGTGAAAATGAAAAATTTAATTTTTCATTTGCTCAGCCCACTGTTCCAAAGATCTGTAAATGCTCACTGCACCCCTTATTAAATTCTGTGAGGGAGTAGTTTCCAAAATGGGGTCCACTGTTCTGGCACCACGGGGGGTTTTGTAAATGCACAAGGCCCTCGACTTCTATTCCAACCAAATTCTCTCTCCAAAAGCTCTATGGCGCTCCTTCTTTTCTGAGCATTGTAGTGTGCCAGCAAAGCATCTGACGTCCACACATGGTGTATTTCCATATTCAGAAAAAATCGGCTTACAAATTTTGGTGTGCATTTTCTACTATTACCACTTGTGAAAATTACAAATTTGGGGAAAAACCATAATTTTAGTGGAAAAAAAAAGGTTTTCTTTTTTATATATATCAACTGGCTCCAGAAAGTTAAACAGATTTGTAAATTACTGCTATTAAAAAATCTTAATCCTTTCGGTACTTATGAGCTTCTGAAGTTAAGGTTGTTCTTTTCTGTCTGACACAGAAGTTCTCTCTGACACCTGTCTCGGGAAACGCCCAGTTTAGAAGCAAATCCCCATAGCAAACCTCTTCTAAACTGGGCGTTTCCCGAGACAGGTGTCATCAGAGAGCACTTAGACAGAAAAGAACAACCTTAACTTCAGAAGCTCATAAGTACTGAAAGGATTAAGATTTTTTAATAGAAGTAATTTACAAATCTGTTTAACTTTCTGGAGCCAGTTGATATATATAAAAAAGTTTTTCCTGGAATACCCCTTTAAGGGAAAGTCTTCAAACACCTGTGGGATGTTAAGGCTCACTTTACCCCTTGTTATGTTCCTTGAGGGGTGTAGTTTCCAAAATAGTATGCCATGTTTTTTTTTTTTTTGTTTTTTTTTTTGCTGTTCTGGCACCATAGGGGCTTCCTAAATGTGACATGCCCCTCAAAAGACATTTCAGCAAAATTGGCTTTCCAAAAGCCAAATGTAACTCCTCTTCTGAGCAATGTAGTGCACCGCAGTGCACTTGATGTCCACACATGGGGTATGTCCATACACAGAAGAGATGAGGTTACAAATTTTGGGGGACATTTTTTCCTATTACCACCTGTAAAAATTAAAAATTTGGTGAAAAAAATTTACACATCCAACTTTAACGAAAAGTCGTCGAAGACCTGTGGCATGTTATGGCTCAGTGGACCCCTTGTTACATGCCTTGAGGGGTGTAGTTTCCAAAAAAGCATGCCATGTGTTTTTTTTTTTTTTTTTTTTTTTTGCTGTCCTGGCACCATGGGGGCTTCCTAAATGTGACATGCCCCCAAAAACCATTTCAGAAAAATTCACTCTCCAAAATCCCAATGTCGCTCCTTCCCTTCTGAGCCCTCTAGAGCACCCACAGAACACTTCACATACACATATGAGGTATTTCCTTACTCGAGAGAAATTGGGTTACAAATTTTAGTGTGATTTATCTCCTTTTACCCCTTGTAAAAATTCAAAAACTGGGTCTACAAGAACATACGAGTGTAAAAAATGAAGATTTTGAATTTTCTCCTTCACTTTGCTGCCATTTCTGTGAAATATCTAAAAGGTTAGCACACTTACTGAATGTCATTTTGAATACTTTGACCCTCAAATTCACTTCAAAACTGAACTGGTCCCTGAAAAATTCCGATTTTTAAAATTTTGAGAAAAATTGGAAAATAGCTGCTGAACTTTGAAGCCCTCTGATGTCTTCCAAAAGTAAAAACATTCTTAAGAAGTAGTTACTTACACATAAGTAAAAGGGAACTGACGTTTAATCACCCATGATGCAACACGTTTCACAGTACAACTGCTTCATCTGGCCTGAAAACGCGTTGCATCATGGGTGATTAAACGTCAGTTCCCTTTTACTTATTTGTCAGCGCCTTGCATCCCGTCGACCATTGGAGGCTATTTCTTAAGATTACATTGCATCGGACTTGGAAAGGCTGCTGTCATGCGTTATCTTTCTATTCCAATCCATTGTTGCACTTGGTGTAGTGTAACCTCCTGGGGTAAGCGTGCATTTTGTCTAACAACCCCCCCCAGTGCACCTCTTGGTTAATTCACTACGAAGCACTGTCTGTCCTTTATTTAAGTAAAAACATGTCAACTTTATGATGCAGCCATAAAGTAGACATATTTTATATGTGAATCAATATATAATGTATTTGGTATGTCCATTTTCCGTATAAGCAGAGATTTTTAAATTTTAAAAAATGCAAAATTTTCTAATTTTTTATAACATTTTGGAATTTTTTCACCAAGAAATGATGCAACTATCGATGAAATTTTACCAGTAACAAAAAGTAGAATATGCCATAAGAAAACAATCTTGGAATCAGAATGAAAAGTAAAAGCTTCTAACAGTTATTAAAGGGGTACTCCGGTGGAAAACTTTTTTTTTTTTTTATCAACTGGTGCCAGAAAGTTAAACAGATTTGTAAATTACTTCTATTTAAAAATAATCTTAATCCTTCCAATACTTATTAGCTACTGAATACTACAGAAGAAATTATTTTCTTTTTGGAACAGAGAGCTCTCTGCTGACATCACGAGCACAGTGCTCTCTGCTGACATCTCTGTCCATTTTAAGAACTGACCAGAGTAGGAGAAAATCCTTATAGCAAGCATATGCTGCTCTGGACAGTTCCTAAAATGGACAGAGATGTCAGCAGAGAGCACTGTGCTCGTGATTCAGCAGAGAGCACTGTGTTCCAAAAAGAAAATAATTTCCTCTGTAGTATTCAGCAGCTAATGAGTACTGTAAGGATTAAGATTTGTTAATAGAAGTAATTTACAAATCTGTTTAACTTTCTGCCAACAGTAGAAAAGTTTTCCACCGGAGTACCCCTTTAATGCTTAAACCCTTAGGGACCCAGCCCACTTTGACCTTAAGGACCAGGCCATTTTTTTGCACATCAGACCACTGTCACTTTAAGCATTAATAACTAAGGGATGCTTTTACCTCTCATTCTGATTCCGATAATTTTTTTTCGTGACATATTCCACTTTATGTTAGTGGTAAAATTTCATCGATACTTGCATCTTTTCTTGATGAAAAATTTCTAAATTTCAAGAAAAATTTAAAATGTTGAATTTTTTTTTACTTTGAAGCTCTCTGCTTATAAGGAAAATGGACATCCCAAATAAAGTATATATTGATTCACATATATAATATGTCTACTTTATGTTTGCATCATAAAGTTGACATGTTTTTACTTTTGGAAGACATCAGAGGGCTTTAAAGTTCAGCAGCAATTTTCCACATTTTCAAAATTGAAAATTTTCAGGGACCAGTTCAGTTTTGAAGTGGATTTGAAGGGCCTTCATATTAGAACTTCCCCATAAATGAGCCCATTATAAAAACTGGTCCTTTCAAAGTATTCAAAATGACATTCAAAAATTTTGTTAACCCTTTACGTGTTTCACAGGAATAGCAGCAAATTGAATGGCATACTATTTTGGCATACTATTTTGAAAACTACACCCCTCTAGGAAGGTAATAAGGGGTACATTGTGCCATAACACCCCACAGGTGTTTGAAGACTTTTCATTAAAGTTGGATGTGTAAATAATCTTTTTTTTTTCTCACTAAAATGCTAGTTTTCCCCCAAATTTTTTATTTTTACAGGTACAGGTGGTAATAGGAGAAAATGTCCCCCAACATTTATAACCCCATCTCTTCTGAGTATGTTTAACCACAAGAGAAAATCAGATACTTGCTCACTCCTCTAAGTGAAATTAATAAATAGGCCCTTGGAGAGGACTTAACATATGTGTATTTAGAAACTCAACCAATAAGGCATAGATATATTAAAATATGACTTTTACTTGATTCTTGTCAAAAATAACATGAATAATGTGATGAATAATAATATGAATAAGACAAAAACATAAATATCCTCAGCAAATTCTCTGGAACCGATATTGCTTGATCAATGAGAACTTGATGTCAGCTTGTTGGCTGGTTGTAGGGAGGGGAGGAGGATACAGCTGAGTACCCTAAACATTAAATGTCCCTACCTATCCTAAATACCCATGCCCTAACTAATATAAGTGTGGATGGGGAAAGGGTATAAATAAACCACTGCCAAATAAACATCAAGTGGTAATAACAAGTGTCAATTTCTCATGCTTCTTAATCCTACGCGTTTCTCCCATCTTGTATAAATGGGTTCATAAGGGTTGAAGGAGAAATTATGAACAAGAAATAGATAGTTTTTTATGATGTGCTGAAGAAAAGGTGGTAAAACATAATAGACAGATAACTAATATAGTTGTTGTCGGTCACCGTCAGTGTCAAGGTCAGTCACCAGTGGTCTTGGAAGAATATGTAATGGTGGGGGAGTCTATTGCTCATATGCAGATGAATATAAACAGTGTATTATAAACAATATATAATATGACCAAATCAAAGCTCCAACGCTTTTGAGAAATTATAGTTATCACATATATCAGATATATCAAAAATTGATAGATATGTCACAATGATGGCAACCTTATGAAATGGAGCTATGAGAGCTAATCCTACAAGGTTGAAGAAGGTTCTGGAGCTATTGTAGAGATGACCACCCCACCAATAGATGTCTTAGATAACCAAAGGATGTACATGCCATAAGGCCATGTCAAGACCATGATGAAGGAGAAATTCTCCTTACAAAAACTGGGTAGCTGAAGGGCATAAATAGATGTAGGCCAGTGAGATATAATAAAAAGCGCAGCCCTCTTTGGAAAACCAGCTGATCTGACAGATAAATGCCCATGATAGATAGGGGGCAATGTTGATGTATCAGGTATATGCGCGTGGTGACCGGCTCTTCTGAGTATGGAAATACCTCATGTGTGGACATCAAGTGCTCTGCTAGTGCACTACAATGCTCAGAAGAGCAGGAGTCACATTTGGCTTTTTTTTTGGGGGGGGGGGCATGTCGCATTTAGGAAGCCCCTATGGTGTCAGAACAGCTGTAAAATCAGCCACACCTGTGCAAATCACCAATTTAGGCCTCAAATGTACATGGTGCGCTTTCACTCCTGAGCCTTGTTGTGCGCCCGCAGATCACTTTACACCCACATATGGGGTATTTCCCTAATTTGGGGGTCTGTTCTTTGCTTTTTTCCTTCTACTGCTTGTGAAAATTAAAAGTATGGGGCAACACCAGCATGTTAGTGTAAAAATATTTTTTTTTTGCACTAACATGCTGGTGTAGACCCCAACTTTACCTTTTCATAAGGGGTAAAAGGAGAAAAAGCCCCCAAAATGGGTAACGCAATTTCTCCCGAGTACGGAAATATCTCATATGTGGCCCTAAACTATTTCCTTGAAATACGACAGGGCTCCAAAGCGAGAGAGCGCCATGCGCATTTGAGGCCTATTTTGGGGATTTGCATCACCTTAATACCCTGCGTGTTTCCCAAACAGGGTGTCTCCAGCTGTTGCAAAACTCCCAGAATGCCTTGACAGTCAGTGGCTGTTCGGCAATACTGGGAGTTGTTATTTTTCAGCAGCTGGAGGCTCCGTTTTGGAAACGCCATACAAGAGTTTTTTTATTTTTCATTGGGGGGTGGGGGGGATGACTGTGTATGGGTATGTGTATATGTAGTGTTTTACTTTTTATTTTGTGTAGGTGTATTGTAGTGTTTTTAAGGTAAATTCACATAGTGGGATTTACAGTGAGTTTCTCGCTGGGAGTTTAGCTGCGGTGGAAAATTTGTTGCAAAACTACAACTCCCAGCATGCACTAACAGACCATACATGCTGGGAGTTGTAGTTATGAAACAGCTGGAGGCACATTGGTTGCGCAACACAGAGTTTGTTACTTAACTCAGTATTTTGCAACCAGTGTGCCTCCAGCTGTTGCAAAACTAGAACTTCCAGCATGAACAGTCTCTCAGTGCAATCTGGGAGTTGTATTTTTGACACAGCTGGAGGCACACTGGTTGCGAAACACTGAGTTAGGACACAAACTCTGTTTCACAACCAATGTGTCTCCAGCTGTTGCAAAACTGCAACACTCAGCATGCATTGACAGTCGAAGGGCATGCTGAGAGTTGTAGTTTTGCAACAGCTGGAGGCACACTGCTACAACTCCCAGCATGCCCTTTGGTAGTCATAGAAAGTAGTCATGTGCCTCCTGCTGTTGCATAACTACAACCCCCAGCATGAACAGACTACCAAAGGGCATGTTGGGAGTTGTAGTTGGAACTCCAGCTGTTGCAAAACTACAACTCCCTTCAACAACAACTCCCTTTGGCTGTGCATGCTGAGAGTTGTTGCTAAGCAACAGCAGTAGGTGAATAGGCCTCACCTCCTGCTGTATCTTGCCGCCTGCACCGCCGTGACCATCGCCGCTGCTGCCACTGCCCCTGCCACCAGGACCGTCGCTCCTGAGGGGACCCCCGCCAGACCAGGGAAAGGTAGGTGACCCCTTCCGGCCCCGATCTCCACCCCAATTGCCATCCAGCAGGATAGTGATTGATCGGTCATTCCAACCGATCAATCACGAGTTGGCACGCGTGCCACCTCACTCCTGCTGGGTAAGGGGGAATGGGGCTGTCTTGGACAGCCCCATTTACCCTTTTTTTCCGGGTCACCAGAGACCCGATTGATGCGGAATCGCCATAAATCGCCGGTTTGAATTGACCGGTGATTTGCGGCGATCGCCAAAATGGGGGCGTCTCAGGACATCCCTGGGCATTTGCACGGGATGCCTGCTGATAGATATCAGCAATCATCCCGGTCCCCGGACCGAAATTCCCACGGGTGTACAGGTACTAGGAAGTACCAGGAAGCCAGGGTGTACCCATACGCCCTGGGTCCTTAACCCCTTAAGGACCCGGGGTTTTTCCATTTTTGCACTTTAGTTTTTTCCTCCTTACCTTTAAAAAAATCATAACTCTTTCAATTTTTCACCTAAAAATTCAAATGATGGCTTATTTTTTGTGCCACCATTTCTACTTTGTAATGATGTCATTTTACCCAAAAATCTAAAAAAAAATCATTGTTAGACAAAATATGTAACTTTTGGGGGCTTCCGTTTCTACACAGTACATTTTTCGGTAAAAATGACACCTTCTCTTTATTCTGTAGGTCCATACGGTTAAAATTATACCCTACTTATGTAGGTTTGATTTTGTCGTACTTCTGGAAAAAATCAAAACTACATGCAGGAAAATTTCTGTTTAAAATTGACATTTTCTGACCCTATAACTTTTTTATTTTTCTGCATATGGGGCGGTATGAGGGCTCATATTTTGCAGTTTTTAGCGGTACCATTTTTGCATTGATAGGAATTATTGGTCGCTTTTTATTAATTTTTTCATGAGATAAAAAGTGACCAAAAATGCACTATTTCTGACTTTGGAATTTTTTTGCGCGTACGCCATTGACCGTGCGGTTTAATTAAAGATATATTTTTATTATTCTGACATTTCCGCACGTGGCGATACCACATATGTTTATTTTTATTTACACTGTTTTTTTTATGGGAAAAGGGGGGTGAATCAAACTTTTATTAGGGGAGGGGTTAAATGATCTTTATTCACTTTTTTTCACTTTTTTTTGCAGTTTTATAGCTCCCATAGGGACCTATAACACTGCATACACTGATATTTTACATTGATCAGTGGTTTCTTATAAGAAACCACTGATCGATGATTCTGCCGCTTGACTGCTCATGCCTGGATCTCAGGCACTGAGCAGTCATTCGGCGATCGGACAGCGAGAAGGCAGGTAGGGATCTTCCAGCTGTCATGTAAGCTGTTCAGGATGCCGCGATTTCGCCACAGCGATCCCGAACAGCTCCCTGAGCTAACCGGCATGGTTTCACTTTCATTTTAGACGCGGCGTTCAACTTTAAACACCGCGTCTAAAGGGTTAATAGCGCGCAGCACTGCGATCAATGCCGCATGCTATTAGCCAAGGGTCCCGCCCGTTGTTAGAGGCCGGGCCCGACCCGCTATGACGCAAGGCCACGCCGTGGCCCCCCATTACAGAACGAGAGCGGACTCAGGACATACAGGTACGCCCTGGGTCCTTAACAGGTTAAGGGGTTAAAGTGACAGTAGTCAGGTGTGCAAAAAATGGCCATGTCCTTAAGGTGAAAATGGGCTGGGTCCATAACGGGTTAAGAGACTAGCTGAAGGACCTGAGCATATCTCCTATCCTATCATTATTGATGTAGGCAACACTGGTCTCTACTGAACTGTAAACCTGGAGCTCACATGACTAGTCCCACATTTGGTGCCAGAACTTCTGGAATGGTAGCCCTCCCTATGAGCTGTGTATGCTGGTCACCAATTGGACAACACAGCATATGGGAGCCATCCATGTAGTTTTATCCACATCAGCCCCTACACTTGCAGAATCTCTAAGATGACATAAATCTCACAAGATCCTGTTGCCATAGCCTTATACATGCCCCTCAGTGTACATACTAGGGTGCTGTCAGTATTATAGGGCACATTGGGCACTGAGAAACATTTGCAAAGTTGTATATGGCATGCACCAGTTGGACTATACACATAAAAACCATTCTTATATTGTTCCCACCATCATCCCCTACACATATCTCACATGATTCAGCTTTCATAGCCTTACATAGTGCTGGTGAAAGTCCCCTGGACTGAATAGGTTGGCACTGACCTATGAGATGCTTTACAATACATTTACAATATGATGTACAATACATTACTATAGATGGTATGTGAAGGGAGAATGGGTTATTGATGAACTGGTTTTGCAAAGTGCTACAGTATGTGAGTAGAAATTATATAAACATAGCAGCACAGCAAGGAAGGGCTTATACTAAGCACCAAACTGCTGCTGTTAAGATAAGAGGAAAGCCTTGATTTACCTTTCAAGAACAGTGTAGATCCTTTGGTGGAGAAAGACAAGTGTACAGATTGCTGGAACACAGTCCTGGCTAGCTTTCTCTTTTCAACATATAACTATATATAAGCTCTGTTCCTACTTCTGTCTTAAAGGGATCATCCCGCCTCAGCAGGTGATTGGCAGAGTGGCCGTTATTCCTGAAACCAGTAAACTACAATGAAAACTGTAGTCTGCTGCACATTTCATTCCAGTTCAAAAACTGGAATCAGTTGAAAAATGAGCCAACCGGAGACACTTCCTGACTCTGGGAGGCTTATTGAAATCAATGAGGTATGGCCTGCCTGCCGGATTCACAAATCCTTGATGTGAATGCACCATAATAAATATGGGCCAATGTGTTTTAGTTTTTTTTTTTTTATGTTGTAACTAATATTTATTTCTTTTTACTGTGGTTTTTTTTAAATGGGTAGTCACTACCAAAAAAAATATGATTAGATAGAAACTAGTGACACATTTTTAAGGCTGAAAAATAAAAAGACTTCCATCCAGTTCAGTCTATTATTCTATAGTGTTGAAAATACCCCATGGGGTAGATGCAATTTTTCCTACTTTTATTTCTTTTTTTCATAACATCGTTAAATGGGCACTGTCTATCAAAAACTTTATATGTGTTGCACATGTTGGTAAAATATACACTTTTCTAATATACTTCATAAAAAAATTTTATATCTCTTTAATAGAAATAATGGCTTATATAACAAGACCACTAGGAGTCCCCATACTATCCAAAACATAATCCTGTCTGGCTGCAGCGTCATCTTTTTCCCATCTGAAACACAGGCATGGACAAAGCCCAGTAAGTGAGGGGGGTATTAGCACTCCTCTGTGTTCACTCCGGTCCTGTCTATCAGACCCTTGTCCTAAAACTAGAGGATGGGGTTACAGGGCAGCTTGCTGTGACTGGATGAAGAGACCCAGCACAGCAGGCTCAGGGAGGAAGTGAATGAATGGTGAGTGAGGGCAAGAGACATTTACAACCCTCCAGAGCACAGGAAGAAAAACAAAGTGAGCACTAAAAAGAAAGGTATTTGTAAGAGAAATTCAGTTGTTAGACACATAGACATGCATACAATGATGTGTGCATGATCATTGTGTAACATACAACATTTATTTTTTCGTGTGATATGACAGGTACTCTTTCAATAGTCTCATTTTATTGAATGTGTTATTTGTTTTATGTTAATACAGTATATATTTTATTTGGTAGGGAAATATAACCAAAAATGTATAATAATTTAGCAGAAATAATATAAATAAGCATTATTTTAGTCAAAGGTTGTTTCTAACTTTACAAATAAAATGGCATTTACCTTTGACTTCTGTACAAATGAGTTGCATTTAATGTAGCACCATACACACAGCATACAAATTGGATTCTGCAAAGGTGTTATAAATTGTAAAAACCAAAATATAACCATTCACATCACATACTCTGAATTCAGACATTCAAATATTAACTGCTCCATTGTGCACAAAAGCCCTGATTTTATAGTATAGGATGGAACTATAATTTGTTGCTGATGTGGGCCTGATTTTTCAAGGCGGCATAAATTGCCATCTGTAATCACATTAGTAAGAAATTATCTAGCATTCATAGAGGTTTAAGGTTGCAAAGTAATTGTTGAAATGATCAATCTTATTCCAAAAAGAATTTAAAATCTACAATGTGCACATCCTACAGAAACAAGACTTACTTGATTTGATCCATTAAATCATTTTAATTTATAGATAATTTTTACAATTAACATGTGGGTAATTTGTAAAACTTAGCTTTTATTTATGCCAGTAAAAATAAACAAACTGAATGGGAAAAAAGTCCAGTATAGTACACATAAGTATACAGGAAACCTTTCATCAGATTTTACCATATATAACGTGTGGCAGGTAAGGGGGCTACCATCTTGCTTTATCAATTGTGTCACGGGTGATCTGATAAGTCTTACTAAGCCCCCATTATGCTTCAGATGCCACTATCAGTATTGATCACAGCATCTGAAGGGTTATTGACAGGCATCAGTGTGATTGCTGATGTCTGCCATTACTGGCAGGTCCCTGGCTGCTGATAGCAACCGGGACCCGCCATGCATAAAGCAACTGCAGCTCCTGTGGTCACTTCATGTACAGGATGTAAATAAATGTCCTGGTGCGTTAAGTACCAGGGCACCAGGACATACTTTTAAGTCCATTGGCCTTAAGGGGTTAATGGGGTACTCTGCCCCGAGACATGTTATCCCCTATCCAAAGTCTAGGAGATAACAGGTTTGATTGTGGGGGGTTCTACCGCTTGGACCCCCCACAATCTCCGTGAAGGCACTGCAGCGTTCATGAACACGGAAGCCTAGGGCTTCCATGTTCATGACGTCATGCCATGCCCCTTTCATTCATGTTTATGGGAGGGGATGTGATGGCTAGTAAACAGCCCTCATTTCCCCTCCCATAGACATGAATGGAGGGGGGCATGGCGTGACATCACAAACACAGAAGCCCCAGGCTTCCATGTTCATGAACGCCACAGCGCCCGTGCCTTTTTATTGCCCCTCTTTATCCCTCCAATGCCACTTCATTCCTCCCCTCTTGAACTCCCTGTGCCATTTCATTCCCCCTTTATCCCCCATGCCATTTCATTAATCCTTTATCCCTCTGTGCTAATTTATTCCTGCTGTGTCCTGTGGGAAATCATCCCCCCCCCCACACCCATTGTTCCACATAATTTTTACCCTTTCCTCCTCTCCCTGTCGTTCTTTTTACCTGGTCAGTAGGCTCAGGTGCAGGGGCTCTCAGCAGGTTTGATGCTCTCCTGACATCCTCTGCGCTTCCCCTCCTAAGAGGCTGTGAGCAGTGGCCTCTGCCAACAGTGACTACTGATCCTCTTGATATAACTTATCAGTGCCCACAGCCACCACTACTGCTCTCAGTAAGTGTAGCCCAGAGGACGTCAGGAGAATTTCGAACCCTCTGTGAGCCCCTGCTGGCCAGGTAAAATAAACAACAAGGGGAGGAGGGAAGGGGAAAAGTGATGTGGTGTAAGGGCTAAGGGGGGATTATTTTTTCACAGGGAGAATGAAATGGCATAGGGGGATGAAATGGCACAGGTGGGATGAAGGGTGAAAGAATTGGCACAGGGGGACGAAATGGCAGCATGGGTGGTAAAGAGGGGTGATGAATTTGCACAGAGGGTAATAAAGGGGAATGAAAAGGCATAGGGGGAGACCAAGGGAAAATGATGTGGCACAGGGAGTAATAAAGGGGGGGATGATTTGGTACAGGGGGAATAATGTAGCACGGGGGATCCCGGACCCTAACTGGGGTATTGGCTGTACCACCCTGACGGTGGCCCTGTGTACAAGGTAGGGCCAGCAAATAAGCCTAGTTGTCCACTAATGAATGTGTTTTGTCCCTTATTGTGTGTGTTTTGTCCACTACTGGGAGTGTCCACGTCCGCTATTTGCAGTGTCCCCTACTCGCAGTGTGCAAATACATTACGTCTTATGGGACTGGGAATTGGGAACTGTCCAGAGTAGATGAAAATCCCCATAACAATAGAAGCAAATGTTGCTAAAACATAACCCCTTAAGGACAATGGACGTACTCCTACACCCCAGTTTCCAAGTCCTTAAGGACCGAGGACATAGGAGTACGTCCTGTCCATTCCCGGCCCCCCACCGCTAGCCGGAGGGGAGCCGGTGCCTAATGCCTGCTGAAATCGTTCAGCAGGCATCGCGGCATATCGCCCAGGGGGGTCATTATGCCCCCCCATGTCGGCGATGGCCGCAGATCGCTGGACAATTCAGTCCAGCGATCTGCGGCGATTCCGGGTCAATCAGGTCTCCAGTGACCCGGTGACCCAGAATTACTGGCTGATCGGGGCGGTCAGAGATGGCCCCGAACAGCCATAGCCAGCAGGGGTGAGGTGGCACTGGTGCCACCTCACGATCGCCCTGATTCGTCAGACAGTTTACTGGCCGACCAATCAGGGCGCCTGCTGCGGGTGTCACTCCCGCAACCCGCTCCGCCCGTTTTCCGGAGGACATGAGCAGGAAGAAGACCCCGGGTGCTGGGGACCCCGATCCCCCGGTGGGGGCCCCAGGAGTAGCGGCGGCGAGGGACTGACCTGATGTGGCATGGAGCAGCTGCAGGAGGTGAGTGACAGCCTCCTGCTGTTGCTTAGCAACAGCTCCCAGCATGCAAAAAGGGCATGCTGGGAGCTGTAGTTATGCAACAGCAGGAGGCAGACCACCACAACTCCCAGCATTCCCTTATGGGCATGCTGGGACTTATAGTTTTGCAACAGCTGGAGGCACATTTTTTCTATGGAAAAGTGTACCTTCAGCTGTTGTATAACTACAACTCCCAGCTTGCACAATCAGCTAAAGTGCATGCTGGGAGTTGTAGTGGTGCATCTGCTGGTTGCATAACTACAACTCCCAGCATGCCTGTTGGCTGTCGGTAACTGCTGAGAGTTGTAGTTTTGCAACAGCTGAAGGCACACTGAGTTAAGTAGCAAATCAGTGTGCCTCCAGCTGTTGCATAACTACAATCCCCAGCATCCCTAGCCAAAGTAGTATGCCTCCAGCTGTTGCATAACTACAAGACCCAGCATGCCCTTCCGCTGTCCGTACATGCTGGGGGTTGTAGCTTTTGCAACAGCTGAAGGCACACTGGTTGCAAAACACTGAGTTTGTTACCAAACTCGGTGTTTCACAACCAGTGTGCCTCCAGCTGTTGCAAAACTACAACTCCCAGCATGCACTGATAGACCGTACATGCTGGGAGTTGTAGTTTTGCAACAGCTGGATGTTTCTCCCCCCCAATGTGAATGTTCAGGGTTCACTCACAGGGGCGGAGGTTTACAGTAAGTATACGGCTGCAAGTTTGAGCTGAGGCAAATTTTCTGCCGCAGCTCAAAGTGCCAGCGAGAAACTACTGTGAACCCCCCGCCCGTGCGACTGTACCCTAAAAACACTACACTACCAAAAAATAAAAAGTAAAAAACACTACATATACACATACCCCTACACAGCCCCCCTCCCCTCCCCAATAAAAATGAAAAACGTCTGGTACGCCACTGTTTCCAAAGCCGTGACCGCGATACCTGGGAACATGATGTGGCGCTACGGGATTGGTTAATTAAGTTAGGAAGTGATGTCAACAGTAGGCTATATTAGTAAGTGCACAGCGTCCCTCGCGGCATTAGCCTCTAACCCTTGACAAAGGTGATTTATCACCGAAACGTCGGGTGGGCTGGTAGTTAGTTTTAAACAGTGGAGGGATAAAAAAAAAGTGTCTAGAGCATAGGTATACTCTGCGCCTAAGCAATATAAGATTGGCACAGAGAATTATATACTACAAGCTCCATATACAAAGAGAGGAGTAATTACAACTCCCTAATACCATACCCTCCACTGATAATTTTAACCATAGTGTGAAGGGGTAATATTTTAACAAGTTAAGAATAAAGATTGTTTTTAAGGGGGGTTCTAGTGAAGGGTTTAATCCCCACGAGGGGGTAACCCCTCAAAGGTTGTTGAATTTATTTGTTTCCAAAACGGAGCCTCCAGCTGTTGCTAAACTACAACTCCCAGCATGCACTGATAGACCGTACATGCTGGGAGTTGTAGTTTTGCAACAGCTGGATGTTCCCCCCTCCCCAATGTGAATGTACAGGGTACACTCACATGGGCGGAGGTTTACAGTAAGTATCCGGTTTCAAGTTTGAGCTGCGGCAAATTTTCTGCCGCAGCTCAAACTGCCAGCGAGAAACTACTGTGAACCCCCACCCTTGCGACTGTACCCTAAAAACACTACACTACCAAAAAATAAAATAAAAAGTAAAAAACACTACATATACACATACCCCTACACAGCCCCCCTCCCCTCCCCAATAAAAAAGAAAAACGTCTGGTACGCCACTGTTTACAAAACGGAGCCTCCAGCTGTTGCAAAACAACTACTCCCAGTATTGCTAGACAGCCACTGACTGTCCAGGCATGCTGGGAGTTTTACAACAGCTGAAGGCACCCTATTTGGGAATCACTGGCGTAGAATACCCCTATGTCCACCCCACGCAAGTCCCTAATTTAGGCCTCAAATGCGCATGGTGCTCTCACTTTGGAGCCCTGTCGTCTTTCAAGGCAACAGTTTAGGGACACATATGGGGTATCGCCGTACTCGGGAGAAATTGTGTTACAAATTTTGGGGGGTATTTTCTGCTATTACCCTTTTTAAAAATGTAAACATTTGGGGAAACAAAGTATTTTAGGTAACATTTTTTTTTTTTTTTTTTTACATATGCAAAAGTCGTGAAACACCTGTAGGGTATAAAGGTCCACATTACCCCTTGTTACGTTCCCAGAGGGGTCTAGTTTCCAAAATGGTATGTCATGTGGTTTTTTTTTTTGCTGTCCTTGCACCATAGGGGCTTCCTAAAGGTGACATGCCCCCCAAAAACCATTTGTCACTCCTTCCCTTCTGAGCCCTCTACTGCGCCCGCCGAACAATTAACATAGACATATGAGGTATGTGCTTACTCGAGAGAAATTGGGTTTCAAATGCAAGTAAAAATTTTCTCTTTTTACCCCTTGCAAAAATTCAAAAATTGGGTCTACAAGAACATGCGAGTGTAAAAAATGAAGATTTAGAATTTTCTCCTTCACTTTGCTGCTATTCCTGTGAAACACCTAAAGGGTTAATACACTTACTGAATGTCATTTTGAATACTTTGGGGGGTGTAGTTTATATAATGTGGTCTTTTATGGGGTATTTATAATATGAAGACCCTTCAAATCCACTTCAAACCTGAACTGGTCCATGAAAAATAGCGAGTTTGAAAATTTTGTGAAAAATTTCAAAATTGCTGCTGAACTTTGAAGCCCTCTGGTGTCTTCCAAAAGTAAAAACTCATAAATTTTATGATGCCAACATAAAGTAGACATATTGTATATGTGAACCAAAAAAAATTTATTTTGAATATCCATTTTCCTTACAAGCAGAGAGCTTCAAAGTTAGAAAAATGCTAAATTTTCATTTTTTTCATCAAATTTGGGGATTTTTCACCCAGAAAGGATGCAAGTTACCATAATTTTACCACTAAGTTAAAGTAGAATATGTCACGAAAAAACTATCTCGGAATCAGAATGATAACTAAAAGCATTCCAGAGTTATTGATGTTTAAAGTGACAGTGGTCAGATTTGCAAAAAACGCTCTGGTCCTTAAGGTGTAAAATGGCCTGGTTCTTAAGGGGTTAAAAGATATGTGTTAAGGCTAATAATTTAGCCTGTATTTGTGGGAGGGGCGGGGATTCCCTATAAGAACCCGCGGCAGTACCTGTCTCTGACGCCGCGGGTTCGTCACGTGACTGGGGATCAGCTGACACACGAGTCAGCTGATGCACGGAAGTTCCGGTTTTCAGTGTACTGGTAAGCGGCCAGGGCCGGCCGGGGTGGCGGTGTCCGCTGCAGCCCTCTCTCCGGAGGTAAGCCGGAGCACGGAGGGCACCCTCAGTCAGCCCCGGCCCCGGTTTCTGCACGGGATCCCACGTTCCACGTCAGCCGATGTTGTGGGCAGCGGCGTTGAGGCCGGTGAGTATGCTGTCCTGGTCCCGGTTCCCGCAGCCTCGTGGAACGGCGCTCCGAGGCTTTGTTAGGAAGATGGCGTGGACTGGGAACAGGGAGCAGTCCGGCCTTCTATCTGTACTCAGCTCTGGGTTCAGCATACTGCATTTAATCTTGGGGATAGCGGAGGATCAGGGGCGGTAACAGGTTACGGTACCGCAACAGTGAAGGGTATCTGCAGCATTTCAGCAGTGCATCGTATATGTAGGGTCTGTCTCATATTGTGGGCAGCACGGCACCTAGTACGTGTATAAATCAATGGCCGGTGCCATAGCTCAGTAGGGACTTACTCAGCATTGATCCCTGCATTTTCTATTCCAGGCATTTAAGTTCGCTAGTACGAGGCACTGATTTGTCAATAGTTATGGGTTGTCATGAACAGTTTCTATGTATGTTGTTTCATTGTGAGGAGGTCCACGATCCTAGCATTTCTTTCCATCAGGCATTTGTTACGACCATTGTGAATGTCATACGTGCATAGATTCATTGTACTTAAGCTTGTAATTTACATATGCTAGTATTAATTACACTGTTCTTACGCTTGTACTGTTATATCTTACATCCGCTTGTTACTTTGATATTGTGGATAAGTGTTTGTTGCCATGATAGCATTTACAGTGGGCTTTATTCATATAGTTCGCTTGTGTATACGCACATAGTTAATTTGGTCTATACGCTCAGGGTTTCATGCTAATGTCAGTTCCTATAGTTTTCACACGTTATAGTGTTTACAGTGCATTTCTGTAGATTCATTGTAGTATCTGCAGTGCATATAGTTTCATAGTATTAGGGCACATGCGTTCCTCACTTAGTATTTATACAGCTGTTGCGGTCGGGGCATCGTATTTACCATGCCAGCAGGGAGTGGTACTCAGTAGTTGTTGCTGACATGTGTTCAGAGCTACAGCCTCACGACACATAGGTGGTGTTTACCCATTATACCTGCCACGTCTACAGGGGGATACATTGCAATTGTTGTTATTGACACGTCTTCAGTGCGACAACATTACGACACAGTGGTGGTGTACCCATTATACCTGCCCCATTTATGTGTGTGTATATATATTTATATTTGTATATAAAAAGGGAAAATCGCTTTGGGTCAGTGCTTTCTAGTTACTGTACAGTGGGACAGACATCGGATGTATAAATTCATGTGTGGTATCATACATCAGCGCTTTATGCAATTATATAGTCATACTGGACATGTGTGTTGATTAGTTGCTCTGTGCATCAGCTTATATGGTTTGTTCAGTGCACATGTTCGTTCATGCAGTTCATTCTAGTTATACGTTCCTAGGTTTTTCGCGGCACACGCTCAAAGTTTGTACATACGCCCCCTAGTTTGTCTATGTATACGGTCGTGGGTTGTTTGACTCAGTAGTTATTGCTGACATGCTTTCAGAGTAACGGCCTCATGACCATAGATGGTTTATGCCCTTCATGCCTGCCACGTCTGCAGGGAGATGCATGGCGTAGTTGTTGTTAGTGACATGTCTTCAGAATAACATAACACTATACATAGGGGGTGTATACCCATTATGCATGCCATGTCCAGGGGGGTACGTTGCATAATTGTAGTTACTGACATGTCTTCAGAACAACTTTAACACGACACATAGGCAGTGTATACCCATTATACCTGCCACGTCTGCAGGGGGGGTACGTTGCATAGTTGTTACTCACACGTCTTCAGTGCAACAATAACACGACACATAGGCAGTGTATACCCATTATACCTGCCACGTCTGCAGGGGGGGTACATGGCATAATTGTTGTTACTGACACGTCTTCAGAACAACAATAACACAACACATAGGCAGTGTAAACCCATTATACCTGCCACATCTGCAGGGGGGGTACGTTGCATAATTGTTGTTACTGACACGTCTTCAGTGCATCAATAACACGACACATAGGCAGTGTATACCCATTATACCTGCCACGTCTGCAGGGGGATACATTAGATAATTATTGTTACTGACACGCCTTTCAGAGCGACAACATTACGACACATAGGCGGTGGTATAGTTTAATTTCATGTGTTGTATTGTATATCAGTGCTTAATGCAGTTATTCAAGTCATACGGGGCATATGTGCGGATAAGTTGCTCTGTGTACCTGCTTATTTAGTTGTTTCAGTGCATATGTTCACTCAAGCAGTTCATTTTACCCATACGTTCATAAGTTGTTCGGTGCATGCACTCATTTCGTACATACGCCCATATAGTTGTCTGTGTATTACATTGGTTGAGGTTTTAAATTTTGCTGGACCAGTTACGTCTACAGCTTAATCCAGATACAACCTGACACGATTTCAGGTTGGCGGCAATGTCATTGTACGTTATGTTATTCAGCTGTTGGGTTATGCACAGGGATATAGCTTTATTTTCCATTGTTAATTGCCACGTTCATAGGTCTATTATGGGTACAATCTGGTTGGTTCAGGTTGACGGTCATATTATTAGTTACAGATTTGGTTGAGTCTTTCATTTATGTTCGGCCTGTCATGTCTACAGGTTTATTCAGTTGCAACCTGACATGACTTTTGGTTGGCGGAAACGTCATTATGCGTCCATATGTTTACTTAGCATTTGGGTTGTGCATACAGGGACTTAGCTGGGCTCTGGGTGGTTGGTTTTGTTGTCTCGGCTTTAGGTTGACGATAGTAACCATATGTTGGTTGAGTCTCATCGTCATGTTTGCTGCATCAGTGGTTTCATTGCCGGTCACGTCCACAGGTTGGTTACAGTGGTAACCTGACACAAGTTGAGGTTGGTGACTAGGTAGTCACATGTGTATACACGTTGGTAGCACTTGGAGTTGTGCATACGGGCATAGGATTGTTCTCTGAGACTTTTTTCACATCTACAGCTCACAGAGATCTGGTATACGTTCACAATGTTTTACGTCAATTTTGCATTTATCGGGTTTTGCCACTCTTATTGCATCTAGTATAATACTAACAAAGTATCTGTCAGGTATCCAGTATAGTTTACGTGGTTTAGCCTTGACGGGGGTCATTGTTTGCGTCCCATGCCATCAATCTGCCCTGAAGAGTGCACACAGAGGAAGGTTCGTAAGCCCTCCAGTCATCAGCCATGGCAGCTGGCTTAGTCAGTTGGTTAGTTGACGTTTAGGTATTCCCTAGTGTGACATCAGCACAGCTTAAAGGTCAGAGGCCACACTGTTCTTGAGTTGTCGTGGTTTCTTAAGGTTTAGGGGTATCATATTTAGATGCATGACCGTAGTTACATTAATTTGTTGGGATGCAGATAGTTACGCATTGAAATTGTGTAGCAGAAGGAGGTCATTGTCCGGTCAGGTTGTCGTCATACGGCATTTTCTCAAGTCACAAGCGATGCTCAGCCTGAGTGTTGCAAGCTTTGCTTCCGCACATCAAGGATCCAACGGGATCAGCCGCTGCCATTGTAAAGGGGGTAGCATTTATTACTACGTTGTTTGTGAAACAAATGTCAAGTACTATTATAGCGAACTGTCGGTTATATCCAGTCATTCATTAAGCATTGGGGCAGCTGCACAGACGTTACAACATGGTGTGCCAGCATATGTAGTAAGGTAATTGGGGTGTTCAGTGTTACGTGCACTGTACCCCCATTCCATAGTCAGTAATGCGCGATACATTTCAGTCACTGGTGACGTGGTTATGTGTGTATATAGCGCTCTGTTCTCATTATGAGTTTTGCCCTCTATTTTTCAGGTATACTCCTACGCGGCAGTATGTGGCATAACTCTAACTGCATAGATAGGTTACAGGATTGAGTAGGAATTATGAGCTTATGTAAGAGGTTTAGTTAGGTAGGCTCGCTATACGAATGAGCACCGACCACAAGTGTTAAGGCTAATAATTTAGCCTGTATTTGTGGGAGGGGCGGGGATTCCCTATAAGAACCCGCGGCAGTACCTGTCTCTGACGCCGCGGGTTCGTCACATCCCACCCAACCCTCCCTCAATATAATTTTCATGACTATCATTATACATCAGGGTATGCCCTCTATTTTTCAGGTATACTCCTACGCGGCAGTATGTGGCATAACTCTAACTGCATAGATAGGTTACAGGATTGAGTAGGAATTATGAGCTTAGTAAGAGGTTTAGTTAGGTAGGCTCGCTATACGAATGAGCACCGACCACAAATAACATTATACAGCAAAAGTTATGTTTTAGCAAGGTTTTCTTCTAGTGCTTTGATAAAATTGTTGCTTGTCCCTAATATGTGTCTATGGTAATATTTTGATATGTTTCTGTGAGCAAATCCCCATAGCAAACCTCTCCTGCTCCTGAGAGTTCCTGACACAGACAGAGGTGTGAGCAGAGAGCACTGTGGTCAGACTAGAAAGAACTACACAACTTACTCGGAAGTGTACAGCAGCTGAAAGGGTTAAGAATTTTTAATAGAAGTTATTTACAAATCTGTTTAACTTTCTGGCACCAGCTGATTTGAAAACATTTGTTTTTAACCGAAGTACCCCTTTAGTGCTATGAGATGACTGCATAGAGAAATGATTAACCTCTTAAAGAACCATTACTTACTTGTACATCTTGAGTCCGCACCCGTTCTATAACGCGGGGACACGAAAATTAAGACGTTTTGTTCATTGTTACATGTCTAATCATGTTCACAATGAGAAGAGAAGTCCTGCAATTGCTGACTGTACATATTCATAATTCTGAGGAGGTGTATTATTAACAATAGTGCATTGTCAGCCACCAATAATGCAGTTAATGTTACGTTCAAGTAAACTATCATAATAGGCCATAATTACTATGCTCACATCTATTTTAAAACACCAGTTGCATCATACAAAATCCCTCCATACTGGTATATTGCAAGGCAGCCTCAATGCCAGCTAAAAGAAAGAAATGTGAATTTTATGAGAAAATCAATCACTTTATTACTAGCTTCCCTGATAGTAAACAAAATAGCACGTATTAGTCAGAATGATATATTTAATGCTAAATACTTTATGTCATTAAAAAAACTAAATCAGTGCGTTCAAACCTTTTTAGCCTCAGGGCAAATGTCAATAGTTACCTTGGTGCACCCCTACCAAATATTTATATATATTTTTTTAAGCCAAAAAATTGCTAAAAACAGCACACAATACTTGTAAGTTACTATTCGCTACCAAATAGCTAGAATAAAATATAACCCTTAATCAAAAGGTATTAAAATAATGATCTATCCAGCACAATTATGTGCAACTATAAAGACACTAAGATATTGAGGTCAATGTGTTTGTAGATAGACAAATTCAGCTGATTCGCCGAATTTTCAGAAAAAATTTGGTTCGGCCCAAATTTATTTACAGTGAATCGCTATTGAAAATGGCTATTTCTGGTCTACACAGAGCCTCAATAGGGGTGTAGAACATTTTTCCTTGCTGTAACACCATAGGGGGTGTGCTGGGTTATTGAAAAATACTGTTATTCAGTATGACATGCAGATCAGAGGTGTCGCTATTAGAATCACTGTCGCTGAGCGTCACAATGACAGAGCCTGGAGGTGGCATCAGTATGAGGAGACCGTATAGTGGCTGAATGACCCAGCCTGGAGTTGGCGGAAGCATATAGTGCCTGAATGACACAGCCTGGAGGTGGTGGAAGCATGAGGAGACCATATAGCCTCAATAGGGGTGTAGAAAACTTTGCCTTGTCCTAACACGCATAGGGAGTGTACTGTGTAAGTGAAATAATACTGTTATCCAGTATAACATGCAGATTACAGGCATCGCAATTAGAATCAATGCCTCAGAGGGTCTGGATGTGGAAGCAGGGAGACCATATGGCGTCAAAATATAAGAAAATAAAGAGATTTTTATGTAATTTTTATTTAATTTAATTTGAATTTATTTAATTATTTTTGAATAACCATTCTGGTGAGCATCGAGCTGGCGGTCTTCCGCCAGACGAGATTCCACCTGTTCCAGCCCCTGCCTCTCAGTGCCCCCCTGACTGTGAAAATGCAAATGTTTCATTTAATCAGTTATGGTTCATTATTTATTATCGCTCCAAGCTGTCTCATGGGATTCTTGTGGTAATTCCACAGGTAATATATGACGATAACGACCATAGGGCCTCAGTCTTGAAAAGATTACATTGATTTATTTAAATTTATGATTTATATCAAGTTTAATGTCCCAGCGTTTACTCTGAACTAACAGCGTTCTTCTCATTTCTGTCTGTCAGTAATAGCACCCACGTATACTATAACAGTGATCTTCTCAGTGCTGCCTGTCAGTAATAGTGCCCACATTTACTATAACAGTGATCTTCTCAGTGCTATCTGTCAGTAATAGCGCCCACATATACTATAACAGTGATCTTCTCAGTGCTGCCTATCAGTAATAGCGCCTACATATACTATAACAGTGATCTCCTCAGTGCTGCCTATCAGTAATAGCGCCTACATATACTATAACAGTGATCTTCTCAGTGTTGTCTGTCAGTAATAGTGCCCAAATATACTATAACAGTGATCTTCTCAGTGCTGCCTATCAGTAATAGCGCTTACATATACTATAACAGTGAACTTCTCAGTGCTGCCTAACAGTAATAGCGCTTACATATACTATAACAGAGATCTTCTCAGTGCTGTCTGTCAGTAATAGCGCCCACATATACCATAACAGTGATCTCAGTGCTGCCTGTTAGTAATAGCGCCCACATATACTATAACAGTGATCTGCTCAGTGCTGCCTATCAGTAATTGCGCCCACCTATACTATAACAGTGATCTTCTCAGTGCTGCCTGTCAGTAAAAGTGCTCATTTAATTTTTTTACACAGTAATAATGCCCCACACTGTACAAATGCCCCTTTTGTGCCCCTAACTGTGTAACAATGCCCACCTTCATGCTCCTTACTGTTATACAGATCATGGCGCAATAAAATGAGCCCTCATGCAGCCCTGTATATGGAAAAATTAGAAATTTATAGGGGTCAGATTTTAAACAAACTTATTTTGTTAAAAAGTCTGAGTTTTTAAAAACTAGTACAATAATAGAAATGCACATAATATGGGGATCATTTAAATCGTATTGACCTACAGAAAAAAGAGAACATGGCAGTTTTACCATAAAGTGCACTGCATACAAACTAAAATCCTCCAAAATTTGCCAAATTGCAGTTTTCTTTTCAATTTCCCCACAAAATAATATATATTTTTTGTTGTGCCAATACAATTGATTGTGCAAAAAAAAAAAGAAAGAAAAAAAAAAAGCCAGATATGGGTCTTCAGATGGAAAAATATAAGTTATGGCAAAAATCTAAATCAGCTGTGTTCTCAAGGGGTTAAAATCTTAAATCCCCCTCCACCCCCCACGATATCTGCTACTGGTTCCACACTGGGTAGGCAGCGATATACTTGATTTAATTGAATGATTAAAACCCCCCTCTCCATACTTTCCCCTATTATCTTCTTTTTTATCCATTGTACAGAGCCGATACACAGCACAGACTTACTATGGATCTTCCAAGATCTGCAATGACATCATCAGGAGTCTTAGCCTATAGGAGTCATTGCAGGTCCTAGCAGATTAATAGTAAGTCTGAGTGTGATGTCTATGGTCTCCCTGCATCCCCGATAGTTTTAGGGCTATAATCACACTACTGTATTTATAAAAACGCAGCAATTTTACTCTGATTTTGTGCAAAATGCAGTAGTGTGTCCTAAAGCTTTTCAGGGGCTCCCTTTTGGATGGGGGCCCTGGGCAACTGCAACGCCGGCCCTGCCTTGCATAAATTATATTAGCATTGAGATTTATTAGGGGACCTAAGCAGAAGGATAACAACATAATCATAGTAACATAGTTTGGAAGGTTAAAAAAAAAGACAAGAGTCAATCATGTATAACCTAAAACCCTACTGTGTAGATGTTGAAGAGGAAGGAAAAACCCAATGAGGCTGATGTCAAATGCCCCATGACAGTGAAAATATACCTTCCCAACTCCAATATGGGGATCAGAATAAATCCCATTACATTTTTCCAGAAACAAATCCAGACCCCCCTTGAACTCGTTTATTGAGTCAGATATCATGACATCATGTGGCAGAGAGTTCCATAGTCTCACTGCTCTTACAGTAAAGAATCTCTGTATGTGATGATGGCAAACACTTCTTTCCTCTAGACATAGATGATGCCCCCTTGTCATGGTTACAGGACTAAGTATAAAAGATCACTAAAAAGATACCTGAACTGTCCATTCACATATTTGTACATTGTGATTAAATCACCCCTAAGACGACTTTGCAATTGAACAGACAGGACTTTTTAATCCCAAGAAAAAAAAAATGGAGGTACAATTAAAAGAAAAAAGCGGTTTGTTTTTTCGTTCAATAATTCCCCATTAAATAACATCATTGGAAAGGCTATCTTAAACACTGGTACATATAAGAACAGGACAGTGATTTGGCAGAAATAGTGGGTAATAAAACTCTAATTACTTACCAGAGAAATAAGACCATTGCAGATTTGATAAAAATAAATCTAAAAAAGATGAATCTGGAAATAATAATCAAACATGTCAAATATGGCTGTCAGGACAATTGCCTAATAGCAACCATGCTTGTGGCCATATTGCAATCAGAATCTTAAAGGGGTTATCCAGCATAAGGTGATTTTAGGACGTACCTGGCAGACAGTAACGGACATGCTTAGGAAGGATCTGCGCTTGTTTTGGGGCTAAATGGATATGTTGTGAGATTACCATAACACTGTGGCTAGCTGTTTGTGAACTAGTATTTCCTGTTTGCCTTTTTTTATTTGACTACAAATCCCACAATTCCATCTTCCTCTCTCCCACACATCAGCCACCCCACCCATTGAAACATAAATGAGCTGCATCCATTCAAATCAGTGTGGTTTTCAATCAGGGTGCCTACAGCTGTTGCAATAGTTGCAGATTGATCCCTCCACCCATTGAAGCAGACAGGCTCCCTGTCATCAGCTGACTAGTGAGTCAGATCTCGGCCACATTGCAAGCTGGGAAAAATCCTAGACAACAGTCATCTTGTATGCTGGTAAAAATAAATATTGGGGTAAAAATCACAGAAGAATTGTGAGAAAACTGTCACACCCAGGTACAGACACTATATTATGAACTACACGAACTTCACAGTCCCTGTAGCATAGTCAAATAAAAAAAAAATCCTGGAATACCCATTTAAACTAAGTATCTTAACCCCTTAAGACCACATTTTTTCATTTTTGTACTTTTGTTTTTTCTTCCTTCCCTTCAAAAAATCATAAAGCTTTCAATTTTCCACCTACAGACACATATGAGGGCTTGTTTTTTGCGCAACCAATTTTATATTGTAATTTCATCAATCATTTCACCATAAATTGCCAAAACCAGAAAACAATATTTGTGGGGCTAAATAAAATAAAAAAAAAGGCATTTTGGTAATTTTGGGGCTTCCGATTCTACATAGAGCACTTTTATGTAAAAATCACACCTTATCCTAATTCTGTAGGTCCATAAGAATAAAATTATACCCAACTTATATAGGTTTGATTTTGTTTTACTTCTGTAAAACAATTATAACTTTATGCACAAAAATTAGTAGGTTTAAAATTTTCTCTTCTGACCCCTATTACTTTTTTATTTGTGTATGGTGATGTTGGAGGGCTCATTTTTTGTGCCATGATCTGAAGTTTTTATCCGTACCATTTTTGTTTTGATGGGACTTTTTGATCGTTTTTTATAAAAAATGTAGGTTAAACAAAGAGACCAAAAATACCAATTTTGGAATTTAGTATTTTTTTTTTTTTCCGGATATGCCATTGACCGTGCGGTTTAATTAATGTCATATTTTTATAGTTTGGACATTTACGCACGCGGCCTTTAGATCCCGCTGTCAGCTTTGACAGTGGCGATCTAAAGGGTTAATAGCTGGCTGCCCAAGAATCAGCTGGGGGCCGGCCGGGATGGCGCAGGCTCAAGTCAGGAGCCCGCGCCATACATTGTTAACGGCACAAGGACATGTATACACATTCTTGGTCATTGACCAGTTAACTTAGGTGGACAAGATATTTTTGTGAATGAATTCATTTAATCTAAAAGTACTTACGTGGTCTATAGTCTATGCTTCCCATGTGGGAGGTTTTACATAAAGGAAAACTAAAAGAAAGTGGGTCCCGGAGGCATCTCAATTCACTCTGCACAGGAAAGGGTGCTCCGCGATTAATAAAACATATTCAAGATTACCATAATAGTAATCCTAAATTATTGCAATTCGCAGGCATCCAAAGAATTCCTGTGACAACTAACGGTAGTAATAAAGATGAACGTCTCATACAAAATTAAACTAGATGGATAATGAGATGCAGAGCCCTCAGTCCTCTAGGATTTAATGACTGATTTGGTTCTTTCTTGTAAATATGTATTTATATTTTTAACCTGCGGTGGTGTTACGTCACGGGTGATAGTCCCTCCCCTTTCTTCCCTCTTCCTCACCTGTTATAACACACTCCTAGGATGTAGTAAGATGTATGTGATAGTCGGAAGAAGCACCTGACAGGTGTGAAATGTTGCTACACCCCATTATGTTTGTCCTCATCGTCTCCCCATAGTTGCTGTACAGTTTGCTTGGACTATGATGCAATAAAGAAGTTTTCATTTTGCAGCGATCTGGTGAGTGTTCTGTTCATGCTCCTCCTATTTATCAGATCATTTTCTGCTTTAAGTTTCTTATTATTTATGTAGATGATGAATATTTTTTTTCTTTCTATGGCAATCGTTCTCTCTGTTGCAATTTTTGCTAGTTTTATTACTTTTTTTTTACAGAATTTATTCCTCTCCTTATGATTTTTTTTATGTTTCCCCACTACCTTCTTGTTTTAGTAGTCTGAACGCTTTTCTCTTTATCACATGCCTAACTGTTTTGGATAACCACATTGGTTTTATCCTATTTCTAGCAGGTTTATTCCTGTAGGGTATATGACATTCACAAGATCAATTCAGCTTTAAAAAATGTCCCATTTAGCCTGTGTACTTTTATTACTCAGGGCACGGTTACAATCTATGTCACTAAGGTCCTCTCTTAGTTGGTGAAAATTGGCCTTCCTGAAGTCTAATGTGTTTGGAGCCCCACTAGTAGATGTCGTAGAAGTTTTCATTTGTAGGATAAATTAAAACTTATTATGCTGTGGTCAATATTACCAAGTTGACCCCCTACCCCTACTTTGGATACTATGTCTGGCGCATTGGTTAGTATAAGGTCCAGAAGTGACCTCCCTCTTGTTGGGTCCTGCACTAGTTGGGAAAGGTAATTGACCTTTATTATTGCCATGAACTCTTTCTTTTGCTGGTCCTTCAGGTCATGTCAGGTGTTGTTAAAGTCCTTTTCTTTGCTTCACATGATCATTTTCCTTACCAATGTCCTCACGTAGAATGGGCCTAAGACAGTATTTTACACATAAGCAAACTCTTCCCCCTTTCTTACTTGTACGGTTATTTCTGAACAAAATGTAGCCCTGTAGATTAACCACCCAGTCATTGCTCACATCCAGTTATTTCTTACTTATTCCAATTACATCATAGTCTTCTTCCAACATTATTATTTTCAATTCCTCCATCATATTATTGAGGCTTCTGGCATTCATGCTTTTAATGTTTTTATTCCTATTTCCTTTCCTATTATTACTTATGACTGTTCTAACCATCCCGCTTATTGCCAATCCCCAACTCTCTATCTACACTATCTTCCCCTTCTATATTGTAGATTCCCTCCCCCACAGTTCCTAGTTTAATCACTCCTCCACCCTTCTGGCCATGTTCTCCCCTCCCCATTGAGATGCAGCCCGTCCCCACCGTAGTGCCTTTATCCAACAGCAGAGTCATCTCACTTGTTTAGCAACCTGATCTCCCACTGCACCTGTACAGGGAATATTTCAGACAATACTACCTTGGAGGTCCTTGTCTTAAGCTTGCTGCCAAAGTCCCTGAAATCATTTCTAAGGACACTCCAAACAGGGACCACTCACTCAGATCCTGTATAAAAGTCCAGGAATTAAGGAAGAGGGATTGTTAGATAGAGGCTCCTTACTAGGTACCAGCAGCATGCCAGCTTGCTCTTTGGCAATTGATCGACATGATCAACATACCCTTCTTGAAGCAGAAATTATCCTTTTCAGAACATTCTATTGACATCAATAAATTTGATTTCACAAGATTCCAAGCTGAAATTGAGGCCAAATCCACATAAAAATGTTTCTGGAATCTGTATGAATACCTAGTATGCACAGACTTCCTCATAGAAAAGTAGAGGATTTTAGAAAATTCAGCAAGTAAGTTCCACACGGTACTTTAACCCCTTAAGGACCAGGGGTTTTTCACTTTTTGCACTTTTATTGTCACGATGCCGGCTGGCAGGAGGTGGATCCTCTATGCCAGAGAGGGATTGGCGTGGACCGTGCTAGTGGACCGGTTCTAAGTCACTACTGGTTTTCACCAGAGCCCGCCGCAAAGCGGGATGGTCTTGCTGCGGCGGTAGTGACCAGGTCGTATCCACTAGCAACGGCTCAACCTCTCTGACTGCTGAAGATAGGCGCGGTACAAGGGAGTAGACAGAAGCAAGGTCGGACGTAGCAGAAGGTCAGGGCAGGCAGCAAGGATCGTAGTCAGGGGCAACGGCAGGAGGTCTGGAACACACAAGGAAACGCTTTCACTGGCACAATGGCAACAAGATCCGGCGAGGGAGTGCAGGGGAAGTGAGATATACATAGGGAGTGCACAGGTGAACACACTGATTAGAACCACTTGCGCCAATCAGCGGCGCAGTGGCCCTTTAAATCGCAGAGACCTGGCGCGCGCGCGCCCTAGGGAGCGGGGCCGCGCGCGCCGGGACAGGACCGACGGAGAGCGAGTCAGGTACGGGAGCCGGGGTGCGCATCGCGAGCGGGCGCCACCCGCATCGCGAATCGCATCCCGGCTGGAGGCGGTATCGCAGCACACCGGGTCAGTGGATCTGACCGGAGCGCTGCAGTAGCGAGAGTGTAGCGAGCGCTCCGGGGAGGAGCGGGGACCCGGAGCGCTCGGCGTAACAGTACCCCCCCCCCTTGGGTCTCCCCCTCTTCTTAGAGCCTGAGAACCTGAGGAGCAGACTTTTGTCTAGGATATTGTCCTCAGGTTCCCAGGATCTCTCTTCAGGACCACAACCCTCCCAATCGACCAAAAAAAAAGTTTTCCTTCTGACCTTCTTGGAGGCCAGTATCTCCTTTACGGAGAAGATGTCCGAGGAGCCGGAAACAGGAGTGGGAGAAACAAGTTTGGGAGAGAAACGGTTGATGATGAGTGGTTTAAGAAGAGAAACGTGAAAGGCATTAGGAATACGAAGAGAAGGAGGAAGAAGAAGTTTGTAAGAGACAGGATTAATCTGGCACAAAATTTTGAAAGGACCAAGATAGCGTGGTCCCAATTTGTAGCTAGGGACACGGAAGCGGACATATTTAGCGGAGAGCCATACCTTGTCTCCAGGAGAAAAAATGGGGGGAGCTCTTCTTTTCTTATCAGCAAACTTCTTCATGCGAGATGAAGCCTGTAAGAGAGAATTTTGGGTCTCTTTCCATATGGTGGAAAGATCACGAGATATTTCATCCACAGCGGGCAAACCAGAGGGCAAGGGAGTAGGGAGGGGGGGAAGAGGGTGACGGCCGTACACCACGAAAAATGGGGATTTGGAGGAAGATTCAGAGACTCTGAAGTTATACGAGAATTCGGCCCATGGTAGAAGATCTGCCCAGTCATCCTGGCGGGAGGAAACAAAATGCCATAAATAATCACCCAGGACCTGGTTAATTTTTTCTACTTGCCCATTGGATTGAGGATGATAGGCAGAAGAAAAGTTTAATTTAATCTTGAGTTGTTTACAGAGAGCCCTCCAGAATTTTGACACGAATTGGACGCCTCTATCCGAGACGATCTGCGTGGGCAACCCGTGAAGACGAAAAATGTGTACAAAAAATTGTTTTGCCAACTGAGGCGCTGAAGGAAGACCAGGAAGAGGGATGAAATGTGCCATCTTGGAGAATCGATCAACGACCACCCAAACAACAGTGTTGCCACGGGATGGGGGTAAGTCTGTAATAAAGTCCATACCAATCAGAGACCAAGGCTGTTCGGGGACAGGCAGAGGATGAAGAAGACCAGCGGGCTTCTGGCGAGGAGTCTTATCCCGGGCACAGACAGTGCAGGCTCGCACAAAATCCACAACATCCGTCTCCAGAGTCGTCCACCAATAGAAACGAGAGATGAGTTGCACGGATTTCTTGATGCCCGCATGACCTGCAAGATGGGAGGAGTGACCCCATTTGAGGATTCCGAGGCGTTGGCGTGGAGAGACGAAGGTCTTCCCTGGAGGAGTTTGCCTGATGGAGGCTGGAGAAGTGGAGATCAGGCAGTCAGGAGGAATGATGTGTTGCGGAGAGAGCTCTACTTCCGAGGCATCCGAGGAACGAGAGAGAGCATCGGCCCTAATGTTCTTATCGGCAGGCCGAAAGTGAATTTCAAAATTAAATCGGGCAAAGAACAGAGACCACCTGGCCTGGCGAGGATTCAGCCGTTGGGCAGACTGGAGATAGGAGAGGTTCTTGTGATCGGTGTAAATAATAACTGGAAATCTTGATCCCTCCAGCAGATGCCTCCATTCCTCAAGTGCTAATTTAATGGCTAGTAGCTCTCGATCCCCGATGGAGTAGTTCCTCTCCGCCGGAGAGAAGGTCCTAGAAAAAAAACCACAAGTAACAGCATGCCCGGAAGAATTTTTTTGTAGAAGGACCGCTCCAGCTCCTACTGAGGAGGCATCAACCTCCAATAGGAAGGGTTTAGATGGGTCAGGTCTGGAGAGCACGGGAGCCGAAGAAAAGGCAGACTTGAGCTGTTTAAAGGCGTCTTCCGCTTGAGGAGGCCATGACTTAGGATTGGCATTCTTTTTTGTTAAAGCCACGATAGGAGCCACAATGGTAGAAAAATGTGGAATAAATTGTCTGTAATAATTGGCGAACCCCAAAAAACGTTGGATAGCACGGAGTCCGGAGGGGCGTGGCCAATCTAAGACGGCAGAGAGTTTGTCTGGATCCATTTGTAGTCCCTGGCCAGAGACCAAGTATCCTAGGAAAGGAAGAGATTGACATTCAAACAGACATTTCTCCATTTTGGCATAAAGTTGATTGTCACGAAGTCTCTGAAGAACCATGCGGACATGTTGGCGGTGTTCTTCTAGGTTGGCAGAAAAAATCAGGATATCGTCCAGATACACAACAACACAGGAATATAAGAGATCACGAAAAATTTCATTAACAAAGTCTTGGAAGACGGCAGGGGCGTTGCACAGGCCAAAGGGCATGACCAGATACTCAAAGTGTCCATCTCTAGTGTTAAATGCCGTTTTCCATTCATCCCCCTCCCTGATGCGGATGAGATTATAAGCACCTCTTAAGTCCAGTTTGGTAAAGATGTGGGCACCTTGGAGGCGATCAAAGAGTTCAGAGATGAGAGGTAGGGGGTAGCGGTTCTTTACCGTGATTTTATTAAGACCACGGTAGTCAATGCAAGGACGTAGGGAGCCATCTTTTTTGGACACAAAGAAAAATCCGGCTCCGGCAGGAGAGGAGGATTTGCGGATAAAGCCCTTTTTTAAATTTTCCTGGATGTACTCAGACATAGCAAGAGTCTCTGGGGCAGAGAGAGGATAAATTCTGCCCCGGGGTGGAGTAGTGCCCGGGAGGAGGTCAATAGGACAGTCATAAGGCCTGTGAGGAGGTAGAGTCTCAGCTTGTTTTTTGCAAAAAACATCCGCAAAGTCCATATAGGCCTTAGGGAGACCGGTTACAGGGGGAACCACAGGGTCACGGCAAGGAGAACTGGGAACCGGTTTAAGGCAGTCCTTGAAACAAGAGGGACCCCAACTCTTGATCTCCCCAGTGGACCAATCCAGGGTTGGGGAATGGTGTTGAAGCCAGGGTAGTCCAAGGAGAATTTCGGAAGTGCAATTGGGGAGGACCAAAAACTCAATTTTCTCGTGATGAGGTCCGATGCACATTAGGAGGGGCTCCGTGCGGAAACGTATGGTACAGTCCAATCTTTCATTGTTAACACAATTGATGTAGAGGGGTCTGGCGAGACTGGTCACCGGGATGTTGAACCTGTTGATGAGAGAGGCCAAAATAAAATTTCCTGCAGATCCGGAATCCAAGAAGGCCATAGTAGAGAAGGAGAAGGTAGAGGCAGATATCCGCACAGGCACAGTAAGACGTGGAGAAGCAGAGTTGACATCAAGGACTGTCTCACCTTTGTGCGGAGTCAGCGTACGTCTTTCCAGGCGGGGAGGACGGATAGGACAATCCTTCAGGAAGTGTTCGGTACCGGCACAGTACAGGCAGAGATTCTCCATGCGGCGTCGTGTCCTCTCTTGAGGTGTCAGGCGAGACCGGTCGACCTGCATAGCCTCCACGGCGGGAGGCACAGGAACGGATTGCAGGGGACCAGAGGAGAGAGGAGCCGGGGAGAAAAAACGCCTCGTGCGAACAAAATCCATATCCTGGCGGAGCTCCTGACGCTTTTCGGAAAAACGCATGTCAATGCGAGTGGCTAGATGAATGAGTTCATGTAGGTTAGCAGGGATTTCTCGTGCGGCCAGAACATCTTTAATGTTGCTGGATAGGCCTTTTTTAAAGGTCGCGCAGAGGGCCTCATTATTCCAGGATAGTTCAGAAGCAAGAGTACGGAATTGTACGGCGTACTCGCCAACGGAAGAATTACCCTGGACCAAGTTCAACAGGGCAGTCTCAGCAGAAGAGGCACGGGCAGGTTCCTCAAAGACACTTCGAATTTCCGAGAAGAAGGAGTGTACAGAGGCAGTGACGGGGTCATTGCGGTCCCAGAGCGGTGTGGCCCATGACAGAGCTTTTCCAGACAGAAGGCTGACTACGAAAGCCACCTTAGACCTTTCAGTAGGAAACTGGTCCGACATCATCTCCAAGTGCAGGGAACATTGAGAAAGAAAGCCACGGCAAAATTTAGAGTCCCCATCAAATTTATCCGGCAAGGATAGTCGTAGGCCTGAAGCGGCCACTCGCTGCGGAGGAGGTGCAGGAGCTGGCGGAGGAGATGATTGCTGAAGCTGTGGTAGTAGCTGCTGTAGCATCACGGTCAGTTGAGACAGCTGGTGGCCTTGTTGCGCTATCTGTTGTGACTGCTGGGCGACCACCGTGGTGAGGTCGGCGACAACTGGCAGAGGAACTTCAGTGGGATCCATGGCCGGATCTACTGTCACGATGCCGGCTGGCAGGAGGTGGATCCTCTGTGCCAGAGAGGGATTGGCGTGGACCGTGCTAGTGGACCGGTTCTAAGTCACTACTGGTTTTCACCAGAGCCCGCCGCAAAGCGGGATGGTCTTGCTGCGGCGGTAGTGACCAGGTCGTATCCACTAGCAACGGCTCAAACTCTCTGACTGCTGAAGATAGGCGCGGTACAAGGGAGTAGACAGAAGCAAGGTCGGACGTAGCAGAAGGTCGGGGCAGGCAGCAAGGATCGTAGTCAGGGGCAACGGCAGGAGGTCTGGAACACAGGCTAGGAACACACAAGGAAACGCTTTCACTGGCACAATGGCAACAAGATCCGGCGAGGGAGTGCAGGGGAAGTGAGGTATACATAGGGAGTGCACAGGTGAACACACTGATTAGAACCACTTGCGCCAATCAGCGGCGCAGTGGCCCTTTAAATCGCAGATACCCGGCGCGCGCGCGCCCTAGGGAGCGGGGCCGCGCGCGCCGGGACAGGACCGACGGAGAGCGAGTCAGGTACGGGAGCCGGGGTGCGCATCGCGAGCGGGCGACACCCGCATCGCGAATCGCATCCCGGCTGGAGGCGGTATCGCAGCGCACCGGGTCAGTGGATCTGACCGGAGCGCTGCAGTAGCGAGAGTGTAGCGAGCGCTCCGGGGAGGAGCGGGGACCCGGAGCGCTCGGCGTAACATTCATTTTTTCCTCCTTACCTTTAAAAAATCATAACTCTTTCAATTTTGCACCTAACAATCCATATGATGACTTATTTTTGCACCACCAATTCTACTTTGTAATGACATCAGTAATTTTCCCAAAAATCTACGACGAAACAGAAAAAAAAATCATTGTGCGACAAAATTGAAGAAAAAAACAAAATTTTGTAACTTTTGGGGGCTTCTGTTTCTACACAGTAAATTTTTAGGTAAAAATTACACTTTCTCTTTATTCTGTAGGTCCATACAATTAAAATGATACCCTACTTAAAGAGGTTTGATTTTCTCGTACGTCTGGAAAAAATCATAACTACTACTATTTATCCGCGTACGGGGTGGTATGAGGTCTCATTTTTTGCGCCGTGATCTGAAGTTTTTAGCAATACCATTTTTGTATTGATCAGACTTTTTGATAGCTTTTTATTCATTTTTTCATGATATGAAACGTGACCAAAAATCCGCTATTTTGGACTTTGGATTTTTTTGGGCGTACGCCATTGACCGTGCTGTTTAATTAACGATATATTTTTATAATCCAGTTATAGGGGGTGATTCAAACTTTTATTAGGGAAGGGGTTAAATAATCTTTATTCCCTTTTTTTTCCCTTTTTTTTTTTTTGCAATGTTATAGCCCCACAGGAGCTATAACACTGCACACACTGATATTTTACATTGATCTTTGTTATTCCAAAGGATAACATAGATCAATGATTCTGCCGCTTGACTGCTCATGCCTGGATCTCAGGCACTAAGCAGTCATTCGGCAATCGGACATCCAGGAGGCAGGTAGGGGGAACCTCCTCGTGTCCTACAACTGTTCGGGATGCGGCGATTTCGCAGTGGTGATCCCGAACAGCTCCCCTGAGCTAACCGGCAGCATTTTAGTTTCACTTTAGAGGGTTATTAGAGCGCTGCACAGTGATCAGTGTCGTGCGCTATAAGCCACGGATCCTGGCCGTTGTTATAGGAACGCTGTGGCCCCACGTTATATAGAAGGGGAGCGTACTCATATTGTACAGGTACACCCTTGGTCCTTAACAGGTTAAAGGGGCACTCTGGTGGAAAAAAAAATTCTACTCAACTGTTGGCAGAAAGTTAAACAGATATGTAAATTACTTCTATATAAAAAAAATCTTAATCCATCCAGTACCTATCAGATGCTGTATTCTGCAGAGGAAGTTGTGCAGTTATTTTCTGTCTGACCACAGCGCTCTTTGCTGACACCTCTGTCTGTGTCAGTACCTGTACAGAGCAGAAGAGGTTTGCTATGGGGATTTGTTCCTGCTCTGGACAATTCCTGACATGGACAGAGGTGTCAACAGAGAACACTGTGGTCATACCAAAAAGAACTATACAACTTCCTCTAGAGCATGCAGCAGCTGTTAAGTACTGGAAGCATTGAGATTGTTAATTTAGTTCTTTTCTTCCTCACCTTTGAAAAATCATAACACTTTCAGTTTTTCACCTACAGACTCATATGAGGGCTTATTTTATGTGCTACCAATTTTACTTTGTTATGACATCAGTCATTTTACACAAAAATCTATGGCGAAACCAAAATAAAATTATTTGTGGGACAACATTTTTTTTAAACACGCCATTTTGTAACTTTTGGAGGCTTCTGTTTCTACGCAGTGAACTTTTTGATTAAAATGATACCCTAATTATATAGGTTTGATTTTGTTTTACTACTTGCAACTTTTTGCATGAAATCTGTACGTTTAAAAATGTCCTCTTCTGACCCCTATAACTTTTTTTATTTTTCTTCATATGGAGCGGTATGAGGGTTAATTTCTTGTGCCATGATCTGAAGTTTTTATCGGTAGCGTTTTTGTTTTGATGGTAATTTTTTATTTATTTTTTAAATTTTTTTTTTAGGGTATACAAAGTGACTAAAAATATGCAAAATTGGACTTTGGTATTTTTTTTACGTGTACGCCATTGACCGTGCAGTTTAATTAACATTATATTTTTATAGTTTGGACATTTACGCATGCGGAAATACCACATATGTTTGTTTAAATTGTTTATTAAATTATTTTTTTTTTTATGGGAAAAGGGGGGTGATTCAAACTTTTATAAGGGAAAGGGTTAGATCACATTTATTAACTTTTTTTTTTTTACACTTTCATAGCCCCCATAGGGGACTATAACATGGAATCTTCTGATTGCATACACTGTTCAATGCTATGCCATAGCATAGCATTGATCATTGTTATCGGCGCTCTGCTTCTCCAGCCTGGATCTCAGGATGGCGAGGAGGAAGGTAGGGACCCTCTCAGGTGATCGGGACACTGCGGTTTTACCACTGTGGTCCCGATCAGCTCAGCTGAGCAGTTGGGAAGCATTTTTTTTCCATTTTAGACGTGGTAATGAACTTTGATTGCCGCATCTAAGAGGTTAATACCAGACATCACCGCGGTCAGTTATAGCCACCGGGATTAACCTGCTATGATGCGGGGTCAGATTGTGACCCCGTGTCATAGCAGGGGAGCGGGCCTAGGGCGTACAGGTACGCACTGCATCCTTAACAGGTTAAATAGAAGTAATTTACAAATCTGTTTAACTTTTTGGCACCAGTAGATTTTAAAACATTTGTTTTCCACCGGAGTACACCCTTAAGGTTCAGAACTTAAAACTTTCCCTTCAATGGGACAGAAAAATGAAATAATTTAACCTAAGCTTCCCACCTTAAAGGGTACCTCTCATCAAAAAAACTTTTGATATATTATAGATTAATGTATGCAGAATAACTTTACAATTGCATGTTATTAAAAAATATGCTTCTTTCTATTTAATTTTCCACTTTCAAGAAATGACCACTAGGGGTCTCCCTACCAGTCCTGGCAGCAAGCATTTCAGACTCATGCTGGAGTCCTAAACACTACGAGCTGCCAGTCTGCTTTGTTCACAAAGAAGAACACTCAGAGCTGCCAGCCTGCTTTGTTCACAGCCTGTTTGACTGTGAACAAAGCAGGCTGGCAGCTCTGAGTGTTTAGGACTTCAGCATGAGTCAGAAATGCTTGCTGACAGGACTGATCGGGAAAAATACAATAGAAAGAAGCATATTTTCATTAACATGCTATTGGAAAGTTATTCAACATTCAATAATCTAAAATATATCAAAAGTTTATTTGATGAGAGGTACCCATTAACCTAATAACTTGCTCAGATGACCTCACTCAAAATAAACAAGGTCAAGTGGGCCTGGATGTTTTTCTGGAAAAATATAATATTACAGGTTATGGATACTAGATTTCTTTGGATGGAGCGTTGATCCAGAGATTTATTCTGATCGCCATATTGGGATCGGGAAGACATTTTTCCTCTGTCATTGGGCAATAGGCATCAACCTCATGGAGGGGGGGTTGCCTTTCTCTGGATCAACACAGTAGGATTTTGGGTTGAACTCGATGGACTCTTATCTTTTTTCACCCTTACAAACTATGTTACTATGTCACCATCAAGGATAATGAAAGTCCTCTCATCAATCTATATCGGTGAAATAACTACATAATTTGTGTAAACATTATTTCAAATGGAAAAAGATTATTCTCCATAGAATGTGGCAAATTATCCTGTAATGTATCCTCAACCTCAAATGGTTGTATGGGATCACAAAACTTTTGTCAATGGGCTAAGAGGGCTAAAAACTAAAAGAAGTTATACTCCCTTCCCTCACTAGACGCTACTGCAGTCTCGTTGGTGACAGATATCCTCTGGGCAACGCTTCTTGCTGAAATGGGTTTCTCCTTTAAGAATTTGTTTTTACAATAAAAGTAAAGGGCAGACTAAGTTTTAATTGTATGCAAATTATATTCATCCAGTAATACCTCAAGGCTTATAGTTGGAAAAGGACGCAAATCTAGTGTTTGGAATTATCTAAATTTACATTTTAATTGGATATTCTTTTTACCCTTTCAAATGTACTGTAAATAATCTATAATATTCTTGAATGTATCTCCAGGGACTTTCTGCAAAACAGAGATAGTTCCTATTTGTTAAACATGTTCGGTCTTTGCACCCACAAACACCTGACTGAAGTATGTAAGCATGGCACAAAGATACTAAGATCATGTCAATACAAGCTTTATCAGTACAGGAAGTTATGTATTCTAAAATGTCATAGCCAAGAGCAGCAAATGTAGGGGGAATGAAGAGAATGTATCAATGTTGGCATGGCTGAAGTGATGATCTACACAGTTTGTAGAATTTCTTTCTTTTTTTTTTTTTTTTTTTGAGTACTTGCACCTAATTTATCAAAAAGGTGCCTGCATTATGATAAATAAAAAAAATCCACAGGTGTCATGTCAACATTTTGTTAAAAGCACTTCTTTAAAGGGGTACTCTGCCCCTAGACATCTTGTCCCCTATCCTGCTGCTGGGAACCCACACAATCTCTCCTGCAGCACCTCCTGTCATCTGGTGCATGGAGCAAATTTCGCTCCATGCCTGATCACTGGCGATGCAGGGGCCAGAGGCTGGTGGCATCACAGTCCCGCCCCCTAGTGATGTCACAGCCCACCCCCTCAATGCAAGTATGTGAGAGGGGGCATGACGGCTGCTACGGCTGCTCCCATGGACTTGCATTTAGGGGGTGGGGCGTGACATCACAAGGGGAGGGCCATTACATCACAAGCTTCCGGCCCCTGCATCGCCAGTCATCAGGCATGGAGTGAGAGATTGCGGGGGTTCCCAGCAATGGGACCCCCGCGATCAGACATCTTATCCCCTATGCTTTGAATAGAGGATAAGATGTCTAGGAGGGGAGTACCCTTTAAGCAATGATGGTGTAGATTTGCACCTTATTGCTCTGATGGAAAAAGGTTCAAACGAAAAATCCTCAAAAAGCTAAGTTTAAGAAAACGTCTACCTCAAAGGCTGAAAATGCACAACCGGTGAAGTGCATCCGTCCCCCCCCCCATATTTCAAAATAAGTATAAAAAAATTTGACCGGTTGAAAGCCCAGGATTAGTATACTTGTCGTGGGGCCCTCACCAGTGTCTAAGGTTTGGGGCCCATTAGTTAATACCTTCTGCCATTTACATGCTGAGCTGACAATGTAACTCCATGGAGAGGGATATCTGCGCAGTTTCTTATCAATAGAAAAAGGAATGGGACCACTTAGGGCAGGACCCCCCTCTGCCCTAGACCATCACATGTTTTTCTAGGGTACCTCAGTGCAGAGAACTACCACACCACCCTGTTTAAGGGAATTGGTTTATCTACAGTTCCCTGCACAGTTGGGTGGACACGAGCACCACTGTACTGGGTAAAATGAGAAGGGCACTAAACAAGCACTGCACCCCTTTCTTATCAGGAACGGTACCAGTCTCAGAGGTCAGAATCAATGGCATCTCGTCCTCACTCTATAAGATGGCAATTTCTCTTTCATTTAGTTTGTTGCACTGGTTAGTCGAGATTTATGCTGATTCTATAATTGTGAAGCACAAATGCTATCTTCTGTACTACCTGTAGCGGTAAAAATCTAGTTTAGACAGTAATAATATTCTCTATGAGGGTTATCATTTATATCAAGAATATTGTGGTGATATCCTTTCTCAGCTGTGTTGATGGGCTGTTTACCAGAGGATTACAAATGTGCAAATAATGTTGTTTTTTTTTCACAGCTTGGTATAAAATTAAAAGGAAATATATTGTAACTAGGGATGAGCAAATTTTTTGAAAAATTTGATTCGGCCGATTCGCCAAATTTTCCAGAAAAATTTGGCTCGGTATGCATTTATTTGCATCAAATCTGTATTAAAAACAGCTATTTCTGGCCTACAGAGAGCCTCAATAGGGGTGTAGAATACTTTGCCTTGCTGTAACACGCATAGGGTGTGTGCTGAGTTAGTGAAATAATACTGTTATTTAGTATGACATGCAGATCAGAGGCATGGCTATTAGAATCACTGTCACAGAGCGGCCCAATGACAGAGATTGGAAGTGGCATTGGTATGAGGAGACCATATAGTGGCTGAATGACCCAACCTTGAGGTGGCAACAGCCTGATGAGACCATGAGCCTCACAATTGAAATGATTAAAGATATTTTTTAACAGTTCAATTGAAGATTTTAAATAGATGAACCTAAAACGTTTTATTTAATGTGCCAGCAGCATGAGGAGACCACATGGCAGTATAGAGACACAGCCAGGAGGTGGAGGAAGCATGAGCAGACATATAGTGGGTGAATGACAGCCTGTAGTTGGCGGCAGCATGAGGAGACCATATAGTTACTGAATAACACAGCCTGGAGTTGGCAGCAGCAAAAGCAGACCATATAGTGGCTGAATTACACGGCCTGGAGTTGGTGGCAGCATGAGGAGACCATATAGTGGCTAAATGACACAGCCTGGAGTTGGCAGCAGCATGAGGAGACCATATAGTGGCTGTAAGACACAGCCTAGGGATGGCGGAAGCATGAGGAGCCCATATAGTTGCAGATTGAGACAGTATGGAGGTGGCAGCATCATGAGGAGAACATATGGTGGCAGAATGAGACAACCTAAGGCTGGAATAAGCATAAGGAGAACATGGGGGCAGAATGAGACAGCCTGGAGGTGGCAGCAGCAGGAATCCTGAAAGTGACCTGGTGACAGAGTGGTGCGGTGGGTGGCAATACCAGTACCCGGTGACAAAGGTTGGTGAAAAAAGTAGAACTTGGCATCAGATGTGTGGCATCAGGTGGGTGGCAGGATCAGAATAGTAGCTGAGACAGGTAGGCAGAAGAAAATGGTCTCCTTTGTAAAAGTGTAATTGTGCACAAGTAAGTATTATGGATATGCATTACGTAAAACTTAACTTTTAATAATATTCTTAGGATAAAATACATGTACCCACATTTTTTTTTAAATCAAACAAAAGGAAAGGTGTGCAAAAAACACCACGTGCCACCTACACCACCAAGTATTAATGTGATGCAAAGACCTCTAAAAGGTTTAAGGGAACAAGTTATGTTCCATTGTAGCAGGTGGGGGTAAAAACTTCCCCTGTAAGGCCCTACTCTCGCATTATTAATTCCCTTCTTGGCAAGTGTTACTCGCCCTAAAAAGGGCGGCCCCAAACAGGAACCTCTCCCTATTTCCACCTGCAAACACTGCCATTTCCCAGGGTTTGTAGGTAGAAACAGTGAAAGGTTCCTGTGTGGGGCTGCCCTTTTTAAGACAAGTAACACTTTCCTCGAAAAGGTGAAAGAGAACAATGTATTGTCCATTGTAGCAGGTGGGGGTAAAAAATTCTCCTGTAAGGCCCTACACTCGCCCTATTAATTCCCTTCTTGGCAAATGTTACTCGCCCTAAAAAGGGCAGCCCCGGACAGCAAACTCTCCCTATTTCCACCTAAAAACCCTGTGAAATGGCAGTTTTTGTAGGTGGAAATAAGGAGAGGTCCCTGTGTGGAGCCACCCTTTTTAGGGCGAGTAACACTTAATGCGAGAGTGGGGCCTTACAGGGGAAGTTTTCACCCCCACCAGTTACAATGGACCATACGTTGTTCCTTTCCACCTTTTAGAGGTCTTTGCATCACATCAATACTTGTTTTTTGCACACCTTTTCTTTTGTTTGATTTAAAAAAAAATTTGGGTACATATATTTTATCCTAAGAATGATGTTAAAAGTTAGGTTTTACGTAAGTCAATCTACTCTGATGCATCAGGCATTGGTGGGTGGAAATCCTGGCTGATCCATGCCTGATTCATTTTCACAAAGGTCAGTTTCTCCACATATTTCGTGGACAGATGAGTTCTCCTTGGGGTTGCTATGGTTCCCGCTGCACTAAACACCAGGGCAGCTTTTCCAGGGCAAAGTCCAGGGCAAAGTCTGCTAGTTGCGGCCACAAATCAAGTTTGGCTGCCCAGAAGTCCAACGGATCTTCAAGGTGTGTTGGCATGGTCATGTCAAGGTATGCCACCACCTGCTGGTTCAGGTCCTGCTCTAGGTCTACCTGCTACTGATGAGTTGCTTCACTATGCGAGTGAAGAAAGCTACTCATCAGCAACTGTAGACTCAGACTGCTGATGATGGAGCTGGTACTGCTCCTGCCACCCCACCCCTCCCTAGCAGCCATGGCAGTGGAAGGTGAACACAGAGGCACCCCCGAGTCCGACCTGCCAGAGGATGGACGATGGCGCAGATAGGCATCCGCCAACTGACTGCGTAGGATGTCTCTGTAGTAGGTCAGTTTGTCCTCCCTCTAAGTGAGTGTAAAAAAAGGCCCCCATTTTGTGCAGGTAGCGAGGGTCCAATAAGGTAGAGAGCCAGAAGTCCTCCTGCTGCTGAATGTTGACAATTCGGCGGTCACTACGCAAGCAAATGAACATGCATAGCGCCATTTGTGCAAGTGACTCGGAGCGACTCCCTGCCGCCATCTCCACTGCATACTGCCATGATATGTCTGGGTCCTCTGTCTCGCCTTCCTCATAACCCTCTAGCTCCTCTAGCAGCTCCTGCTCCTCCTCTCCTGTCAGATGACTAGAAAAAACACCTATCTCACAAAGCCTAAACTGTGCTCCACTGTGCCCCTCCTCCTCCTCCAGTTCAGCCCCCACAGGGCTCATGTGGCCTTAAGATGTAGGCGCCACATCTCCAGTGCCTTGACCAGCCATCGTTTCCAACACGTGTTGTAGTAAATGAAGCAGTTTAATTACGTCATTCATAGTCTTTGGGCACTGATTTCAATATATTCATTAAATAAGCATGTATATTTTATATATCGGCATTGTGTATTTAATTTTCAGAAAATAATGGGGTTTGAGCTGTGCATGATGGGAGAATATCCCCATAGGAACTGCACAGCTCCCGGGACGTGAGTTATCAGAGAGCAGAGACAGAAAACAACAACTCAACTTCAGAAGCTAATAATTATTGGAAGGATTAAGATTTTTTAATAGAAGTAATTTACAAATCTGTTTAATTTTCCGGAGCCAGTTGAAATATAAAAAAAAAGTTTTGACCTGGAACACCCTTTTAAGACTTTAACAGGAACAAAATGGTACACCACTTAGATGTACGTATGTGGTCTGCACTTATGAGAGGAGGACAATAAGCTCCAGTACGCTACGATAAAGGTTATCACGTGCACATGGACAACTTTTATACCAGCATCCCTCTCTTCACATCCCTTGCCACCAGATCCATGTCCGCTTGTGGGACCGTGCGGAAAAGTCAGAGAGGCCTCCCTCTAAATTTTGCTAAGACACCTATTTCCAAGGGTGAGTCCCATGCCCTTACCCATGAAAACCTGTTGTTGGTCAAGTATAAGGATAAAAGGGATGTCCTTATGCTGACCACTAATCATGGTAATGGCAGCTCACCTGTCCCTGTGCGAGGTACCACAACATCAGTCCTCAAGCCCGAATGTATTCTGGACTACAATCGGTTTTTGGGGGGAAGTTGATCTCTCTGATCAAGTCCTCAAGCCATATATGGCCATGTGCAAAACACAGGTATGGTACAACAAAGTTGTGGTCTACTTGGTACAGGTTGCCATGTACAACGCTTTTGTACTGTCCCAGCACGCTGGCAACACAGGGACATTCCTCCAGTTCCAAGAAGAGGTCCTAAAGGTCCTGATCTTTGCTGACCGGGAAAGAGCAGGCCGGAGTTCCGAAGAAACTGGAGTTATAGGTGCCAGGATCGTCCCAGGCCAACACTTTCCAGGTGAAGTCCCTCACACTGGAAAGAAGGGACGAACCCAGAAAAGATGCAGAGTGTGTAACAAGAGGGGGATTCGGAAGGACACAACCACTCAATGTGACACTTGCCCCCATCATCCGGGCCTCTGCATTGAGGATTGCTTCAGGGAGTATCACACTTCCATGGAGTTCTAAATTTTCCCTTCTCATTTTAATTTTCCATAATTAGACCCCAATGTACAAAGTCCAGAGTACATTGCAAATTTGAACCCCATAAACCACTAAATTGCCCAAAATAATGTTTCATCTAAAAAAAAAACTGATAAGACCTCTGGGGGTATTTTTTCCAAAAAAATGGGTCATGGGTCATTGAGTCACTATCATTGGGGACTTTTTATGTTGCCTCAAATGCGCAGTGCTCTCTCTCCACCTGAGCGGGTTGTGCATTTGAGGCAACAGGTTAGGGATGGCCACACACATCATATTCCCAGAATGATGATTCAGAGTAATTCACATTGCAAATTTGAACCCCATAAACCACTAAATTGCCCAAAATAATGTTTCATCTAAAAAAAAACCTGATAAGACCTCTGGGGGTATTTTTTCCAAAAAAATGGGTCATGGGTCATTGAGTCACTATCATTGGGGACTTTTTATGTTGCCTCAAATGCACAGCGCTCTCTCTCCACCTGAGCGGGTTGTGCATTTGAGGCAACAGGTTAGGGATGGCCACACACATCATATTCCCAGAATGATGATTCAGAGTATAGGGTTTGGGGGCGGGCATATTTTTTTGTTTTGGCTATGCTCTGGGTCATCATTCTGGGAACATAATCTGTTTTATAATTTTATGTCCCACTGTACCCCATTTTAGTTATTTAGTGTACCCCAGTTATGTATCCCATGTAATGCCCCTTGAGGGGGAGTTCCACTGTTCTGGCTCCATAGGAGAAAGCCAAAGCTCAAGGACCCTGACTGATCTCCGGCACCTCTGAGACCGGTGTGCAAGCTGTTTACGCCAAGACATGAGGTATGTCCTTACTCCAAAGAAATGTATTACAAACTTACGGTGACATTTTCTCCTTTTACCACTTGTGAAAATGAAAAATTTGGGGTAACCCCAGCATTTTAGTGTATAAAAATCAAATTTTTCATTTTCACGTCCCACTTCATGAATATTTATCAAACACCTGTGGGGGGTTAAGGCTCACTGTACCCCTTGTTACGTTCCTTGAGGCGTGTAGTTTCCAAAATATTATGCCATGTGTTTTTTATTTTTTATTTTTTTGCTGTCCTGGCACCATAGGCGCTTCCTAAATTGGACATGACCCCCAGAAACCATTTCAGCAAAATTTGCTTTGCAAAAGCCAAATGTGACTCCTTCTCTTCTGAGCATTGTAGTGCACCAGCAGTGCACTTGACTTCCACATATATGGTGTTTCCATACTCAAAAGAGATGGGGTTATAAATTTTGGGGGGCATTTTCTCCTATTACCCCATGTAAAAATCTAAAATTTGGGGGAAAACTAGCATTTTAGTGAAAAAAAAAATCATTTACACGTCCAACTTTAACGAAAAGTCGTGAAACACCTGTGGGGTGTTAAGGCTCAATGTACCCTTTGTTATGATCCTTGAGGGGTGTAGTTTCCAAAATAGTATGCGGTGTGTTTATTTATTTATTTTTTTTTGCTGTTCTGGCACCATAGGGGTGCCTAAATGTCACATGACCCCAAAAACCATTTCAGAAAAACTTACTCTCCAAAATCCCACTGTCGCTCCTTCCCTTCTGAGCCCTTTACTGCGCCCACCGAACACTTGACATACACATATGAGGTATTTCCTTACTCAAGAGAAATTGGGTTACACATTTTAGGAAGATTTCTCTCCTTTTACCCCTTGTAAAAATTCAAATACTGGGCCTGCAAGAACATGCCAGTGTAAAAAATTAAGATTTTGAATTTTCTCCTTCAATTTGCTGCTATTCCTGTGAAACACTTAAAGGATTATCAAACCTTTTGAATGTCATTTTGAATACTTTGGGGGGTGCAGTTTTTATAATGGGGTCATTTGTGGGGTATTTCTAATATGAAGGCCCTTCAAATCCACTTCAAAGCAGAACTGGTCCCTGAAAAATTTCGATTTTGAAAATGTTGTCAAAAATTGGAAAATTGCTGCTATACTTTGAAGCCCTCTGATGTCTTCCAAAAGTAAAAACATGTCAACTTCATGATGGAAACATAAAGTAGACATATTGTATATGTGACTCAATTTATTTATATGGAATATTCATTTTCCTTATAAGCAGAGAGCTTCAAAGTTAAAAAAGAAAAAGCTAAATTTTCTATTTTTTCATCAAATTTTTGATTTTTTCACCAAGAAATGATGCAAGTATCGACAAAATTTTACCACTACCATAAAGGAGAATATGTCACGAAAAAACTCTCAGAATCAAAATGAAAGGTAAAAGCATCCAAGAGTTATTAATGCTTAAAGTGACAGTGGTCAGATGTGCAAAAAATGGCCGGGTCCTACAGTGAAAATTGGCTGGGTCATTAAGGGGTTAAAGACTGTCCTCTGCGCCCTCAGCCACAGGGAAATGCTCGCACCTAGGGTTTGTAGGTAGAGGCTTCCCTAGGTGTGAATTCCTCCTCTCCACGTTTAAATTTGACGTGTTACTAAATTGAAACCAACTTCTAGACCTCTGCCAGGTCTACCTACGTTCCTCCAGGACTTTGCAGGCATTTTCAGTGAAAAGCAAGCTGAAGTATTGTCTTCACACCGTCCCTACGATTGCCCTATAGATTTACTGCCCGTCACCACTCCTCCCAGAGGCAGAATTTACCCCTTGTCTGTTCCAGAAACCCAGGCCATGGCAGACTACATCCAAGAAAATCTTCGGAAGGGGTTTATCTGGAGGTCCTCTTCTCCTGCTGGGGCAGGGTTCTTCTTCTTTGAGAAAAAAGACGGTTCTTTGAGACCTTGTATTGACTACAGTGGGTCAAATAAAATTACTGTTAAGAACCGCTATCCACTACCTCTAATCTCGGAATTATTTGATCACCTGAGTGGTGCCAAAATCTTCTCAAAACTTGATCTGCGTGGGACATATAATTTGATTTGCATCCGTAAAGGGGACGAATGGAAGACCGCGTTTAATACCCGTGATGGACATTTCGAGTATCTTGTCATGCCCTTTGAACTCTAATGATCCAGCAGTCTTTCAGGAGTTTGTCAACAATATTTTTGGAGATCTTCTATACACCTGTGTCGTAGTCTATTTGGACGGCATACTCATCTATTCGTCCACTCCTCAATCTCATTGCTCTCATCTCCGCCACGTCTTACAGCGTCTCTGGGAAAATTGTCTCTATGCCAAACTGGAGAAATGCACTTTTGAAAAAAACAGTCTTCCGTTCTTGGGCTATATTGTTTCAAGTGAAGGTCTCCAGATGGATCCCAACAAGTTGTCCGCTGTTCTAGACTGGCCTCAGCCTTCTGGTTTGAAAGCGACCCAGCGCTTCCTTGGTTTTGCCAACTACTATCGACAATTTATACCACATTACTCTACTCTGGTAGCTCCCATTGTCTCCCTTACCAAGAAGACGGCTAATCCAAGGGTGTGGACACCAGAGGCTGAAGAAGCTTTCAAACAGTTGAAGTCCGCCTTTGCTTCTGCTCCTGTTTTATTCAGACCTGATCCAAATAAGCCCTTCTTCTTTGAATTGGATGCTTCCTCTGTAGGAGCAGGGGCAGTTTTAACACAAAAGTCTGCTAAAGGGAGAACTTTAACCTGTGGCTTTTTCTCTAAAACCTTCACCTCTGCAGAGAGAAACTATACTATCGGAGATTGCGAGCTCCTAGCCATCAAACTGGCCTTAGAAGAGTGGCGTAACCTCTTGGAAGGGTCGGTACTTCCTGTCACAATTTATTCAGACCACAAGAATCTGCTTTATCTCCAGTCAGCCCATCGTCTCAACCCACGACAGGCCCGATGGTCTTTATTTTTCTCTTGATTCCACTTCTTCATCCACTTCCGCCCTGCAAAAAAGAATGTCCGTGCTGACGCTCTCTCCAGGTCTTCAGATGTGCACGACGGTGAATCTCTTCCACAGCATATTATCCTGCTGGAGTGTCTCATTTCTACAGCACCAGCAAGTCTCCAACACCTGCCTCCTGGGAAAACTTGCATATCACCTCGTATGAAACTCCGAGTCTTGAAATGGGGACATTCTTCTCTTCAGGCTGGCCATACTGGTATTCGTAAGACCCTACAGCTCATCTCAAGACATTACTGGTGGCCAACTTTGAAAAAGGATGTTGTTGATTTTGTTTGGTCCTGCCCAGTCTGTGCCCGTGACAAGACACCCCATTCCAAGCCAGCAGGTCTGCTTCAACCCTTGCCAGTTTCTGATCTACCTTGGTCTGACATTGCCATGGATTTCATTACAGATCTTCCTTCTTTCCAAGGTAATACTGTCATATGGGTGGTAGTAGATCGTTTTTCTAAAATGGCTCATTTTGTACCGCTACCTGGTCTCCCATCAGCACCACAACTTGCCAAGCTTTTTCTCCATCATATCTTTCGTTTGCATGGACTTCCTTCCCATATTGTCTCCGACCGAGGAGTTCTGTATGTCTCTAAATTCTGGCGGGCCCTGTGTTCACATCTACAAATCAAGTTGGATTTCTCATCGGCTTACCATCCTCAATCCAATGGACCGGTCGAGAGGGTGAATCAGGTGTTGGGAGACTATCTACACCATTTTATTTCTGCCCGTCAAGATGATTGGGCCGATCTGCTACCTTGGGCTGAATTTTCCTACAACCACAAAGATTCCGATTCCTCAGGTGCTTCTTCCTTCTTTGTGGTCTATGGACTTCACCCTCGTCCTCCTCTTCCTTTGTCATCTTCTTCTGGAGTTCCTGCCGTTGATGAACAATTACGGAATTTTTCTTCCATCTGGCAAAAGACATGTCTTTCACTTCTACAGGCTACTTCTCGCATGAAAGTTCAGGCAGACAAGAAGAGTCGTCCTCCTCCTGAATATTCTCCTGGCTATCCACTAAATATATCCATTTCAAGATACCTAGTTATAAACTTGGTCCTCGTTATTTGGGTCCCTTTAAAGTCAAGAAATGGCTCAATCCTGTGGCTTATTCCCTTCATCTTCCCTCCTCTCTCCGGATCTCGAACTCCTTCCATGTTTCCCTCCTGAAACCAGCCATCTTCAACCGTTTTTGTCCAAGGGACATCTCTCCTGCTCCCATCTCTGGTACCTCAGATGTGTATGTTGTAAAAGAAATCTTGGACTCTAAGTTCGTCAGAGGAAACTGCTTTTTTCTGGTTGATTGGGATGGTTTCGGTCCGGAGGAGAGGTCTTGGGAGCCGCAGGAGAATATTCTGGACAAAGACCCACTCAAGAAATTCTTTAGCCGCAAAAGGAGGGGGAGTCCAAAAGGGGAAGCACTGTTACAACCTGCGCTCCGACCGCACATGTTGGTCGCGAGCACACTGTCCCTGCTCCCGGCGGGGCCGGGATTCAAATCATGGGACGTGCCCACATGCGAGTCCCGGCCTGTCACTTACCTCGTTCCTCTGCTGCCTCCTCCACTGTGTCTCAGCTCCAGCATGCGTGTCCCCATCTCCTAGGGTGCACGTGCTGGTGCTCTGAGATTTAAAGGGCCAGTATGCCCATAATTAGTAACGCACCTGAACAGCATGTTGTAAAGTTGCTGCATCTCCCACACACCCCTGCCGGATCTTCAGTGCTCATTGTCTAAGAGAAAGCATTCCCATAGCCTGTTTCGCCTACCCGTGTTTCCAGACCCTCCTGCTACGTTTATTGACTCCGAACCTTTGCTGCCTGCCTTGACCTTCTGCTACGTTGACTATGCCTCTGTCTCATCCTCCTGTACTTCGCCTTGCTCAGTTACCTGTGTGGTCGAGCCGTGTCGGGGTAGCGACCTGGCTGTCGCCTGCCGCAGCAAATCCATCCTGCTTTGCGACGGGCTCTGGTGAAGATCAACGGCACCTTAGACTCTGCTCCCCGATACGGTCCGAGTCATCAGCCACACAGGTAGAGGATCCACTACCAGCTCCGTGACAGCCCGCTATCAGGTGCGCAACACAGTAATCTAAAATCGCCCTATTTTGACCACCTATAACTTTTTCATTTTTCCATATATAGGGCAGTATGAGGGCTAATTTTTTGCGCCGTCATCTCTACTTTTTATCGATACCACATTTGCATATATAAAACTTTTAGATAATTTTTTATGAAATTTTTTTTTTATAAAATGTGACAAAAAAGCTGCAGTTTTGGACTTTTTAATTTTTTACATTTACGCCATTCACCGTACGGGTGAATTAACATTATATTTTGATAGTACGGACATTTACGCATGTGGCGATACCAAATATGTTTATTTAAAAAAATTACGCTTTTTGGGGGTAAAATGGGAAAAACTGACAATTTTCATTTTTATTGGCGGAGGGGATTTTTCACATTCTTTTACTTTTTAATTATTTTTACATTTTTCAACTTTTATTTTTTACTTTTTATGTCCCCATAGGGGACTATTTATAGCAATCATTTGATTGCTAAAACTGTTCAGTTCTATGTATAGGACATAGCACTGATCAGTATTATCGGTGATCTTCTGCTCTGGTCTGCTCGATCTCAGACCAGAGCAGAAGACCCCGGGAGACAGACGAAGCGAGGTGAGGGGACCTCCGGCTGCCATGCTGGATGATCGGATCGCCGCGGATCTGTATTGATCACAGCATCTGAGGGGTTAATGGCGGAGATCCACCTGATCGCGGATGTCGGCCATTACCGCCGGGTCCATCTAGCTGCTACTAGCAGCCAGAACCTGCACCGTTCTGATGCTCATGATCATACACAGGACGTACATGTACGTCCTGGTGCGGGAAGTCCCGCCAAACCAGGACGTACATTTACATCCAAGGTCGTTAAAGGGTTAAACAAAAACCTCGACCCTCACAAATGGGGGTAGTTAAGGGTTAAATTAACTATCCTATATTTTAAGTGGACATATAAGTAACATGTGACCAAGTATTATTGAAATATCTCCAGCCGTTTGGAAGTTATGCATTAACATATATTTCCCATAGACTTGTATGGGACTTTAAACAAAAGCCCTGACCCTGGCAAATGGGGGAGAGTAAGGGTTAAATTGCCTATTCTATGTTTGTTATTGACATATAAATAACATGCGTGCCAAGTTTCATGTTAATATCTTTAGCCGTTTGGAGGTGATGCTGGAATATACACACATACATACACACACACACACACACACACACTGAGTTTTATATATATATATATATATATATATATATATATATAGATTCATGGACATACACAAGACACCCCCCATGCAACAAGCAGAGCAGAAATGGCAGGAGCGTGGACCTGAGCCTCAGCCACTGTTTCACACCAGTAGATGTTTCGTCAGGGCCCCGGTGACCCCTGGTGATTGCATCTTTTGCTGATACATTTGTATTAAATGACCTTCCTCTTGAGATACAAATTATCTTAGCCTGCTTACAATGTATGCATCCTCATTTAGATCCCATTAGGTCCCTGCCAGCCTTTATTATTGTTGCTTGTGACATATATCTTTTTTTTAATTTTGTTTAGCTGCATTTTATTGATACTTCTGTAAAAAAATTATGCGCACGAATTTACAGATCTCAAAATAGCAATTTATGACATATTAGCTTTTGCCCGCGGATTCGCTCGCATTAAATTTGGGGTAACATAGATCTACTTTTTACGATCCTATAGTAATGAGTCCGCTCTGGGTAAAGTCTACGGGCATCCAAACAACCTGAATTCTTTCAACTTTGATCGCCGCGTCTAAAGAGTTAATGTCGGACATCTGCCGGAACGGCGATGTCCGGCATTAGCCATGGGTCCCGGCTGCTGATAGCAGCCGGGACCATGTGGGTATGATGTGAGCTCAGCTCCTGAGCTCGCTTCATAACCTTCTCGTGCCGCAGCACCGGGTATGCCCGGCGTTCTGCAGCAAGGGGTTAATTCATACAAACTTTGAACCCCCGTTTCACCTCTTCAGGGGTGGAATTTTAGAAAACACTAAAACACATGTTTCTTTATCTCTAATTGTTAGCCTAAAAACAAAGTTTCATGCTTCTAGCTTCAAAAATGACAGACTTCCATGCAAACTTTACACCCCCTTTTCACCCCCTTAAGGGTTGATTTTAGAAAAATCCTTTCTTATTCCTCGTCTACGTACCTGGTGTTGCCCGGTTTTTCCTTCCAATCCTTGTTGGGGAGGAAAATCTACAAAGGAGGAAGCTTTTGACTTTATATCCCATCCTCACATATTGTAGTCATATCCCAACCCCATATCCCGTCCTCATATCTCAACCTCATATCCTGTCCTTATATTCCAACCTTATATCCTGACCCCATATGCCGACCTCATATCCCGTCCTCATATCCCTTCCCAGTCCCAGGTGCTCTTCACGTCTTCCTGCTTCCTTCTTCAAATCTAATACATCTTTAAGGGCATGGGAACTTTTCCTCTTAGCCCCTGTAGTGTTTTAATACAGATCTGCTCTGCTGAAGAGAAATTCACATGATGCTTTCCTGCCGGCTGTGGTGTGAGTTTAGGAGCCATTTGTTTCCACAATTAAATAATCATAATCTATTTAACACATAATTCAGCCTGTAAACTGCTTCATTCTTTACTTTATTATCCATTATACCCAACTCAACTGACTTCAGCCTGATCATTTATGGGCATATCATTCCAGTGAGATGTACCATCTAAATGGACATGAAATATAACAGCACATCGCAGCTAATCTCAGAGCAACAAGCAGCATGTGTTATACTGTTATACACAAGGCACTGCTATTAAGGCTGAATTCAATGTAAGAAAAAAAACATATCATTACTAAAGGCCTGAGAGGTAGAAAGAGCAGCCCACTATATTGTTATTATGCCAGGGATGAGTCATTCATAAAAGAGAAGATATAATGCAAATTTTTAGTGTAAAATCTAGAATGTGTTCCAGAAATCTATAGTAGGCAATGTAAGCAGGGATACAGTGTTGTAAAGGTATAGATGTGTAGAGCATGGCATCAGAAACAGGTTTGAAATTGGCTCCATTCAGCACACTTGCCTGGTTCTGTAAATATCTCTTCACCCCCTCTCCAACTTGTTGACAGCTAGTAGTCATGGTTCCCATCCCCCAGCTCTGCTTTAGAAGCAGTGATGATGTGGTTCCCTGTAGCTGGAGCTGCTGTGCTGACCACACATCAGACTTCCTGCTCTGACTTTTCAGACTCCCAGCCCCTCGCCTCCCTCCCGGCCCCTGGCGACGTCTCGCCCGCCCCCTCGTGACGTCTCGCCCGCCCCCTCAACAAAAGTCTAGACTTTGGTAGAGGGGGCGGGCGTGACGTCGCGAAGGGGCCTGGCGTGACGTCACGCCCGGCGGCCGCGAACACGGAAGCCCGCACACAGCGTTTGGAGTAATGAACTTCCAGACGCTGTGAGCGGAGCTCCGAACTGCAGGGCAGCGCACAACCCCTTTAATTCACCTGCATCTTCCACAGGTTGTGTCCCTGCACCAAGTTGGTCAGTGAGTTATGGCTGACCACTGATCATCTAAAATGATCTTTTAATAAAATTATATTAACCCCTTAATGACCAAGGACATGTTTATTTTTGTATTATCATTTTTTTCCTTCTCTCCTTCTTAAAGCCATAACTCAATATTTCCATCTATAGAGCCATATGAGGGCTTATTTTTGAATCAAGGTCATTTTAAATTCGTGGCTGCTACAGTACATTGACTCATACAGTACCCTTTATTGGTTGCACTACTCCCAACTTTTCTTCTGCAGCTCGAGGCTCCCAGCTCCTTTTCTGTGGATCTCGGATCTTGTGCTACGGTGGCCTCGCTCTGGTGCACACCTCCCAGGAGTGCCTAGCACTGTGAAAGTGAAAGATCACTTTCTCCCACCGAACACACCGGAGCCCGTCACCATAGAACAAGAACCAGGAGCTGCAAGGGTGGAACAATACATAAGGCTAGGCATACATGAAATGGGGAGGAATGAAGTTCATTGCTCCCTATTTCAAATCAAATCCCTCCATTTCATATCCTATCACCTCCAATTCATGTTTAGGGGATTGGACATGAAATGGGAAAAATGGACATGTAATGAGTAGTGTTGAGCGGCATAGGCCATATTCGAATTCGCGAATATTCGCGAATATATGGACGAATATTCGTCATATTCGCGAATATTCGCATAGTCGTAATATTCTCCTTTTATTTTCGCATACGCGAATATTCGCATGTGCGAAAATTAACATGAGCGAAAATTCGCATGTACAAAAATTAACATATGTGAAAATTCGCATATGTGAAGAATAGCGTATACAAATTTTCGCATATGCGACAATTTGCATGCCGGTCTCACACAGTAGTATTAGAGCCTTCTTACACCACATAAGCTGGAAGAAGAGAGGGATGATCACTGTGATGTGTACTGTGAAAAAAAAAAAAAAAAAACGAATATTCGTAATTACGAATATATAGCGCTATATTCGCGAATATTCGCGAATTCGCGAATATGCGATATTCGCGAATAAAATTCGAATTGCCAATATTCGCGAGCAACACTAGTAATGAGGGGACATGGGATAAGGGGAAGGGACATGTAATGTCTCCTCCATATAAAGTAGTCTCATATTCAGGCATTTTGTTTGTTTATTCTTCTTTCAAGAGGTCTAAATGTTTGGGGAATTATTTTATGAGGGTTGACCTATAATCGAGCAAATACACTGTGTCACAAGTAGCGCTGCAGCGAGACATGCTGGCTGCGAGCACGCTCCGGCCCCGTCCTCCCGTGCTGCCTCAACCGCCGTCCGCATTGCAGGACGCGCCTGCATGCAAACGCCGGGCTCTCACTCTCATCTCCACATCTCTGTCCCCTCCACTGTTCCCTGCTGCCAGCGCGTGCACCCCCGCCTCTGGCTTCCTCAGATTTAAAGGACCAGCACACCATTGATTGGTGCTTGTCTGGTCCTGTGCCTATTTAACCCAACACTTCCTTCTTGTCCTTGCCGGATCTTTGTGCTCACTAGCTCTAGTGGAAACCAGCGGCACCTTCGACTCCGTTCCCTGGTACGGCCCACGCCATTATCCACACAGGTTCAGCAGATTCACTGCTCCACTTTCGTTTCACACTGCTCAAAAAAATAAAGGGAACACTTAAAAAACACAATGTAACTCCAAGTCAATCACACTTCTGCGAAATCACACTGTCCACTCAGGAAGAAACACTAATGGACAATCAATTTCACATGCTGTTGTGCAAATGAAACAAACAGGTGGAAATTATAGCTAATTAGTAAGACTCCCCCAATAAAGGAGTGGTTCTGCAGGTGGTGACCACAGACCACTTCTCAGTTCCTATGCTTCCTGGCTGATGTTTTGGTCACTTTTGAATGCTCGCGGTGCTTTCACTCTAGTGGTAACATGAGACTGAATCTACAACCCACACAAGAGGCTCAGGTAGTGCAGCTCATTCAGGATGGCACATCAATGCAAGCTGTGGCAAGAAGGTTTGCTGTGTTTGTCAGCGTAGTGTCCAGAGCAGAGAGGCACTACCAGGAGACAGGCCAGTACATCAGGAGAGGTGGAGGAGGCCGTAAGAGGGCAACAACCCAGCAGCAGGGTCACTACCTCTGCCTTTGTGCAAGGAGGAGCACTACCAAAGCCCTGCAAAATTACCCCCAGCAGGCCTCAAATGTGCATGTGTCCACTTAAACAGTCAGAAACAGACTCCATGAGGGTGGTACGAGGGCCTGACGTCCGCAAGTGGGGGTTGTGCTTACAGCCCAACACTGTGCAGGACGTTTGGCATTTGCCAGAGAACACCAAGATTGGCACATTCGCCACAGGCGCCCTGTGCTCTTCACAGATGAAAGCAGGTTCACACTGAGCACATGTGACAGATGTGACAGAGTCTGGAGATGCTGTGGAGAACATTCTGCTGCCTGCAACATCCTCCAGCATGACCGGTTTGGAAGTGGGTCAGTAATGGTGTGGGGTGGCATTTCTTTGGGGGGCCGCACAGTGCTTACCAGAGGTAGCCTGACTGCCATTAGGTACCGAGATGAGATCCTCAGACCCCTTGTGAGACCATATGCTGGTGCGCTTGGCCCTGGGTTCCTCCTAATGCAAGATAATGCTAGACCTCATGTGGCTGGAGTGTGTCAGCAGTTCCTGCAAGAGGAAGGCGTTGATGCTATGGACTGGCCCGCCTGTTCCCTAGACCTGAATCCGATTGAGCACATCTGGGACATCATGTCTCGCTCCATTCACCAATGCCACGTTGCACCACAGACTGTCCAGGAGTTGGCGGATACTTTAGTCCAGGTCTGGGAGGATATCCCTCAGGAGATCATCCGCCACCTCATCAGGAGCATGCCCAGGTATTTTAGGGAGGTCATGTGGACACGTGGAGGCCACACACACTACTGAGCCTCATTTTGACTTGTTTAAGGACATTACATCAAAGTTGGATCAGCCTGTAGTGTGGTTTTCCACTTTGATTTTGAGTGTGACTCCATATTCAGACCTCCATGGGTTGAAAAATTTGATTTCCATTGATAATTTTTGTGTGAATTTGTTGTCAGCACATTCAACTATGTAAAAACAAAAGTATTTCATACAATTAGTTCATTCATTCAGACTAGCATGTGTTATTAGTGTTCCCTTAATTTTTTTGAACAGTGTACAATATATTTTAATAGTTGGGACAATTCCACATGTGGTGATGTGTGACTCAAAATGTTTTTTGTTTGTTTATATTTTATATTATTTAACCATTTGTTTATATTTATAAAAGCATTTTTTATTTATATTTTACACATTTTTAGTCACTTGTGTTAACAATTATTCGATCCTTGCTCATTGTAGGCTTGTTAACCCCTTAAGGACTCAGCCCATTTTGGCCTTAAGGACTCAGACAATTTAATTTTTACGTTTTCATTTTTTCCTCCTCGCCTTCTAAAAATCATAACTCTTTTATATTTTCATCCACAGACTAGTATGGGGGCTTGTTTTTTGCGCGACCAGTTGTCCTTTGTAATGACATCACTCATTATATCATAAAATGTATGGCACAACCAAAAAACACTATTTTTGTGGGGAAATTAAAACGAAAAACGCAATTTTGCTAATTTTGGAAGGTTTTGTTTTCACGCCGTACAATTTATGGTAAAAATGACATGTGTTCTTTATTCTGAGGGTCAATACGATTAAAATGATACCCATTATTATATACTTTTATATTATTGTTGCGCTTAAAAAAAATCACAAACTTTTAAACCAAATTAGTACGTTTATAATCCCTTTATTTTGATGACCTCTAACTTTTTTATTTTTCCATATAAGTGGCGGTATGGGGGCTCATTTTTTGCGCCATGATCTGTACTTTTTTTTGATACCACATTTGCATATAAAAAACTTTTAATATATTTTTTATAATTTTTTTTTTATAAAATGTATTAAAAAAGTAGGAATTTTGGACTTTTTTAATTTTTTTTCATTCACGCCGTTCACCGTAGGGGATCATTAACATTTTATTTTAATAGTTCGGACATTTACGCACGCGGCGATACCAAATATGTCTATAAAAAATGTTTTTTACGCTTTTTGGGGGTAAAATAGGAAAAAACTGACGTTTTACTTTTTTATTGGGGGAGGGGATTTTTCACTTTTTTTTTTACTTTTACTTTTACATTTTTTTTTCATTTTTTTTTTACACTTGAATAGTCCCCATAGGGGACTATTCATAGCAATACCATGATTGCTAATACTGATCTGTTCTATGTATAGGACATAGAACAGATCAGTATTATCGGTCATCTCCTGCTCTGGTCTGCTCGATCACAGACCAGAGCAGGAGACGCCGGGAGCCGCACGGAGGAAGGAGAGGGGACCTCCGTGCGGCGTTATGAATGATCGGATCCCCGCAGCAGCGCTGCGGGCGATCCGATCGTTCATTTAAATCGCGAACTGCCGCAGATGCCGGGATCTGTATTGATCCCGGCACCTGAGGGGTTAATGGCGGACGCCCGCGAGATTGCGGGCGTCGGCCATTGCCGGCGGGTCCCTGGCTGCGATCAGCAGCCGGGATCAGCCGCGCATGACACGCGCATCGCTCCGATGCCCGCGGTTATGCTTAGGACGTAAATGTACGTCCTGGTGCGTTAAGTACCACCTCACCAGGACGTACATTTACGTCCTGCGTCCTTAAGGGGTTAAGAGGCCAGAGGTTGACAGCCCTGTCTTTATGAATGTTCATACTGGGAAGGCTGTCAATCATTTAGGCAGCCCACCCTCCAAAATGTACAATGATAAAAATTTAAGCAGAATTTTATTCAAGATATAAGGCATGTCCTCATTTTTTTATATTCTAAAACCAACAAACATTATTCTAAGATATTTACAATAAGCAAGAAAAAAGAAAAAAAAACACTGCATTTTCCTGGCTTTTTTCCTGGTGTTTTATTTGGCAAAAATGCAAATATTATTTAAAAGTAAACAGTAAAATGTGTACATAGCTATAAAGACTTTGGCAACTTTGTGTTTTATGGATTAGTGGTGTTTTCATTTTTTTAATCTGAATAGAGCATGGATATTACATTTTTCCGAATATTTCAGTATAAAGGCTTCTCGTCAGAACTTTTAAAAAAACATCTGTACAAAATAAAGCAAATTAAATGACCCCATTGAATATGCATGCAACAAATGGAAGCAGCTGCCTCATTTATTATGTTTGCCTGCTATTTATTTTTCTCAATGTGCTTTTTATCTAGTAGTTTAAACTACAAATTCTGTGGTACTAGTATTAGTAGTAATAGTTGAAGGGCAAATTCCGTCTACTGTCTCTTCACAGGTTTGTAAGAAACATATGATCACATAAAGACTACCCCACAAAACAGCCAAATGGATTAAAGCAACCCTTCAGTCTCCCCCAGAATAAAAGTGTCCGTATGTTATCAATAACTCTCAGCCGAATGTTATTTCTCCCGACTTCTCCATACAAATGAATGCTCTACATGTTTCCTCCATGACAGGGGTAAGCTGTAGCCATCTTAGAATAAAATGGCTGGGTGGTGAAAACTTTGTATACCTGGCCCTTCTCTCCATTAACATCATCTGTCAGTGGAGTTGGGAGGCCACATGCACCTGAGACCAGACAGACAGTTGACCGAACCCTCCGGTGGCTTTGGTATTCTCCAGTTATATTTCATTTTACCATCCAGCTGTCAGCGGTGTCTTTACATTGGACCTTATTGCTTATAGTTATAAATAAGTGTCTCTGAATCATAAACCTGCGCTACCTTTCATTTTATTTTTACACTAGCTGAGTACCCGGCATTGCCCGGTTTTTCCTTCCTGATCCTTGTTGGGGAGGAAAATCAACAAAGGAGGAAGCTTTTGACTTATCCTCATATATTGTTGTCATATCCCAACCCCATATCCGTCCCTATATCCGTCCTCATATCTGAACCTCATATCCTGTCCTCATATCCTGACCTCATATCCGTCCTTATATCCCGTCCTCATATCTCGACCGCATATCTTGACCTCCTATCCCGACCTCCTATCCTGACCTCCTATCCTGTCCTTATATCCCGACCTCATATCTCATCCTCATATCCTGACCTCATATCCCGTCCTCATAGCCCGACCTCCTTTCTTGACCTCATATCCCGTCCTCATATCCCGTCCACATATCCCGTCCTCATATCCCAACCTCATATCCCGTCATCATATCCCGACCTCATGTTCCGTCCTCATATCCCGACCTCATATCCCGTCCTCATATGCTGTCCTCATATGCTGTCCTCATATCCCGTCCTTATGTCCCATCATCATATCCTGTCCTCAGGTGGGACTGATTTGTGATGAAGATATTATAAGCTGAAAATAGAAGGGGATGCGGCTTTGTGGGACTGGGGGCGTGATTTGCAAGCCAGACCGATGCACAAAAAGGTATATAATAAAAGGGTGGGGCTTAAACAATGGGCGTGTCTTTGTGAGATGGGGTGTGGCTTGCAAGGTGGACTGACACATTTACCAGGAGATGCAGAGTGGAGCTTGTGGAGTAAGGTACTGGAAGTCCCATATACTTGCATGGGACTTGAAACAAAAAATGATCTTTTATATAAGCGTGTAGGTAAGGGTTAATTTAACTATCATATATTTTTATTTGACGTATAAGTAATATGTGTACCAGGTATTATTGAAATATCTCCAGCCGTTTGGAAGTTATGCAGTAACATATATTTCCCATAGACTTGTATGGGACTTTAAAAAAAACTCTACCCTGGCAAATGGGGGTGAGTAAGGGTTAAATTACCTATCCTATGTTTGCTGTTGACATATAAGTAACATGTGTGCCAAGTTTTATGTTAATTTCTTTGGCCGTTTGGACGTGATGCTGGAACATACACACACACACATTGAATTTTATGTATATACCAGCTGAGTACCCGGCGTTGCCCATTTTTTCCTTCCTAATCCTTGTTGTGAAGGAAAATCAACAAAGGAAGCTTTTGACTTCATATCCCGTCCTCATATATTGTTGTCATATCCCAACCCCATATCCCATCCTCATATCCCGACCTCCTATCCCAACCTCCTATCCTGTCCTCCTATCTCCACCTCCTATCCCGTCCTCACATCGCGTCCTCACATCCTGTCCTCCTATCTCGACCTCTTATCCCGACCTCCTATACCGTCCTCACATCCCGTCCTCCTATCTCGACCTCCTATCCCGACCTCCTATCCCATCCTCCTTTCCCTTCATTCATATCTTGACCTCCTATCCTGACCTCCTATCTCTTACTCCTATCTCAACCTCCTATCCCGACCTCCTATACCGTCCTCCTATCCCGTCCTCCTATCTCGACCTCCAATCTCGACCTCCTATCTCCACCTCCTATCCCCACCTCCTATCCCCACCTCCTATCCCCACCTCCTATCCCGACCTCCTATCCCGACCTCCTATCCCGACCTCCTATCCCGACCTCCTATCTTTCCCGTCCTCCTATCTCGACCTTCTATCTCTACCGCATATCCCGACCTCCTATCCCGACCTCATATCCCATCCTTAGATCCCGTCCCGTAATATGTGTACCAGGTACTGAAATATCTCCAGCCGTACGGAAGTTATGTGGGAGCATACATTTCCAATTGATTTGAATGGGACTTTAAACAAAAACTCTGACTCTGGCAAATGGGGGGTGAGTAAGGGTTAAATCACCTATCCTATGTTTGTTGTTGACATATAAGTAACATGTGTGCCAAGTTTCATGTTAATATCTTTAGCCATTTGGAGGTGAAGCTGGAACATACACACACACATACACACACACATTGGCCCACATTTATCATTGTAAGTGTAAGTGAAGCATTTTTTTTACACCTTTTTTTTGTGTGCTGGTAATGTGTAGGAACACCAAATTTATTAAATGGTCAAAGAGCCTTTGATACATTTTGTGCAGGTCACATTTTCTGAAATTTCTGTCTTCACATACACCAAAAAGCTACACCATGTCTGGGCTGGTGTAGTTTTAGAGAATTTTCAGTGGCTTTGTGCCTTTTTTTGCTCCTTTTTACCAAAAAAATCCCTTCCATATCATGTCTATTGCCAAAATCAGTGGATTGCAACTCAAAATCAGTGGATTGCAACTCAAAATCAGCAGAAATGGGTAAATAAAAAGGGGCAAAAAAAGGCGCAAAAAACCCTGCTTGCTCCTTTTTTGTCCCTTTTTTTAGACACAAAAAACTGTCTAAAGACAATGATAAATGTGGGCCATTGAGTTTTATTTACATAGATAGATTTTTATGACTCAGGAAGATTTGCAGGAAGATTTGTTCATTTGCCAACACAATTTTCCACACCACGTAGCATATATGGACACATACTCTGTATAAGTACTTCTCCAATTTGGAGCAGTTGCTTAATGTTTTTACATTTATTACAATTAAGTTCTACATAAAAAAGTGCATTTATGGTAAAAATCTATGTATTTGTAGAACATTGCCCTCTGCATAATCTGTGCAACCAGGTGATTTAGATATCATGTCACAATTATATACCCAATGAAACCCATAGTGGATCTAATACATCTGTGCAAATATAGTCAGGTGTGGATAATCCTAAATCCTCCCTGGAAACATGGTGCTGAGGATCTGCACTTATCTACCCAGGTATCCAATAGTAATCAATACCAATAACTTCTATCTTATTATTAACTTAGGCTGCTTCTTGATGAACGGTGCTTAAAGAGGTTATCCGGCTAAAGACATCTTATCCCCTATATAGGGGACATGATGTCTGATTGCGAAGGGTCCAGCAACTCACCGCCACCATCACTCAGTAAATAGCTGCCGCCATGGATTTCCGGGATCTTGCGGGAAGCTCAAAGGCTACAAACCAGAGAGTTTAGTGCAATCAGCACTTCCGGCCCCAACTAAACTAAGGGTCTATTCACATGGCAGAATTTCCGTTTGCGGAATTCAGCTTGCGGAATTCCGCCTCAAATTAAAGCCCATAGACTTCTATGTGTTGTGTTGTTTTGTGTTTTAAACAACAAAAAAAACACAAAAGAAATCTCTGAAGAGTGCCTGGGTACATAAAATGAAAAATAGAAAACCCTTTGGGGATGACCTCCCCCCAAAACTCGATTTTATTTATGTTACTTAAAAAAAATTTTTAACCATGTGATATAAGACAACAGTTGTGATTAAAACCACAGTCTCTGAACTGAATACAATAATTGATGGTAACCTATAATTATTGTTTATGGTATGTAAAATGTAACTTTTCACTTAACTTAGACGTTATCTGACCTATTCAGTTATTTGGAGTGCTGATTAAAAGACACCGGCTAGCCCCCCAACATTTCACAAAACAAGTTAGCTTTTTTAAGGGCTTGAGGGTTTTCCCTTGTAAGCCACAACTTGACATAGATTACACAAAGTTTTGCTTATCTCTTTTGAACAGCAGCTGTGAATGATAATAGCTCTGCTGCTCCTGGTTTTGAAGTAACATTAGCAGTATTCATGAGGTCAGGCCACTATTATAGCATTGCAGGTCTTCTGAGGTCTCCAGCCTGTGTTATACTGGAATAGTGCAGATTTCCAACTTACAGAGTACCTCCCATGATCTTGTAAAATTTTATAATCCGCCCAATTCACTGCGGATTAACCACCCCCTGCCTAAATTTTATAATTTTTTTGTGTTTTACCTTGATATTGCTCTGTATTTTCTGCTCAGTCTCATTTAGATTCACAGACTGGGAAGGGGCGTTCCCCAGCAAGTGTGATATCATCTGAAGTCATACAGGGGAGAACTTCCTCTCTCACTCTGCTACACACAGCCCAGAGCAGTTCGATGTGAGATAAGCTATGATTGGCAAAGGCTGCACACACCCCCCTCAGCATCCAGACTGCATTTCCTGATTTTGGACTTATGCCAGGCTAGCAGGAGTCCAAAGTCTGTGCAAGAGATAGGGGGAAATGTGCTCTGGGCAAGTAGGGAGACACCTAGTAGCAGCTTTTTTAAACACAAATAAAACATAGCAAACTTTATTTTTTTAAACAAAGTACACTAGAGAGATTTTTTATTTACCATAAGAAGTGCAATAGCAAAAATTAGTTTGAATGAGAGTGCCCATTTAAAGTTTGAAATACTTGCATGCAAGTTGTGGGAATATATTTTCAGAGGGGAAAAAAAGCTATGGGGGGATTTATTAAGATTGACATTTCCTATGCAGGTCTTGGCAAAAGGTAAAGGTCACTGGAAAACAATGAGTCAAATTTAGTAAATTTAAATCTACATTCAGGCATAATTCACAACAGTTTCTGACGTAAGTCATAGTAAATTTGCAATTTCGAGGAGTCCCACAAACCATCAAAAGAAAGGACATTTTGGAACACCAAAAAGCATAAGCCTTCATAAATCCCTCCCCAATATCTGTGATTATTATTTACAAGTTTCCAAGCAGCAATAAAAGAAACCAAACTTCATTCACCTTGTCTCATTATTTGTCAGAATTTGGCCTTATGTAAGAACTTTTCTTGTTTTTTGTAAGAAAACATAATGTTACTCTGATACACACAGCCTACAAGCAACGTACTCTGATTAAAGCCTAAAGCAACATGTCGGTTTTACAAAAAATATAAAATGGTATTTTAACAGCTTACATTAAGAAGCACTAAAGTAAGGTTTGTGAATGTTTCTATTACCACTTCTTTCCCGAGAAGAGAAACTTCAAGGACAATCTGTGGATACACAAATAAAGTCTTCTTTTCTTTATTGTATAAAAGCTGTAGTTACAATGAATATTTCTGTATGCGGCAATGCTGAACAAATAGAAAAAATGATTTCATATAGTCATCCGTGAAGTGTCCTCATATTTGTACCACTAGCCTATAAGTAGCAGTTATTCACCCTAGCAGCTTTTTCCTTCTGTTTTCATTCTTTTTTTGTACTGGTATACATTATGTTGTACCCATTTTGTTCACTTCTTACAAGGTTTTAGAAAACCATTCATTTAGACTGTTTATCTGCTCTGTTGTTTATGTGTACCAATTCTATTGTTTAAGCATAGAGGTTCTGAGGAGAGGTTGAGAATTTTAGGCCTTTATAACCTGTTCAAAAATAACCAAAATCTAACTTACAGTAGGCCAACTAGAACTAAATATATTGATCTAAAAATGACTGTTTTATGCAACATACAGTATTGTGCAAATGTTTTAGGCAGGCGTGAAAACAATTTTGCAAAGTAAGAACGCTTTCAAAAATAAAAGTGTTCATAGTTTTTTTTTTTCATTAATTCACAAAATACAAAGTGAATGAACAGAAGAGAAATCCAAATCAAATATATATTTGGTGTGACCGCGCTTTGCCTTCAAAACAGTATCAATTCTTCTAGGTACACTTACACATAAATTTGGTAGGGACTTGGCAGAGAGGTTGTTTCCAACATTTTTGATAACTAACCTCAGATCTGTTATGATGTTAAGTTCCGGGTTCTATTGGGGCCATATCAAAACTCCCATGACTCTGTGTTCTCCTTTATGAAGAAAATAGTTTTAAATGACATTGGTTGTTTGTTTGGGGTCATTGTCTTGTTACAGAATGAAAATGGGGGCACCTCCATGATGGTATTGCATGATAGAAGTATCTGTCTGTATTTTTTTGCATTGAGGAAACCATTATGTCTGACAAAACCCCAACTCCATTTGCTGAAATTCTGCCCCAAACTTGCAAGGAGCTTTCACCAGGATTCACTGGTGCTTGCAGACACGTATTATTCTACAACTCCCATGCCTTCGGTAACAAACTTTCTTCTATTACAGTCAAATATTTCAAATTGGACTTATTGGGGGAGATTCTCAAATAATTTTGCACCCCAAAAAGAAATTTTGCGTCAAAATTTTGGCGCAAAAAGTATCGACCGCATTTTCAAAGAGCTTTGTGCCGTGTTTTACACTGTTCATGTCAGTTTTGTAAAAGTGGGCATGTCCAAGTATATTGTCTGCTTTGCATGATATTTTCAAAGGGGTGAGAGTCCAGTTTACATCAAAAATTTCACACCAGCTTTTTAGAAATCGTTGTAGTTTTATTGTTTTGTTTTTTTTTCTTTGTTTTTTGGGGAAAAGGTGTTATTTAAGTAATCATTAATAAAGAAATAATTGCTATTGAAAAATGTTATTATATATATATATCCGGCACAGAACTGTAGTATGCAGTTAAGAACTCAGAACTTTATTTCAGCATAACGCAGTACACAGGAGCTGACGCGTTTCGCACCGGAGTGCTTAGTCGTAGGTAACAGGTAACCACAATGAACGTCTTAAAATACACAAGATAGCGGTCACATGACCACACACATCATAGTAAAATCGTTCTCATACAACACATGGTGCTGGAGTATCGGATTGGGAAACACACATTTTTTAAGCCATGTTCACACCTGGGTACGCCCAAAATGCTTGTTGTTATAATAGACTTTCTCTAAATACAGTGTAAACATTTAAATCATAGGTTAATAACCTATTTTGAGAATAGCCAGGTAGAGACACTCATCTGCAAGAACAGTAACCTGAATATTATATTTTTTGTTTTTTATTTATTAATTTTTAATTATTAATTTGTATATGTACCATTCATTAATAATTAAAAATTAATAAATAAAAAACAAAAAATATAATATTCAGGTTACTGTTCTTGCAGATGAGTGTCTCTACCTGGCTATTCTCAAAATAAGTTATTAACCTATGATGTAAATGTTTACACTGTATTTAGAGAAAGTCTATTATAACAACAAACGTTTTGGGCGTACCCAGGTGTGAACATGGCTTAAAAAATTTGTGTTTCCCAATCCGATACTCCAGCACCATGTCTTGTATGAGAACGATTTTACTATGATGTGTGTGGTCATGTGACCGCTATCTTGTGTATTTTAAGTCGTTCATTGTGGTTACCTGTTACCTACGACTAAGCACTCCGGTGCGAAACGCGTCAGGCTCCTGTGTACTGCGTTATGCTGAAATAAAGTTCTGAGTTCTTAACTGCATACTACAGTTCTGTGCCGGACTATCTTCTTTGTTGCAAATTGTGAGAGCCGGAGGCGGTACCGGTGTGTCCGCAGCACGGACTAAGGAGCAGTTGCTGGTGTGGTGAGCAGTAATCCATTGTTGTGCATATATATATATATATATATATATATATATATATATATATAGGGGAATATGCAAAGCAGCTCATTACACAACCTTTTCAGGTAGTGTTCCCTGGTATCAGCTTAGCTCCTGTTAAGGAATATAAAAAGCTGAACGGGAGTTATGCCAAGCCAGACTACTCCCCAAAAGGGAAGTTTCAACCCATCTGCAGACAGCTGTTTCAGGGGTTTTGCCCCTCGTCATTACAGAGCAGGGTGATCTGGCTTGGCTGTGGTGAGAGGCCTGAGGCTTTAAACAGGGTCAGTACTTTCCTCAGGGAGAGGACACCTCTTCAGGTGTAACGGAGATTCAGGTTAGGCCATTTAGCACTCTGCAGGCATTCTGGGTAGAGGAATATGCAAAGCAGCTCATTACACAACCTTTTCAGGTAGTGTTCCCTGGTACCAGCTTAGCTCCTGTTAAGTACTGACGAGGGGCAAAAACCCCGAAACAGCTGTCTGCAGATGGGTCGAAACTTCCCTTTTGGGGAGTAGTCTGGCTTGGCATAACTCCCGTTCAGCTTTTTATATTCCTTAACAGGAGCTAAGCTGATACCAGGGAACACTACCTGAAAAGGTTGTGTAATGAGCTGCTTTGCATATTCCCCTACCCAGAATGCCTGCGGAGTGCTAAATGGCCTAACCTGAATCTCCGTTACACCTGAAGAGGTGTCCTCTCCCTGAGGAAAGTACTGACCCTATATATATATATATATATATATATATATATATATATATATATATATATATCTCATTTTATTTTATTTATTTTTTCTTGGTCACTGCACCTGCACACACATTTAAGCTCAGAAATGATTTATTTATACAGCTATCGCTTGTCTGGGCACTAGTAACCATGGAATATTTTGTGAGATGTAAAATTGGGTGCAAGAATCTGCAATTTTGGCACCAAGCTCAGCAAAAAAAATCCAATATGGCTGCAAAAAAAAATTGGCGCAAAAAAAAAGGGGGGGGGCGCGAAAATGAATTTTCACATATTTTCATATTTTCAAAGCAGCACAAAAGACCTTTGAAAATGTGATGTGAATAATATTCCTGGAACAGAAATTACAGTAGTTTTTGGGAATCTCCCCCAATATTTCAAACTGGTAAGAGACAGTACTAATCTCCCTGGAGCTCATGCCTACCTTCCATTAGTTCATATTCTCTGTCGGGAGCCGTGACTGACTGACAAATCACAGCTCCCAGCGGGGAAGATGAAATTATGGCACCCACTCTGCTTGTCCCATCCTAGTACTGCTGAGCGGGTACTATAGATGCAGGAGTCAGTGTGACTGCAGCATTTTTAGGGTGACAAAGTGAGGGGCTCCCTCTGCTCTTCATCGGCACCCCACAAAGCAATCACGCCGATGGTAGCCATGACAACTGGAAGTCTGACAATGGCCTCTATTGTCATGGCTAAGCCAAACAGGCTCTGCCTTAGACAGAGTTTGATAAACTGTACTATGTGTAACACTCACGTTTCTAAAGACAGGAACCCCGATGGATGGGGGATCAGCTGGACCTGTCTGGCAGATGACTTAGACCATACCAGGGAGCGGAGTCCAAGGTGCCGCTGGTTTTCACCAGAGCCCGCCGCAAAGCGGGATGGACTTGCTGCAGCATGCGGCACCCAGGTTGCTACCCCTGGCATGGCTCAACCACACAGGCGGCTGAGGAGATGCGAGGCACAGGAGGGATAAGGCTGCTCATAGTCTGGATAGCAGAAGGTCAGGGCAGGTGGCACAGTAGCATAGTCAAAGCGAAACAGGAGTTCAGTAGGCAGGCGGCAGAGGAGCACGGTTAAGTCACAAGAGCAAGAGATCTGATACATGGCAAGGCAATACAGAGGAACGCTTTCTCAAAGTCACAAGGCAACAAAGATCCGGCAGGGAACTGAGGAGGATGGAGGAATTTATAAACTAGCCACAGGTGGATTACACTAATGAGCATACTGGCCCTTTAAATCTTAAAGCTCCAGCGCGCGCGCCCTAGGGGACGGAGACACGTGTGCTGGAGCAGAGAGGTAGAGGTAGGAGAAACACCCGGAGAGTGACGGACTGGGGCTCGCATGCGGGCAGGTCCCACAGGTCCCAGCCCCGTCGGCACGGTAAGGGGACCATGCGCTCACGGCCAGTGTGTGTGGCCGGAGCGCATAGCGTAACAGTACCCCCCTTTGGTCTCCCCCTCCTTTTACGAGAGAGAAAACTCCTGAGAAGGTCACGGTCCAGGATATTCTCCTCAGGCTCCCAAGATCTCTCCTCAGGACCGTAACCCTCCCAATCGACCCAAAAACATTGTTTACCTCTCACAGTTTTTGCAGCAAGAATCTGTTTAACTTTGTAGACGTCAGATGAGCCGGAGACAGGTGTGGGGACAAGATTCTTCTGAGAGAACCGGTTTATGACAAGAGGCTTGAGGAGAGAGACGTGGAAGGAATTGGGAATTCATAATGTAGCAGGTAGAGGTAGTTTGTAGGAGACAGGATTGATCTTTTGTAGAATCTGGAAGGGACCAAGGTAGCGGGGACCGAGCTTGTAACAGGGGATCTTGAAGCGGATGTATTTGGATGAAAGTCACACCATGTCACCAGGAGAGAAGGACGGAGGAGGTCTTCTATCTTTATCCGCTTGCACCTTAATGCGGGAAGAAGCCTGGGACAACGACTGTCGGGTCTGTTGCCAGATGGTGGAGAAGTCACGGACCAGCTCATCAACAGCAGGCACACCGGAGGAGACTGGGATATGAAGAGGAGAACGGAGATGGAGTCCGTAGACAACAAAAAAAGGAGAACAACCTCGTGGACTCGGAATCCTTATGATTATATGAGAATTCAGCCCAGGGGAGAAGATCGACCCAATCATCTTGGCGAGCTGAAACAATATGCGGAAGATAAGTCTCAAGGATTTGATTAACCCTCTCCACCTGACCGTTGGACTGAGGGTGGTAGGCCAAGCAAAAGTCCAGATTGATGTCCAGACGATTACAAAGGGCTTGCCAGAACTTAGAAACAAACTGCACACCTTGATCCGAAACGATATGCTGAGGAAGACCATGTCAAACAAAAACATGCAACAAGAAGTACTTTGTCAGCTGCGGGGCAAAAGGAAGACTTGGTAGAGAAATGAAATGAGCCATCTTGGAAAACCGATCTACAACGACCCAGATGACAGTGTTATTATGAGAAGATGGCAAATCGGTGATGAAATCCATGGCGATATGGGACCAGGGAGTCTCTGGAATGGGTAAAAGCTGTAAGAGTCCTGCAGGACTTTGTCGAGGAGTTGTGTCACGGACACAATTTTCACAGGACTGAACAAAATCCGAAACATCACGTTCAAGATGGGGCCACCAGTAGTTCCGGGAAATAAGAAGTAGAGTCTTGTGTATTCCAAGATGTAGTGCTGTCAAGGAAGAATGACCCCATTTCAGGACATTACGTCTCAATCTGGCGGGCACAAAGGATTTTCCCGGATGAACTTGCTAAATCTCAGCAGGAGTGGCAGGAATCAAATGGTCAGGAGGAATAATATGCCTAGGCATGGAGTCTAAAACTAATGACGTCAGAGGACCTGGAGAGAGCTTTAGCCCTGATGTTCTTGTCTGCTGGACGGAAGTGAATGAAGAAGTTGAACCTAGAAAAGAACAGTGACTATCTTGCCTGGCGGGGGTTCAAATGCTGAGCAGACTGAAGGTATAGAAGATTCTTATGATCGGAGTAGATGCTGACCGGATGAGAAGAACCTTCCAATAAATGTCTCCATTCCTCCAAAGCTAGATTGATAGTGAGGAGTTCACAATCTCCATTGGAGTAATTCCTCTCAGCAGGAGAGAATGTCTTGGAGAAGAACCCACAAGTTAAACTCTTGCCCTTGGCATTTTTCAGAGTGAGAACGGCATCAACCTCCAAAGCAAAGCAAAGGGGCTCTCCGGATCAGGTCTTGTAAGCACGAGAGCAGAGGTAAACGCAGACTGTAAACGGGAGAAGGCCTCTTCAGCCTCTTGAGGCCAATATTTAGGATTAGATGCCTTTTTAGTGAGAGCCACAATAGGAGCAACCAAGGATGAAAAATGTGGGATAAACTGACGATAATAGTTAGCGAATCCCAGAAAGCGTCGAAAAGCAAATAGGCCCGATAGACGAGGCCAATCCAATTCTGCAGACAACTTATCTGGATTCATCTGCAAGCCCTGATGAGAGACAATGTAGCCAAGAAACGGAAGACTAGATTTGTCGAACAGGCATTTCTACAGTTTGGCGTAGAGATGATTCTTCCGTAGTCACTGAAGAACCAAACGAACATGAATACGATGCTCCTCTAGGTTGGAAGAGAAGATCAGGATGTCATCTAGGTATATGACAACACAGATGTAGAGAAGATCACAGAAGATATCATTGACGAACTCTTGAAAAATGTCTGGAGCATTGCAGAGACCAAAAGGCATTACAAGATACTCAAAATGTCCGTCATGAGTATTGAAGGCCGTTTTCCATTCATCTCCCTTGCGTATACGAATGAGGTTATACGCACCGCGTAAGTCCAACTTGGAGAAGACCTTGCCACCACATAGATGGTCAAAAAATTCTGAGATAAGAGGTAGAGGGTAACGGTTCTTGATCGTGATTTTGTTAAGTCCCCTGTAGTCAATGCACGGAGGGAGTGAGCCATCCTTCTTCCCTACAAAGAAGATACCTGATCCAGCAGGAGAAGAGGATTTATGGATAAATCCCTTTTGGAGATTCTCCTGGACATATTCAGCCATGGCTTTGGTCTCAGGAACTGATAGAGGGTATATCCTCCCATGAGGAGGAGGGGTACCAAGCAGAAGATGAATAGGGCAGTCGTAAGGACGATGTGGAGGTAAAGACTCAGCCTGTTTCTTGCAGAAAATGTCAGAGAAATCTTGTTAAGGTGGCGGCAGGCCAGGTAAAGGAGGAAGATGAGAAACAACTTTACGCAGAACAGGCTGGAGGCAAAAATGTTGAAAGGATTGTCCCCAGCTAATTATTTCTCCAGTTTGTCAATCCAGTTGAGGGGAATGGCTTTGTAGCCAAGGAAGGCCAAGAAGAATCTCTGAAGTACAGTGTGGCAGAATATAGAATTCAATCCTTTCTTTATGCGATACTTCTACTTGCATGATGAGAGATTCAGTACGGAAGTGAACCTTACAGTCCAGATTTTGTCCATTAACAGAGGAGATGAACAAGGGATTGGCAAGCCAATTAAGGGGAATATGATACTTGTGAACTAAAGGCACATCAATAAAGTCACCTGCTGATCCAGAATCCAAAAATGCTGTAGCGCTGAAGGAAGGGGGGAGAGGTTGTATTCACACCCAGGGACGCCTCTCCCAGGTACCCTAGGTGCGGGCGAACTGTACAGTCCTTGAGGAAGTGCTCTGGGCTAACACAATACAAACACAAATTCTCATTGCGTCGTCGTGACCTCTCCTGTTATGTAAGACGAGAATTATCTACTTGTATAACCTCTTCGGCAAGAGGGGCAAGAAACTGAAGAGGTGGACATTGAAACACGAGTTTCAGTGGGGCAGGTTCCCTCTCTAAGCGCAATTCCTCCTGTCTCTCAGCAAAACGCACATCAATTCGTGTGGCCAAGTGGATAAGTTCTGTCAAAGAAGATGGAGGATCACGTGCTGCAAGGGCATCTTTAATCCTGCTTGACAGTCCTTTTTTTGAATGTGGCACACAAGGCCTCATCAATCTAGACAAGTTCAGAGGCTAGAATGCAGAATTGAACTGCGTAGTCACAAACGGTAGAATTCCCTTGACAGAGGTTCAGCAACGCCGTTTCAGCTGAAGAGGCACATGCGGGTTCCTCAAAGACACTGCAAAATTCTGCAAAGAATGCCGACAAATTGGAGGATACTGAATCACCACGGTCCCAAAGGGGTGTAGCCCAAGCCAGGGCTTTTCCGGACTGTAGACTAATGACAAAGGCCACCTTAGTACGTTCCATCGGAAACAGCTCAGACATGAGCTCCAAGTGCATGGAGCACTGTGTAACAAAGCTTCTGGTTGACTTGGAATCCCCATCATACTTGGAAGGCAAAGGCAGGCGCAGCTGGGAGCCAGAAGACTCTGCAGGAGCTGAAGATGGGGTGTAGGCCAGATTGTGGTACCTGATGCTGTTGCAAGGCCAAAAGCTGTTGCATCATGGCTGAAAGTTGAGAAAATTGCTGCGCCTGTCAGGCCAACTGCTGCAACTGATGTACCACAACAGAGGGAAGATCCACGACTTCAGGCAAGGGTACCTCAGCGGGATCCATGGCCTGATCTTACTGTACTCACGTTTCTGAAGACAGGGACTGTCCCCGGTGATGTGGATCCGCTGGACCTGTGTGGCAGATGACTTGGACCGCACCAGGGAGTGGAGACTATGGTGCCGCTGGTTTTCACCAGAGCCCACGCAAAGCGGGATGGATTTGCTGCGACAGACGGCACCCAGGTCCCTACCCCTGGCACGGCTCGACCACACAGGAAGCTGAAGTGATGCGAGGCACAGGAGGGATAAGGCAGCTCTTAGTCTGGATAGCAGAAGGTCAGGGCAGGCGGCACAGTAGCGTAGTCAAAGCGAAGCAGGAGTTCAGTAGGAAGGCAGCAGAGGAGCAAGGTCAAGTCACAAGAGCAAGAGATCTGATACATGGCAAGGCAATACAGAGGAATGCTTTCTCAATGGCACAAGGCAACAAAGATCCGGCAGGGAACTGAGGAGGGTGGAGGAATTTATAAATGAGCCAGAGGTGGATTACAATTATGAGCATACTGGCCGTTTAAAATCTTAAAGCTCCGGCACGCATGTGTCCTAGGCGACGGGGACACAGGCGCCGGAGCAGAGAGGTAAGAAGAAGGTAAGGGGACCATGCGCTCATGGCCAGAGTGTGTGGCCAGAGTGTGTGGCCAGAGCGCAGAACGTAACACTATGCTTTTCAGTGTAACTCTGAGAAGCATATGCATAATACGGTCTTCTTTTCTTTATTGTATAAAAGCTGTAGTTACAATTAATATTTCAGTACGCTGCAATGCTGCACAAATAGAAAGGAAGATTTCATATAGTCATCTGTAATGTGTCATCATATTTGTACAGCTAGCCTATAAGTAGCAGTAACATTGCTGTGTGCATAATAGACTGATTTTCCAGAAACATGTATAATATTCTTCATATACTGTATAATGAGGTCATCTGAGTACACTTCTTCTAACATTATTTTTTAGTCAGAGGATGAACTTGGAGCCCCCACCAAATGCTTATTCAAAGAGACTGCAAGGCAAACTCGCTTATGGCTGGTAAGGTCTAATGACAGACTTTTTTTTTATCATATCTGTTATTAGTTTGTTAATACAAGTACATACACAGATATTTTTACAAATATATTAACACTATTGTTTCTCCCCACACACTCCCTGCCCACATTCATCCATGATGCCTCACTGTCTGCCCAGCATTCCACATTTTATTATGCCAACACACATGATGCCACACTGCTCAGCGCTGCTTAGTAGCCCAATTAATTTTCCACCTACATGATGACATATTGTCAAGTAGCCCCCATTAAAAGCTCACATACATGATGCCAAATTGCCCAACACTGCTTAATAGTCCTCATTATATGCCAATTTTCATGATGCCACACTGCCCTATTATTACTACTATTTTAGTAGCCCTATTGCATGCCCATACATGCCACCATTCATAGTAGTGCTCATTACATGTCCACCTACATGCCACTTGCTGCCTACATACTACAGGGTGGGCCATTTATATGGATACACCTTAATAAAATGGGAATGGTTGGTGATATTAACTTTCTGTTTGTGGCACATTAGTATATGTGAGGGGGGAAACTTTTCAAGATGGGTACTGACCATGGCGGCCATTTTGAAGTTGGACATTTTGAATCCAACTTTAGTTTTTTCAATAGGAACAGGATCATGTGACACATCAAACTTATTGTAAATTTCACAAGAAAAACAATGCTGTGCTTGGTTTTAATATAACTTTATTCTTTCATGAGTTATTTACAAGTTTCTGACCACTTATAAAATGTGTTCAGTGTGCTGCCCATTGTGTTGGATTGTCAATGTAACCCTCTTCTCCCACTCTTCACACACTGATAGCAACACCCCAGGAGAAATGCTAGCACAGGCTTCCAGTATCCATAGTTTCAGGTGCTGCACATCTCGTATCTTCACAGCATAGACAATTGCCTTCAGATGACCCCAAAGATAAAAGTCTAAGGGGGTCAGATCGGGAGACCTTGGGGGCCATTCAACTGGCCCACGATGACCAATCCACTTTCCAGGAAACTGTTCATCTAGGAGTGCTTGGACCTGGCACATTCCCTGAGTTTTTCCAGCAAAGTGGTGCACCACCACATTATGGGTGTCAGGTCCGAGCATTCCAAGATGAACAGTTTCCCGGAAAGTGGATTGGTCGTCGTGGGCCAGTTGAATGGCCCCCAAGGTCAACCGATCTGACCCCATTAGACTTTTATCTTTGGGGTCATCTGAAGGCAATTGTCTATGCTGTGAAGATACGAGATATGCAGCACCTGAAACTACGGATACTGGAAGCCTGTGCTAGCATTTCTCCTGCGGTTTTGCTATTAGTGTGTGAAGAGTGGGAGAAGAGGGTTGCATTGACAATCCAACACAATGGGCAGCACATTGAACACATTTTATAAGTGGTCAGAAAATTGTAAATAACTCATGAAAGAATAAAGTTAAGTTAAAACCAAGCACATCATTGTTTTTCTTGTGAAATTCCCAATAAGTTTGATGTGTCACATGACCCTCTTCCTATTGAAAAAACAAACATTGGATTCAAAATGGCCAACTACAACATGGCCGCCATGGTCACCACTAGAGATGAGCGAACTTACAGTAAATTCGATTTGTCACAAACTTCTCGGCTCGGCAGTTGATGACTTATCCTGCATAAATTAGTTCAGCTTTCAGGTGCTCCCGTGGGCTGGAAAAGGTGGCTACATTCCTAGGAGACTCTTTCCTAGGAATGTATCCACCTTTTCCAGCCCACCGGAGCACCTGATAGCTGAACTAATTTATGCAGGATAAGTCATCAACTGCCGAGCCGAGAAGTTCGTGACGAATCAAATTTACTGTAAGTTCGCTCATCTCTGGTCACCACCCATCTTGAAGTTTCCCCTCTCATATATACTATATGTGCCACAAACAGGAAGTTAATATCACCAACCATTCCCATTTTATTAAGGTGTATCCATATAAATGGCCCACCCTGTACATCAGACATGCACATGTGTGCAGAGGGACATCACTCAGCAGAGTTCACTGTGCAGTATATTCTTGTTCGGGCTGCTGCTTTGTGAGGATGCCTGCTTGCCTACTTCAGGGTGCCACAGGGACGTCAGCGTCAGCGCTGTAGATGGCGCCAGGCAAATGAGTACCAGAAGGAGTAGGCATCAAAAGGGCAAATGCACAAGCACCATTTCTAGACATGTGCGTGCATCCCTGTCTGGAAATGTCAAGAATCCTTTGATCTTTATAGTTTCTGGTTTCTGAACCTTCATCTCATCTCATCTGGTAGAGATATTAGACAATATTTAGATACTGGTAAACTTTAACATCAGCAGCAATGTACACTAAGCTTTCAACATTGTTGTAAATTATGTTATAGGCTCTGTCCCTATCCATCAGTAATTCTGTCAGAACTGACAGCAAGAAAAGAGCTGAATACATTAGTAGTCATTCAGTTAACACAGTGGTCCCCATAACAGTGACAACCACACAAGGTCAAGTTATCAGTACTTATCCCTGCAGCCCCAGGACCTTCTGGTATCCTTCTAATGCCTTCTAGCACTCCATTCTTGCATTGGTAGAATTTGACTGTAAATTGACAACTGTTTCCCTCTAAACCATAAGGACACAGAAAAGTCTTTTGGTGTCTCTTTTTCATCACAGAATGGCCTCCAGACTATAGCTGTTTGCTTCTGGCTTATTAATAGGACAAAGTCAGAGAGGGTGTGAACGACTGACTACTCTACATGTAGTGCAAGTATGCATGTGGCCTTAAGGTAATAAGTAAATAATTGAGAGAAGCTACATGTAGTGCATTTCTCTATCAACCCATTAAAGCAATCTATTACAGATGTGCCCTGATCTAAAAGGTTCTCCATAGACAACTAATTAACCCAGCTAATGGGAACACTTCAGAGGTCATAAATGTGAACAATCCGCCTAATTATAATTAAGATGTTCTGTATGCGTTAATTACCTCATACACAAACCTAACATCTATACATAGCCTGGAGCATAACATAATGAAAGTGTTAATGATTTCCTAGATAAATAATTCATATTGATTATCTGAAATAATTTGCTTCGCTAAGGGATTTAACATCAGTTTGGTATTTTATAATGATTTCTAATTTGTGGGCTAAGGAGTCTATAGCAAAGCACTGCTTCATTGTTAAGTGCTAAATAACATTATTAGAGATGAGCGAATTTTAGAAAAATACGATTCAGCTGATTCGCCAAATTTTTTGAAAATTTTTTATTAGATCCGAATAAATTCAAGGCGAATCCATATATAGAAAAGTGTGTGTGTGTTTTTAACTTTTTTTTCACTTTTTTTCTTAATTTTTTAAATTTTTTAGGTAGTGCTAAAAACTGTTCCATGATGGGAGTAGTAGAACCTGTACTAATAGACAGATCACCCCGGGGCCTGCCACCCATTGCGATCCTCCTATGTAATGTATAGATGCGCGATCCTGCACTATGTTCTGCGGTGTAAAGTTCTTCACATCACAGATATATATTTCCTGCAGAGAGCTCTGATTGGCCAGATGGTACTGTAAATATATGGCAGTGCAGGGGACCAGAAAAGAGCGACCGTGCCCCCACATCTATACATTATACAGGACGATCGCAGTGGGTGTCAGGAGTGACATCCGATGTGATCTTTCCTTTACTGCAGGTACTACTGCTCCCAACATGGTGCACACTCAGCTCCATGCTGGGAACTTTAGTACCTGCATTAATAGACAGATCACAGCGAGTGTCACTTCTGACACAGCTGAGGGGTCTCCATGTTGGGAGCAGAAGTACCTGCAGTTAAAGTCACGGATGTTAACCCCCATGAACTAGCCCCAGGATGACAAAGTTGTTAGAAATTACAGTTCAAGCATACCTTTTGCTGCTTTCTAGCAGCTTTAATCAAGCCGTGTGATTGACAAGCAGGTCCCAGCACATAGGTCCCTTATTCTTGTAATGTGGGTGTCAAGTTTTCTTCTGTAAAAGAATAAACAGTGTCCATTCTCCTGTACACAGTGGTGATGTGATGCGGGCGGCCAGCAAGAGCTTGCTGACCATGGTCGGCATAATGCAGTAGTGGAATGAGCTGGCCACGCGCATCGCCGCTGTGCACTCTAGGATGACAGGAGAATGGGCGGCCGGCTCATTCCGCTACTGCAATACACCGCGCTTAGGGCCTTAGGGACCGAGCGCTTGCTGTGGCCGCCTGCATCACATCACCGCTGTGCACTCTAGGAAGACAGGAGAATGGGCGACCGGCTCATTACGCTGCACATAGGGCCTTAGGGACCAAGCGCTTGCTGTGGCCGCCCACATCGCATCACTGCTGGGCACAGGAGAACAGGCACTGTTTATGCACCTCCTGCATATAAGAAGAATAAGGGGCATATGAGCTGGCACTTGTGTGTCACAGAGTGGTCCCAGTGCTGACATACAGGGGATAGCCGACTGTTGCTGACTTTAATAAAAAAGCATTTTTATTTACTGATTAAAGCTGTTAGAAAGCAGCAAAAGGTATACTTGAATTGTAATTTTGACAACTTTGTCATCCTAGGGCTAGTTTATGGGGGTTAAAAGCCGTGACAGTTGCACTTTAGGGAAAGGTGGCCCGGGTGTCACCCGTTGCGATCCTCCTTTATAATGTATAAATGCGGCTGGCCGCTTTTCTATGGTCCCCTGCACTGCCGTATATATATACACCTATTCATATTTCCCGCAGAGAGCTGTGAGTGGGCGGAGGTTTCGAGCCAATCACAACTCTCTGTGGGAAATATGAATAGGTGTATATATACATCAGTGCAGGGGACCATAGAAGAGCTATACATTATACAGGAGGATTGCAACGTGTGTCAGAAGTCAGAAGAGGATGAGATCAGTGATACCGGAGGCACCAGAGGAGCAGTGAGAGGTAACTTCAATTTGTTTTTTGAAATGAAGGTATTTTGTCAAGTTAGAAAAAAAAAAAAGGAAAAAAAGTTCTATCCAGGACTACCACTTTGAGGCCAGTTTCACATGGGTGTATTTTAAGCCCCATATTGCCCCTGATTTACTAAAATCCAAGTGTTCTTTCTGGGGTGTTTTTGATTTCCCTCCTCTTTTTCTGGGAGCTGATTTACTAATGTGTCGCTTCATTTTCTGTCGCACAGATTTTTGTTTCGCACAGGAAAATGTGTCGCACATACTCATCAATAGCATGTGCCAAACTAAACAAGCAAGATTTAACGAGAATTAAGCAACAAAATACAACTAAAAAATTTAAATGGACTTAGACCATCTAATATAGGAGTTTATAAACACCCCCCTCCCTCCCTCCTTGCACAAAAAAAATATATATACAATTAAAGGCATATTTTAAAGTTTAAAATGCATTGCATATTCTAAAAATCCTTTTGTAGAACAGTAAAACAATGAAAAAAAATAAGAAAATAGTTTAAGCACTCTCCACTATGTTAAGCTGTGCCTTTTCCAAAATCCCTTGCTTTTGGTAGATTTTACAGATCCTCTTGGCTGTCGGTTTTTCAGCAAACACAATTCACACAATTTGCAGAGTGTTTTAAAACTAACTCTGAGTGTTTTTAGCATTTTGTCAGGACCAGGCCCCTTTTAACAAAAAATACGCGCATTTTCTCGGTTCAAAAAAATTCCCTGAGTGTTTGCAAAACTATCGGTTTTGCATCGGTGTAAATTTTGGGTGCACATTTGGTCGCATGCTCGCTGCGACAGAAATTTAGGCGCACAAACCGATAAAAACTGTCGGGAAGCCTTTAGTAAATGAGAGCCATTATGTCTGTTTTGTGTTCTGTATTACCAGCTAATGTTAGACTGTAGACTAGGCTATTCACATGACCATACAAAATACAAGCCTATTTAAAAAAACAAAGCATATGCTACTTTATCAGTTTTGCTAAAGGAATACACCTATTAAAGTCTATGGAGAGGGTTCAAAGGTATTACAGCGATTTTTTATTTTTTATTTGCATTATAGCTGGCTGCAACAAAGAAGTTATAAACTTTATATGCAAACAGGAGAGGAAAGCAGCCGAGCACCGCTTGCGGGCAGTGAATGGAATACCTTGACAGAATGTAATTCAATAGCTGTTGGGGGTGGAATGTAATATGCACAAGAGTCCTAGGTGGCGTTGAACGTAGAAATCAAGTAGATATATACTGAACAGTAGAAGAAGAGAAACGGATCACACTCCTAAATATCTTGATGTGCAGTTTATTACTGAAGTAGTCCAATACACTTCAACATCCCGACACCCCTTGACCGTGCAGAGCTGGAGTGGCAGGAGCTACACACCTGGACGACAGCACTGTTTCACGCACAAAGGCGTTTCTTCAGGTCCCTGGTCCCCGCCGCTAGCCGGACAGGGATCGGAATGGGATGCCTGCTGAAATCACTTAGCAGGCATCCCGTGCAAATGCCTGGGGGGGTTCAGATCACGAATTGCGGTGATTCCAGGCTGGTCGGTTCTCTGATGATCTGATAGCCCAGAAAATAGGAATGATCAGAGATGTCAGAGACAGCTCCAATCATCCTGAAGGATAGGAGTGAGGTGGCAGGGTGCCACCTCCTCCTATCCCCTGTGAAAGGCCGATCAGGACTGACTGGCGAATCACAGGGCAGGGCTGGGGGTGAAAGTTAATTTATCCTGCATTGCCTGCCCCTGGATGTCGGGGCAGAGTGGGGGAAAGATGGCGGCGATGGTGCGGCGGGGACCGGCGGCAGCTACCTCCGGCGCGGGGACCAGGGATCAGGACCGGCGGCTGACAGGAGGCGGGCAGCAGGCAAGGGGCGGCAGTGTCAGATGCAGCTATGAAGATCGCCGTAAAGTGATTTTCACAGCTGTATCTAGGAGTTTCAAAAATACAACTCCCAGCATGCCCATACAGCCTTTCTGTCTGGGCATGCTGGGAGTTGTAGTTTTGTAACATCTGGAGGGTCACAGTTCAGAGACCACTGTCCTTCCAGATGTTACAAAACTCTCAGCATGCCCAGACAGTCCAGGCATGCTGGGAGTTGTAGTTCTGTAACATGTGGCCCTTCAGATGTTGCAGAACTACAACTCCCAGCATTCCTGGACAGTATCAGCATGCTGGGAGTTGTAGTTTTGCAACATCTGAAAGGGCACTGTTTGGAGACCACTATACAGTGGTGTCCAAACTGTAGCGCTTCAGATGTCAACTCAAAGCATGCTGAGACGGTCCAGGCATGCTGGGAGTTGTAGTTCAGCAACATCTGACCCTTCAGATGTTTCCAGGCGTGCTTGGAGTTGAAGTTTTGCAACATCTGGAGGGCTAAAGTTTGGAGACCACTATACAGTGGTCTCCAAACTGTTACATAGTTACATAGTTAGTACGGTCGAAAAAAGACATATGTCCATCAAGTTCAACCAGGGAATTAAGGGGTAGGGGTGTGGCGCGATATTGGGGAAGGGATGAGATTTTATATTTCTTCATAAGCATTAATCTTATTTTGTTCCAGGAATGTATCTAATCCTGTTTTAAAGCTGTTAATTGTTCCTGCTGTGACCAGTTCCTGAGGTAGACCGTTCCATAAATTCACAGTCCTCACGGTAAAGAAGGCGTGTCGCCCCTTGAGACTAAACTTTTTTTTCTCCAGACGGAGGGAGTGCCCCCTCGTCCTTTGGGGGGGTTTAACCTGGAACAGTTTTTCTCCATATTTTTTGTATGGGCCATTAATATACTTATATACGTTTATCATATCCCCCCTTAAACGTCTCTTCTCAAGACTAAACAATTGTAACTCCTTTAATCGCTCCTCATAGCTAAGATGTTCCATGCCCCATATTAGTTTAGTCGCGCGTCTCTGCACCCTTTCCAACTCCGCAGTGTCCCTTTTATGGACAGGTGACCAAAACTGAACAGCATATTCCAGGTGAGGCCGTACCAATGCTTTATAAAGGGGGAGTATTATGTCCCTGTCCCTTGAGTCCATGCCTCTTTTGATACATGACAATATCCTGCCGGCTTTGGAAGCAGCAGCCTGACATTGCATGCTATTCTGTAGTCTGTGATCTACAAGTACACCCAGATCCTTCTCTACCAGTGACTCTGCCAGTTTAATCCCCCCTAAGACATACGATGCATGCAGGTTATTAGTACCCAGATGCATAACTTTACATTTATCCACATTGAACCTCATTTGCCAAGTGGATGCCCAGACACTTAGTCTATCCAAGTCATCTTGTAACTTATGCACATCCTCTATAGACTGTACCGTGCTACAAAGCTTGGTGTCATCTGCAAAGATAGAAACAGAGCTGTTAATACCATCCTCTATATCATTGATAAATAAATTAAACAACAGCGGTCCCAGTACTGAACCTTGGGGTACACCACTAATAACCGGGGACCAATCAGAGTACGAATCATTGACCACCACTCTCTGGGTACGATCCATGAGCCAGTGTTCAATCCAGTTACAAACTAAAATTTCCAAACCCAAAGACCTTAACTTACCTGTCAGACGTCTGTGAGGGACAGTATCAAATGCTTTAGCAAAATCCAGAAACACTATATCCACAGCCATTCCTCTGTCAAGGCTTCTACTCACCTCTTCATAAAAGCAAATTAGATTGGTTTGACAACTTCTATCCTTAGTAAACCCATGCTGGCTATCACTTATAATACAATTATCCCCTATGTATTCCTGTATGTAATCCCTTATAAGTCCTTCAAACAATTTACCCACAATGCACGTTAAACTTACCGGTCTATAGTTTCCTGGGGAAGACCTAGAGCCCTTTTTGAAGATTGGCACCACATTCGCCTTGCGCCAGTCCCTTGGCACAATACCAGACACCAGAGAATCTCTAAATATCATGAACAGGGGTACAGATATTACTGAACTTACCTCTCTAAGAACTCTTGGGTGTAGTCCATCCGGTCCTGGGGATTTGCTTACATTTATATCACTTAACTTACCTTGTACCATCTCTACATTAAGCCAGTTCAGTACATTACATGATGTGTTACCAGCACTGACCTGGCCAATGTCAGCTCCTTCTTCCATAGTGTATACAGAACTAAAGAACCCATTCAGTAGCTCCGCCTTCTCTTGATCGCCTGTGACAACCTCCCCATTATCATTATTAAGGGGTCCTACATGCTCTGTCCTTGGTTTTTTTGCATTTATATATCTAAAAAAATATTTAGGATTAGTTTTGCTTTCTTTGGCCACCTGTCTCTCATTTTGAATTTTTGCTGTTTTTATTACATTTTTACAGATTTTATTAAGCTCTTTGTACTGTTTAAATGTTATCGCTGACCCATCAGATTTGTATTTTTTGAAGGCTATTTTTTTGTTGTTTATTGCTCTTTTAACCTCATTTGTCAGCCATGTAGGATTTAGTTTCAATCGTTTATATTTGTTCCCCTTTGGTATATATTTAGCTGTATAGTTATTTAGAGTTAATTTAAAGATGTCCCATTTACCTTCTGTATCAGTATTTGAGAACACCTCCCCCCAGTCTATGTCCTGTAGTGCAGCCCTCAGCCCAGGGAAGTTTGCCTTTTTAAAGTTATATGTTTTTGCCTTCCCCGCCTGTCTTTGTTTTCTACATTTTAAGTCAAAAGTAACTATATTGTGGTCGCTATTACCAAGGTTTTCCCGCACAGTTACATTACCAACCAGCTCTGCGTTGTTGGAAATGATCAGATCCAACAAGGCATCACTTCTTGTTGGGTCCTCCACAAACTGGCCCATAAAATTATCCTGCAATAAATTTAGGAATTGTCGCCCCTTTGTAGTTTTAGCCAACCCCGGACCCCAATCTATATCTGGATAGTTAAAATCTCCCATTATTACCACTGTACCTGCCCGGGCGGCCCTCTCTATTTGTTTATGAAGCCGAACTTCTATCTCTTCAGTGATATTAGGGGGTCTGTAGATTACACCAAATACTATTTTTTCAGTATTTCCCTCCTTTTGTAATTCTACCCACAATGATTCCACATACTCAGAATCATCACACACTATGGCATCGTTCACACTGACTTTCATACCACTTCTTACATACAGACAAACTCCACCACCTTTCCTGTTCATTCTATCCTTGCGAAACAATGTAAACCCCTGCAGATTGACAGCCCAGTCATGCGAGGAGTCCAGCCATGTCTCAGTGACCCCAACTATATCAATATGTTCCTCCAGTATCAAGGCCTCAAGCTCCCCCATTTTATTTGCTAGGCTTCTGGCATTTGTGAACATACACTTTACATTTCCATCCTTTATGTTATTGGGGTTAATGGGATTCAAGGGTGTAAGTTTTATTTTCCTATGAAGCCTATTCCTATTAACTATTCTAACCCCTCCCTCCGCTCCACCCCCAGGTACATTTATAATTCCCACCTCTCTATCTACACTATCTTCCCCCTCTTTGCTGTAGGTTCCCTCCCCCCAAGTCCCTAGTTTAAACACTCCTCCACCCTTCTAGCCATCTTCTCCCCAAGCAAAGCTGCACCCTCCCCATTGAGGTGCAGCCCGTCCCTACGGTAGAGCCGGTAACCGACAGCGAAGTCAGCCCAGTTCTCCATGAACCCAAACCCTTCCTTCCTACACCAGCTTCTGAGCCACTTGTTTACCTCCCTGATCTCCCGCTGCCTCTCTGGTGCGGCTCGTGGTACTGGTAGTATTTCAGAAAAGACTACCTTGGAGGTCCTTGCCTTAAGCTTGCGGCCTAAGTCCCTGAAATCATTTTTAAGGACACTCCACCTACCTCTTACTTTGTCATTGGTGCCAATATGTACCATGACTGCTGGGTCCTCTCCAGCCCCGCCCAACAACCTGTCAACCCGATCCGCGATGTGCCGAACTCGTGCGCCAGGCAGACAGCACACTGTTCGGCGATCCCGGTCTTTGTGACAGATTGCCCTGTCTGTCCCCCTAATAATTGAGTCCCCCACCACTAGTACCTGTCTGGCCTGCCCTGTACTCCTCCCTCCCTCCTTACTGGAGCAGACACCCCCCTGGCGGTCAGAGGCGGTATCCTGCTGCAGTTCTGCTAGCTCTGTAATGGCATCCCCCTCATCTGCCAAGCGGGCAAACTTGTTGGGGTGTGCCAGTTCAGGACTAGCCTCCCTGACACTTTTTCCCCTACCCCTCTTTCTAACTGTAACCCAGCTAACTGCCTGACTGTCCTGCAACTCCGTCCCACTGTCCTCCCCCACCTCTACTCCCGAGAGTGCCTGCTCAGTGAGCAGGAGACTCCTCTCCATGTTGTTAATGCTTCTCATTGTTGCCAGTCGCCCCTCTAGATGCAGGATCTGGGCTTCCAAACGGACAACTAGCACACATCTCGCACAACAATATGCACCCTCAAACTGTTGTTCAAGGATTGCATACATTGAACAGGATGTACATTGGACTGCATTTTCCAACATGGAGGCCATCTAATTATGGGGATTTCACAAAAAAACAGACAGTCAAAATGACACTTAAAATTTTTTGTAGACCTTGTGGGTTCAAAAATGAAAACTCACAGCGATCTCAACCTCCTGCTTTCAAACTCCAGTTTTTGAAACTCCTCTTTCACGCCCCCTCTTACACAGCAACACTCAAAAAGAGCAAGCTCTCAATAAGAGTCCCAAGCTAAGATTTATACACCTGTGCCCAATCTACTCCTCCTCCCCCTAGAGGTGGAACAGAGAAAAAAAAAAAAAAAAAAAATGAAAAAGGGTGTTTAAACTCTAACAGTTATCCCACTATGTGCAAAAGAGAAAAACTTACCCAAAATAAGAATGTGGGCTATAGGCAGTCGCACCCACTCCACAGATTCACTCCGCACAACAGATAATCACAGTTTTTGAAACTCCTCTTTCACGCCCCCTCTTACACAGCAACACTCAAAAAGAGCAAGTTATCCCCCAGTTGTTGCATAACTACAATTCCCAAAATGCCCTTTGGCTGTCTGGGAAAAAAAAGACCCCCAAAATTTGAAACGCAATTTCTCCCAAGTACAGAAATACCCCATATGTGGGAGTAAAATGCTCTGTGGGCGCACAACAAGGCTCAGGATTGAGAGCGCACTATGTACATTTGAGGCCTAAACTGGTGATTTGCACAGGGGTGGCCGATTTTACAGCGCTTCTGACATAAACAAAAAAAATAAAAAATACCCACATGTAACCCCATTATGGAAACTACACCCCATTTTGGAGTCTTAATACCCCACAGGTGACCAACAGATTTTTGGAACAGTGGTCCGTAAAAATGAAAAATGCAATTTTTCATTTGCACAACCCACTGTTACAAAGATCTGTCAAACGCCAGTGGGGTGTAAATGCTCACTGCACCACTTGTGACATTCCTTGAGGGGTTTAGTTTCCCAAATAGTGTGGCATGTGGGGTGTTTTTTGCTGTTATGGCACCATGGGGGCTTCCTAAATGAGACATGGCCCCCAAAAACCATTTCAGCAAAATTTGCTTTCCAAAAGCCCAATGTCGCTCCCTCTAGTGCACCCGCAGATCACTTTACATCCACATATGAGGTATTTCCTTTCTCGAGAGGGTTTCAAATTTTGGGGAACATTTTCACCTATTACCCCTTGTGAAAATGAAAAATTTAGGGCAACATCAGCATTTTAGTGAAAAAAATAAAATTTTTCATTTTCACTTCCAACTTTATTGAAAATTCGTCAAACACCTGTGGGTTGTTAAGGCTCACTGTACCACTTGTTATGTTCCTTGAGGGTGTAGTTTCCCAAACAGTATGCCATGTGGGGTGTTTTTTGCTGTTCTGGCACCATAGGGGCTTCCTAAATGCGACATGCCCAGCAAAAACCATTTCAGCAAAATTTGCTCTCCAAAATCCCATTGTCGCTCTTTCCTTTCTGAGCCCTCTAGTGCACCCACAGAGCACTTTACATCCACATATGAGGTGTTTCCTCACTCGAGAGAAATTGGGTTACAAATTTTGGGGGGCTTTTTCCCCTTTTACCCCTTGTAAAAATAAAAAATACGGGTCTACAAGAACATGCTAGTGTAAAAAATGAAGATTTAGAATTTTCACCTCCACTTGCTGCTATTCCTGTGAAACACCAAAAGGGTTAACAAGCTTTCTGAATGTCATTTTGAATACGTTGAGGGGTGCAGCTTTCATAATGGGGTCCATTATGGGGTATTTCTAACATAAATACCCTCAAATTCACTTCATAACTGAACTGGCCCCTAAAAAATTCAGATTTTGAAATTTACTTGAAAAATTTGAAAATTGCTGCTGAACTTTGAAGCACCCTGATGTCTTCAAAAAGTAAAAACATGTCAACTTTATGATGTCAACATAAAGTAGGCATATTGTATATGTGAATCAATATATAATTTATTAGGTATGTCTATTTTCCTTACAAGCAAAGAGCTTCAAAGTTATAAAAATGATAAATTTTCTAATTTTTAATTAAACTTTGGAATTTTTCACCAAGAAATTATGCAAGCATCAAAGGAAATTTAACACTAACATAAAGTAGAATATGTCACGAAAAAACATTCTCAGAATCAAATTCATAAGTACAAGCATCCCAGAGTTATTAATGCTTAAAGTGACAGTGGTCAGATGTGCAAAAAATGCTCTGGTCCTTAAGATCAAAATGGGCTCTGTCCCCAAGGGGTTAACTGCCATTAACGTCCGTTATTGTAACAGAGCCTAACGGGAGTCATAACGTGCACAGAGGATCCCCGATCGCGGGGGTTCTCAGTGGCGGGACCCCCCACAATCAGACATCTAATCCTCCATTCTTTGGATAGGGGATAACATGTCTAGGGACGGAGTACCCCTTTAACACATATAGATTCAAATAATTTAAAATATATATTTTAAAACAAGACAAAACGCTATTTTGCTTTTAACAACTTCTTTACTGTCTCAGCAGCAAATAGATATAGCATGTATTAGAAGTAAACACCTTTTAACATATGAAGTGCATATAAACACTTAAACTAGTATGCAACCTATAATGCTGGATAACACAGCCAATCAGTCTATAGCATAAGTGATAAAGGTATCAGACGCCCAGGTAAATTCCTTCTTCTTTGCTGCTCAGCAGTTGTGTGAAGATAAGTGATATTTGTTCTACAAAATACTTTCTTTCTACATAATTTCTGTTCATTATTATTGTGTATAAAATATTTAATTAATTATAATAATCAGAATTAATTTAATATTTAATTTTTTCTGTTTCTTTTAGTTATTTGTATATATCTATCTATATATATATATATATATATATATATATATATATATATAACCTCTATATTTTCCCGGACTTGGTAAATGTATTTTTATACAGAATATATCTCTCTTTTTCCTTTTCAATCCTTATCTTTCTTATTTTCCGTATTTTGTCATATATATGTTCGCCATTTACCGGTTCCATTCATTAATCTCACACATACATTAATTGTCCTTTAATTGTCATTCCGGTCCCTTATCAAGCGCTATATATATTTATATACTTTACCTGTTCCACCGTTCGTTCCGTCTCTTTTCTCGCTGCGTCACGGGCGCCATTTTACCTTCTCTCCGAAAGCTCATCCGCTACTCTCACGAGATCTCCCGTCAGTGAGGTGATCTCCTGACGGGATTCGGCGGGCTTTCTGTCACTCACCTCAGAGCGTCAGAGCCGGCCGGACCTCGTTACTTTGTTGCTATATTCTTTCAAGTGTTACCTGTATTTATTTCAATATATTCTGGTTTTTCTTTCAGTAATATGGTGCTATCTAGTGGTCCTATCATTTAAGTCCCCAATACATTCTATTTCATTTAAAAAATGTAATATTTATTTATTTTTAAATTAACCCCTTAAGGACCGGGGGGGGTTTCCGTTTTTGCATTTTCGTTTTTTGCTCCTTGCCTTTAAAAAATCATAACTCTTTCAATTTTGCACCTAAAAATCCATATGATTGCTTATTTTTTGCGCAACCAATTCTACTTTGTAATGACATCAGTCATTTTGCCCAAAAATCTACGGTGAAACAGAAAAAAAAAATCATTGTGCGACAAAATTGAAAAAAAAAACGCTGTTTTGTAACTTTTGGGGGCTTCCGTTTCTACGTAGTACATTTTTCGGTAAAATGACACGTTATCATTATTCTGTTTGTCCATACAATTAAAATGATACCCTACTTATATAGGTTTGATTTTGTCGTACTTCTGGAAAAAATCGTAACTACATGCAGGAAAATTAATACGTTTAAAATTGTCATCTTCTGACCCCTATAACTTTTTTATTTTTCCGTGTATGGGGCGGTATGAGGGCTCATTTTTTGTGCCGTGATCTGAAGTTTTTAACTGTATCATTTTTGCATTGATAGGACTTATTGATCGCTTTTTATTCCTTTTAAATGATGTAAAAAGTGACCAAAAATGCACAATTTTGGACTTTTGAATTTTTTTGCGCGCACGCCATTGACCGAGAGGTTTAATTAATGATATATTTTTATAATTTGGACATTTCCGCATGCGGTGATACCATATATGTTTATTTTTATTTTTATTTACACTGTTTTTTTTTTATGGGAAAAGGGGGGTGATTCAAACTTTTAACAGGGGAGGGGTTAAATGACCTTTATTCACTTTTTTTTTTTCACTTTTTTTTTTGCAGTGTTATAGCTCCCATAGGGACCTATAACACTGCACACACTGATCTTTATCATTGATCACTGGTTTCTCATAGGAAACCAGTGATCGATGATTCTGCCGCATGACTGCTCATGCCTGGATCTTCGGCGATCGCTGTCCTGTAAGCTGTTCGGGATGCCGTGATTTCGCCGCGGCTATCCCGAACAGCCCACTGAGTTAACCGGCATGGTTTCACTTTCGCTTTTAGCTTCACTATGACACCGAGCCCGCCGTGATATGATGCGTGTAACCCCGCGTTATATCACGGGAGCAGGACCAAGGATGTACAGGTACGTCCTAGGTCCTTAAGGGGTTAATATATTATTTTATTCACTAATTGATTATTTGGGAATAATTCATTCTTTTTAATTCATATATTTCCATAAATTAGTTGAATTCATTATTATTTTCCTTAATTCATTTTTACTCAGTTTATCAATTTTGATCAGATTCCTTTATTTCCCTACAATGTCTGAGGAAAATGCTGGAAAGGATAATGAACTTTCCTCTCAAGATCGCATGCAAGCCATGGTGGATTCTTCTGTTAACAAATCTGTGCATACCTCTGTGCAATCAGCAATTTCTGTTTTACAGGAATCCATTTCTAAATCTATTAATGTAGCCTTACAACACATTAACCCTCCAACTACTGCAGTTGCACAACCTACTACCCCTTCAGACCTTTTTTGGTCATCTCCTGAATCTGTTTCAGATTTAGCTAAAGGGCTTCAGGGTCCAAGAAAAGCTAAAGGCAAAAAACGCCACATTACTGGCGGGCATCAGTCATCAAAAATTCCGAAGCTACAGTTTGAATCCCAACAAAAGTTGGGTAACCCCAAAAATACAGATTCTAACAATAATTGTGGTTCTAACCCACCACAGGTTATACCCTCAGCCCGCGAGGAGGTCCAATCTTTTAGGGCAAAACAATCCGCCTATAGAAATAAACCTGACTCCTTCAGAGATCATTCCTCAAACGAATCGGATGATTCGGATTTACAAGATGTTGAGGACATATCATATTTCTCTGAGGAAAGTGGTGAAGACCACGATGACCCTGCGACACAGGAAGACACTAATATAGAGGATTCAGGAGAGGCATTTTTTGACCCCTCCCTGATTTATCATCCCAAAGTGGCGGAATATATGGCTATATGGTCTAATAAAGGTTTGAACAGAGCTTCCAGAAACAAATTAAAGGCTGAATACCCACGCCCAACTCTCCCTCATAAATCTTCAGCTACTCCTGAATTAGACCCCTTATTATCTAAATTTTTATTTAAAACGGGAAAAAACCCTAAGAAAGGAGTGGATAGAAGCTTTAAAGCGTGTCAAGATAAGTTGATGGACTTATTAAGCCCTATCACAAAAATTTTAGATCTGGCTGAACAAGCCTCTAGAAATAACACTACTGTAGATACAGAAACCCTTAAAGGGTGGGCCCAAAGGACAGTTTGTCTGTTTGGCAATGCCAATTCGGCATTGACCACTGAACGAAAACGGTCCATATTAATGAAAATAGACCCACAATTAACAAATCTGGCGTCTACTGAACCCCCTAACCCTACCAAGGGTATGTTATTTGGGGAAGAATTTATTCGAGAATTGAACAAGTATGTGGGCCTTTTCTCATCTCTGAGTAAAGCCCAAATTTCCATGAAGAAAGTTTTTTCCCCAAAAATTTTTGGGAAGGCCGGAAGAGGACGGAGCCGCTTTTCCGGCCGACCCTCTCAACCCAGACCATCATATGGAGGCTCCTATAAAAAACCCACGTGAAAGCAATTTGCAACTCCCTCCACCACACCCCAACCTTTCTTCCCATACAGAGGAAGACCTTAGCGTTCCATAGGACAAAGAGGATACCCTCGTTCACGACCACCTACCTGTAATTCCAACTCTGTTTTCTTCCCTTCATATCCCCTTAGGGAGAAGACTCTTACATTTTTCAAAACATTGGACTGCGATTACGTCAGACTCATGGATTCTAAACACTGTCATGGGTTATCAAATAGAATTTGTTGTCCCTCCCGTGCAACACACTCTTCCTCACTCGATTAAATTTTCCCTTCAAGACAAGAATTTCATAGATCAGGAGGTGAAAGAACTTCTTGCAAAAAAGGCAATTATTCCCGTTCCCATACACTCTCCAGGTTTCCTAAGCAATCTCTTCTTGGTCAAGAAGAAGGATGGGGGTCACAGAACTGTCATCGATCTAAAATTACTCAACAATTTAGTGGTGTATCGCCACTTCAAAATGGAAGGTATTCACTTCCTAAGAGACATTCTCTTAAAAGGAGATTGGCTGGTAAAAATAGACTTGAAGGATGCGTATCTCACGGATCCAATCCATCCTTCTTCCCAAATTTTCCTCCAGTTTCTTTGGAACAATCAAAAGTGGCAATTCACTTGCCTCCCATTCGGCCTGTCGTCAGCACCCTGGTGCTTCACGAAGTTGCTCAAACCAATAGTAGCTTCCCTCAGAAGTCGCGGGGTTCGTCTTATAATTTATCTAGACGACATCCTTCTGATGGCCCAATCGAAACAACTTCTTTCTCTCCACATGGAATGGACTCTATCCCTTCTAACCCAACTGGGTTTTCTTATCAATTTCAAAAAGTCAATTCTTGCTCCATCGCAAGAAATGGAATTCCTGGGTTTCATAATCAATACCAAGTTGACCACCTTGAGTCTTCCTTCCAGGAAATTCAAAACCATTCGGAAGGAGATTCGTCAAGTTCTTCACAAGGATCTGATATCTTTGAGAACAATAGCTCGCATAGTGGGTCTACTGGCAGCTTCCATTCATGCCATTTTTCCTGCTCCTCTCCACTATAGAGCTCTGCAGTGACTAAAAATTTGTCACTTGAGAGAGGACTTAGGCTACTCCGACGAGATTCTTCTTTCCTTCGAAGCCAGAGAAGAGCTTCTTTGGTGGCTTTCCCACATAGAATCCTGGAACGGGAAAGCAATCTTTCACCCAAATCCAGACATCATTATAAAATCCGATGCAAGTCTTTCGGGATGGGGAGCTCATTGCGGTCAACTTTCTACTGGAGGGAAATGGTCTCCCTCAGAATCCCGTTTACATATAAACTGCCTAGAATTCCTGGCAGGATTTTTTGCCTTGAAGAGTTTCGCAAAAAATTCTTCTCATTGCTGTATCCTCTTACGCATGGACAACGTTTCGGCTGTCCAATACATCAATCATCTGGAAGAAACAAATTCCAAAATGCTTGCGGATTTTGTCAAGGAATTCTGGCACTTCTGTTGAGACAAAGACATTGTCCTCAAAGCGGAATATCTGCCGGGAATCTCCAATTCCATAGCAGATTGGTATTCCCGCTATCTGACGGACTCCAGCGATTGGAGACTTCATCCTCCGATTTTTCAAATGATCAACAATTTATGGGGTCCCCTTCATTTAGATCTATTTGCTTCACGTCTCAATACTCAACTCCCTCTTTTTTTCAGTTGGCGTCCGGATCCAGAGGCTCTAGGCATAGATGGCTTCCTTCAACAATGGCCCCGGAAAATTCTTTACGCTTTTCCTCCTTTCAATCTCATTCCTCGAGCGCTTTTCCAAACAATTATTCAAAACATCACTCTAGTTCTTATCACTCCACTCTGGCCAACTCAATCCTGGTTCCCTCAACTACTCAATTTACTCATCGATTTCCCACGACTTCTTCCGTCCTTCCCTCATCCTCTCCTGGATCTTCAAGGGAATTGCCATCCATTGGTTCTATCCAATCAATTACCTCTAGTCGCATGGTTGATTTCAGGTCAACAGGATCTAACCTTCAATTTTCTCAATCAACTAGAGACATCCTATCAGATGCCTGGTCTCCAGGTACCAGAGCAGCTTACAGATCTGCCTGGGGACTTTGGATTCGTTGGTGCAATAAATGGGATTTGGATCCCTTACGAGCATCTATCCCTCACATCTTAAATTTCCTTTTGGCATCTTATGATGAAGGTAAGCCTTATAGAACCATAAATCTTTACCGATCCGCCATTTCATCCAATCATTATCCTATCGATTCTCTCCCTATTGGCAAACATCCTTTAGTCTCTGAATTACTCAAAGGAATTCGTTTTAGACGCCCCCTTTACCAAAATACTCTTCTACATGGGACGTCAATCTCATCCTTAACATGTTCATTTCTTGGGAAGACAATGACTCACTTCCTTTTAAGCTTCTCTCTTTTATATCGATTAAACGCATCTCAGATGTTCGATCATTGGATATATCCCGCAAGCAATATACTCCTCAAGGAGTTCTATTTTCCATTTTTCGCCGTACAAAAACTAATCTTCATTCAGTTTTTTATCCGGCTTTTCCTCATCACGATAAACTCTGAGTAGTTCACTGTCTTCCTACTTACGAATCCAAAACTGGATCTCTTAGACTGTCATCTTCTTCTCAATTACTTATTTCATTCTGTAAACCTCACTCTCCTGTCTCTTCATCCACTCTCCCTAGATGGGTCAGACAGACCATGCATATGGCAGATATTGATATTTCAAAATTCGGCGCTCATTCCACCAGAGGAGCAGTTTCCACAATGATTTATCAATCAGGGGCTTCCCTTTCTGATTTATTGAAAGCAGCCAATTGGTCCTCTGATTCTACTTTCAAAACATTCTATTTTAGACCTGATTCCCATGTATCTATGGTTTTGTTGTGAGTTTCTTGTTATTATTTAATATGTTTCTAGACTCATATTGATGTATTGTGTTTAAATACATAGCTTTAAACTAGCATAATAGGAGCGTTTTGTCTTGTCTTAAAATTGGGAATTTTCCTATCCTTGGTGGCGGAAAATTTAGATTTTAATAAAGACAAAACGCGAGTATTATCCCCCCTATTTACAACCCATCCCTGTAATCTATTTTATCTCTCTACAGCTTCTCAATGATACATATCGATTATCACCTACATCTTCATCTACGATTAGTCCTTCTACAGAAATCCTCATCTACGTTGGGTTGAGTTTTGCTTCATCGTTGTTTCTTCTCCTATGAGATCTTCATTCAAGTTCCAAGTTCTTTCTCCCAGTTCACAGCAAAGAAGAAGGAATTTACCTGGGCATCTGATACCTTTATCACCTATGCTATAGACTGATTGGTTGTGTTATCCAGAATTATAAGTTGCATACTAGTTTAAGTGTTTATATGCACTTCATATGTTAAAAAGTTTTTACTTCTAATACATGCTATATCTATTTGCTGCTGAGACAGTAAAGAAGTTGTTAAAAGCATAATAGGATAACACTCACGTTTTGTCTTTATTAAAATCTAAATTTTCCGTCACCAAGGATAGGAAAATTCCCAATTATAGCAACATCTACTGACTGTAGTCTATTGCATTATGGTTCCAAAGCCATTTTTAATCAACATAAAAAACTCAAAAATCATACTTTGTTTCTAAATTTGTTTCACTGGTAGGGTAAAACAGCCATAGAAAACACCAAAACATAAATATCAGACTGCTTGAAATGCACAGATATCTCGCATATCAAAGTTTGCATAACAACAATAGCATAAAAGGACGGTAACAATGAGGAATGTTCAAATTAAAAATATTGCCTTAAAAGCCTATTTCAAGTAACATTCATTTTTCTTTGTTTTTTTTTTTTGTTTTACTTTGCTGAAATTTTCTCTGCATCTGTTTTGATAAATTGTTGAATATCATACCATATCTTAATTAAAATCATCATTTATAAATCAGATCTGACTCATTGGATTAGCATATTGATTAATTTAAAAAAAATCTCGGTAACGTCTGCTGTGATGAGTAACATCTGAGTTACCATATATTTGTGTAAACCTAAAGGCAAGTGCTTACGAGGCAGACAAACAGCGGAATCTCATTGACATTTATTGACTAGAAATTCAGGCAGAATTCAGGGCAGGATTCAGGGCAGAAATTCTGTCGTGTGAACGAGACCTTTCGTGGAATTTCACATGAATTTTCTGCGTGGAATTGAATTTATTGTCCATTAATTTAATGTGAATTTAGTGAATGAATTTATTGTCCATTAACTTTATGCATTTATTGTCCATTAAATTTAATGGCATCCGGCAAGTTCATTCAGACAGCAGAATTTCCGCATGTGGAATTCCGCTGCTGAAATTTGGCATTCCGTGGTCCAGAAAAATATAATTCTGGTCTTGAAGTCAATGGGGCCTACTTTCTTTGGAATTCATGGAATTCACGCGGGATACCGGGAATATTCCCCGTAGGCCGACCACACAGTGGGCCGGCAGGGGCCGGTATTCTGCACTACACCGGCCCGTGTGCGGCCACACTCACACTCACACAGTGGCTGCTCATTCACACAACGTGCTGACACTAAGTCAGGACCTTGTGTGAAGCGGCCACAGAGAGGCGGAGCTATGAGCTGTAGGCTCCCAGCCCTGCCACTCAACCCAGTACCTGCGCATCCAGAGCTCAGTGATTCCCAACCGTGATTTATTTATTTTTTTTAATTTCCCTCCCCAGCGCCACAGGGGGAGGGAAGTTTGTGTGCCCTGTAATAGGACTGTCACGATGCCGGCTGGCAGGAGGTGGATCCTCTGTGCCAGAGAGGGATTGGCGTGGACCGTGCTAGTGGACCGGTTCTAAGATACTACTGGTGTTCACCAGAGCCCGCCGCAAAGCGGGATGGTCTTGCTGCGGCGGTAGTAACCAGGTCGTATCCACTAGCAACGGCTCAACCTCTCTGACTGCTGAAGATAGGCACGGTACAAGGGAGTAGACAAAAGCAAGGTCGGACGTAGCAGAAGGTCGGGGCAGGCAGCAAGGATCGTAGTCAGGGGCAACGGCAGGAGGTCTGGAACACAGGCTAGGAACACACAAGGGAACGCTTTCACTAGGCACAAGGGCAACAAGATCCGGCGAGGGAGTGCAGGGGAAGTGAGGTATACATAGGGAGTGCACAGGTGAAGACACTAATTGGAACCACTGCGCCAATCAGTGGCGCAGTGGCCCTTTAAATCGCAGAGACCCGGCGCGCGCGCGCCCTAGGGAGCGGGGCCGCGCGCGCCGGGACAGGACCGAGGGAGAGCGAGTCAGGTACGGAAGCCGGGGTGCGCATCGCGAGCGGGCGCCACCCGCATCGCGAATCGCATCCCGGCTGGAGGCGGTATCGCAGCGCACCCGGTCAGTGGATCTGACCGGGGCGCTGCCGTAGCGAGGATGTTGCGAGCGCTCCGGGGAGGAGCGGGGACCCGGAGCGCTCGGCGTAACAAGGACCTGCGATGATGTCACCGTCATGTGATCAGTCACATGGAGGAGGAGGATGATCAGGGGCTGCTGTTCTAGGCCTCAGCGTACCCCAGCCTCCATTAGCTTCCCCCTCCCCCCTGCGGCCCAGAGAGGGGAAGTATGCGGAAGCTGCGCCGGGCCGGTGCAGTGACCCATGCCCCAGCGTCCCCCTCCCCCTGCGGAGCAGTGAATGATTGCCTTGCCGGAGCCCTGAGTCGGTGCCCTGCTGGAGCCCTGAGTCAGTGCCCTGCTGGAGCCCTGAGTCGGTGCCCTGCCGGAGAGGGGAAGAAGAGGGAAGAAAAATGGCTTGCTTAAGGTACTGTACCATATCCATCCCCCCCCATCCCTCACCCATGTCCATCCCCCCTCCCTCACCCATGTCCACCCCCTCCCTCACCCATGTCCACCCCCCCTCCCTCACCCATGTTCACCCCCCCCTCCCTCACCTATGTCCATCCCCCCTCCCTCACCCATGCCAACCCCCCCCTCCCTCACCCATGTCCATTCCCCCATCCCCTCATCCATGTCCATCTCCCCTCACCCATGTCCATCCCTCCCTCACCCATGTCCATCCCCCCGCTCTCACCCATGTCCATCCCCCCCTCTCTCACCCATATCTATCCTCCTGTCATTCATGTCCACCTTGTCCACTCCCTTGTCCATCCCTGTCACCCATGTTCACCCCCCAGTCTACACCCTGTCACCCATGTCCACCCCCCTATTCACCTCTCTGTCCCCCTTCTTTTATCCCCCTTGTCATCCTTGTCCACCCTTCCGTCATCCCTGTTTACCCCCATATCTCCGGTGTCCACCCTCCTGTCATCCATGTCCACCTTGGCCACCCCTCTGTCACCCCTGTCCATCCCCCTGTCACTCATGTTCCCCCCCCCCCCTGTCCATCCCCCTGACCATCCCCCAGTCTACACCTGTCACATATATCCACCCCCCATTCAACCCTCTGTCACCCCAGTCCACCCTTCTTTGTCACTCCTGTCCACCCCTATTTTAAATGCTTGTCACCCTTGTCCACCTCTCTGTCATCCCTGTCCATCCTCGTGTCACCCATGTTCACCCCCCCATTGTCCACCCCTCTGACCACATACTTGTCACCCATGTACACCCCTCTGTCCCTTTATCACCCCTGTTACCACCTTGTAACTCCTGTCCACCCCTGTCACCCCCGACGCTCCCTGTCACCCATGTACAGTCTTCTACACCCCTCTGTCACCCATGTACACCCCTTTACACCCCTCTGCCACCCCTCTACACCCCTCTGCCACCCATGTACATTCCTCTACACCCCTCTGTCACCCATGTCCACTCCTCTACACCCCTCTGTCACCCATGTACACTCCTCTACACCCCTCTGCCACCCATGTACACTCCTCTGTCACCCATGTACACCCCTTTACACCCCTCTGCCACCCATGTACACCCCTTAACACCCCTCTGCCACCCATGTAGACCCCTCTGTAACCCCTGTTACCACCTTGTCACTCCTGTCCACCCCTGTCACCCCTGACGCCCCCCTGTCACCCATGTACAGTCTTCTACACCCCTTTTCCACCCATGTACACCCCTTTACACCCCTCTGCCACCCATGTACACCCCTCTGCCACCCATGTACACTGCTCTACACCCCTCTGCCACCCATTTACACTGCTCTACACCCCTCTGCCACCCATGTACACTGCTCTACACCCCTCTGCCACCCATGTACACTGCTTTACACCCCTCTGCCACCCATGTACACCCTTTACACCCTCTGCCACCCATGTAATCTCCTCTAAACCCCTCTGCCACTCCTCTACACCCCTCTGCCACCCATGTACACTGCTCTACACCCCTCTGCCACCCATGTACACTCCTCTACGCCCCTCTGTCACTGATGTACACCCCTTTACACCCCTCTGCAACCCATGTACACCCCTTTGTACCCCTCTGCCACCCATATACACCCATTTACACCCCTCTGCCACCCATGTAATCTTCTCTTAACCCCTCTGCCACTCCTCTACACCCCTCTGTCACCCATGTACACCCCTCTGTCACCCATGTACACTCCTCAACACCCCTCTGCCACCCATGTACACTCCTTTACACCCCTCTGCCACCACTGTAAACCACTCTGTCACCCCTACACCCCTCTTTCACCCCCATATACTCCTCTACACACCTGTCTCCCATGTACACCCCTTTGTCACCCATGTACAGCCCTCTGTCTCCCCTGTACACTCCTCTACACATCTGTCTCCCATGTACACCCCTCTGTTACCCCTTTACACCTATACGCTGTTACGCCGAGCGCTCCGGGTCCCCGCTCCTCCCCGGAGCGCTCACAGCGTTCTCCTGTTCGCAGCGCCCTGGTCAGACCCGCTGACTGGGTACACTGCGATAATGTCCCCAGCCGGGATGTGATTCGCGATGCGGGACGCGCCCGCTCGCGGTGCGCATCCCGACCCGCTTACCAGACTCGTTCCCCGTCTGTGCTGTCCCGGCGCGCGCGGCCCCGCTCCCTAGGGCGCGCGCACGCCGGCTCTTTGCGATTTAAAGGACCTGTGCACCACTGATTGGCGCATGGTTTTAATTAGTGTGTTCACCTGTGCACTTCCCTATATTACCTCACTTCCCCTTCACTTCCTTGCCGGATCTTGTTGCCATTGTGCCAGTGAAAGCGTTCCTTGTGTATCCCAAGCCAGTGTTCCAGACCTCTTGCCGTTGCCCCTGACTACGATCCTTGCTGCCTGCCCTGACCTTCTGCTACGTTCGACCTTGCTCTTGTCTAATCCCTTGTACCGCACCTATCTCAGCAGTCAGAGAGGTTGAGCCGTTGCCGGTGTATACGACCTGGTTGCTACCACCGCTGCAAGACCATCCTGCTTTGCGGCGGGCTCTGGTGAAAACCAGTAGCAACTTAGAACCGGTCGGCCGGCACGGTCCACGCCAATCCCTCTCCTGCACAGAGGATCCACCTCCATTCTGCCGAATCCTGACATACGCCCCTGTATTTCTCTTCACTTGTAAAATGCTGGTAAAGTGCGGAGCCTAATAGATTGGTTTTGCAGGTTTAACCGTGAAGAGTTCAGGATGGTCCGGACCAGACGAACGACGCTGAACAGAGAAGACGTCACATGTGAGTTTCTGTATAAAGCAGCACTTTAAACTACATACCCACTGATAAATAGATATTGGAATTTGTGTGCATTGCGGCTTTTTTTTTAAATTATTATTATTATTATTATTTTTTTGCTCTTCAACTTCGGTCAGGGTGCCCGACAAATTTTTTTTTCGGAGGGGTGCCCCGAGCCGAAAAAGGTTGCGCAACACTAGTATACAGGATTTGGTCAGTAACAGTATGATGGTAATATGTATGGTGATAATATTCCTCCTTGTATACTGGTATTATTGGTAATATTGGTCAGTATACAGGATTTGGTCAGTAACAGTATTATGGTAATATGTAGGGTGATAATATTCCTCCTTTTATAGTGCCATTATTGTTAATATCAATATTTCCTTTCCTCCCATACTATTGTTTCTTGGTAAATGTATGACTTATATAGACATACACAGTATTATAATGCATGGAAAATTGACACATATATAAATTGCTCCAGCATAGTGAAATACAGTAGCAATTTATTTCTTTGAAATATATATCGAGGAGAAAAAATATATATATATAAATATATATATATATATATATATACATATATTAGTGTACTGTAAAGGGATAAATCTAGGCGTGGCTTCCGATGGCTGATGCGATGCTGTGGGGCTGGTCTGCAATTATTTCCAGGGCTGGTTTTCATCCCCAGTCCGGCCCATGCAGAATCCGCAAGATCTATTCACTTTAATTTAATAAAATCTATCTTTTTTACTACTGTAGCGCTGGTACTACTACTTCCATAATGGAACAGAGTCTGTTTCATGTTAGGAGTAGTAGTACAGGGGCTGAGGGATTGATCGCATCGGGTATCTCTTCTGAGACCCGATGCAATCAAAGGTTATTAACCAAGGGAGCAGGCGGCATATCAGCCGCACCGCTCCCCTGCAATGTATATTTTTTCTGTGAAAACTTTAGATTCAAATACCCCACCAGGAGTCCTGAATGGCTGGCACCAAGTAGCCATTCAGGGCTCCTGGCAGGGTTTTTAAAATTCTATAATGTGGATAAGGTTTTTAATATAGATGGCCGGCCAGGGATCGTGGTGCAATGCCGCCTGTTTCCCCGGCAGGAGCCATCTCTCCTACTACAGCTCCCATCATGGAACAGACATATTATTAAAAACCTTATCCACACTATAGAATTTTAAAAACCCCGCCAGGAGCCCTGAATGGCAACTTGTTGCCAGCCATTCAGGACTCCCAATGGGGTATTTGAATCTGAACTTTTCACAGTAAAAAATATACATCACTGGAGAGAAGTGGCATGCCGCCCACTCCCCTGGTTAATAACTTTTGATCACATCAGGTCTCAGAAGTAAAACCCGATGCAATCAATCCATCAGCCCCTGTACTACTACTCCCAACATGGAACAGACTCTCTTCCATGATGGGAGTAAAAGTGTTACTGCAGAAGTGCAGGAGTCCCGGGTGGCTGCGGATAAGATGTGTTTGCATCAATTCTGCATCTGTTTAACATCTGCAGAATTCTGCACCAAACTAATGGAGATGCAGAATTCATGCAGATGTGTGGATTTTCTGCCGTGTGAACGCGGTTTTAGGCTGTGTTCACACACCAGAATTTCTGCATGGAAAATTATGAAAATTATGCATGTATTTATAGGCAATACACTTCAATACGATTCTGCTGTCCTATTCACACTGCAGGAATGCCATTGAGGTGAATGTGCAATTAATTTCTCAAGAATTTAGTGCAGAATTTTCATGCAGAATTCTGTGCAGAAATTCTACCATGTGAACATAGCCTTAGGCTATGTTCACACCTCAGAAATTCTGCATAGATACAGAATTCCACATCCAGGTTTACTTTGGCCAGAATTCCGCATTTTCCACATCTATGCAAAATTTCTCCAAAATTCATAGTGAAATTCCTCATTAATTCCGCATGAATTTGCATGATATTTACATTTAGCAGAGAAAAAAAGTCCCGTTGACTTCAATGGACTCGGAATTCCATGTAAATTTAGTACAGGACCTTTCTTTATGCGGAATGCAAAATGCTGAATTTTCGCAGCGGAAAGACCGACGTGAAAGTTCTGCAGTGTTACATAGTTACATAGTTTATAAGGTTGAAAAAAGACCAGAGTCCATCAAGTTCAACCTATATCCCTAATGATTACTTGCTGAGTTGATCCAGAGAATGGCAAAAAAACTCAACTTGGAGCTAAATATTCCTTCCCGACTCCAAATATGGCAGTCGGAATAAATCCCTGGATCAACATTCTGTCCCTATAAATCTAGTATCCATAACCTGTAATTTTATTACTTCCCAGATATGCATCCAGGCCCCTTTTTAACTCTGTTACCGAGTTCACCATAAACACCTCCTCCAGGAGAGAGTTCCACAGTCTCACTGCTCTCACAGTAAAGAACCATCTGTGCTGGTGTAAAAACCAGGGATGAGCGAATCGAATCTGATAAATCCGAATTCGTTACGAATTTCAGGAAAAATTCGATTCGCAACGAATGTGAATATCGCCGCAATTCGATTGCATGAATCGCTTAATTAAACTCCATTTAGTGCAGTTCAGGCTCCAGGGCATCTAAAATGGCGGATCCACATGTGAGGACATGGGGCAAGGAATCCTGGGAAGGCAGGAACAAGGGTAGGTGGGATGAATCCCATGCAGCATGCAGCCAGCCACCCCTGTGATGTCACAGCCCTATATAATCGGCAGCCATCTTGCGGCCAGTCACTTCAGCCTTTTATTGCAGGGAGATAGAGAGGGATAGACAGCAGTGTGTGTTGCACAGAAAAGCATTTTTCCAGCAGTGATTCACCTCACAATCACATCAGCATTCTGTTGCACAGAGAAAGGGACAGAGAGCAGTGTGTGTTGCACAGAAAAGCATTCTTACAGCAGCGATTCACCTTCCAGTCACTACAGTGTTCTATTACAGAGAGGGACAGAGAGCAGCGTGTTGCACAGTGTGTTGCACAGAACAGCAGCAATTCACCTCAAGCCCAAATCCTGCCTATAAGCACTGATAGGGAAGGGAGTGAGATTGAGAGAGAAAATTTTGGGTGTAGTACACAGCAACTGTGTGCTGCAGCACTGGTGTGTACTGCTGGTGCTGTACAAAAATACTGTTTTAAGCATACTGGAGCACATTGTCCTCCCCACATAAGTGCATACCACATACGTACATCTCAGTGGTGTACTACACTGCTCAAAAAAAAAAAGGGGAACACTTAAACAACACAATGTAACTCCAAGTCAATCACACTTCTGGGAAATCACACTGTCCACTCAGGAAGCAACACTGATTGACAATCAATTTCACAAGCTTTTGTGCAAATGGAACAGTCAACAGGTGGAAATTATATGCAATTAGCAAGACACCCCCAATAAAGGAGTGGTTCTGCAGGTGGTGACCACAGATCACTTCTCAGTTCCTATGCTTCCTGGCTGATGTTTTGGTAAATTTTTAATGCTGGCAGTGGTTTCACTCTAGTGGTAGCATGAGACTGAGTCTACAACCCACACAAGTGGCTCAGGTAGTGCAGGAGACATGGAGGAGACCATAAGAGGGCAACAACCCAGCAGCAGGACCACTACCTCCAACTTTGTGCAAGGAGGAGCAGGAGGAGCACTGCCAGAGCCCTGCAAAATGACCTCAAGCAGGCCACAAATGTGCATGTATCCACTCAAATGGTCAGAAACAGACTCCATGAGGGTGGTATGAGGGCCCAACATCCACAGGTGGGGATTGTGCTTACAGCCCAACACCATGCAGGATGTTTGGCATTTGCCAGAGAAAACCAAGATTGGCAAATTCGCCACTGGGGCCCTGTGCTCTTCACAGATGAAAGTGTGGTGTCCCGGTACTGGACTTGGTCCCGTACCTTTGTCGTAAGTCCCCACAGTCAGAGTTCCTCCATGCTGGTAGAGCTTTCCTGATGGGTTAACCTCTAGTCGCCTCATGGTGCTGTTTAAAAGTGTATATATTTAATATATTTTATTATAATGTAATTTATGTACAGGATCTTTGGTCACGTGATTTATGGAGAATTGTGTTATGCTAAGGTTCAAGGACCTTTAGGTCATGTGATTAGGTCATGTGATGTAACCATAATGCCTTGGTTTAGGACTGACAGGTCTGGGAACCAAGAAGCTTTGATCCTGCCCCTTCTGTATATAAGGGCGCTGTATCCAATAATCGCTCTTTTTCCCTTGGGATCTCAGAGAAAGCAGATCTGTGATCAGCTACAAGACAAGTTAGGCCTGAAGCTTTCCCCTTCAGCGCATTCTAAACCGTGAGTTAATCCGACTCAAATCTCACCAATCTTACGTGACTACTGAACCTAAACATACCCCTAAATTTAGTGGAGCAGCGTACAGCAAAAATAAAAGCTTATTTTACCTCAAAGTCCCAGCCAACCTGTGAGGAGCCTAAGTCACAGTCCTCTTGCAAAAGACTGTTTGTTATCATCGTCTGCATAAAATCGGCAGTAAAGTTATTTCCAGTTTCTTACTACTTCTGCTTTGGACAATCCTTTATTCCTCCCTATAGTTCTTGGTACGGGTGGCGGTAGGATATTTATATATCTAGAGGAAGCCCGCACCCTGGCGTCACGACAATCAAGGGTTAATGCTACACCCTGCAAAACTACTCTGCAACACCCCTGTTCACCCTACATCCCCCAAGCTCACCACAAAAGCAGGTTCACACTGAGCACATGTGAGAGACGTGACACATGAGTCTGGAGACGCTGTGGAGAATGGTCTGCGCAGCATCCTCCAGCATGACCGGTTTGGCGGTAGGTCAGTAATGGTGTGGGGTGGCATTTTTTAGGGGGGCCGCACAGCCCTCCATGTGCTTGCCAGAGGTAGCCTGACTGCCATTAGGTACCGAGATGAGATCCTCAGACCCCTTGTGAGACCATATGCTGGTGCGGTTGGCCCTGGGTTCCTCCTAATGCAAGACAATGCTAGACCTCATGTGGCTGAAGCGTGTCAGCAGAAAGGCATTGATGCTATTGACTGGCCCACCCGTTCCCCAGGCCTGAATCTGATTGACATCATGTCTCGCTCCATCCACCAAGGCCACATTGCACCACAGACTGTCCAGGAGTTGGCAGATGCTTTAGTCCAGGTCTGGGAGGACATCCCTCAGACGACCACCTCATCAGGAGCATGCCCAGGCATTGTCGGGAGGTCATATTGGCACGTGGAGACCACACACACTACTGAGACTCATTTCGACTTGTCTTATGGACATTACAACAAAGTTAGATTAGCCTGTAGTGTGGTTTTCCACTTTGATTTTGAGTGTGACTCCATATCCAGACCTCCAAGGGTTGATAAATTTGATTTCCATTGATCATTTTTGTATGATTTTGATGCCAGCACATTAAACTGTGTAAAGACGAAAGCACATTCAACTATGTAACGACGATCTAGGATGTGTTATCGTAGTGTTCCCTTTATTTTTTGGAGCAGTGTATTTTGTTCCTGTTTAAGTCTTAAGGGCCTAGATACTGTGAAAGGCCAGCCAAAAGTAAACACCTGCTGGTGTTGTCAGGATCCGGACTAATAGCAGGAAGCGGTACAGGTGGTGGATCCTCTATGCCAGAGAGGGATTGGCGTGGACCGTATCGGAGGATCGGTTCTAAGCAGTTACTGGTTTTTACCAGAGCCCGCCGCAAAGCGGGATGGACTTGCTGCTGCAGTAACTACCAGATCGTATCCTCCGATAGCGGCTCTACCTCACTGGCTGTTGAGACAGGCGAAGTACAGAAGGGGCAGGCAGTGGCGTAGTCAGACGTAGCAAAGGTCAGGGCAGGCAGCAAGGGTTCTCAGGCGGTAGTCGTTAGCAACGGGATCGGCAACAGGCAAGGATATACACAAAATGCTTTCTCTAGGGCACTGAGGCAACAAAGATCCGGCAAGGGCAGGAAGGGGCAGGACACCTTTATAGGAGGGACAAAGAACGAATTGAACCAGGCACCAATCAATGGTGCACTGGCCCTTTAAATCTTAAACTGCCGGCGCGCGCGCACCCTATAGTGCAGGGACGCGCGCGCCGGGAGTCACGTGAGCGGGAAGCAGAGGAGAGGGCCGGAGCGGGCACAGGTAAGTGGCGCTGGGACGCGGGACGCGCACGGGGACATCCTGCAGCGCGGACCGCGTCCCCGACGGGAGCAGAGACGGAGAGTCCCCGGTCAGAGAGTCCGACCGGGACACCCCGCCGGGGCAGACGGGGCAGGAACAGGGACTGGAGTGCTCAGCGTTGCAGGTGTTGTAGACAAATACGGGTTTAAGCGTACTGGAGCGCATTGTCCACCCCTCATAAGTGCATACCGCATACGCACATCTAAGTGGTGTACTATTTTGTTCCTGTTAAAGTCTTAAGGGCCTAGATACTGTGAAAGGCCAGCCAAAAGTACACACCGGCTGGTGTCGTAGACAAATACTGTTTTAAGGGTACTGGAGCGCATTGTCCTCCCCTCATAAGTGCATACAACATATGTACATCTAAGTGGTGTTCTATTTTGGTCCTGTTTAAGTCTTAATGGCCTAGATACTGTGAAAGGTCAGCCAAAAGTACACACCGGCGGGTGTTGTACACAAATACTGTTTTAACCAAATAGAAAATAATTTTCCTATGGCACTACGGATGGGCAGGATCACCGGTCCCTGGTCTAAGAAAGTGCTTTGCAGATGTGATGACGGTGGTGCTCTGGTTAAGCGGCAACAAGCTCCGTTTCGCATTAAATAAAGTGCTTCTTCTGGTGAGAGGCCGGTTTTCCTTTTCTTCACTTATAAATACTGTTTTAAGCGTACTGAAGTGCCTTGTCCTCCCCTCATAAGTGCATACCACATACGGACATCTCAGTGGTGTACTATTTTGTTCATGTCAAAGTCTTAAGGGCTCTAGATACTGTGAAAGGCCAGGCAACACACACCAGATGGTGTTGTACACAGATACTGTTTTAAGCGTAGTGGAGCGTATTGTACTCCCTTCATATACGCAATAAGTATGTCAGGCAGAGAAGTGCCAGGACATGCACAGAGGAGTGGCAGAGTCCTAAATTCATCAGGAAGAGGACGCAGCAAACTAGGGGTGAGTGGCCGCAGTAGTTGCAGCGAGAGGCCTTAGCTCCCGGTATCAGCTAGCGGTCGTGTCTTGACCAGCAACCCATGTGCCGTCATCGAATGATTAACACGGTCATCCACTTCATCACTAGTGACATCTGACACCCCCAGTCTACAGTCGGTGGGTTCCTCAGATACAACCCTCAGTTGGCATGGGCCGGGAGCAGTCCCTCTTTTCCCATTGCTGTAACGATGCTGGATGTGGATCCACTGACCTGTGTGGCTGATTGCACGGGCCGTATCGGAGAGCAGAGTCTAAGTTGCTGCTGTTCTTCACCAGAGCCCACCGCAAGGCAGGATGGGCTTGCTGCGGCAGGTGACACCAAGGTCGCTACCCGGCCACACTGGTAGCCACACTGGTAGTTGGGCAGGCGAGGTACAGATGGATAAGGCAAAGGCAGAAGGTCTAGGCAGGCGGCAAAGGTGCGTAGTGGAAAAATGTAGCGGAAGGTTCTAGAACACGGGCAAGTCAAACAGACTAAAGTACGCTTAATCTCAGGCAATGGGCACTGAAGATCCAGCAGGGAGGAAGGGGTGGAGCTGACTTAAGTAACCTGGCAGAAGGACTAGGCACCAATCAATGGTGTACTGTCCCTTTAAATTTCAAGAAGCTGGCGCACGTGCACCCTAGGAGGCTTTGGCACGTGCGCCTGGAACCAGGGGACAGAACGGAGGCAGGTGAGAAGCGGGCGGAGCGGGGAGGTGAGTGCTCACGGTGAGCGCTTGGCCTCTGTCTTATGCTGTTCCCTCCCCCCACAAAAGTATCTTATGCTGTGGGTTCAGCTCCATTATTTAGTGAGGACGATCTAGAGGACAGTCAGTAGCTACTGCCCAGCCAAAATGTGGAGGAGACATCTGCCGCTTCCTCCGCTAGGCGGGCAAGTAGTGATGAGGAGAGTGGCATGGGAGGTGGTGTTGCAAGCGTTCAGGCACCTGAAGCAGACACTGTTGAGGAACCTGAGGAGGACATCAGTGACGTGCAGACACAACTCGATGATGATGAAGCCGATCGCACAGCCGGGTGCAGAAGGGGCTTTATCATCATCAGGAGAAGAGGGTTGCTGGTTGCCCGTGAGGCAGCAACTGAGCCAGCAAGGTGGTAGCATGGTTGGCAGTCAGCATGGTGGCAGTGGAAAGTCTGGAGCCAAATGTGTCTGCCGTAGACCACCTGCTTCGCGGCAGCCTACCTACCAAGGAGGTAGTGAAACAGGGGTTCCTTTCTTGAGTGGTCAGGCGAGACCGATCCACCTGCATGGCTTCCTCAGCAGGAGGCCCAGTAGAGGGTTGAGGTGGATGCTGGAAGATAGAAGCCAGACGAGGAGCAGTCAATCAGGTCAAACTTTTGGTGGGAAAATCAGCTACTCAGCAGTGTGGGAGTTTTTCATTAAGCATCCGGAGGAGGTTGACATGGCCACATGCAAGATGGGATCTGCAGAAGGTGAAGCGTGGCCAGGGTCCCAATGTTGGCACCACGGCCCTGCATTAACATATGCAGCATCACCATAAAGCAGCCTGGGAGAACCGTGGCTCCGATGTGGGGGTCAAGCCTGCTACATCACCCAGTGGCACGCCGCTTCTTGTTTCAGCCAACCAAGACTCCACCACCTCAGCCCAAGGGAGCTGTGTGTCATACCCATCTTCTGTCGCTCTAGATGCTCCTTCTCTTCCTACTTCGAGTCAGTCATTTTGCCAGCAATCCATCGGCGAAGCCATGTCCAAGAGACAACAGTATTCGCCCACTCATCCAACGGCGCAGAAGATGAATGTGCTCCTATCCAAGTTGCGGGTGCTGCAGTCCCTCCCTTTTCAAGTGGAGTGGTGGACTCTGCACCTTTCAGAGAACTGATGACTTGTGCCGAGCCGAGATGAAGTGTTCCAAGCCGTCATTTCTTTGAGAAGAAGGCAGTACCAGCCCTGCACAATTTTGTGGAAGAGAAGGTGTGCCAGTCCTTGAGCCTGTCGGTGTGTACCAAAGTGCACGGCAGCGCCGACGTGTGGAGCTTTTACTGCGGTCAGGGACAATACATGTCCTTTACGGCCCACTGGGTGAATGTAGTTCCTGCACTGCCACAACAGCAACTTGGACAGGTCATGCCGCTTCCGCCTCCATGCTTTCAGGCCATTGGTCCTGTGACAGTGTGTGACTCCGCCTCCTCATCCTCCATCGTGCCCTCATTCTCCACTGCACGGACAAGACACAGTGCGCCTGGTTCACATGGTTTGCTGTTATGCCCCCTCCCATAGGCTTGCATTGAGGGGGCAGAGTGTGACGTCACATGGGGCGGAGCTGTGACATCACAATACTCCGGCCCTGTGATATGCAGTCATCAGACCCGGAGCGAACATGCTCCGGGGGCTGATGGTAACGGGGTGCTGCGTGAAATATCACAGGGGTCCCCAGTGGCGGGACCCCCGTGATCAGGCATCTTATCCCCTATCCTTTGGATAGGGAATAAGATGTCTTAGTGCTGGTGTACCCCTTTAAGTCCTTTTCCATGTCAGTTGTCCAAAGTGTACTCCCATTTAATACATAATCCCAGCCTGTATTTTTCCTCCCCATGTGCATAACCTTACATTTTTCAGTGTTGAAGCTCATCTGCCACTTCCCAGCCCAAACCTCCAACCTATCCAGATCCATTTGTAATAGTGCACTATCCTCTATTGTGTTAACCACTTTACAGAGTTTAGAATCATCTGCAAACATTTCTACTTTACTATACAATCCCTTGGCAAGGTCATTAATAAATATATTAAATAGAATAGGACCCAAGACTGACCCCTGTGGTACCACACTAGTAACAGTCACCCAATCAGAATAAGTACCATCTGTTGAGCCAGTTACTTACCCACTTATACACATTCTCCCCCAGCCCAATCCTTCTCATTTTATGTACCAATCTTTTATGTGGCCCTGTATCAAATGAATAGGACTGCGGAATCCCATTGAAGATAATAAGCTATAAACATTGTGCCATTGTGCATTTTAGGAATCTATATTTTCACTTGACAGTTCACATAAGAAAGAACAATGCTGAGGCATTCTTTCGGTCTGTGGTTTTTATTGCAGGTGAAATGCGTGGCTAACAATCGTTTTGCTACAGAGGGCTGTGAACAAGTTACATGTAGCCAAACAATTGTTAACCGTGCATTTCACCTGCAATAAAGGCCATAGACCAAAGGAGTGCCTCCATGCTGTTCGTGTTATGTGAACTTAAAGGGGAACTCTGGTGGAAAACATTTTTTCAAATCAACTGTTGCAAGAAAGTTAAACAGATTTGTACATAAAAATGGAAAAAGAGCAGTCCTACTAGGCTAGGAAGAAAATTTAGAATAAGGCAGAATAAATAGAGATAAATAAAAAAGAAAGAAAGGAAGTGTCTGATAATAAGATATAAAATATAATTACATTTATTGAATAATACTGTGAGGTCTGGGGCAGGGCCCTTGCCGCAGACAGCTCACTAAAAAAGAATGGTAAAATTAGTCATAAACATTTAAAACATGACGCTAAAATAGTATTGTACTTAAACGGTGGGACAATGGTGGGGTTTTTAGTCCAATGTTTGTAATAGGATATGTCCAATAAACAGTTTTTGCAGCACTGGAGGCTCGCAGTTACGAGCCCACTGAGTATACTTGTATGCGCAGAAGCGCCAAAGATCTATCCTCTATACCCCGACGGCACGGGGACAAAGTACAAGAGGGAAAATAGATCAAAGTCAGGCACTTAGTGCCTCTTACCGGCTTCGGCGAAAGCAGTCATATGCGCATAGCAGCGCTTAACGATAATCCAGATTGATGCCTCTCAGCCCCGGCAGCACGGGGAAGGTGTAGGAGAGGTGAAGATGTCCGATACAGATGGTTATTGCGTAGTCCGCTGGAAAAGGTAATGTTCCTTTGTAGCGTGTGGCAGCGCTGGAGGTCTTTGGTGTGGGATCCCTCTCTACCCCGACAGCACAGGGAGAAGCTGAGAGGGCAGTAAAAGACCAATAGTGGTGGATAAATAATCCAAATAGTCCCGACTTCTTGTGCAAAGGCAGTCTTGGACCAGATGCGTTTCGGGGAGCAGTGTCCCCTTATTCAATGGTGGATATGTAAAGACGGTGTGCCATATTTTGAGTTGCTGAGAACTTTCACTGGTTTTCCAATTTTATCAAACAACCGTAAAATCTACTTAATTGATATAGATACCTTTTCTTCAGATTTATTTTTTATTGTTGATTTATTTCCTGAATGCCAAATTAGGCAACTTTTAGTTTTTTTATATAGTTTTTGTACCATTTAGATGTTACTCAGAGAAATATAAAATAATTCAGCCAGAGTCTGATATATTTTCTGCTCACTCAGTGTAAGGGCCTATACACTGCCCGGAATTGCATTGTAGTCAATGGGTGGTGCTTAAAGGGGTTATCCAGGAAAAAACTTTTTTATATATATATATATCAACTGGCTCCAGAAAGTTAAACAGATTTGTAAATTACTTCTATTAAAAAATCTTAATACTTTCAGTACTTATGAGCTTCTGAAGTTAAGGTTGTTCTTTTCTGTCTAAGTGCTCTCTGATGACACGTGTCTCGGGAACCACCCAGTTTAGAAGCAAATCCCCATAGTAAACCTCTTCTAAACTGGGAGGTTCCCGAGACACGTGTCATCAGAGAGCACTTAGACAGAAAAGAACAACCTTAAACTTCAGAAGCTCATAAGTACTGAAATATATAATATTTTTTAATAGAAGTAATTTACAAATCTGTTTAACTTTCTGGATCCAGTTGATATATTAAAAAAAGTTCTTTCCTGGACAACTCCTTCAATGTCTGCCCAGACTTTAATCTCGGGGTAGGCGGAGGCTACTGCAGGCGAAATTCCACTCCAAATTATTCTGAGTGGAATTTCTGTACTGTGTGTGGGTCCTTAGAGTTAACAGCAGGAAGAAGATTATACACCATCTTGGATAGTAGAAAAGGGAGAAAAATCCTCTAAGACAGCTCACACAGGGAAGAGAAAAAGAGTAGAGCAACCAAAAGGTGGTATGTAGCTTAGAATCATATAAGCACAGAGAGAAAACAAAACTCATAGAGGGAGATTTATCAAAACCTATGTAGAGGAAGAATGGTGCAGATGCACACAGCAACCAATCAGATTGCTTCTTTCAAAAAAAAAGCTTCTGGAAAGTTAAAGAAGCAATCTGATTGGTTGCTATGGGCAGCAGCACCTTTCGTTCTGTACACAGGTTTTTATAAATCTCCCCCATAGAGAACATAGGTTGTAGAAACAAAATAAATAAATAAATGAATAAAAAATAAAAAAATAGTTGAAGGAGTAGTCCAGTGGTCACCCAGTGGTGAACAACTTATCCCCTATCCTAAGGATAGCGGATAAGTTTGAGATCGCGGGGGGTCCGACCGCTGGGGCCCCCTGCGATCTCCTGTACGGAGCCCCGTCAGCCCGCGGGAAGGGGGCGTGTCGACCTCTGCACAAAGCGGCGGCCGACACGCCCCCTCAATACAACTCTATGGCAGAGCCGAAGTGCTGCCTTCGGCAATCTCCGGCTCTGCCATAGAGATGTATTGAGGGGGCGTGTCGGCCACCGCTTCGTGCGGGGGTAGACACCCGCTATCTGGCCGGAGAGCCGGGGGACCGTACAGAGAGATCGCAGGGGACCCCAGCGGTCGGACCCCCCGCGATCTCAAACTTATCCCCTATCCTTAGGATAGGGGATACGTTTTTCACCACTGGACTACCCCTTTAAGACCTATGAGGAACAAGCACCCTGATTAGTAAAAAATAAATAAATAAATAACATTTTTTTTTTCAAGTGTATGCATGGATTACGCCATAAAAATGACATGGGGACACTAGGACTTCACACTGGATGATTGTTAGAAAAGTTGTGGTGACAAGCAGCACCTAATTTTTATGTTTGCTGTAAAATGTATTTTATAATAAAATATTAATATACGTGACTGATATACTGATATAAAATGATAAACATCAAATGAAATGAACAATTATGATGAGTGACAATAAGTGACAGGAACATTTTCAAATCCATGTATACTATTACTGTAAATTAATTGCCAAGCTAATAGGATACCTAATTTTAAAACAGAATTCATGTGAATTCCGCACCACAATTAGACTATAATTCTTTTAGGTAAGTGGGGCCTTACTTCACTGAAAGTCTTAAAATATGGGCAGACATCATTTTATTCCATCTAAACTATCTTACAGGAAGCTAAGATATAGATGTTTATAACAGGGTCCTTACACAGAGCATATTTGTTGTTGACCCAAAAAATATTGCAGCACCGAGGGGGGTCAAACAACTGATCTCTCAATTTCCAGAGGAGAAGGACATGTTGGTTCACTGGATTTCATATTGAATTGAGATTTAAAGCAATACTAAAGCATACCTGTCAAATCCCACAAAAAAAATTATTATATGTTACTCAGTAACTAATCGTGACCATGCACACCTAATTTCTATGCCTCTATCACCTGTATTTATTATAAAAATACCTCTTTTCATTAGCTCACAGTTTTAGAAATCCTATGAGGGGAAGGGGGCATGTCCCTCCTTGTGGTGGTGGAAGGTGATTGGCCCATGAGTCATCTCTTGTCTACAAGTCATGGGCAAGCCTGATGCTGCTGCAGGACTGGTTAGTGTCCTAGTAGGTATGGGGACCCCTAGTGGTGGGATTTTCAGGAGCCATTTTCTTTATTAAATATTCAAACTTTTGTACTAACAACATAGTACAAAAGGTTTTTAATTTTCATCAGTAACATCATATAAAATAAAAAGTCACCGGTTGCCCATATTTATGCTTGTCAAGTTGTTATACTTAATAAATTATTTATATGGCTTTTGAAAAAGATCTTTAAAGTCAGATACAGCATTGATTAAACTATCAGCAATAAATGAGGCACAAATCCCAATGCAGAGGAAACTTAAAATGCAATTTATTGATTTTCTTTTTCAGCTTTTGCAGATTAACATTTCCCAGGGTGATGTGCATCATGTGTGGTTAAAGAATCCAAATATGTAAAAGTAGGATTTCTTAGATGAGTCAGTGCAGACCGATAATGTGTTTTACGTACATGTTACCAGCAGATGCTCTCTGGTAAGTTAATGCAGCAATGGGCACAAATGCCTTTTCTTTTGATTTGCTGATACATTATCAGGGTGAGGAGAGAATGGTGGCGCGCAGTTACACAGCAGGAAATGTTTATAAAGTGAGCCCTCAAAACATGTCAAGCACCAGCGCACTGACATAAAAGCACTGAAATGTCTGGAATCTCATGTGTGGTAAAGTGCTAATGGGTTTTATTAAAGCACAGAAATTTGAAGACATACAGTATCTCACATAAGTGAGTCCTCCCCTGACATTTTTGTAAATATATTTGATATATTTTCATGTTTGCAAAATAGTGTTTAACCCCTTAACGCAGAACGACGGGTATACCCGTCGGCTGCTGAAGTGGGTTTGCACAGAGCGATGGGTATACCCGTCGTTCACATATTTGCAGTTGCTGCTGCATTCCGGGGGCTGAACTTTTCACCTCCGCTTGTCTCCGGCAGGTGAGAAGTTCTGCTTGACCCGTTCGCGCAGAATGCCGCATTTATGCGATACCTTCGCGCATTCTGGCGTATGAATGCGGCGTTCATCAAGTGCGCGCTGATCGGGACCCCATTTGATTAACCGGATCAGTGATCTGGTGTGCAGGTGCGGCCGGTGTGTGGCAGGTGCGCAAAGAACATGGAGGTCCGGGTGTGCGAAGATCTGGAGGTCCGGTGTGAGGGCGGCGGAGATCCGGAGGTCCGGTGTGAGGGCGGCGGAGATCCGAAGGTCCAGCGCGGCAGCGATTGTGGGTGTGCGGAGATTACGGGGGAAAGTGCCCTTCCCCTGACAAGGTGCAAAACTACAACTCCCAGCATGCCCAGACTGTCTGGACATGCTGGAAGTTGTAGTTTTGCATCATCTGGAGGACCACTGTTTGGAGACCACTGTGGAGTGGTCAACAAACTGTGATCCTCCAGATGTTGCAAACTACAACTCCAAGCATGCCAAGAGAGCCAATGCCTGTCTGGGCATGCCGGGAGTTGTGGTTTTGCAAGATCTGGAGGATCACAGTTTGGAGACCACTACACAGTGGTCTCCAAACTGTAGTCCTCCAGATGTTGCAAAACTACAACTCCCAGCATGCCTGGCTGCAAACGGCTGTCTGGGCATGCTGGGAGTTGTAGTTGTGTGCCTCCAGATGTTGCTTTTGTGGTCTGGGCATGCTGGGATTTGTAGTTTTGCAAGATCTGGAGGACCACAGTTTGGAAATCACTGTGCAGCGGTCTCTAAACTGTGGCCCTCCAGATCTTGCAAAACTACCAGCATGCCCGGCAACAAGCGTCTGTCAGTACATGCTGGGAGTTGTAGTTTTGCAACAACTGGAGGCACACTGGTGGGTAAACAGTTGGTCTGTTACCTAATTCAGTGTTTTCCCACCAGTGTGCCTCCGGTTTTAGCAAAACTACAACTCCCAGCATGCACAGTCTGTCAGTTCATGTTTAGAGTTGTAGTTTTGCAACAGTCGGAGGTTTGCGCCCGTAAACACCCCCTACCCCCCCCCCCCCCACAATGTGAATGTACATGGTACATTCACACAGGCGGGGCTTTACAGTTAGTTTCCCAATGCAAGTTTGATCTGCGGCACATTTTCCACCGCAACTCAAACGCCCAGTGGGAAACTCACTGTAAACCCACACCCGTGTGAATGTGCCCTAAAAACACTAACTACACTACACTACCACGAAATAAAAAGTAAAACACTACATATACACCCTTACACATCTACACCCCCCCCCTTCCCCCCAAATAACAATGCGTTTCCAAAACAGAGCCTCCAGCTGTTGCAAAACAACGACTCCCGGCATTGCCGGACGGCCATTGACTGTCCAGGCATGCTGGGAGTTTTGCAAAAGCTGGAGGCGCCTTATTTGGGAAACACTAGCGTAAGGTATTTGTGGTGGAGGAGGCAAGAGTAACGCTTGCATCCGTGTCGGCCCCTATGCAAATCCCTAATTTAGGCCTCAAATGCTCATGGCGCTCTCTCACCTCGGAGCCCTGTCGTATTTCACGGCAACAGTTTAGGGCCACATATGGGGTATTTCCGTACTTGGCAGAAATAGTGTTACAAATTTTGTGGGGCTTTTCCTCCTTTTACCCCTTATGAAAATGAAATATTGGGGTCTACACTAGCATGTTAGTGTTAGAAAATTACATTTTGTAATTTTTCATTTGCACAGCCCACTGTTCCAAAGATCTGTCAAACGCCAGTGGGGTGTAAATACTCACTGCACCCCTTATGAAATTCTGTTAGGGGTGTAGTTTCCAAAATGTGGTCACATGTGGGGGGGGGAGGGTCCACTGTTCTGGCACCACGGGGGCTTTGTAAACGCACATGGCCCCTGACTTCCATTCCAAACAAATTCTGTCTCCAAAAGCTTAATGCCGCTCCTTCTCTTCTGAGCATTGTAGTGAGCCAGCAGAGCACTTTATGTACACACATGGGGTATTTCCATACTCAAAAGAAATAGGGTTACAAATTTTGGGGGTAATTTCTTCTATTACCCCTTGTAGAAATGTAAAATTTGGGGGAAAACCAGCATTTTAGTGAAAAAAAATCATTTACACATCAAACTTTAGCTAAAAGTCGTCCAATACCTGTGGGGTGTTAAGGCTCACTGGACCACTTGTTACGTTCCCTGAGGGGTGTAGTTTCCAAAATAGGGGGTTTCTTGCTGTTCTGGCACCATAGGGGCTTCCTAAATGTGACATGCCCCCCAAAAATCATTTCAGAAAAACTCACTCTCCAAAATCCTATTGTCGCTCCTTCCCTTCTGAGCCCTCTACTGTGCCTGCCGAACACTTGACATACACATATGAGATATTTCCTTACTCAAGAGAAATTGGGTTAAAAATTTTAGGAAGATTTTTCTCCTTTTACACCTTGTAAAAATTCAAGAACTGGGTCTACAAGAACATGCGAGTGTAAAAAGTTAAGATTTTGAATTTTCTCCTTCACTTTGCTGCTATTCCTGAGAAACACCTAAAGGGTTAACACACTTACTGACTGTCATTTTGAATACTTTAAGAGGTGCAGTTTTTATATTGGGGTAATTTTGGGGCTTTTTCTAATGTGAAGGCCCCTCAAATCCACTTCAAAACTGAACTGGTCCCTGAAAAATTCTGATTTTGAAATGTTTTTTAAAAAAAATTGGAAAATTGCTGCTATACTTTGAAGCCCTCTGATGTCTTCCAAAAGTAAAAATATGTCAACTTTATGATGCCAACATAAAATAGACATATTGTATATGTGAATCAATATATAATTTATTTGGGATATCCATTTTCCTTATAAGCAGAGAGTTTCAAAGTAAAAAAAAGCAACATTTTAACATTTTTCATCAAATTTTGGAATTTTTCACAAAGAAATTATGCAAGTATCGACTAAATTTTACCACTAACATAAAGTAGAATATGTCACAAAAAAACTGTCTCGGAATCAGAAGGAAAAGTAAAAGCATCCCAGAGCTATTAATGCTTAAAGTGACAGTGGTCAGATTTGCAAAAAAGAAGAAAACCTACATAAGTTCAGACCACCAATGTCTCTTAGATAAATAAATACCAAACAAGAAAACTAATGAGGGGTGATACCACCTCAATATATAACCTACAAAATACCCTTCAATTAAAAAATAATATCCAGACACAAATTATTGAAAAATTATTCCTCAATTTTATTAAGTATATAAATAATGAACAGCAAGAAAGACCCCCCCTAAAAAACATATACACACATGGGCAGGTTAAAAAACAAGCGGTGGGGGAACACCATACAGCAATACAAAGACAATTGTAGAAAAAATAATACAGAGACAGACCAGAACTAACTATAGTGGATGCAATTGATATATATATATATATATATATATATATATGTATGTATTTATATATATATATATATATATATATATATATATATTACACTAAAAAAGTGCTAATGTGCATGCAATTCATATGTAATGCAACATAAGGTGCTAAGTGGCCAATCAGCTCACAATGTGTGCCGTATACTCTGCATCACATATAATGTGCCTGTGCATGTGTATGAAGCCCTGGATGGTAGCCAGGTAACTTCAACCAATATGCGCTATGTGCAATGGGCAGCTAACAGCAAAACACTAAGATAGACACAATGAAAGGAAAATCAATATACCAACCAAAACCGGTATGTCAGGTCTGCTCCGGTGTTCCCCCACCTCAGCACTCCAACGCATTTCACCCCGCTTCCTCCGGGAGTTATGATGAGTTTTGCTGTTAGCTGCGTAACCAGGTAACTGCAACCAATATGCGCTATGTGCGCTGGGCAGCTAACAGCAAAACTCATCATAACTCCCGGAGGAAGCGGGGTGAAATGCGTTGGAGTGCTGAGGTGGGGGAACACCGGAGCAGACCTGACATACCGGTTTTGGTTGGTATATTGATTTTCCTTTCATTGTGTCTATCTTAGTGTTTTGCTGTTAGCTGCCCATTGCACATAGCGCATATTGGTTGCAGTTACCTGGTTACCATCCAGGGCTTCATACACATGCACAGGCACTTTATATGTGACGCAGAGTATACGGCACACATTGTGAGCTAATTGACTACTTAGCACCTTATGTTGCATTACATATGAATTGCATGCACATTAGCACTTTTTCAGTTTAATATATATATATATATATATATATATATATATATATATGTCAATTGCATCCACTATTGTTAGTTCTGGTCTGTCTCTGTATTATTTTTTCTACAATTGTCTTTGTATTGCTGTATGGTGTTCCCCCACCACTTGTTTTTTTAACCTGTCCATGTGTGTATATGTTTTTTAGGGGGGGGGGTCTTTCTTGCTGTTCATTATTTATATACTTAATAAAATTGAGGAATAATTTTTCAATAATTTGGGTTATAGATTTGCAAAAAAGGCCTGCGTCCTCAAGGTGAAAAGGAGCTGTGTCCTTAAGGGCTTAAAGGGATACTCTGGTGTAAAACTACTTATTTATTTATTTTTTAAATCAACTGGTGCCAGAAAGTTAAACCGATTTGTAAATTACTTCTATTAAAAAATCTTAATCTTAATCCTTCCAGTAATTATCAGCTGCTGTATACTACACAGGAGGTACTTTTCTTTTTGAATTTATTTTCTGTCTGACCACAGTACTCTCTGCTGACACCTTTGTCCATGTCAGGAACTGTACAGAGCAGGCTAGGTTTGCTATGGGGATATGCTTCTGCTCTTGACAGTTCCTGACATGGACAGAGGTGTCAGCAGAGAGCTCTGTGGTCAGACAGAAAAGAAATTCAAAAAGAAAAGAACTTCCTGTGTAGCATACAGTAGCTAATAAGTACTGGATGGATCAATATTTTTAAATATATGTAATTTACAAATCTGTTTAACTTTCTGGCACCAGTTGATTTAAAAAAAAAATAGTTTTCCACTGGTGCACCCCTTTAATGCTGTGTACCCACAAAATAGTTCAACACTAATCCATAAATGTCTAAACCTTGGCAAAAAGAACTAAGTACACCCTTAAGGGAAAATATCCAAATTGGGCCTTATTAACCATTTCCACACCTTTTTTAATAGTTTTGTGACTCATTCGTTTTACAAAGTCCTCGGTGTGAATAGGGAGCAGGTGTCTTAAATTTGGTGTTATCACTCTAACACTCTCTAATACTGATCACTGGAAGTTAAACATGGCATGTCATGACAGAGAATTCTCTGAGGATCTGAAAAAAAGAATTGTTGCTTTACATAAGGATGGCCTTTGCTATAAGAAAATTGCCAAGACTCTGAAACTGGGCTGTAGCACAGTGGGCAAGACCAAATAGCAGTTTAAAAGGACAGTTTCCACTCAGAACAGGCCTCACCATATGAAGGCTGTCAGCATTGCTGAAGTTTAAGGAGTGGGTGGTCAGCCTGTCAGTGCTCAAATTGGTCTGCCTGGCTGTCGTACCAGAAGGAAACCTCTTCTGTCAGTTTTCTGACAGCAAGCAGACTAAGACCATAGATTACTGGAATCATGTATTGTGCTCAGATGAGATCAAGATGAACTTGTTTGGTTCAGATGGTGTCTAGTGTGTGTTTTGGCAACCAGATGAGGAGTACAAAGACAAGTGTGTCTTGCTTAATGTCTACAGTCAAGCATGGTGGTGGGAGTGTCATGATCTGGACCTGCATGAGTGCTGCTGGTAGTGAGGAGCTACAGTTCATCGTGGGATCCATTAATGCCAACATGTATTGTTGTACTGTGACATACTGAAGCAGAGCATGAACACCTCCCTTCAGAGACTGGGCTGCAGGGCAGTATTCCAACATAATAATGACCCCAATCACACTTACAAGAATACCACTGCCTTGCTAAAGTAGCTGAGGGTAAAGGTGATGGACTGGCCAAGCATATCTCTAGACCCAAACCCCATTGAGCATCTATAGGGCATCCTTAACCCCTTAACGACGCAGGACGTATATTTAAGCCCTGCGCCGGCTCCCGCGATATGAAGCGGGATCGCGCCGCAATCCCGCATCATATCGCGTTGGTCCCGGCGCTCATCAACGGCCGGGACCCGCGGCTAATACCACACATCGCCGATCGCGGCGATGTGCGGTATTAACCCTTTAGAAGCGGCGGTCAAAGCTGACCGCCGCTTCTAAAGTGAAACTGAAAGTGTCCCTATGGGAGCTATAACACTGCAAAAAAAATGTAAAAAAAAAGTGTTAATAAAGGTCATTTAACCCCTTCCCTAATAAAAGTTTGAATCACCCCCCTTTTCCCATAAATAAAACAGTGTAAAAAAAATAAATAAATAAACGTATGTGGTATTGCCGAGTGTGTAAATGTCCGAACTATAAAAATATATCATTAATTAAACCGCACGGTCAATGGCGTACGCGCAAAAAAATTCCAAAGTCCAAAAAAGCGTATTTTGGTCACTTTTTATACCATTAAAAAAATGAATAAAAAGTGATCAAAAAGTCTAATCAAAACAAAAATCATACCGATAAAAACTTCAGATCATGGCGCAAAAAATGAGTCCTCATACCACCCTGTACGTGGAAAAATAAAAAAGTTATAGGGGTCAGAAAATGACATTTTTAAACGTATACATTTTCCTGCATGTAGTTATGATTTTTTCCAGAAGTGCGAAAAAATCAAACCTATATAAGTAGGGTATCATTTTAACCGTATGGACCTACAGAATAATGATAAGGTGTAATTTTTACCGAAATATGCAGTGCGTAGAAACGGAAGCCCCCAAAAATTACAAAATGGCGTTTTTTCTTCGATTTTGTCGCACAATGATTTTTTTTTCCGTTTCGCCGTACATTTTTGGGTAAAATGACTAATGTCACTGCAAAGTAGAATTGGTGACGCAAAAAATAAGCCATAATATGGATTTTTAGGTGGAAAATTGAAAGGGTTATGATTTTTAAAAGGTAAGGAGGAAAAAACGAAAGTGCAAAAACGGAAAAAAACCTGAGTCCTTAAGGGGTTAAACAAAAGGTTGGGAAAGCAAGGCCATTCATTCACCAGCTCTGTGATTCCATCATAGAGGAGTGAAAGATGACTCCAGTGGCAACTTGTGAAGCTCTGGAAAACTTTACTGAGGCAGACAAGGTGCTAAAGACTTTTCAGCTCAGTTTAGGTCCAAGGAGATGCTCAGTGAACTTTAGAAAGCTTGTTGGCTTGCTGGGACTTGTAGTGGACTTGGACTGACTTGTGCAACCCACGCTGAATTTAGTAAATGACTGACTTGACTGACTTGACTATCTTGACTAGACTTGTCCCCTATATTTGTGCTTACCACCAGGCTTTGACTTTCCCCTACAGTGGTTAACTGGTAGTAGCTACGTGGCTGCATGACTAGGCCTTGGCCTCCCTCAGAAACACCAGACAACTGCTCAGGTCTTCACTTCACCTCAGCTAAGACTCCAACTCTCAACAGACTAGGCTAGCTCCTCCCTGGTATATATGGGAGTAATTTGGAGGAGTCTCATTGGTCACAACAAGTCACCTGTTCATCTTACACCTTCCTTGGTAACATAGGCCTTGACAACAAAGATTTAACCCCTTAGGGCCCATTTTCACCTTAAGGACTCAGCCCTTTTTTGCAAATCTGACCACTGTCACTTTATGCATTAATAACTCTGGGAGGCTTTTACCTTTTCTTCTGATTCAGATACTAATTTTTTTGTGACATATTCTACTTTAACATAGTGGTACATTTTCATTGTTACTTGCATCCTTTCTTGGTGAAAAATCCCAAAATTTCATGAAAATATTGAACATTTAGCATTTTTCTTACTTTCAAACTTTAGGCTTGTAAGGAAAATGGATATTACAAATAAATTATATATTGATTCACAAATACAATATGTCTACTTTATGTTGGCATCATAAAGTTTACTTTTTGAAGACATTAGAGGGCTTCAAAGTGTAGCAGCAATTTTGAAAATGTTCAAAAAAATTTCAACATTTTTCAGTGACCAGTTAATGGAGTTGTGCGCTGCCCTGACTTTCGGAGCTCCGCTCACAGCGTCCGAAAGTTCATTACTCCGAACGCTGTGTGCGGGCTTCCGTGTTCGCGGCCGCCGGGCGTGATGCCACGCCCGGCCCCTTGTGACGTCTTGCCCACCCCCTCGTGACATCTCGCCCGCCCACTCTCGCCCGCTGTCACGCCCCCTTCCCATAGACTTTGGTAGAGGGGGCAGGCGTGACGTCACGAGGGGGCAAGCGAGATGTCACAAGGGGCCGGGCGTGATGTCCCGCCCGGAAGCCGCGAACACGGAGGCCCGCACACAGCGTTTGGAGTAATGAACTTCCGGACGCTGTGAGCGGAGCTCCGAAAGTCAGGGCAGCGCATAACCCCTTTAAGTTTGAAGTGGATTTGAGGGGCCTTTGTGTGAGACATACCGCATAAATTACCCCATTATAGAAACTACACCCCTCAAAGTATTTAAAATGACATTCAGAAAGTTTGTTAACCCTTTAGGTGTTTCACAAGAATAGTGGCAAAGTGGAGGAGAAAAATCAAAATCTGCATTTTTTTTTTACACTAACATGTTCTTGTAGCCCCATTTTTTTTTTCATTTTTAAAAGTGGTATAAGAAGAAAAAGCCCCCCAAAATTTGTAGTCCAATTTCTTTCAAGAATGGAAATACCTCATATGTTGACATAAAGTGCTCTGCAGCTCACAACATGGCTCAAGAGGGAAAGAGCAACTGTGGGATTTTTTAAAGCAAATTTTGCTGTCATGGTTTTTGGGGGGTATGTTGCATTTAGGAAGCCCCCATGGAGCCAGAACATCAAAAAAAAAAAAAAACACATGACATTTTGATAACTACATCCCTCAAGGAACGTAAAAAAGGGCATAGTGAGCCTTAACACCTCACAGGTGTTTGACGACTTTGCGGTGAAGTTGGATGTGAATGGTGTTACCCCAAGTTTTTCTTTTTCACAAGGGTTAATAGGAGAAAATGCCCCCCAAAATTTAAAGCCCCAATTCTTCTGAGTATGGGAATACCCCATATGTGGACATTAAGGGCTCTACTGGCGACTACAATGCTCTGTACACTGAGGACATGCAGGGCTCTGTACACTGAAGACAAGAGGGGCTCTGTACCTGAGGACAAGCGGGGCTCTGTACAGTGAGGACAAGCGGCGCACTGTACACCGAGGACATGCAAGGCTCTGTGCAGTGAGGACATGCAGGGCTCTGTATACTGAGGACATGCAAGGCTCTGTACCTGAGGACAAGCAGGGCTCTGTACCTGAGGACAAGCAGGGCTTTGTACCTGAGGACAAGCGGGGCTCTGTACACTGGGGACAATAGGGGCTCTGTACACTGAGGGCAAGCAGGGCTCTGTACACTGAGGACAAGCAGGGCTCTGTACACTGAGGACAAGCAGGGCTCTGTACACTGAGGACAAGCAGGGTTCTGTACACTGAGGACAAGCAGGGCTCTGTACACTGAGGACAAGAAGGGCTCTGTACACTAAGGACAAGCAGGGCACTGTACACCGAGGACAAGCAGGGCTTTGTACACCGAGGACAAGCAGGGCTCTGTACACCGAGGACAAGCAGGGCTCTGTACACTGAGGACATGCAGGGCTCTGTACACTGAAGACAAGAGGGGCTCTGTACCTGAGGACAAGCGGGGCTCTGTACAGTGAGGACAAACGGCGCACTGTACACCGAGGACATGCAGGGCTCTGTGCAGTGAGGACATGCATGGCTCTGTATACCGAGGACATGCAAGGCTCTGTACCTGAGGACAAGCAGGGCTCTGTACCTGAGGACAAGCGGGGCTCTGTACACTGGGTACAAGCGGGGCTCTGTACACTGAGGACAAGCAGGGCTCTGTACACTGAGGACAAGCAGGGCTCTGTACACTGAGGACAAGCAGGGCTCTGTACACTGAGGACAAGCAGGGTTCTGTACACTGAGGACAAGCAGGGCTCTGTACACTGAGGACAAGAAGGGCTCTGTACACTAAGGACAAGCAGGGCTCTGTACACTGGGGACAAGCAGGGCTCTGTACACTGAGGACAAGCAGGGCTTTGTACACCGAGGACAAGCAGGGCTCTGTACACCGAGGACAAGCAGGGCTCTGTACACTGAGGACATGCAGGGCTCTGTACACTGAAGACAAGAGGGGCTCTGTACCTGAGGACAAGCGGGGCTCTGTACAGTGAGGACAAGCGGCGCACTGTACACCGAGGACATGCAGGGCTCTGTGCAGTGAGGACATGCAGGGCTCTGTATACCGAGGACATGCAAGGCTCTGTACCTGAGGACAAGCAGGGCTCTGTACCTGAGTACAAGCGGGGCTCTGTACACTGGGGACAAGCGGAGCTATGTACACTGAGGACAAGAGGGGCTTTGTACACTGAGGACTAGCAGGGCTCTGTACACTGAGGACAAGCAGGGCTCTGTACACTGAGGACAAGCAGGGCTCTGTACACTGAGGACAAGAAGGGCTCTGTACACTGAGGACAAGAAGGGCTCTGTACACTGAGGACAAGCAGGGCTCTGTACCAGAGGACAAGCGGGGCTCTGTATGTGAGGACAAGCGGGGCTCTGTACCTGAGGACAAGCGGGGCTCTGTACATGAGGACAAGCAAGGTTCTGTACCTGAGGAGAAGCGAGGTTCTGTACCTGAGGACAAGCGGGACTTTGTAAGAGAGAGAGAGCAGCCAGGGCGGCGGGCGCACTGATCGGTGGCACAGTAAACTCCGACGTTGCGTTGCTGCGTTTAGACGTGAGGTCACGTCACCCCCACGGTGACGTGACCTCACGTCTAAGCGCAGCAACGCACCACACCAGAGTTCAAAGCGCCTCTCCCAGGCAGCCGACCACCCAGGGCCCTAAGTAAGAAGCAGGGCCGGCCTGGGACAGTGCAGGGCCAGCCCTCTTTATCGTCTGCACCAGGCGGCATATGCGGGCCGCCTGTGCAGCCTGCTGGACCTATTTTCATGTAGGGGCCTGGAGCCCCTAGCAGAGGCGGCTCTAGACTTTTTGAGGCCTTAGGCAAAAATAAATCTGAGGCCCCCGAAGCGCAATAAAAAAAAGAAGAAAAAAAAAAAGTTAAAAAAAATGAATTTTTAAAGAATAAAAAGAAAAAAAAACTGCAATGCACTATATCTATTTATCAGTGGCTATGTAGTTTAAAGTGCTGCTTTATACAGCAACTCACCAATGACGTCTTCTCTAATTTGCTTTGTTGCCTTCTCTTCTCCATTTGGTCCGGGCCATCATCACGATTTCTTCCACACACAATTCTTCATCGTTTAACCTGCAAAACAAACCTATTAGGCTCCGCACCTTTTTTTTTCCATGGGTGACAGAGGGGGTGTAGAAGAGTGTACATGGGTAACAGAGGGGTGTAGAGGGGTGTACAGAGGGGTGTAGAGGAGTGTACATGGGTGACAGAGGGGTGTACATGGGTGACAGAGGGGTGTAGTGGAGTGTACATAGGTGACAGAGGGGTGTAGATGAGTGTACATGGATGACAGAGGGGTGAAGAGGAGTGTACATGGGTGAAAGAGGGGTGTAGAGGAGTGTACATGGGTGACAGAGGGGTGTAGAGGAGTGTACATAGGTTACAGATGGGTGTACATGGGTGACAGAGGGGTGTAGAGGAGTGTACATGGGTGACAGAGGGGTGTAGAGGAGTGTACATGGGTGACAGAGGGGTGAAGAGGAGTGTACATGGATGAAAGAGGGGTGTAGAGGAGTGTACATAGGTGACAGAGGGGTGTAGAGGAGTGTACAGAGGGGTGTAGAGGACTGTACATGGGTGACAGAGGGGTGTAGAGGAATGTACAGAGGGGTGTAGAGGAGTGTAAATGGGTAACAGAGGGGTGTAGAGGGGTGTACATGGGTGACAGAGGTGTAGAGGAGTGTACAGAGGGATGTAGAGGATTGTACGTGGATGGAAGCGGGGTGTAGAGGAGTGTACATGGGTGACAGGGTGTAGAGAAGTGTACATGGGTGACAGAGGGGTGTAGATGAGTGTACATAGGTGACAGAGGGGTGTAGAGGAGTGTACATGGGTGGCAAAGGGGTGTAGAGGAGTGTACATGGGTGACAGAGGAGTGTAGAGGAGTGTACATGGGTGACAGAGGTGTGTAGAGGAGTGTACATGAGTGACAGAGGGGTGTAGAGGAGTGTACATGGGTGTCAGAGGGGGTGTAGAGGAGTGTACATGGGTGACAGAGGGGTGTAGAGGAGTGTACATGGTTGACAGAGGTGTGTAGAGGAGTGTACATGGGTGGCAGAGGGGGTGTAGAGGAGTGTACATGGGTGACAGGGGTGTAGAGGAGTGTACATGGGTGACAAAGGAGTGTAGAGGAGTGTACATGGGTGACAGAGGGGTGTAGAGGAGTGTACATGGGTGACAGAGGGGTGTGGAGGAGTGTACATGGGTGACTGAGGGGTATAGAGGAGTGTGCATGGTTGACAGAGGGGTGTAGAGGAGTGTACATGGGTGACAGAGGGGTGTAGAGGAGTGTACATGGGTGGCAGAGGGGGTGTAGAAGAGTGTGCAAGGGTGATTGATGGGTGTAGAAGAGTGAATATGGGTGACGGGGGGCATAGGGGGTGATAGAGGGGTGGACAGGCGTGACAAGATGGTAACAGAGGGGTGGACAGGAGTGACAGAGGGGTGAATAGGGGGTGGACATGGGTGACAATGATGTGGTCAGGGGGGCGGACAATGGAGGGTGTACATAAGTGACAGGGATGGACAGGGGTGACAGAGGGTTGGATGGAGGGAGTGGACATGGATGACAGGAGGGTGGACATGGGAGACAGGGGGTCAGAGGGTTGGACAAGGGGGTAAAAGAGGGACAGGAGTGACAGAGAGGGGTGGACTGGGGTAACAAAGGGACAGATACTGTTGACTCTGTGTCCCATAACCCATTTTTTGGGGTGAAAAAAGATATTATCAGGGGTATTGGGAAAGATTTTTTTTTTTTGGGGGGGGGGGGTGTTTAGGTTTAACATTTTGAAGACAATGTACTCTGGACTGGGACATTGGAGTCGAATTTTGGAGAGTTAAAATTAGGGAAAAGGAATATCAATTAAGTGCTCCATTAAAGTGTGATACTCCCTTAAGCAATTTTTAATGCAGAGGCCCGGATGATTGGGGCAAGTGTCACACTGAGTGCTGGTGTCCTTCCGAATCCCCCTCCTGTGACACACTCTACACGATACGATACGGTCGACCACAGTTCCAGAGCTGCTCTGACCCGCTGTTTGTCGTTCACCAAAGATGAGGGCCTTTAGAACTTCCTCTGGGAACTGCAGGAATGTCCCTGTGTTGCCAGCATACTGGGACAGTACAAAAGAGTTGTACATGGCAACCTGCACCATGTAGACCACAACTTTTTTGTACCATGCCCATGTTTTCCACATGGAATTATATGGCTTAAGGACTTGATCAGAGAGATCAACTCCCCCCCCCCCCCCCTATATACTGATTGTAGTCCAGAATACAATCGGGCTTGAGGACTGGTCCCACGGTACCTCGCACAGGGACAGCGGTGCTGCCGTTCCCATGAATTGTGAGCATAAGGACATCCCTCTTGTCCTTATACCTGACCATGGGAAAAGGCACGGGACTCACCCCGGGGGGATAGGATAGGTGGTAACCTTTATCTAGCAATGGGTGCAAAAGGCCCCAAACGATTTTCCCGCTAACACCGGGAGTGGGGGGACATTCTGGGGGTTCAATACGGGAATCTCATCCCTCATACACCATAAACTTGCAAATGTACTCTGAGGTACTCTCACAAAGGCCTGTACATCTTCACGCCATACTGTGCCCGCTTGGATGGGACGTATTGCCGGAAGCTGAGTCTCCCCTTAAAGCTGATGAGAGACTCATCAATAGAGACCTCCCTTCCAGGGACATAGGCCTCCCAAAATTTGGCCCCGAAGTGATTAATGACAGGCCTGATTTTACACAGGCGGTCATACGCGTGATCAGTTCAGGGGGGACATGCCGCATTATCAGCATAATGCAAACATTTCTGAAGGGCCTCGAACTGGGGACGGGTCATGGCCATACTGTAGAGCGGGGTCTGGTAGAGGACATCCCCACTCCAGTACTGCCTGAACCTTGTTTTTTTAACTAGGCCCATGTGCAGCACGAGGCCCCAAAAGGTCCTCATGCCTGCTGCATTAACTGGGAACCAGCCACTGGGCCTAGCTAAAAAGGAGTCCAGGTTTGCGGCGATGAACTGTTGGGCATACAGATTCGTCTGTTCACCCATCATAGTGACAAAGTCGTCAATGAAGAAAAAACTATAATAGTCCATTTTGGTGAACCCGACCATGTCAATCTTGATTCCTGAGTCGCCAACAAACTCAGGAATCATGGGCTCATGGTCCACTGGCTCAGTCCATACAAGTTCTCCGGTACGGGGCACCAGTGAAGTTGGCTGGGGGAGCTTGACTAGTATGAGCGCCAGGTGGACTAATACTAGCATGAGTCAGGAGCAGAGGATGTTTGCGGCCTCACATGGCGGCAAGTCCGCCGCCTTGGTGGCTCATCATCAGAACTAGATGATGAGGAGAACGAGGAAATAAGGAAGGTGGGGTCTTCCTCGTCCTCTGTGGCACTTTCAGTGTCAGAGGCAAGTATGGCATATGCCTCCTCTGCTGAAAACGCCCTGTGGGCCATTTCCCTACTTTAATGGGGGCGGGGGTGTGTATGTGTGGGGAAAACTTTATGAGTGTACACGCTGCGTGTGGTGCGATACTACCTGCCCTACCTTAACCCGCCCTAACCCTCCCTTACCCACCACCTAAACAAAAATATAAAAATATAAAACTAAACCCAAAAAATAAAAATCTTTTTATTTATAAAAAAATTTTTTAAAGAACTTCTAGCGCAAAAAGCCCTGCGCCCAAAAAAAGCGTTTACCTAATCAGTTGTGTGCGCACTGATTAGCGCTTGGTGCCGGCAGGGGTCAGTGGGGGGTCTGGCCACTCAGTCAAAAACAGTGGCTGGTGGCACATACACAGACCCCCACACAAAAAAAAAAAAAAAAAAATGAAATAAAAAAATTATTAAAACCCGAAAAAAGCACCTGCCTGAATCCAAAAAAATGCTGATCAGTGATAAATCTTTGACAGCGGTGGGGCAGGCCGCACACACAGGTACGGTCCGTCCACATAGCACAGGCCTGCTACTGGTTGCACGGACCAACTATAGGTGCAAAAAGAAAGGCACTATAACCCGAAAAAGTGCCTGTACCACAAAAAAAATGCTGATCAGTACTACGGGACAGCGGAGGGTGGGCTTTAGCTAACGGTGGCCACGATTTTATATGGAAGAGGGACAGCCACACAGTTTAGCAAAAAAAAAAAGAAAAGTCTGCACCCAAAAAAAAAAAAAACCCGAGGGCAGACTGCAGCAACCCTGCTGGGCCCTGGTCACGCAGCTAAAGGTGCTGTGGACCTGTGGTCACCTACCGATGGTACACTAAGAACATTCTGAGGGGAAGATGCAGCACAGGGCTCCATCCGGCTCAGCACCAGTCAAAAAATGGTGCTGATCAGAATGGATCACCATGCTCCTGCTCTCCTCCCCCCTTCCCACATACTGTGATTGGTGGGGTCACCACTACCGCCCAATCACAGCTGTCCTGGGGTGGGGGGGTGCAACACTGCCACCTCCCAGGATAGTACGGATGATGATTGGTGATGTATATTACTCCTTTTCGGGGTCATGTGACCACCATGAGCCGGAATCACCGCAGATTGCCGGTTTGTATTTACCGGCGATTTGCGGTGATCGCCGATATGGGGGTCCTCAGGACCCCGCTCGGCGATGTGCCGAGATGCCTGCTGAATGATCTCAGCAGGCATCCCGTTCTGATCCCTGCCCGACGAGCAGCGGGGCAACGAAATTGCCAGTCTGAATTGACAGGTGATTTGCATGATCTCGCCAATGTGCTGGGATGCCTGCTGAATGCCTGCTGATGAGCGGCGGGGACCAAAATTCCCACTGGCATACCTGTACGCCCTGGGTCCTTAAGGATCGGGGATGCAGGGTGTACCTGTTTGCCCTGTGTCCCCAAGTGGTTAAAGCAATAGAGGCATAAAAATACAGTGCTGCTACTTACACACAGCTCTGCTTCTCACACACACAGTTCCAGTACATACACAGCTCTGCTACTCACGCACACAGTCCCAGTACATACACAGCTCTGCTACTCACACACACAGTTCCAGTACATACACAGCTCTGCTACTCACACACACACAGCTCCAGTACATACACAGCTCTGATACACACACAGCTAAGCTGCTCACACACACACACAGCTCTGCCAAGCACACAAACACAGTTCTACATACACAGATCTATTACTCCCACCCACAACTCCAGCACATACCCAGCTCTGCTACTTTCACACACACAATTCATCTAGACACACATCACTGCTACTTGCACACAGCTCAGCTACATACACAGCTCTGCTTCTCACACATACACAGTCCTGAAACTTAGGCTTCGTTCACACTACATGCACTATTTCTCCTGTTACTATCTTCCATCACAAAATAATGGCCGTTATTAACAACAGGCTATAACGGGTTAAAAATTATAATGTAAAAATCCCATAGACTATAATGGGATTTTCTAACGGCCGTATAGGATTTTGTAACAGCCAATTTTCAGACAGAACTTCGTACGGATCTTTAAAATGGAGTAATTTTGTAGTGTGAAAGGGGCCTTAGGCATACACAGCTCCAATACTCATACATATACACTTGGCCCAACTACATACACAGCTCAGATATTCACACACGCAGCTTCACTGCATATACTATAGCTCTGCTACTCACTCACATCTCCAGTACATACACAGCTTTGCCACTCATACATACAGCTCTAGTACATACACAGCTCTGCTACTCACATATACAGCTCCATTGCTCACACACACAGCCCCACTACATACACAGCTGTCAATAACACACATAGCTCCGCCACATACAAAGCTCTGCTACTCAGATCCACAGCTCCACTACATACACATCTCTGTTACTCTCACGCACAGCCCCATTACATACACAGATCTGCCAATCACACACACACAGTTACACAGTTCTGCTACTGTTCTGAAAAAATTGAAAATTTTACATTTTTTTTACTTTGAAGCTCTCTGTTTATAAGGAAAATGGATATTCCAAATAAATTATATATTGATTCACATATACAATATGTCTGCTTTATATTTGCATCATGAAGTTGACATGTTTTTACTTTTGGAAGACATCAGAGGGCTTCAAAGTTCAGCAGCAATTTTCAAATTTTTCACAAAATTTTCAAAATCGAAATTTTTCAGGGACCAGTTCAGTTTTGAAGTGGATTTGAAGGGCTTTCTTATTAGAAATACCCCATAAATGACCCCATTATAAAAACTGTACACCTCAAAGTATTCAAAATGACATTCAAAAGGTTTGTTAACCCTTTAGGTATTTCACAGGAATAGCAGCAAATTGAAGGCGAAAATTCAAAATCACTGGCATGTTCTTGTTGACCCAGTTTTAGAATTTTTGCAAGTGGTAATAGGATAAAAAGCCCCAGAAATTTGGACCCCAATTTCTCTAGAGTAAGTAAATACCTCATATGTGTATGTCAAGTTTTCGGCGGGCTCAGTAGAGGGCTCAGAAGGGAAGGAGCGACAATGGGATTTTGGAGAGTGAATTTTGCTGAAATGGTTTTTGGGGGGCATGTCGCATTTAGGAAGCCCCTATGGGGCCAGAACAGCAGAAAAAAACCCACATGGCATACCATTTTTGAAACTACACCCCTCAAGGCACGTAACAAGGGGTACAGTGAGCCTTAACACCCCACAGGTGTTTGGCAACTTTCCGTTAAATTCAGATGTGTAAATGAAAAAAAAATGTTTTCACTAAAGTGCAGTTTTTTCCCAAATTTACCATTTTTACAAAAGGTAATGGGAGAAATGCCCCCCAAAATTTTTAACCCCATCACTTCTGTGTATGGAAATACCCCATGTGTGGACGTCAAGTGCACTGCAGGCGCACTACAATGCTCAGAAGAGGAGTCACATTAGGCTTTTGGAAAGCACATTTTGCTGAAATGGTTTTTGGTGGGCATGTCGCATTTAAGAAGCCCCTATGGTGCCAGCACAGCAAAAAAAAAACACAAGGCATACTATTTTGGAAACTACACTCCTCAAGGAACGTAAAAAGGGGTACAATGAGCCTCAACACCCCACAGCTGTTTGACAACTTTTTGTTAAAGTTGGATGTGTAAATGTTTTTTTCCCCAAATTTTACATTTTTACAAGGGGTAATAGGAGAAAATGACCCCAAAATTCTTAAGCGCATTTCTTCTGAGCATGTGTGGACCTCAACTGCTCTGCTGGCAAACTACAATGCTCAGAAGAGAAGGAGCGCCATTGAGCTTTTGAAGAGGGAATTTGTTTGGAATGGAAGTCAGGGGCCATGTGTGTTTACAAAGCTCCCCGTGGTGCCAGGACAGTGGAACACCCCCCCCCCCCCCACATGTGACCCCATTTTGGAAATGATACCCCTCACAGAATTTAATAAGGGGTGCAGTGAGTATTTACACCCCACTGGCATATGACAGATCTTTGGAACAGTGGGCTGTGCAAATGAAAAATTAAATATTTCATTTTCATAGACCACTGTTCCAAAAATCTGCCAGACACCTGTGGGGGTGTAAATGCTCACTGTATCCCTTTTTACATTACATGAGGAGTGTAGTTACCAAAATGGGGTCACATGTGGGGGGGGGGGTCCATTGTTCTGGCACTATGGAGCTTTGTAAACACACGTAGCCTTCAATTCAGGACAAATTTTCTCTTCAAAATCCCAATGGCACTCCTTCTCTTCTGAGCATTGTAGTGCACTCGCAGAGCACTTTTACATCCACATATGGGGTATGTTCTTACTCAGAAGAAATGGGGTTACAAATTTTGTGGGGGGGTTCCTATTTCCCCTTGTGAAAATGAAAAATTTAGGGTAACACCAGCATTTCAGTGAAAAACATTTTTTTCTTCATTTTCCCATCCAACTTTAACGAAAATTCGTCAAACACCTGTGGGGTGTTAAGGCTCACTATACCCCTTGTTACGTTCCATAAGTTTCCAAAATGGGGTCACATGTGGATATAAATTTTTTTGTGTTTATGGCAGAACCGCTGTAAAATCAGCCACCCCTGTGCAAATCACCAATTTAGGCCTCAAATGTGCATAGTGCACTCTCACTACTGAGCCTTGTTGTGCACCCGGAGAGCATTTTACGCCCACATATGGGGTATTTCCATACTCAGGAGAAATTGCGTTACAAATTTTGGGGGTCTTTTTTTACCTTTTACTGCTTGTGAAAATAAAAAGTATGGGGCAACACCAGCATGTTAGTGTAAACATTTTAATTTTTTTACACTAACAGGCTGGTGTAGCCCCCAACTTTTCCTTTTCATAAGGGGTAAAAGGAGAAAAAGCCCCCCAAAATTTGTAGTGCAATTTCTCCCGAGTACGGAAATACCCCATATGTGGCCCTAAACTGATTCCTTGAAATACGACAGGGCTCTGAAGTGAGAGAGTGCCATGCACATTTGAGGACTGAATTAGGGATTGCATTGGGGTGGATATAGGGGTATTCTACGCCAGTGATTCCCAAACAGGGTGCCTCCAGCTGTTGCTAAACTCCCAGCATGCCTCTACAGTCAGTTTTGCAACAGCTGGAGGTTCCGTTTTGGAAACACTGCCGTACAATACGTTTTTCATTTTTATTGGGGGGGTAATGGTGTGGGGTGGCATTTCTTTGGGGGGCCGCACAGCCCTCCATGTGCTTGCCAGAGGTAGCCTGACTGCCATTAGGTACCTCAGACCCCTTGTGAGACCATATGCTGGTGCGGTTGGCCCTGAGTTCCTTCTAATGCAATACAATGCTAGACCTCATGTGGCAGGAGTGTGTCAGCAGCTCCTGCAAGAATAAGGCATTGATGCTATGGACTGACCCACCCGTTCCCCAGACCTTAATCTGATTGAGCACATCTGGGACATCATGTCTCGCTCCATCCACCAATGTCCTCCTCATCAGGAGCATTCCCAGGCGTTGTAGGGAGGTCATACAGGGAACATGGAGGCCACACACACTACTGAGCCTCATTTTTACTTGTTTTAGGGACATTACATCAAAGTTGGATCAGCCTGTAGTGCGGTTTTCCACTTTGATTTTGAGTGTGACTCCATATCCAGACCTCCATGAGTTGATAAATTTGATTTCCATTGATAAATTGTGTGTAATATTGTTGCCAGCACATTCGACTATGTAAAGACAAAAGTATTTCATACAATTAGTTGATTCATTCAGATCTAGGATGTGTTATCTTAGGGTTCCCTTATTTTTTGAGCAATGTATAAAGGTTGGCATCATGCTGGAGAAAGGAGCCTAAAATGTTTGTCTGGCTGCAGATTTTGTGGCGACAAGGCTTGGCCAGGTAGAGAAGGAAAGGAAAAGTGAACGACTCATCAGAGAAGACGTCACTAATAAGTCACTGGATGGAGCTAATGTGACCACTTATATGGTCTGCAGAGCCCGTGTCAAGCTGGTATCTACCAATAAATGGCCTATTACTGCTATATGGGGCTGCATTAGGGCATTAGGACTGTAGGAGGGCCTTCTGCTGCTGTATGGGACTTCATAAGGGCCTAACTACAGTGTTAACCTGCTGTGATATGGGGAAGTATGGTGGCCTGCTGCTTTATGGGGGCCTAACAACTATATGGGCACAAGTGTTAATAAAAACAGTTGATGTCAGTCTGTCAGTATAGGAGGTCCTCTTAATCTCAGGTGACAATATTATTACTGTTAAAAAAGGTATTCCCACAATTTAAAACTATCCCTCTCCACAGGAGAGGGAATAACTAGGTGATTGGTGGGGGTCTAACCATTGAGATCCGCATCAATCACCAGAATGGAGTAGAAATGTCCTGAAGTAAAGAGAGTGGACCAGCACTGATCCATAAACAATCTATGGAGTGTTGGCCGCTTATGTGCAGTGTGCTGTTATTACAGCACTGGGAGTACATTAACAAAGGAAGCCAGGTGTAATTGAGCATGTCTGAGGGTCTTGTTAGGGGCATGTCTAAGGGTGTGGTTAGGGGTGTGGATAGGGCTATGGGCTCTAGCCCCAGGTCTTTTAGAGACCTAGCAGCGCCCCTGGTGGCCACAAAAAAGATTAACACTTTGGGCCCAATTTGGACATTTCCACTGTAGTTACTTTTGTTGCCAAGGTTTCAATATTAATGGCTGTGTGTTATTTTGAGGGGACACAACATTAAACACTGTAATACAGTGGTCCCTCAACATGGTAATCCGTTCCAAATGAACCATCGTTTGTTGAAACCATCGTATGTTGAGGGATCCGTGCAATGTAAAGTATAGGAAGTAATACTCACCTGTCCCCGCCGCTCCGGACCCATCACCGCTGCCCTGGATGTCGCCCTCCATCGTTGTTGCCGCATCCCCTGGGTGTCCCCGATGCTCCGGACGTCTCTGCTTCCCCGGGATCCTCGCTCTCCGTCGCCGCTATCACGTCACTTCGCACGCCGCTCCTATTGGATGACGGGACGGCGTGCGCGGCGACGTGATGACGACGATGGAGAACGCCGATGATGCAGGGAATCCCAAAGAGGAACTCCGGAGCCCCGAGGACAGGTAAGAGACCATCACCGGAGCACACGGGGAACCGTAAACGACTATCCGGCGGCAGCTGAAGTCAGCACTGCCGAATAGCCGTTTATGCGATGGCTCCGACATACAAAAGCATTGTATGTTGATTCTGCCTTCAACATGCGATGGCCTCTGAGAGGCCATCACATGTTGAAATTATCATATGTCGGGGCCATCGTAGGTCGGGGGGGTCACTGTACAGCCTGTGCACTCACTACTTTACATTGTAGGGTGTCATTTCTTCATTGTTGTCACATGAAAATTTATAATAAAATATTTACAAAAATGTGAGGTCAAATTAGCCATAGAGCAGATAATTAATATTAATACTAATAATAACAATTATAATATAATAGGGGGCGTGGCCTGCATGCGGAGCTGAGCTCCGAGCTCCTGACCTCCTGAGAGAATCAACCTGATTATACTTACCTTTCTGGGCTGCTACCAACCTGACTCAAGTCCTCCGGGTCCCTGAAGGCTCGCTCTATGCTCCCGTCTACTCCCATTCCTCCTGCATACAGTACGGGGTCAGTGGCTGCGATCTCTCTCGGCAGGCAGTGCGGCTCAGTCTTCTCTCTGCTGGGCTATTGTGAAGGAGTCACAGGTGCCTCTGCTGCTGGTCCCGGCCCTCCGGCTCTTCGGGGGAGTCTGCTGCTGGCTGCTGCACTAGGAGGCATAGTCTCCGGACCCGCCGCAATTGCTGACCTTCGTGGATGGGGTCTCGATCTTCCTAAATCTCCTTGGCAACTCCCGCGCTTGTGCACTGTGTGTGCTCGATCCCTGCTGTGCTGCTTTCTGGCCGGGCTGTCAGCGCAATGTGCTGGCTGCTTCTCAGGTATCCTCCTTAGCTCCATCTTCCCGGACTGTGCCGCCTCTACCCTGAAGGACCATATTATGAACTTCTCCTGTCTGTGCTGCGGTACCTGGTGGCTCGTTTTGTCCTGACAGCGAGTACTTGAACCTCCTCAGTGCGATCCTCCCTGTGAGGCTCCTGGCTATAGTCTCTTGGCGGGTTTGCAGGGACTTGTGGTGCTTCTCAGCTCTGTATCTGTCCGGTGCTGCCTTGCATTGTGAGGCTCTGCTGTGACGATGTGGAATAGTGCTATACCTTCCTCCTTGTGCAATCCCCTGTCTGCTTTATTGCCTTCTCTGCCTGTGCTGTCCTGGTCTCTGGATATGGAAGGCCCTTGCAATAAACCTAAAAAGTCTAAACTGGTTGCAGAGGCTGCTAGGCACTCCTCAGATGATGACAACTCCTCGTAGGATGGTCAGTAGCCCGTCTCAGCGGGACCGTTGTGCTCAGAAACCGCTCTCCTCTAGAGTTGCGGCCAATGCGGCTAAAGCTGTCAGTCAATTGTCTAGGCCTCTGGACCGCTCTGGTCGAGATTGACTTGACTCTTCCTTGCCGATGTATGATGGGTCCATGAGCCCGGGCCAGTGCGCTATCCTGAAAGGACTCAGAGTGCTGCTTCTACTATTGACCAAAAGCTGGAGGTGGATCTGGGGGCTATTACTACCTGTCAGACCATGATAATTGCCAATGATGAGCTGAGACAGGAATTTGTCATTCTCCGTCATAAGACGCAAAAAATCTGTAATCGTACGATGGAGATTTTGTGCAGTCTCTATGGTGGAGGATACCTTGCAGCCCATTCCACAACAAGTTACTGCCCTACAACATCAGGTCAGGGGTATTGCGGACAGGACTGAGGACCTTGAAAATTGCCTTAAACACAACAACATATATCAGGTGGGCCTCCCAGAAAAGGCGAAGGGTGCTGATGGGGTGGTGTTTTTGGAGTCCTGGCTTAAGGAGATCTTGCCTGTAGACACTTTCTCTTCCTACTTCTCAGTTGAGAGGGCTCATCGGGTTCCTTCTCGTCCTCCAGTCCCTCCTGGGCCTCTCTTCTTGGCCAAGATATCTCATTTTCAAGATAGAAACACTATCCTGAGGGCTGTACGAATTAAAGATGAAATTCTCTTTGGAGACAGCAGAGTGTCATTCTATCCGGACTTCTCGGTTGAGCTTCGTAAGCAACAGATCCAGTTCACGGAGGTTTTCTGGCCAATCTGCGATCCAAAGGCTATAAATATTTGATGTTGTATCCAGTGCGCCTGCGGGTAGAGGATGGTGACTCCACGATATTCTTTACTTCCCCTGCGGGTGCCTTGCAATGGGCTGAGGCTGCCCCTCCTACTTCACCCCTGGACTGATCTCCATGGACACTGACTATCGTTGTCCTCCGTTTCATTAGTTTTTGGTTAGGGAGTTAGGTATTGTGAATATGGTTTTTCCTTAGGTTCGCGATCCTGTCAGGGACCTTACAAGTTGGGTGTTTTAGCTAGCTTGCCCTACCCCAGCTCCTGTTCCCGGAAGGGGGGAGGGGGGTGCTGTCTTGATTGATCTCAGGTTTAGCATCTCTCTACTGCCCCATAGGGGTTAGTGTTTAGGGTCTAGGTCTGAACGTGCTCCCTTTAGTGTTAGAAAGAGAGTTTGTGGGAATGTTTTTGCTGTTGGGTTTCTGCTGTTTTGCTGTTTTCCTGTCTGTTTAAGTGTTGGTTGTCTGTGGTGTGGTTGCCTCCAGTGCCCTTCTCTCCTTTCCTTGTGCTTACTGTGATGCTTCTCCTGCATTGTTGTGCTACCATTATTCAATATGGGGACTCTTAAGGTAGTAAGCGGGAATGTTCATGAACTGAACTCTAAATTTAAAAAGGGGCCTCTGCCTTGATTTTATTAAGAAGCACTCACCTCACCTGATTTGCCTACAAGAGACCCATATCACTGGGCCACTGGGCAGAAGGTCCTGGCCCTTAAGAGGGCTTGGATAGCCATGGTTATTATGCTTCCTATTTTAATTTTGCTAGTGGGCTTCTCGGTTTTGGTTTCTAAATAATTTCCCATTGTAGTTTCTTAGGCTGCCTGTGACAATTTTGGGAGGTTTGTGATCGTTGAGCTTTAATCTCATGTCTGTCTATGTTCTTCCTCCATTTCAGGTCTCTGTCTTGGATGTGATCACTGCTAAGTTGGTATCTTTCCCTCCTGACCCTGTGCTTTTTTTTTTTAGGTGATTTCAATGTGTCTCCTGATCCTATGGTTGATCGCACCACAGCTGCTGATGCAGGTTCTCCTGCATACTCCACATGGCACCTGGTGTTTGGTCTCACTGACCTTTGGAGGTGGAAGTACCCGACTGAGTCTGTTTTCTCCTTTTATTCTGCAGCCCACAAGTCCTTCTCTCGGAATAACCTGAACAAGATCGGAATGTTGTATGTGATGTCTCTTACGGAAGAAGATCTGTCGGCAGATCTTCTTCCGTAAGAGACATCACATACAACAGTAAAGGGATCTCAGATAATTCTGCCACAGTCCTTATGTTGAACCTGGGTCCTGCTCTGGCAAATGCATCCTGGGTGGTTGCAGTCTAAGGCTGTATTTGATGCACTGGGGGTGTCTCATACTGATTATTGGGTACATTATGCTCACCCTGACATGCTGACCCAATGGGATGCTTATAAAGCTACAGTGCAGGGGGGCTTTTATGGTAGGAGTTGCAAGTCAGAGGGCGATCCACTTGGCTAGGGAACGGGCTCTGCAGATAGAGGTACAGGTGCTGGAGGCAGCATTTGTCTGGGATCCCTCCCGGGATAATGAGCGGGCTTGGGCCAAGGCGCAGAGGTCTCTGTTGATCATTCAAAAGGATAGGGTGCAACTAAAACTAGTGGATAGGGAAGCGGCTCTCTTTAAGTTTGGGGAAAAAATTGGGAAGCTTTTGGCTTATTTGCCAAGAGCGAGCTGTCCTGTGTCATCGATTCCCTGTATACTTGATGAGGCTGGATCTGTTGTGACAGACCCTCCTGCTATTAACAATTTATTTCAGAACTTCTATTGTTCTTTGCACTCCTCTCGTTCTCGCTCTTGCCAAGCTGAGCTTTTATCTTTCCTGGTTGCCTTGTCCCTTCCTACCCTTAGTCAAGCACAGGCTACTGCTTTAGATGATCTTTTTACAGCTGAGGAGTTGGTGCTGGCGATTCAAGCTATCCCACCGGGGAGAACTCCTGAACTTGATGGGCTCATGGGAGACTGGTACAGGATGAATGAGGAGAGACTGGTCCCCCTTTTGTTGAAATTATTTATGCTGAACAGGGCTCTCTTACGGATTGTCGTTCTCCTTAAGCCTGGTAAGGATCAAAAGCTCCCTGATTCTTATAGACCTATGTCCCTACTTAATATTGATATTAAGCTTATGGCTAGAATTTTAGCTTCTCGCCTTAACGGTGTTATCACCTCTGTTGTTCATCCTGATCAGACTGGGTTTATGCCAGGTAGGGCTACCGATATTAACATTTAAAGACTTCAGTTAAATATTTCAGCTTCAGAGGAGGGTCTTTTTTTCAGGGTTTGTAGCCAGCCTCGATGTCTATAAGACATTTGATTTGGTGGAATGGCCCTATCCCTGGGGAGTGTTGGATGCTTTGGGATTTGGCCCACGGTTCTGCTCATTGGCCTCTTGTATAATAATCCTAGGGCGCGCGTCTGCACGTACCTTGATGTGTCGGACCCCTTCCACTTGGGTAGAGCGACCAGACAGCTTGCTCTTTAGCCCACATTCATATTTTGGGTAAGTTTTTCTCTTTTGCACATAGTGGGATAACTGTTAGAGTTTAAACACCCTTTTTCATTTTTTTTTTTCTCTGTTCCACCTCTAGGGGGAGGAGGAGTAGAATGGGCAAAGGTGTATAAATCTTAGCTTGGGACTCTTATTGAGAGCTTGCTCTTTCTGAGTGTTGCTGTGTAAGAGGGGGCGTGAAAGAGGAGTTTCAAAAACTGTGATTATCTGTTGTGCGGAGTGAATCTGTGGAGTGGGTGCGACTGCCTATAGCCCACATTCATATTTTGGGTAAGTTTTTCTCTTTTGCACATAGTGGGATAACTGTTAGAGTTTAAACACCCTTTTTCATTTTTTTTTTCTCTGTTCCACCTCTAGGGGGAGGAGGAGTAGATTGGGCACAGGTGTATAAATCTTAGCTTGGGACTCTTATTGAGAGCTTGCTCTTTCTGAGTGTTGCTGTGTAAGAGGGGGCGTGAAAGAGGAGTTTCAAAAACTGTGATTATCTGTTGTGCGGAGTGAATCTGTGGAGTGGGTGCGACTGCCTATAGCCCACATTCATATTTTGGGTAAGTTTTTCTCTTTTGCACATAGTGGGATAACTGTTAGAGTTTAAACACCCTTTTTCATTTTTTTTTTTTTCTCTGTTCCACCTCTAGGGGGAGGAGGAGTAGATTGGGCACAGGTGTATAAATCTTAGCTTGGGACTCTTATTGAGAGCTTGCTCTTTCTGAGTGTTGCTGTGTAAGAGGGGGCGTGAAAGAGGAGTTTCAAAAACTGTGATTATCTGTTGTGCGGAGTGAATCTGTGGAGTGGGTGCGACTGCCTATAGCCCACATTCATATTTTGGGTAAGTTTTTCTCTTTTGCACATAGTGGGATAACTGTTAGAGTTTAAACACCCTTTTTCATTTTTTTTTTCTCTGTTCCACCTCTAGGGGGAGGAGGAGTAGATTGGGCACAGGTGTATAAATCTTAGCTTGGGACTCTTATTGAGAGCTTGCTCTTTCTGAGTGTTGCTGTGTAAGAGGGGGCGTGAAAGAGGAGTTTCAAAAACTGGAGTTTGAAAGCAGGAGGTTGAGATCGCTGTGAGTTTTAATTTTTGAACCCACAAGGTCTACAAAAAATTTTAAGTGTAATTTTGACTGTCTGTTTTTTCCTATACATTTGTGAAATCCCCATAATTAGATGGCCTCCATGTTGGAATATGCAGTCCAATGTACATCCTGTTCAATGTATGCAATCCTTGAACAACAGTTTGAGGGTGCATATTGTTGTGCGAGATGTGTGCTAGTTGTCCGTTTGGAAGCCCAGATCCTGCATCTAGAGGGGCGACTGGCAACAATGAGAAGCATTAACAACATGGAGAGGAGTCTCCTGCTCACTGAGCAGGCACTCTCGGGAATAGAGGTGGGGGAGGACAGTGGGACGGAGTTGCAGGACAGTCAGGCAGTTAGCTGGGTTACAGTTAGAAAGAGGGGTAGGGGAAAAAGTGTCAGGGAGGCTAGTCCTGAACTGGCACACCCCAACAAGTTTGCCCGCTTGGCAGATGAGGGGGATGCCATTACAGAGCTAGCAGAACTGCAGCAGGATACCGCCTCTGACCGCCAGGGTGGTGTCTGCTCCAGTAAGGAGGGAGGGAGGAGTACAGGGCAGGCCAGACAGGTACTAGTGGTGGGGGACTCAATTATTAGGGGGACAGACAGGGCAATCTGTCACAAAGACCGGGATCGCCGAACAGTGTGTTGTCTGCCTGGCGCACGAGTTCGGCACATCGCGGATCGGGTTGACAGGTTGTTGGGCGGGGCTGGAGAGGACCCAGCAGTCATGGTACATATTGGCACCAATGACAAAGTAAGAGGTAGGTGGAGTGTCCTTAAAAATGATTTCAGGGACTTAGGCCGCAAGCTTAAGGCAAGGACCTCCAAGGTAGTCTTTTCTGAAATACTACCAGTACCACGAGCCGCACCAGAGAGGCAGCGGGAGATCAGGGAGGTAAACAAGTGGCTCAGAAGCTGGTGTAGGAAGGAAGGGTTTGGGTTCATGGAGAACTGGGCTGACTTCGCTGTCGGTTACCGGCTCTACCGTAGGGACGGGCTGCACCTCAATGGGGAGGGTGCAGCTTTGCTTGGGGAGAAGATGGCTAGAAGGGTGGAGGAGTGTTTAAACTAGTGACTTGGGGGGAGGGAACCTACAGCAAAGAGGGGGAAGATAGTGTAGATAGAGAGGTGGGAATTATAAATGTACCTGGGGGTGGAGCGGAGGGAGGGGTTAGAATAGTTAATAGGAATAGGCTTCATAGGAAAATAAAACTTACACCCTTGAATACCATTAACCTCAATAACATAAAGGATGGAAATGTAAAGTGTATGTTCACAAATGCCAGAAGCCTAGCAAATAAAATGGGGGAGCTTGAGGCCTTGATACTGGAGGAACATATTGATATAGTTGGGGTCACTGAGACATGGCTGGACTCCTCGCATGACTGGGCTGTCAATCTGCAGGGGTTTATATTGTTTCGCAAGGATGGAATGAACAGAAAAGGTGGTGGAGTCTGTCTGTATGTAAGAAGTGGTATGAAAGTCAGTGTGAACAATGCCATAGTGTGTGATGATTCTGAGGATGTGGAATCATTGTGGGTAGAATTACAAAAGGAGGGAAATACTGAAAAAATTGTATTTGGTGTAATCTACAGACCCCCTAATATCACTGAAGAGATAGAAGTTCGGCTTCATAAACAAATAGAGAGGGCCGCCCGGGCAGGTACAGTGGTAATAATGGGAGATTTTAACTATCCAGATATAGATTGGGGTCCGGGGTTGGCTAAAACTACAAAGGGGCGACAATTCCTAAATTTATTGCAGGATAATTTTATGGGCCAGTTTGTGTAGGACCCAACAAGAAGTGATGCCTTGTTGGATCTGATCATTTCCAACAACGCAGAGCTGGTTGGTAATGTAACTGTGCGGGAAAACCTTGGTAATAGCGACCACAATATAGTTACTTTTGACTTAAAATGTAGAAAACAAAGACAGGCGGGGAAGGCAAAAACATATAACTTTAAAAAGGCAAATTTCCCTGGGCTGAGGGCTGCACTACAGGACATAGACTGGGGGGAGGTGTTGTCAAATACTGATACAGAAGGTAAATGGGACATCTTTAACCCCTTAAGGACCGGAGGTTTTTCCGTTTTTGCATTTTCGTTTTTTGCTCCTTGCCTTTAAAAAATCATAACTCTTTCAAATTTACACCTAAAAATCCATATGATGGCTTATTTTTTGTGCCACCAATTCTACTTTGTAATGACGTCAGTCATTTTGCCCAAAAATCTATGGTGAAGCGGGAAAAAAAATCATTGTGCGACAAAATTTAAAAAAAAACGCTGTTTTGTAACTTTTGGGGGCTTCCGTTTCTACGTAGTACATTTTTCGGTAAACATGACACCTGATATGTATTCTGTAGGTCCATACGATTAAAATGATACCCTACTTATATAGGTTTGATTTTGTCGGACTTCTGGAAAAAATCATAACTACATGCAGGAAAATTTATACGTTTAAAATTGTCATCTTCTGACCCCTATAACTTTTTTATTTTTCCGTGTATGGGGCGGTATGAGGGCTCATTTTTTGCGCCGTGATCTGAAGTTTTTAACGGTACCATTTTTGCATTGATAGGACTTATTGATCGCTTTTTATTCATTTTTTCATGATATAAAAAGTGACCAAAAATGCACTATTTTGGACTTTGGAATTTTTTTGCGCGCACGCCATTGACCGTGCGGTTTAATTAACGATATATTTTTATAATTCGGACATTTCCGCACGCGGCGATACCATTTATGTTTATTTTTATTTTTATTTACACTGTGTTTTTTCTTTTATGGGAAAAGGGGGGTGATTCAAACTTTTAATAGGGAAGGGGTTAAATGATGTTTATTCACTTTTTTTTTGCACTTTTTTTTTGCAGTGTTATAGGTCCCATAGGGACCTATAACACTGCACACACTGATCTTTTACATTGATCACTGGTTTCTCATAAGAAACCAGTGATCGATGATTCTGCCGCATGACTGCTCATGCCTGGATCTCAGGCACTGAGCTGTCATTCGGCGATCGGACAGCGAGGAGGCAGGTAGGGGCCCTCCCGCTGTCCTGTCAGCTGTTCGGGATGCCGCGATTTCACCGCGGCTATCCCAAACAGCCCACTGAGCTAGCCGGCATGCTTTCGGTTTCACTTTAGACGCGGCGTTCAACTTTGAACGCCGCGTCTAAAGGGTTAATAGCGCGCGGCACAGCGATCAATGCCGCGCGCTATTAGCCACGGGTCCCGGCCGTTGTTAGAGGCCGGGCCCGACCCGCTATGACGCGGGGCCACGCCGTGGCCCCGCGTTATAGATCGGGAGTGGACACATGACGTTCCAGTACGTCATGTGTCCTTAAGGGGTTAAATCAACTCTAAATAACTATACAGCTAAATATATACCAAAGGGGAACAAATATAAACGATTAAAACTTAATCCTACATGGCTGACACATGATGTTAAAAGAGCAATAAACAACAAAAAAATAGCCTTCAAAAAATACAAATCTGATGGGTCAGCTATAACATTTAAACAGTACAAGGAGCTTAATAAAATCTGTAAAAATGTAATAAAAACAGCAAAAATTCAAAATGAGAGACAGGTGGCCAAAGAAAGCAAAACTAATCCTAAATATTTTTTTAGATATATAAATGCAAAAAAACCAAGTAGGACCCCTTAATAATGATAATGGGGAGGTTGTCACAGGCGATCAAGAGAAGGCGGAGCTACTGAATGGGTTCTTTAGTTCTGTATATACTATGGAAGAAGGAGCTGACATTGGCCAGGTCAGTGCTGGTAACACATCATGTAATGTACTGAACTGGCTTAATGTAGAGATGGTACAAGGTAAGTTAAGTGATATAAATGTAAGCAAATCCCCAGGACCGGATGGACTACACCCAAGAGTTCTTAGAGAGGTAAGTTCAGTAATATCTGTACCCTTGTTCATGATATTTAGAGATTTTCTGGTGTCTGGTATTGTGCCAAGGGACTGGCGCAAGGCGAATGTGGTGCCAATCTTCAAAAAGGGCTCTAGGTCTTCCCCAGGAAACTATAGACCGGTAAGTTTAACGTGCATTGTGGGTAAATTGTTTGAAGGACTTATAAGGGATTACATACAGGAATACATAGGGGATAATTGTATTATAAGTGATAGCCAGCATGGGTTTACTAAGGATAGAAGTTGTCAAACCAATCTAATTTGCTTTTATGAAGAGGTGAGTAGAAGCCTTGACAGAGGAATGGCTGTGGATATAGTGTTTCTGGATTTTGCTAAAGCATTTGATACTGTCCCTCATAGACGTCTGACAGGTAAGTTAAGGTCTTTGGGTTTGGAAATTTCAGTTTGTAACTGGATTGAACACTGGCTCATGGATCGTACCCAGAGAGTGGTGGTCAATGATTCGTACTCTGATTGGTCCCCGGTTATTAGTGGTGTACCCCAAGGTTCAGTACTGGGACCGCTGTTGTTTAATTTATTTATCAATGATATAGAGGATGGCATTAACAGCTCTGTTTCTATCTTTGCAGATGACACCAAGCTTTGTAGCACAGTACAGTCTATAGAGGATGTGCATAAGTTACAAGATGACTTGGATAGACTAAGTGTCTGGGCATCCACTTGGCAAATGAGGTTCAATGTGGATAAATGTAAAGTTATGCATCTGGGTACTAATAACCTGCATGCATCGTATGTCTTAGGGGGGATTAAACTGGCAGAGTCACTGGTAGAGAAGGATCTGGGTGTACTTGTAGATCACAGACTACAGAATAGCATGCAATGTCAGGCTGCTGCTTCCAAAGCCGGCAGGATATTGTCATGTATCAAAAGAGGCATGGACTCAAGGGACAGGGACATAATACTCCCCCTTTATAAAGCATTGGTACGGCCTCACCTGGAATATGCTGTTCAGTTTTGGTCACCTGTCCATAAAAGGGACACTGCGGAGTTGGAAAGGGTGCAGAGACACGCGACTAAACTAATATGGGGCATGGAACATCTTAGCTATGAGGAGCGATTAAAGGAGTTACAATTGTTTAGTCTTGAGAAGAGACGTTTAAGGGGGGATATGATAAACGTATATAAGTATATTAATGGCCCATACAAAAAATATGGAGAAAAACTGTTCCAGGTTAAACCCCCCCAAAGGACGAGGGGGCACTGCCTCCGTCTGGAGAAGAAAAAGTTTAGTCTCAAGGGGCGACACGCCTTCTTTACCGTGAGGACTGTGAATTTATGGAACGGTCTACCTCAGGAACTGGTCACAGCAGGAACAATTAACAGCTTTAAAACAGGATTAGATACATTCCTGGAACAAAATAAGATTAATGCTTATGAAGAAATATAAAATCTCATCCCTTCCCCAATATCGCGCCACACCCCTACCCCTTAATTCCCTGGTTGAACTTGATGGACATATGTCTTTTTTCGACTGTACTAACTATGTAACTATGACAGGGTTGTCCTTTGTCTCCTTTCCTTTTTGTGCTTGCGGCTGAGCCCCTGGCAGCAACGATCTGTACGGCCTCTAGTAGTATACGGGGTATCCCTAGAGGGTCTACAGTTGAGAAGGTTTCCCTCTATGCGGATACTACGTTGGTTACAGAGGGCTCTCTTCATGCCTTAATTGACCTTCTTAACCGGTTTGACTCTCTTTCGGGTCTGTGGGTCATTTAGGCCAAGTCCTCCCTGATGCCTTTGTCTGGGAGGGGGGCGGTTGTTCCTTCTTCTCTCCCAGCTGAGCTGCAGGCGGTACAGCGATTCCGATACCTGGGAGTGGAGGTTTCGGCCTCCTTGTTACAGTTTGTTCCCCTTAATCTTGAGCCATTTCTGGTTAGCACTGGGGAAAGGCTAAGCTTCTGGACCTCTCTCCCTCTCTCATTGGTGGGTCCTGATTCCTCCCCCTAAACAGTTCTTCAAGCAGCTATGTAGCATGCTGGGATCCTTCTACTGGCAAGGCAAACCTCCTAGACTCGGTCGGGCTGTCCTCCAGGGGCCTAAAAGACATAGTGGGTTGGCTGCTCCTGATATGTCTAACTATTTTTTTGCTTCCCAACTGGTTTATGCAGCGTGGTAGATCGAACTGGATCTCTCGAATGCGGCTACTGCATTGGCTGGAGCGCTCATGGGGTCTTATGAAGGCCTCACCAACACACTTTATAGGTATTCTTCTACTTCCTCTTACCCTCTTTATTTTAACGGTGACTAAGTTTTGGTCCGTGGTGTTGGGCAGGTTTCCACAACTGCTTGTCTCGCCTAGAGCCCCCTTGTGCGGGAATACTTACCTTTATCACCTGCACGGGTTAAAGGGGGCTAGCTTCTGGGGATCCCATGGAGTCAAATTTGCTGTCCATCTGTTTGGGGAGGATAGGTGTTCCTATCCTTCTTGGACATGCAAGAGCATTATCATATCCCTGGGAATGCCTTCTTCCAGTATCTCCAGCTTAGGCACAACGTTAGGGCGCAGTTTGGCTCCGTGGTGGTTACTCCTGCCATTTCTGATCTCCTCGGTACCACGGACCTCTCCAAGCCCCTTACTCAGAGTCTCGCCCTTTTGCAAACCCTGGGGACAAGTCCTTTTGAGTTGGCCTTTGGAAAGTGGGTGGAAGATCTTCTGGATTTCTCTGGTGATCAGTGGAAGGAGGTGGAAAGGACGTACCACTCCACTGTGGTTAGTGCTAGGGATATGCTGATACAGTCCAGGTTTGTCTTGCGCCTTTACTATACCCCTGAGAAACTGAAGCAGATTGGGGTTTCACCTTCAGGTGTTTGTTTCTGGTTTGAGGGAGGTGGGTACATTCCTACATGCGGTATGGAGTTGTCCTTGTATTGCCCCTTTTTGGAGGGAAGTGGTACGGTTTCTGGCGGATATTCTGGAGTTTCCCTTTATCCTTACTCCTCAGCTGTGTCTCCCCTGGGGCTTATAAATGATGTTGAGTCTGGTTCCCACAGACGGTTATTGATCTGTTTCCTCCTCGTTTGTACCCGTAAAGTGGTTGTGATGACCTGGAAGGATGTCCCCCCCCCCCCCTTCCTCTGTCCTGTTGGATTAGCTTGCTTAATAAGTATGTGCCCCTATATCGTGCTCTCTATGTCAGTCGCAAGTGCTAAATAAGTGCTGGTAAGGGGTCCAAATCGTTCTGAGTTAATATGGTTGTCCAGTTCTTGGTGGTAATGGAGGGGGGGGGGGAGTACAGGGGTGTGTGTGTTGTGTGACTGTGATTAAGTGTATGGTTGTCTGTCCTTGTTGGGCCTGTTTTGCTCCAGGGATTTCTGGTTCGCTTTGTATTTTTAGTCTGCTTGGTGGGTGATCTGTTAGCTCATGTCTCCTATCATATTATGATGTTGTCTGCATGCACTATAGTACTACATGTTCCCGCTGAATTATCTGGCCATGGGGCTCCTTCAGAGTATTATGTTTTTTTTTTTTTTGTATGTTCTTTATTGAAAATGCTTTATTGAAAATGCTAAAAAATATATATATATATATATATATATATATATATATATATATATACATATATATATATATATTATAATATATATACTTAGAATAAAAGTCAAAGTTAGCTTTGCTTATAGAAATTTTATTTGGTTTTGTATAGGGGACAACAGACAGTGTAGCCATATTGGTGATCATAAGCTTCTGAAAAAAGTAAAATGGTAGAACTGTCATCATGTCAACAAAATATAAGCTTGCCATGAGGTTCTAAGAAACCTGATTCCAAAGTGACAAACAATACAACTGCATTTACTACAATCAATCAAAAATGCTAACATTTTTGGTAAATAATTACCAAACTAAGAAGAATTGATTATTTTGGGTGGAAATGAGCTACTTGAAGCAAATCTGTCACCTACTTCATGCCGTCCTGACTAAGAGCAGCATGAGATAGTGACAGCCATTACTGTGCATAGGGAAAGAGCTGTCATTCAGCAGCAGGTGGGTGGTGGCAGCGCACAGCCCATCAATATGCCAGATTGCAAATTTACTGGGCTTGAAATGTGCTGCAACTAAAAAGATGGAAATTCAGCCAAACTCATGCATTCGCACACATATAAGTCACACAGCTAAAAACAGCATGGCCTCTACTACTTCATGCTGCTCTTTCTGAGACCAGCATGAAATAAATGACAGATTTCTTTTAAACTGCTGGTGAGTCTAGAGAATTTCTGAAGTGTTAAGTTATTCCTAAATCTGTAAATCAGAAGTTAGAAAAGTTAGAGAAACACAACCCTGTGTATACTAATATGTAAATACCAATAAGGTGTGAGAAGGCAAAATGAAACCACCTACCAGACATTTATCTTGGCACCATGTGGTATCATGTTTTGTGGAGGCCATCAATCTCTTCACGTTGAATCCACTAGAGTTGCCTTTATATTGTGTTTCATGGTGACTAATGTAACAACAATACGGCAATTTACACATTTACATTGTTGTGTAATCTATCGATCAAATGTTTCTAGGCTAGTTCTTTAAAGGTGTATTCCAATTTAGTAAAAAAAAAGCAGGTAAAATAACAAACTAGAGCATACTATCGGTCCAACATTGGTGCGTCAGTCTGTAATGGTCAATCCGTTTGCTTTCCTTGATGACTCACATTGTTATTGGCCTCAGTCATTAGCTTTTGTGGGTTTAAAGGATAGCAAGATAACTAGGATAATACTGTATGTCACCAGGGGATGTAAACAGAAGGACTGGGGCAGAACGGATCTCCAGAGGTAGAACGGGCTAAGTAAAAATGCTCTAGTTTGATATTTTACAGACCTCACCGGCTGTAATCTGCTTTGAAACTAAATCAGAAAGACATGCCCTGGCTTCCTACTTAAACAAAAAACTGTACTGACCTCCCATGTTCCCCTGCTGCTTCTAATATCACTTCGCTGTGCTACACTTTCTGGTGCTAGGGTTCAATATGTCAGACAGGAACATGCACACATTATCTAGAAAGGGGGCTTGAGACCCTGTCCTTTTGATGCCTCTTCCTACTGGTGGCCTTTTTCCTGGTGTCGATCGCTGATAGCACTGCATCTGACATCCCTATTGCCCAGTAGAGAAGGCATCATTACAAAGCTGCCGGGTGGCGTCACTCTGTGCGCACAAACATGCGCACATCAACCTGCAAGGACGAAAAGAAGGAGCCTGTCTCTGCCTGACTGAGTGAGGACTGAAAAGAAGTCATCACCCCAGAGGTCCACAGACACAGACAGTTCTGAAGTAGTATGTGAGCATCTAATGGACATTAATGGGCAGTGGAATTATTATCTGGACATTAAATGGGACTGATAGGCAGTGGCATCCTGTAGACATTTAATAGGTCTACTGGGCAGTGTTGTGCGCTGTAGGATGAATTTGGGCATATAACGGGGGCTACTGGACAGTCTGGCATTATATATATGGGCATATAATGGGCTACTGGGTACTGAGGCATCATGGATAGATGTGGGAAATAAATTTTGGGTGCTGGGCAATGTGGTATCATGGATATTGGCATTAAATGTGTTAGGGATTAAATGTTAAGGAATTCAGAGTTTTGTAAATATATTTGTTTTTTGTTTTTCTATAAATAAATAGTTATGATAAATGCCCTTTTTCCCTTGAGCCCCTGCCCTCCAAAATGTCTGTGCGCTTCCCTGCCTCAGAGTGCCGCTAAGCCTATCACATGTAGAGGTGGGTCTTCGCCGACTCTGAGCAGCAATACTGGAGGCAGCACGAGAGCGCAGGAGGTCAGTACAGTTTTTTTTTTTTAACCAGGCTGCCAGGTACACCTTTTTTGTTAGGCTTCTTTCACACCCCCGTTGTGCCCCGTCAGAAAACGGCCGTTAGGCTCTTGTTTTTTTGTTTTTTTGCTCTTAATTATTGGGACAGGGCACAATGGGCAACAATGGGTCCCGATGGATCCCATTGAAAATAATGGGGTCCGTCGGGCATTGTTGTTTTTTAGCGGGAGTAGCAAGAGAATAAGATGGAACATGCAGTCATTTCCTCCCACTATTCTCCCCTCATCTTTTAACGTCTGCTGACTGCCGGGTCACAACAGCAGTGTGAAAGAAGCTTTAAAGGGGTATTCTGGTGGAAAAAATTTTTAAATCATCTTGTGCCAAAAAGTTAAACAGATTTGTAAATACTTCTATTTACAAATCTTAATCCTTCCAGTACTTATCAGCTGCTAAATGCTCCAGAGGAAGTTATATAGTTATTTTCTGCCTGACCACAGTGTTCTCTGCCGACACCTCTGTCCATGTCAGGATCTGTCCAGAGCAGGAACACATCCCCATAGCAAACCTCTCCTGCTCTGGACAGTGCCTGGCATGAACAGAGGTGTCAGCAGAGAGCACTGAGGTCAGACTGAAAAGAACTATACAACTTCCTCTGGAGCATACAGCAGCTGATAAGTACTGGAAGGATTAAGATTTTTAAATAGAAGTAATTTACAAATCTGTTTAACTTTCCGGCATCAGTTGATTTAAAAAAAAATTCCTTGCTTCTGTAGGCTAACAGGTGATTGAAATTGTGTTCTGACTTCTTGCTGGGAGAAAAGCAGATAGTCCCAAGCTTAAGCCGTTAGTAGTAGAGCTGTGGGGGGGAAAAAAACATTTAAGTACTGTAAATTAAAAGGTAAGTGTGAAAATGTTGTGGGGGCTTGAAAGTATTTCTATAGCAATTTACATTCATAGGAATTTTGTATTTGATTTTCATCTTTATCTGGGGTATAGCTGTTGGGTTTCTGCCAGGGGTCAAATCCTGGGAAAAAAAAGGGTGAGAACTCACCCAGGATTTCCATTTAAAGGGGTACTCCGGTGGTCAAAGTGTTTTTCCGTTTTAGACTTACCCTATTTGTTTTGTTTCATTTCTATTCTTGTTGTTTAGCCTACTCTATTTCCGTTCTTTGTTGTCTTTTTATCCCCCACTTTGTTTTCCTATCTTTGCTTCTATTTCCTGTTTCTTGCTGTGCTGAAAACTACAAATCCCAGCATGCCACATGCCTTGCTGGTTTGGGGCGGCTCCTTTTTTTTTTTTTTTTGTTCCGCCCTTTACCCATCCTACTATTTTCCTGGGTCAGCCCCTTATACACAGCACACAAATATAATCAGCCTTGGTTGGGATACACTGTCATACACACACAAAAGGGACTACAACTCCCAGCATGTGTCATTCAGGAGTCTTCAGTCTGTGGTATAACACCAGCATGCTGCCTCTGTAGTCTTCTGGGGGTTGTAGTTCACCACACCTCTGTAGGGCATACACCAGTGTTTCCCAACCAGGGTGCCTCCAGGTGTTGCAAAACTACAACTCCCAGCATGCCCAGACAGCCTTTGGGCATGGTAGGAGTTGTAGTTTTGCAACAGCTGGAGGCACACTGGTTGGGAAACACTGGTGTAACATGCACACACTATGCTGAATAGGCTAGAACAATGTTTCCCAACCAGTGTACCTCCAGCTGTGGCAAATCTACAACTCCCAGCATGCCCAAAGTCTGTCCAGGCATGCTGGGAGTTGTAGTTTTGCAACAGCTGGAGGCACACTGGTTTGTAAACACTAGCACACACACACACACACACAACAGGGACTACAACTCACAGCATGTGTCATTCAGGAGTCCCCCCTCCCCCTTCACATATAGGGGTAGATTTATCAAAACCTGTGCAGAGGAAAACTTGCCCAGTTGCCCATAGCAACCAATCAGCTTACTGTTTTCATTTTTATGAAGGCCTGTGAAAAATGAAAGAAGCAATCTGATTGGTTGCTATGGGCAACTGGGCAAGTTTTCCTCTGTACAGGTTTTGATAAATCTCCCCCATAGAGATCATTCCCAGTATGACATTTATTCCCCTGCAGTCCATACATCCCCAGCCCGTGCACCTTCTCATCCTCCCCTTCAGATAACACTTATCTTATCTGTGTTCCTTCTCCTGTGCAGACCTGCATCCTTAGAATACAGAGCAGGGGGGAGGGGGAGGTTAGGAGCTGTGTACTCAGCTGGATGAGATGAGGGGGTGTGGCTCATTCCTCTCATGCAGACAGAAAGAAAAGAAAAAAAAAAGCTGTGACATCTTGTCCACAACAGACTCGGAACTGTGGACAACAGTAAAAGACAACCCTCTGAACTACAGAACTTCCTGCCCAACAAACAGGTAAGAAAAACACTCACATGCTGCCAAAATATATAACACATGTATATTGCAAAAAAACTAAACTTACAAAGAAGATGCCATATAGTCAAAAAAAATTACCACTGGAGTACCCCTTTAGGGGCTGGTACTGCAGGACTACTGCTAATGGGAATGTTGTGCTGCTGTGGAACTCAGTTCCTATGCGTTTCTGCAGGACTTGAGCCCCATTTAGGCCCCTGTGATTGAGGACAATATACCCCGTCTAAGGCTAACTTAATAGTGTATGTCTATCTATCTCAGGGGTAGGCAACCTTTTGGTAGTGCTGTGCCCAAATTTTTTTCAAAGTCGTTTAGTGTGTCGGCAATATGTGTGTGGCTTGCTGTGGGTGGGGTTTGGATATGTGGCTTGTCACAGGGTGGGTTTTTTACAGAATTGTTCCTATATATTGTTCTCACTGTAAGGACCTTACAGTGAGAACAACCATTTAACCAGACCCCAGAATCAGTCCTCACCATAATACAGACCCCAGAATCAGACCCCACCATAATACAGACCCCAGAATCACCCCCCACCATAATACAGACCCCAGAATCAGACCCCACTATAATACAGACCCCAGAATAAGACCCCACCATAATACAGACCTCAGAATCAGACCTCAACTTAATACAGACCCCAGAATCAGACTCCATCATAATACAGACCCCAGAATCAGACCCCACCATAATACAGACCCCAGAATCAGACCCCAACATAATACATACCCCAGAAACAGACCCGACCACAATACAGACCCCAGAATCAGACCCCACCATAATACAGACCCCAGAATCAGACCCCAGTATAATACAGACCCCAGAATCAGACCCCACCATAATACAGACCCCAGAATCAGACCCGACCACAATACAGACCCCAGAATCAGTCCCCACCATAATACAGACCCGAGAATCAGACCCCACCATAACACAGACCCCAGAATCAGTCCCCACCATAATACAGACCCCAGAATCAGACCCCACCATAATACAGACCCCAGAATCAGACCCCACCATAATACAGACCCCAGAATCACCCCCCACCATAATACAGACCCCAGAATCAGACCCCACTATAATACAGACCCCAGAATAAGACCCCACCATAATACAGACCCCAGAATCAGTCCCCACCATAATACAGACCTCAGAATCAGACCCCAACTTAATACAGACCCCAGAATCAGACTCCATCATAATACAGACCCCAGAATCAGACCCCACCATAATACAGACCCCAGAATTAGACCACAACATAATACATACCCCAGAAACAGACCCGACCACAATACAGACCCCAGAATCAGACCCCACCATAATACAGACCCCAGAATCAGACCCCAGTATAATACAGACCCCAGAATCAGACCCCACCATAATACAGACCCCAGAATCAGACCCGACCACAATACAGACCCCAGAATCAGTCCCCACCATAATACAGACCCCAGAATCAGACCCCACCATAACACAGACCCCAGAATCAGTCCCCACCATAATACAGACCCCAGAATCAGACCCCACCATAATACTTTGGTGAGCTATGATTTTCCTTGGATATAGGTAGGTAGCTATGCAGGTAGGTAAGTAGATACGGCGTAAGTTCATAGGTAGGTAGCAAGGTAGATAAAAGGGGTAGCTATGTACGTATGTAGATAAGTACCTGGGTAGATAGCTAGGTAGCAAGTAGGTAGCTAAGTAATTAGGTTTCTATGTAGGTAAGTAACTATGTAGGTAGGTAGCCAGGTGGCTAAGTAGGTGGGTATGTAGTCAGGAAATTAATAAGGTAGGTAGCCAGGTAGGGAAGTAGCCAGGCAGGTAATTGTGTAGGTGCCAGGTAGGGAAGTAGCCAGTGCTCCTCCACATGCAAATCGTCCCCCCAGTCACCTGTACCCTCCTCTTCCCTGTCACCTGCACCCCCTCCCCCCCCCCCCCCCCTTAGCAATTCACAGAAGCGGCTTATCAATATTAGTAACTGACCAACTGATTATAACAATTGCCCAGGTCGGTGGGCTGACCACCTAATTAGAGACAATTCACCGAAACAAATATACTGCCCTTAGGCAAAATAATAAAATACAATACTTTATTGGTAATCGCTATTAAAAAGGTACTAGACAGGTAATATTGGTAACCATACAAAACAAAACAAAATCTCACACATGGCTATAGATGTGATGGTGTGTAGTAAAATATGTTGATGGGGTGACAATAGGGTTGGGTTATGTTGTTATTTCCAAGTTCTCAGATGGAAAAATGGAATATAGGAAAAGTGACCGACCCTACACACTTCAGACCCGCTTGATACTGTCCCTGCCTTTTGAGGGACCCATCTCCTTAATAAGATGGCCATCCTATTAAGGAGATGGATATCTCAAAAGGCAGGGACAGTATCAAGGTGGTCTGAAGTGTGTAAGTTGGGCACTTTTCCTATATCCCATTTTTTCCATCTGGAAATAACATCATAACATCATAACCCAACCCTTCTCCTTAATAAGATGGCCATCCTATTAAGGAGACGGGTCCCTCAAAAGGCAGGGACAGTATCAGGGGGGTCTGAAGTGTGTAGGGTGGGCACTTTTCCTATATTCCATTTTTCCATCTGAGAACTTGGAAATAACAACATAACCCAACCCTATCGTCACCCCATCAACATCTTTTCCTGCACGCCATCACATTATCACATCTATAGCAACGTGTGAGATTTTGTTTTATATGGTTACCAATATTACCTGTCAGGTACCTTTTTAATAGCAATAAACAATAAATTATTGTATTTTATTTTTCCCTAAGAGCAGTATATTTGTTTTGGTGAATTGTTCCATTGACTGTCCAGACATGCTTGTAGTTGTAGTTTTGCAACAGCTTGAGGCACATGATTGGTGTTACAGCAGTGTTGCTGCAGGCTGTGTTCCTCCTGTAGCCTTGTCAATCAGCCATCTTGTGTCCATGACCCTTGGACACACTCATGCTGCTGTGCGACTCATCAGCATCCCAGGAAGTTTGGGGACCCCTAGTGGTGGGACTTTCAAAAGCAGTTTTCTTTAATAAAAGGTGATTTAAAAAAAAAAAAAAGAAGTATATTAGAAAACCTATTGTTTTGCATAGATGTACAACATATAAAAAGTTTTTATATTTGAAAGTGCCCATTTAAGTTCCGTACAATATTTTCAATTTTTTCCTTTGAATCATTCAAATGTTCATTGACAAACTTTAGAAGGGCCTGTACATTTGCCTTCTTGAGTAGGGGGACCTTGTGGATGCTACAGGAGTTCATTTCTTTATGGAGTAGCATGTTACCAATTGTTTTCTTTGTGAATATGGTCCCAACTGCATTGAGATCATTACCAAGATCCTCCATTGTAATTCTGTAATTCATTGTGATTCCTCATCATTCTCATCTTGCATGAAGCCCCCAACCGAGAGAGATTGACAGTCATTTTGTGTTCTTTCCATTTGCAAATAATCGCACCAATCCGCTCCACGTATTGACAAACCGTGGTGTGAACTCACCCTTAGATATACTGGTATTAAAGGGGTATTCCAGGCCAAAACTTTTTTTTATATATCAACTGGCTCCGGAAAGTTAAACAGATTTGTAAATTACGTCTATTAAAAAATCTTAATCCTTCCAATAGTTATTAGCTTCTAGGTTTTGCCTGGAATACCCCTTTAACTCTCACTGTATTGCTGTTTCTTATGCTATGAAGGACACTGATAGAAATGTATCTCTACTAAGCTTAGTGGCCAGAATGAAAAGGCCAGGATGATTTTAAAATACAGAAAGTAAAGTTGAAAATAAAAAAAAATCACCACAAATTCTAAAAAAATATGCGTAACATAAAAAACTTGATTTAAAGTACTGTAGACTCCTTTGGATAGGGGATATGTTATAAACTGCTTGGAAATCACCCCCACCCCCCAGCTAACCGTCTTCTGCAGGGTGCCCTGGCAGTCTGCAGTAAGGTGGCGTGCTGACTCCTGCATGAAGAACAGGCCAACACGGTGTGTGCCATAGAGATACATGGAGGGGGTGTGTTGGACATGGCTTCTTGCGGCAGACCTCCGCGATCTATAACTTATCCCCTATTCATTGGATTTTAAGATAGATAGATAATAAATAGACAGATAGATATGAGATAGATTATAGATATATTATACTTGTATTATTTTTTGCTTCAATAGTATTGCTGCAAAGTAAGAGACATTCTGAAAAGCCAACTTTTCCTGAAGAGCATTTTAACATCACAGATGGGTCACTCTCATTAGTATTTGGTTATTACACAAAGCATGGGGCTGGCATTTTAAATGCATTGTGCACTTTGAGGGCACAAAGTCAATAAAGCAAAATGCAGAACAGATTTCTGCTGAGCTTGTGACAGGTTTGTTTGAATAAGTCCATAGTACAAAGCTAAAGTGCTGTTCGGATTGTACTGAATTTATTTGTGAGACATGAATGGAAGGCAGTGAACTGCAGCACCCACCTGTCTAATAATAGTCCTAGGACATAGTGGTCTTTAAATGTCAGAACAAGAACGTTGCACTACACTGCTGTAAACCATAGGGACTTACCATATATTCAGTCCTGACCTCTCTGTAGAAAGTCAAGAGAATTACTTTTTCTGGCAGGTTTTGCCAGCTAGCGAGTAAGATACTGAAAAATTCACATTGCAACTGTATAGAACAACAATAAAACATAAAATAAATATTTGGTAGAGGCATAATTTGTATGAGAAAGATATAAAGATATAAGATATAAATATGGAGCACTCACCAGATAAGTAGATATTAAAATAAATGTTCTTTATTGCATAAAGACGTGCAAAATGTTGACAGCCATGTAGCAGGGAGAACAAAGACAGACGGGGAGTGTGGACAGGCAACGACCGTTTCCCATTTGAACAGGTGCTTTTTTCGGCCTCCACTAATGTAATCACATCAAGGGTGTGCTTAAAGTGGTACTCCGGTGCTTAGACATCTTATCCCCTATCCAAAGGATAAGGGATAAGATGTCTGATCGCTGGGGTCCCGCCGCTAGGGAACCACCTTGATCTTGAACGCCGCACCCCGTTAAAATCAGTCCCCCTCCCATAGGCTTGCATTGAGGGGGCGGAGCGTGATGTCACACGGGGCGGAGCCGTGACATCACAATGCTCCGGCCCCGTGAACGACAGTAATCAGACCCAGAGAGAACACGCTCCAGGGACTGATTTTACCGGGGTGCGGTGTGCAAGATCACGGGGGTCCCCAGTGGCGGGACCCCCGTGATCAGGCATCTTATCCCCTATCCTTAGGAAAGAGGATAAGATATCTAAGAGCCGGAGTCCCCCTTTAAAACAAGTAAGCGGGAGGGACTAAAAACCTTGTAAGTAAAACACAACACAGAACCCAAAGTGCAACATATATAAAAACAATTACAAAAATTTGCCTAATTCTACTCTATCATTGAGACCCAAAGGTCCCATTGCGTTACACTGTAATATCCAGCGAGTTTCGCTCTGCAATTATAACATATTTCTATCTCCACCATCCGTTGAGACTGGAACATATTCAATGCCCGCAAACTTCAATGCATTTCAATCGATGTGATGGCACTCACGGACGTGAGAGATTAAGTGTGGAGCACCTTTTCCAGTCCTGATGGAATATAAATGTTGATGTATTCTTAAAGTTAACTGACGTTTTGTCTTCCCAATATAGAACATACCACAAGGACAAATTAAGCAGTATACCACGTTTTGTTCTGCATGTAATAAAACGTCTTACAAAAATATTGATGCCACCTAGCATCATGTTTTTTTGCTTTAGAATTATACTTGCAGTGTGAACACTGTCCACAGGCAAAATTGTTTGTTGGAGTAGAAGATAAGCATGTAGATTTTTTTCTCTTTTTTTATGGACTGTGTTTTTTCTTTTCAGTGCACCAATATTGATACATACAGCCTTTGCCACTAGAAGATCCTGGCTGCAGTCTACGTACAGCTGGTCGATTCATTACACAGCACTAATAGCTGTGACTGGTCTGTTTCTCTCTTAAAGGGGTACTCCGCCCCTAGACATCTTATCCCCTATCCAAAGGATAGGGGATAAAATGTATGATCGCGGGGGTCCTGCCGCTGGGAACCCCTGCAATCTCTCCTGCAGCACCCCCTGTCATCTTGTGCATGAAGCGAACTTTGCTCTGTGCCTGATGCCGGGCGATACAGGGGCCGGAGGATCAATGAGGGGTTGGGCTTGACAGAACAAAGAGCAGGGCCGTGATGCCCCTGTATTGCCCGTGCACAATGTACAAAATGTCTTTGCAGCATATTTGGAAGGATATATCAGCACTGGAGCAGCGGCAAGTTTAGGGGTAAGGTTTTTTTTTTGCATTGTTTATTTATTTACTTATTTATTGTCTTAAACCTTGGTCCAAGCCTGTACAAAATCTTTTAAGGGGGCATTCACATCACATCTTGGGTATCCGGTGGGAGAATATAAAAAAATGACCGCTGCCGTATCCCCGCTGGACCCACACTGCACCCCATTCATTTGAATAAGCCGGACGGAGTCAGATAATGACTCAGTTTGACTCATTTATGAACCGCATCAGTTTTATTGCCGTACTAAAAACACAGCAACAAAACAGGATACGGTCTAAAAATGAGCCGCGTTGAGTCGTTATCTGACTCCGTCTAACTCATTCAAATGAATGAGGTGAGAATTGCCAGATCCAGCTGACGTATCCCCAAAATGTTGTGTGAATAAGCTCTAACACTACTGGAAAACCAATAAATAAATGGTGTTGGGACTCTACAATATAGTGTAAGGTTGCAAAAGAATTAGTTCATGATCACAGAAAACTAACTATTAAAGGAGTAGGGGAAAGGATAGGGGATAAGATGTCTGACCGCGGTGGTGGGGCATAGCGGGGGTGGGGCGGAGTCGTGATGTCACGATACTCCAACCCCATGGTCGGCACCGGGCAGTTTGTGAGCTGGCAGGTGGGTGCCGAATGCAAGATTGCAGGGGGTCCCAAGCGGCGGGACCCCCGCGGTCAGACATCTTATACCCTTTCCTTTGGATAGGGGATAAGATGTCTTAGGGCTGGAGTACCCCTTTAACCCCTTAACGACGAAGGACGTATATTTACGTTCTCCGCCGGCTCCTGCGATATGCCGCGGGGTCACGCAGTGACCCCGCATCATATCGGGTCGGTCCCGGTGGCCATCACCGGCCGGGACCCGTGGCTAATACAGGACATCACCAATCGCGGTGATGCCCTGTATTAACCCTTCAGATGCGGTGATCAAAGCTGACCGCTGCGTCTGAAGCTAAAGTGAAAGTATCTTGGCTGCTCAGTCGGACTGTTCGGGACTGTCGTGGTGAAATCACGGTGTCCCGAACAGCTTACAGGACACCGGGAGGGACCTTATCTGCCTCCTCGGTGTCTGATCAGCGAATGACTGCTCCGTGCCTGGGATCCAGGCAGGAGCAGTCAAGCGCCGATAACACTGATCACAGGCGTGTTAATACAAGCCTGTGATCTGTGTAAAAGATCAGTGTGTGCAGTGTTATAGGTCCCTATAGGAGCTATAACATTGCAAAAAAAAGTTTTAAAAAAAGTATTCATAAAGATCATTTAACCCCTTCCCTATTAAAAGTTTGACCCCCCCCCTTTTCCCATAAAAAAAAATAAAGCAGTGTAAGTAAAAATAAACATATGTGGTATCGCCGCGTGCATAAATGTCTGAACTATAAAAATATATCATTAATTAAACCGCACAGTCAATGGCGCAAAAAAAATCCAAAGTCCAAAATAGCGTATTTTTGGTCACTTTTTATATCATGAAAAAATGAATAAAAAGCGATCAAAAAGTCCGATCAATACAAAAATGGTACCAAAAAAAACTTCAGAACACAGTGCAAAAAATAAGTCCTCATACCGGCCTGTACGCGGAAAAATATAAAAGTTATAGGGGTTAGAAGATGATGATTTTTAACATATAAATTTTCCTGCATGTAGTTATGATTTTTTTCCGAAGTACGACAAAATCCAACCTATATAAGTAGGGTATCATTTTAACCGTATGGACCTACAGAATAAATATAAAGTGTTATTTTTACCAAAAAAGGCACTGCGTATAAACGGAAGCCCCCAAAAGTTACAAAATGAATTTTTTTCTTTAATTCTGTCGCACAATACATTTTTTTTCCATTTCGCCGTGGATTTGTGGGTAAAATGACTTATGTCACTGCAAAGTAATATTGATGGCACAAAAAATAAGCAATCACATGGATTTTTAGGTGGAAATTTGAAAGCGTTATGATTTTTAGAAGTTGATGAGGAAAAAAGTGAAAATGCAAAAACAGAAAAACCCTGCATACTTAAGGGGTTAAACCATCCAAAAAATCACTAGTTCAGCCACAAACCCTAACAAATACCCTAAACTCCTTCACTGCTTCCCTGCAACATCAGAACTCCAACCCAAGGTGAATAACTACTCATCCATACTAACCTTGTAATTGCCCTAAAGACCCAGCCTGTCATTGAGGAGTATATTCCAATACTTAGGGTCTGAGGTAACAGAGATAAAATATTAGGAAAATAATGCCGCAACTGGACAGTATACAGTATACAAGTGTAAAACCACACAAAGAAATGTTAAAAACAAATTCACCCACATGAAAGGGTCAATAATATAGCCATATTAATTTCTAATATAAATGTAAAAAGCCTTACTTTGTCCTTAATACGTTTCATGTTTAGTGTTTAGGACAGGGGTGGAGAATGCCTGGCCTGAAGACAATATAAGGTTGCAGGATCATTTGGCTTGGCCCACTAGTGGTTCCCAACTGGGGAGCCGCGAGAACCCACCAGGGGTGCTGCAGTATTCCAGTAGGAAAAGTGGGGATAGGACGCAGCTAGGACACCAGTGTTTTCCCATGTGTAACTTTGTTTCTTTGTGCCTGTCCATCCTGGTGTTAGGGATATTTTTATTAGACAACAATAACCATGATTACACTTAGAAGTCCCTGTGTGTGCAGTTTGGAGTCGGGTCCGTGCGCCACAGTCACATTAGCGTGTTGACCCTGTTTCACTGCACACACAGGGCTGCAGCGGGTAGCTCATAGAAGGATATACAGCATATTACCTACAGCGGAATTTGCAAAGCATGAAAAATGCTGCGTATATGCAATGTGCAACCCTACCCTAAATATGCATTGCATGCTGATGATATAATGTACAAAGACATAAATATAAAGGTTGCAAAAGTAAAGTATCAAACCAAGTCTATTATGCTTGCCTAAAGAAGGCACTAATCATACAGAGCTGAAACGCGTTCTATATTAATGATATTTGACTACATTAGACGCTGGAGACTCTGTCATCAAGTGACTTATGGGGAACATCAGATGATTGTTTGGAAATCTCTGATTCTGTGGAAATCTTCTCGGCTTGGTTAAAGCTCTCATTGGCTCATTCTCTTCATTTTAGTTGGATCTGTGGTGAAGGAAGCACCTTCTCTTTCTCCTCTTGTTTTCCAGTATTAGAGAGTGTGAGAGTGATAACACCAAATTTGACACCTGCTCCCCATTCATACCCAAGACCTTGTAACACTAATGAGTCACATGACACCGAGAAGAAAAATGGCTAACTGCACATTTCCATTAAGGGGTATACTCACTTTTGTTGCCAAGGTTAAGACATTAATGGTTGTATGTTGAGTTATTCTGAGGGACACAACAATAAACACTGTTGTACAGGCAGTGCACTCTACTTTACATTGTAGAGTGTTATTTCTTTAGTGTTGTCACATGAAAAGATAGAATAAAATATTTACAAATATGTGAGGAGTGTACTCATTTATGTGAGATACTGTAAATGTGTCCTGGTGATTGGGGATTTCTAGAACAGATTTTGTAAAACCCTGAAAGTTTCAAAAATGTTGATATTTGAAAAGAGGGAGAGAGACAGGAACTTATGATTACAATTCTAGTATTGTAGAACACCTGCCCCAATATTTTGTGCCTTTTAAGTCCCATTCCATTTAGTGCAGAAATAGTGGAGAATGTGGGGAAAAAAAACATGAAATTGGAAACATTTATTGATAACAATTTTTTAGTGTTCAATGTGTCACTCAGTATTTCTGTATGAACAGTAAGCTGCAGGATTTCCTAAGTTATTTTTTCATCTCTTCAATCACAAACCGGATGATATATAAGTGATATACATAGCAAAGAAAAAAGCTGTTATAACACCCAAATTGGTACTATTTATAGCGGGTAAGGTATGTCTGCAATACAGTAACCCCCCGACCTATGATGGCCCCGACATATGATAAAATCGACATACGATGGCCTCTCAGAGGCCATCGCATGTCGATGTCAGCATCGACATACAATGCTTTTATATGTCGGGGCCATCGCATTAACTGCTATCCGACAGCGCAAAATGCTTAAGCTGCTGTCGGATAGCAGTTTAAGCATCCCTGGAAGGTTCGCTCACCTATTCCCGCTGCACCGGTTCCACTTCGCGATCCTCCGGTGTCTTGCGCATCTTCTCCAGGGTCCGGGCCTCGCTTTCCGGCGTCGTTATTACGTCACTACGCACGCTGCGCCGGTGCAGCAGCGTAATAACGTCGCCAGAAAGCGAGGCCCGGACCCTGCAGAAGATGCGGAAGAAGCCGGAGGATCGCGAAGAAGACACCGGAGCAGCGGGACAGCATCGTGTGCACCTGGGACAGTATCGGGAGCGGTGAGGACCTGGTCCTGAGCGACGGGGACGGGTGAGTACAGCTTCCTATACTTTACATTGCACGGATCCCTCAACATACGATGGATTCGACAAACGATGGGTAGTTTGGAACTAATTACCATCGTATGTTGAGGGACCACTGTATTGTTAAAGGGAACGTGTCGCCAGAAAATAACCTATTGATTTATTCATGTTTTTGTGTTAACTTTTTTTAAAGAATTTTTAATGATAACATTTTTTTAAATAATAATAGTGAAATGTTAACGTTTCCAGTCTGGCCACTAGGTCTAAAATTAAGCAAAGAATTCATGTTCTGTACAGATCATTTCCCAGTAATGTCTTTCTTCTAAGCACAGAACAGGACAGGAGTACAATGAAATGTGACACCAGTAAAGAGATAACACTTGGTCCAGCCAGGACCTGCATGGAGCAGGTAAGGGGCCCTCTGGTGGGCAAACAAACTGATCAGACCCCCACATACATTTATCAGGAGTGCCAATTGGCTATTGGGGCTGTCATTGCGGTGCTAAAACACCATGATCGCTATTAATCGTGGCACTTAAGGGGCAGAATCAATGTTCTCCATCATTCACTATAAGTGCATAGCTGATAGCAGCTGTCACTTCCAGTCTAAGAAGCGAGCCGAGCTTCTGTACTACCTCCATTTTGGGACCATCGCTCACGATGTACTGTAAATGTGCGTCCTGGGCGTTAAGTACCAGGGCACCAGAATGTATATTTGCATCTAATGTCCTTCAAGGTGATGTTAGATCCTAACTCCGACTCCTCTTTTCTGCAGTGAAAGATCACAGAGAAATGCTGCTGCCATCTTTAAAAGGAAATAGTCCTAAAGTTTCTCTTTATACGGATAACGTATTTCAGCACAGAACGCCAGCAGCATTAAAGCATACCTTTATAGGGAGCACCTATTTAACTTTTTAATTATTATTGATAATTAAATCTTACTTGTCCATTAAGAACTGAAGTGAACTTAAAGTGGTACTCCACCCCTAGACATCTTATCCCACCCCTAGACATCTATCCAAAACATAGGGGATTAGATGACTGATAGCAGAGGTCCTGACGCTGGGACCCCTGCAATCTCTGTGCAGCACTGGGTGCGGGCAGCGGATTGTGACATTACTGCCAGGCCCCTTGTGGCGTCACGTCACACCCCCACCCAATAGACTTGCATTGAGGGGGTGTGGCGTGATGTCACGATGGGCGTGGCCATGACATCACGACCCCGCCACCCGCTCCAACCATTTGGAACAAAATGTTCTGAATGCTGGGGCAGCGGAGAACCCCTTTAACCCATTACTGTGCAGTCATAGGAAGACCAGAAAACCATTTGATTGAAAACTATTTGATATATTGTAAACTATAAAATAAATATATATGATATATTCACAACTGCTATCAAAAAATATTATTAAATCTTATATTATTATTATTATTAATAAATCTTAAAGCTCCAGCACGCGTGCGCCCTAGGGGACAGGACACACGCGCCAAAGCAGAGAGGCAGGAGAAACACCCGGAGAGTGATGGACTGGGGGTCACATGCGGGCGTGTCCCAGCCCCGTCGGCAGCAGCAGGTAAGGGGACCATGCGCTCATGGCCAGCGTGTGCGGTTGGAGCACATAACGTAACAGTTAGCATAAACCAGTAGTTCTTCCCAGGGGGGTTCAAGAATGTGTAAATTGTATGTTTAAATTAACATACAATATTTTTTATGTAATTTGTTTTCTGACATAACCAGAAAGCAATTGTTGGGAGATATAAAAAAAAAACAACAACATATTTTCACACAACACAAAAAAATGCTACATTGATGGGAGTTTGAAGAAATGTTTAAAAGCGTCTTCATTCACGAAAATGAACTTTCAAGTTCCAGCTGTGTATGTAATGAAGCGAAATACACCTATGATAAACTCTCATCCTTAAATCTGACCTTAAGCCAAATAATCATCTGTTCTTCTAGTCTCCAGCAGAATGTAATATTTCTGATGCTGTGAGTCTAAGAGACATTTCACAGTGCAGGACTGAACATAAAGGGCCAGATGACAGCTGCAGGACATGGGAAACACATGCAGGTAAAATTAAATGGGCACTGTCAGATTCAAAAACATTTATGCTTTAGATCTTGGCAAAACATTAGCCTTTATAATATACTTCATAAAAAATGTATTTCCTTTTAATAGAAATGATGGCTTCTTTAAAAATAAAATGCAGAGAGAGAGAACACGCCCCCTCCAGAACACAGGATGATAAACCAAATGAGCAAGAGATAGAAGGTATTTGTGAGAGAAATGTAGGTGCTATACATATATAAATGATATGTACATGATCATAACTAGGTACTGAGCATAATTCTTTATTATTATTTTTTTCGTGGATACGACAGGTATGCTTTGATTAAAAAAAACATAGGAAAATCATGTTTTTCATGATGTGTTTCATGAAGTTTTAAAAGTTTTGCAGGGTAAGGGGTTGGGGTTGGTTGGTATCAGCCATATGTTAACCCCTTAAGGACCCAGCCATTTTACACCTCAGGACCCGGCCTTTTTTTGCACATCTGACCACTGTCTGTCACGATGCCGGCTGGCAGGTAGTGGACCCTCTGTGCCAGAGAGGGATTGGCGTGGACCGTGCTAGTGGACCGGTTCTAAGCCACTACTGGTATTCACCAGAGCCCGCCGCAAAGCGGGATGGTCTTGCTGCGGCGGTAGTGACCAGGTCGTATCCACTAGCAACGGCTCACCTCTCTGGCTGCTGAAGATAGGCGCGGTACAAGGGAGTAGGCAGAAGCAAGGTCGGACGTAGCAGAAGGTCTGGGCAGGCAGCAAGGATCGTAGTCAGGGGCAACGGCAGAAGGTCTGGAAACACTGGCAAGGGACACACAAGGAACGCTTTCACTGGCACTAAGGCAACAAGATCCGGCAAGGGAGTGCAAGGGAAGTGAGGTAATATAGGGAGTGCACAGGTGATAACTCTAATTGGAACCACTGCGCCAATCAGCGGCGCAGTGGCCCTTTAAATCGCAGAGACCCGGCGCGCGCGCGCCCTAGGGAGCGGGGCCGCGCGCGCCGGGACAGAACAGACGGGGAGCGAGTCAGGTAGGAGAGCCGGGGTGCGCATCGCGAGCGGGCGCTACCCGCATCGCGAATCGCATCCCGGCTAGCAGCAGGATCGCAGCGCCCCGGGTCAGAGGACGTGACCGGGGCGCTGCAGCGGAGGAGGTGAAGCGAGCGCTCCGGGGAGGAGCGGGAACCCGGAGCGCTCGGCGTAACAGTACCCCCCCCCTTGGGTCTCCCCCTCTTCTTGGAGCCTGAGAACCTGAGGAGCAGACTTTTGTCAAGGATGTTGTCCTCAGGTTCCCAGGATCTCTCTTCAGGACCACAACCCTCCCAGTCTACTAAAAAAAAATTTTTTCCTCTGACCTTTTTGGCAGCCAAAATCTCCTTGACCGAGAAGACGTCCGAGGAGCCGGAAACAGGAGTGGGAGGAACAGATTTGGGAGAAAAACGGTTGAGGATGAGTGGTTTGAGAAGAGAGACGTGAAAGGCATTAGGGATACGAAGAGAAGGAGGAAGAAGAAGTTTATAAGAGACAGGATTAATTTGACACAGAATTTTGAAAGGACCAAGATAGCGTGGTCCCAACTTGTAGCTAGGGACACGGAAGCGGACATATTTAGCGGAGAGCCATACCTTGTCTCCAGGGGAAAAAACGGGGGAAGCTCTTCTTTTCTTATCCGCGAACCTCTTCATGCGTGAAGAAGCCTGTAAGAGAGAATTTTGGGTCTCTCTCCATATAATGGAAAGGTCACGAGAAATTTCATCCACAGCGGGCAGACCAGAGGGCAAGGGGGTAGGGAGGGGGGGAAGAGGGTGACGGCCGTACACCACGAAAAATGGGGATTTGGAGGAAGATTCAGAGACCCTGAAGTTATACGAGAATTCGGCCCATGGAAGGAGATCTGCCCAGTCATCCTGGCGGGAGGAAACAAAATGTCGCAAATAATCACCCAGGATCTGGTTAATTCTTTCTACTTGTCCATTGGACTGGGGATGATATGCAGAGGAAAAATTTAATTTAATCTTGAGTTGTTTACAGAGAGCTCTCCAGAATTTAGACACGAATTGGACCCCTCTATCCGAGACAATCTGCGTAGGCAACCCGTGAAGACGAAAAATGTGTACAAAAAATTGTTTAGCCAACTGAGGCGCAGAAGGAAGACCAGGAAGAGGAATGAAATGTGCCATTTTGGAGAATCGATCAACGACCACCCAAATAACGGTGTTGCCACGGGAAGGGGGTAAATCAGTAATAAAATCCATACCAATCAGAGACCAAGGCTGTTCGGGGACAGGCAGAGGATGAAGAAAACCAGCGGGCTTCTGGCGAGGAGTCTTATCCCGGGCACAGATAGTGCAGGCTCGCACAAAGTCCCCAACATCCGTCTCCAGAGTTGGCCACCAATAGAAGCGGGAGATGAGTTGCACAGATTTCTTGATGCCCGCATGACCTGCGAGATGGGAGGAGTGACCCCATTTGAGGATTCCGAGGCGTTGGCGTGGAGAAACAAAGGTCTTTCCTGGAGGAGTCTGTCTGATGGAGGCAGGAGAAGTGGAGATCAGGCAGTCAGGTGGAATGATGTGTTGCGGAGGGAGATCAACTTCTGAGGCATCCGAGGAACGAGAGAGAGCATCGGCTCTAATGTTCTTATCGGCAGGACGAAAGTGAATCTCAAAATTAAATCGGGCAAAGAACAGAGACCACCGGGCCTGGCGAGGATTCAGCCGTTGGGCCGACTGGAGGTAGGAGAGGTTCTTGTGGTCGGTGTAGATAATAACAGGAAATCTTGATCCCTCCAGCAGATGCCTCCATTCCTCAAGTGCTAATTTAATGGCTAGAAGTTCTCGATCCCCGATGGAGTAGTTCCTCTCCGCTGGAGAGAAGGTCCTAGAGAAAAAACCACAAGTGACAGCATGCCCGGAAGGATTTTTTTGTAGAAGAACAGCTCCAGCTCCTACTGAGGAGGCATCAACCTCCAATAGGAAGGGTTTGGAAGGGTCAGGTCTGGAGAGCACGGGAGCCGAAGAAAAGGCAGACTTGAGTTGTTTAAAGGAGTCTTCTGCTTGAGGAGGCCAGGACTTGGGATCAGCATTTTTCTTGGTTAAAGCCACGATAGGAGCCACAATGGTAGAAAAATGTGGAATAAATTGCCTGTAATAATTGGCGAACCCCAAAAAGCGTTGGATAGCACGGAGTCCGGAGGGGCGTGGCCAATTTAAGACGGCAGAGAGTTTGTCTGGATCCATCTGTAGTCCCTGGCCAGAGACCAAATATCCTAGAAAAGGAAGAGATTGGCATTCAAACAGACATTTCTCAATTTTGGCATAGAGTTGGTTGTCACGAAGTCTCTGAAGAACCATACGGACATGCCGGCGGTGTTCCTCTAGATTGGCAGAAAAAATTAGGATATCGTCCAGATATACCACAACACAGGAGTATAATAGATCACGAAAAATTTCATTGACAAAGTCTTGGAAGACGGCAGGGGCATTGCACAGTCCAAAGGGCATGACCAGATACTCAAAGTGTCCATCTCTGGTGTTAAATGCCGTTTTCCACTCGTCCCCCTCTCTGATGCGGATGAGGTTATAGGCGCCTCTTAAGTCCAATTTAGTGAAGATGTGGGCACCTTGGAGGCGATCAAAGAGTTCAGAGATGAGGGGTAAGGGGTAGCGGTTCTTAACCGTGATTTTATTAAGACCGCGGTAGTCAATGCAAGGACGTAGGGAGCCATCTTTTTTGGAGACAAAGAAAAATCCGGCTCCGGCAGGAGAGGAGGATTTACGGATAAAGCCCCTTTTTAGATTCTCCTGGACGTATTCGGACATGGCAAGAGTCTCTGGGGCAGAGAGAGGATAAATTCTGCCCCGGGGTGGAGTAGTACCCGGGAGGAGGTCGATAGGGCAATCATAAGGCCTGTGAGGAGGTAGAGTCTCAGCTTGTTTTTTGCAGAAAACATCCGCGAAGTCCATATAGGCCTTGGGGAGACCGGTTACTGGAGGAACCACAGAGTTACGGCAAGGGTTACTGGGAACCGGTTTTAGACAGTTCTTGGAACAAGAGGACCCCCAACTCTTGATCTCCCCAGTGGACCAATCCAGGGTTGGGGAATGAAGTTGAAGCCAGGGAAGTCCAAGGAGAATCTCCGAGGTGCAATTGGGGAGGACCAAAAGTTCAATCCTTTCATGATGAGATCCGATGCTCATAAGAAGGGGCTCCGTGCGGAAACGTATGGTACAGTCCAATCTTTCATTATTTACACAATTGATGTAGAGGGGTCTGGCGAGACTGGTCACTGGGATGTTGAACCTGTTGACGAGAGAGGCCAAAATAAAATTTCCTGCAGAACCAGAGTCCAAGAAGGCCACTGTAGAGAAGGAGAAGGCAGAAGCAGACATCCGCACAGGCACAGTAAGACGTGGAGAAGCAGAGTAGACATCAAGGACTGTCTCACCTTTGTGCGGAGTCAGCGTACGTCTTTCCAGGCGGGGAGGACGGATAGGACAATCCCTCAGGAAGTGTTCGGTACTAGCACAGTACAGGCAGAGGTTCTCCATACGGCGTCGTGTCCTCTCTTGAGGTGTCAGGCGAGACCGGTCGACCTGCATAGCCTCCACGGCGGGAGGCACAGGAACAGATTGCAGGGGACCAGAGGAGAGAGGAGCCGAGGAGACGAAACGCCTCGTGCGAACAGAGTCCATATCTTGGCGGAGTTCCTGACGCCTTTCAGAAAAACGCATGTCAATGCGAGTGGCTAGGTGAATAAGTTCATGTAGATTAGCAGGAATTTCTCGTGCGGCCAGAACATCTTTAATGTTGCTGGATAGGCCTTTTTTGAAGGTCGCGCAGAGGGCCTCATTATTCCAGGACAATTCTGAAGCAAGTGTACGGAATTGTACGGCATACTCGCCAACGGAAGAATTACCCTGGACCAGGTTCAACAGGGCAGTCTCAGCAGAAGAGGCTCGGGCAGGTTCCTCAAAGACACTTCGGATTTCCGAGAAGAAGGAGTGTACTGAGGCAGTGACGGGGTCATTGCGGTCCCAGAGCGGTGTGGCCCATGACAGGGCTTTTCCGGACAGAAGACTGACTACGAAAGCCACCTTAGACCTTTCAGTGGGAAACAGGTCCGACATCATCTCCAGATGCAGGGAACATTGGGAAAGGAAGCCACGGCAAAACTTAGAGTCCCCATCAAACTTATCCGGCAAGGATAAGCGTATCCCAGGAGCGGCCACTCGCTGCGGAGGAGGTGCAGGAGCTGGCGGAGGAGATGACTGCTGAAGCTGTGGTAGCAACTGTTGTAGCATAACGGTCAGTTGAGACAGCTGTTGGCCTTGTTGCGCAATCTGTTGTGACTGCTGGGCGACCACCGTGGTGAGGTCAGCGACAACTGGCAGAGGAACTTCAGCGGGATCCATGGCCGGATCTACTGTCACGATGCCGGCTGGCAGGTAGTGGACCCTCTGTGCCAGAGAGGGATTGGCGTGGACCGTGCTAGTGGACCGGTTCTAAGCCACTACTGGTATTCACCAGAGCCCGCCGCAAAGCGGGATGGTCTTGCTGCGGCGGTAGTGACCAGGTCGTATCCACTAGCAACGGCTCACCTCTCTGGCTGCTGAAGATAGGCGCGGTACAAGGGAGTAGGCAGAAGCAAGGTCGGACGTAGCAGAAGGTCTGGGCAGGCAGCAAGGATCGTAGTCAGGGGCAACGGCAGAAGGTCTGGAAACACTGGCAAGGGACACACAAGGAACGCTTTCACTGGCACTAAGGCAACAAGATCCGGCAAGGGAGTGCAAGGGAAGTGAGGTAATATAGGGAGTGCACAGGTGATAACTCTAATTGGAACCACTGCGCCAATCAGCGGCGCAGTGGCCCTTTAAATCGCAGAGACCCGGCGCGCGCGCGCCCTAGGGAGCGGGGCCGCGCGCGCCGGGACAGAACAGACGGGGAGCGAGTCAGGTAGGAGAGCCGGGGTGCGCATCGCGAGCGGGCGCTACCCGCATCGCGAATCGCATCCCGGCTAGCAGCAGGATCGCAGCGCCCCGGGTCAGAGGACGTGACCGGGGCGCTGCAGCGGAGGAGGTGAAGCGAGCGCTCCGGGGAGGAGCGGGAACCCGGAGCGCTCGGCGTAACACTGTCACTTTAAACATTAATAACTCTGGGATGCTTTTAGTTATCAATTCTGATTCCGAGAATGTTTTTTCGTGACATATTCTACTTTAACATAGTGGTAAAATTTTGTGGTAACTTGCATCCTTTCTTGGTGAAAAATCCCCAAATTTTATGAAAAATTTGAACATTTTGCATTTTTCTAACTTTGAAGCTCTCTGCTTGTAAGGAAAATGGATATTCCGAATATTTTTTTTTTTATTCACATATACAATATGTCTACTTTATATTTGCATCATAAAATTGACGTGTTTTTACTTTTGGAAGACACCAGAGGGCTTCAAAGTTCAGCAGCAATTTTCCAATTTTTCACAAAATTTCCAAACTCACAATTTTTCATGGACCAGTTCAGGTTTGAAGTGGATTTGAAGGGTCTTCATTTTAGAAATACCCCACAAATGACCCCATTATAAAAACTGCACCCCCCAAAGTATTGAAAATGACATTCAGTCCGCGTTTTAACCCTTTAGGTGTTTCACAGGAATAACAGCAAAGTGAAGGAGAAAATTCACAATCTCCATTTTTTACACTCGCATGTTCTTGTAGACCCAATTTTTGAATTTTTACAAGGGGAAAAAGGAGAAAATGTATACTTATATTTGTAGCCCAATTTCTCTCGAGTAAGCACATACCTCATATGTCTATGTAAAGTGTTCGGCGGGCGCAGTAGAGGGCTCAGAAGCGAAGGAGCGACAAGGGGATTTTGGAGAGTACGTTTTTTTGAAATGGTTTTTGGGGGGCATGTTGCATTTAGGAAGCCCCTATGGTGCCAGAACAGCAAAAATCCCCCACATGGCATACCATTTTGGAAACTAGACCCCTTGAGGTACGTAACAAGGAATAAAGTGAGCCTTAATACCCCACAGGTGTTTCACGACTTTTGCATATGTAAAAAAATTTAAAAAAAATTTCACTAAAATGTGTGTTTCCCCCCAAATTTCACATTTTTGCAAGGGTTAATAGCAGAAAATACCCCCCAAACATTGTAACCCCATCTCTTCTGAGTATGAAGGTACCCCATAAGTTGACCTGAGGTGTACTATGGGTGAACTACAATGCTCAGAAGAGAAGGAGTCATATTTGGCTTTTTGAGAGCAAATTTTGCTCGGGGGCATGTCGCATTTAGGAAGCCCCTATGGTGCCAGGACAGCAAAAAAAAAAACACATGGCATACCATTTTGGAAACTAGACCCCTCGGGGAACGTAACAAGAAATAAAGTGAGCCTTAATACCCCACAGGGGTTTCATGACTTTTGCATACGTAAAAAATAAATTAAAAAAAATCACTAAAAGGTGTGTTTCCCCCCCAAATTTCACATTTTTGCAAGGGTTAATAGCAGAAAATACCCCCCAAAATTTGTAACCACATCTCTTCTGAGTATGGAGGTACCCCAAAAGTTGACCTGAAGTGCACTACGGGCGAACTACAATGCTCAGAAGAGAAGGAGTCATATTTGGCTTTTTGAGAGCAAATTTTGCTCGGGGGGCATGTCGCATTTAGGAAGCCCCTATGGTGCCAGGACAGCAAAATAACCCCCACATGGCATACCATTTTGGAAACTATACCCCTTGAGGAACGTAAGAAGGCATAAAGTGAGCATTTACCCCCCACTGGTGTCTGTCATATCTTTGGAACAGTGGGCTGTACAACATTTTTAATTTGCACAGCCCACTGTTCCAAAGATCCGTCAGACACCTGTGGGGGTAAATTCTCACTGCACCCCTCATTACATTCCGTGAGGGGTGTAGTTTCCGAAATGGGGTCACATGTGGTTTTTTTTTTTTTTTTGCATTTGTCAAAACCGCTGTAACAATAAGCCACCCCTGTGCAAATCACCTCAAATGTACATGGCGCACTCTCCCTTCTGGGCCTTGTTGTGCGCCCCCAGAGCAGTTTGTGCCCACATATGGGGTATCTCCGTACTCGGGAGAAATTGCGTTACAAATTTTGGGGGGCTTTTTTCCCCTTTACCTCTTGTCAATTGAAAAGTATAGGGCAACACCAGCATGTTAGTGTAAAAAGTTTATTTTTTTTACACTAACATGCTGGTGTAGACCCCAACTTCACCTTTTCATAAGGGGTGAAAGGAGAAAAAGCCCCCCAAGATTTGTTAGTCAATTTCTCCCGAGTACAGCGATACCCCATATGTGGCCCTAAACTGTTGCGCTGAAATACGACAGGGCTCCAAAGTGAGAGCGCCATGCGCATTTGAGGCCTGAATTAGGGATTTGCATAGGGGTGGACATAGGGGTATTCTACGCCAGTGATTCCCAAACAGGGTGCCTCCAGCTGTTGCAAAACTCCCAGCATGCCTGGACAGTCAACGGTTGTCCGGCAATACTGGGAGTTGTTGTTTTGCAACAACTGGAGGCTCCATTTTGGAAAGAGTGGCGTACCAGGCGTTTTTCATTTTTATTGGGGAGGGAGGGGGGCTGTGTAGGGGTATGTGTATATGTAGTGTTTTTTACTTTTTATTTTATTTTGTGTAAGTGTAGTGTTTTTAGGGTACAGTCACACGGGCGGGGGGTTACAGCGAGTTTGAGCTGCCGCGCAAAATTTGCTGCATTGCACACTTGCAGCCCGATACTCACTGTAAGCCGCCTGCCCATGTGAGTGTACCCTGTACATTCACAGGGGGGGGACCTCCAGCTGTTGCAAAACTACTACTCCCAGCATGCCTGAGAATGTTTGGGAGTTGTGGTTTTGCAACAGCTGGAGGCACACGGGTTGGGAAACACTGAGTTAGGAAACAATGTTTCCCAACCAGTGTGCCTCCAGCTGTTGCAAAACCACAACTCCCAAACATTCTCAGGCATGCTGGGAGTAGTAGTTCGGCAACATCTTTAGAGCCAGATGTTGCCGAACTACAACTCCCAGCATGCTTGGAGTTGTAGTTTTGCAACATCTGGAGGACTAGTTTGCAGACCACTAATACAGTGGTTCCCAATCTGTGCCCTTCCAGATGTTGCAAAACTACAACTCCCAGTATGCCAAAACTGTCCAGGCATGCTGGGAGTTGTAGTTCTGCAACATCTGAACGGCCAGATGTTACAGAACTACAACTCCCAGCATGCCTGGACAGTAAGGGCATGCTGAGAATGTGTAGTTTTGCAACATCTGGAAGGGCACAGTGGTCCAAAAACTGTGCACCTCCAGATGTTGCAAAACTGCAACTCCCAGCATGCCCAGACGCCAAGGGCTGTCTGGGCATGCTGGGAGTTGTAGTTTACAGGGTCCTATTACAGCAATGCATGTCGCTTTACGGCGACGTGCATTGCTGTAAAGGGCCCGACCGCGGCTGAAGATCAACTCACCTGTCGCCGCCGCCGCCGCCATCTTCCTCGCCGGGATCCGGATCTTCAGGGACGAGGTAAGTACCGGGGCTGGTCCCCAGCACTCCCCCGTCCCCCGCCGCGTCCTCCGGTCTTCTTCCCGTCCTGTCCCGACTTTCAGGGGCCGGGCAGGACGGGTAGGAAGTAACCGCCCCCCCTCCTGCGATTGGTCGGTTAACTAACCAACAGATCGCAGGGTATAGGAGGAAGTGGCCGGCTTGCCACCTCGCTCCGATACTTCAGCATGGTCCTGGCTGTCTGTGACAGCCGGAATCATGCGAAATTACCGGGCGGTCGGGTCCCAGAGACCCGATCAGCCCGGTATCGCCGCAGATCGCAAGGGCGATTTCCCTTGCGATTTGCGGAGATCGCCGACATGGGGGGGGGCCTACATGGCCCCCCTCGGCGTTTGCCCTGGATGCCTGCTGAAGGATTTCAGCAGGCATCCAGTTCCGATCTCTGCCCGGCGAGCGGCAGAGACCGGAAAACGCCAGGACGTACGGGGACGTCCTGGGTCCTTAAGGCCCAGGGTGCGAGGACGTCCCCGTACGTCCTGGGTCCTTAAGAGGTTAAAGGGGTATTCCATGAAAAACCTTTTTTTTATATATCAACTGGCTCCAGAAAGTTAAACAGATTTGTAAATTACTTCTATTAAAAAATCTTAATCCTTTCAATAATTATCAGCTGCTAAAGTTGAGTTGTTTTCTGTCTGGCAACAGTGCTCTCTGCTGACATCTCTGCTTGTCTCGGGAACTGCACAGAGTAGAAGAGGTTTGCTATGGGGATTTGCTTCTAAACTGGGCGGTTCCCGAGACACGTGTCATCAGAGAGCACTTAGACAGAAAAGAACAACTCAACTTGAGCAGCTCATAAGTACTGAAAGGATTAAGATTTTTTTAATAGAAGTAATTTACAAATCTCAAAGCAGTAGAAGAAAACCGCACTCACCCGTCAGTAGTGCACCGATGCTTTATTACATGTGTTCCCTGGCGTTCCTGCCGGTATCCTGCTGTCTTGTGTTCATGTCCACGGTTCTTTTGTAATAAAGCATCAGTGCACTACTGACGGGTGAGTGCGGTTTTCTTCTACTGCTTTGAATACATAGCGATTTGTGCCTTTCCTTACCAGCACCCCGTTTTGCATCACCAGTGATCTCCCTGCACTCCTAACGCACGGATCCAATCATACCATTGCATACCCTTTGCTCGCCAGTGCTGTGCCTGACATTCATTTATGTATCTACATGCTTTGAATAATTTACAAATCTGTTTAACTTTCTGGAGCCAGTTGATATATGAAAAAAAGTTTTTTCCTGGATAACCCCTTTAAAGTCTGAAGTAAAAGATAGAACATACTGCGTACAAAGTATTTTGATTTGTGGTGTTTTATTTTTTTTATTTTTTATTTTTTTGCATTTCTTTTGGATCTATGGCTTTTTTTTTTTTTTTGCCAAGCACAGCCTGCTCTGCCTCATGAGCCTAATCATTCCCCAATACCAGAATGAAATAGCATAAAGCAAGAAGGTTGTTTGCAACTTATTTTAGCATACCCCACCTCCCAGCTCCAATGGGTTTCTGAATCATGTAAATTCTTACACTTAAAAACATCTCTAACTTTTATATTGTGTTATATAAATGTCTTATTGTGGTGGCCCGGTGCGGAACACCCCTGTCTACCTGCCCTGTCAAGTGGATGTCATTTTATTGTGTCTGCATGCAGCTCCAGGTTTATTAAATTGTATGTATTTTGTGATTTATGGCCATGTATTTTTCTCCATTTAATGTCTTTATATTTTCTCAGTCATGAAAGTGGTAACTGTATTTGTGTGCATGGGGAATCACATGTGCACTTTGGCCAATCAGGGTCTCCTGCCCTGCTCTCCCAGATCTAGACAGGCAGGAGTTAGAGAGTTAGTGAGAATGAGTACATTCAGAGCTATGTGAAGCATCTCAGTAGTATACCTGCCCCATACCTCTAAAGGGGACAGGTTCCATGTCTTTCTTCCAGTCTACCCTTTCCAGAGTGGTTGTCCGACCACACACGGATCCCGCCCAACCGGTCGTCCATCAGTCAAATCTGTCCACATCAAGTTCAGACAAGTCAGCTTTGGGGAGAAGTGCCAAGGGAGCCAACAGTGCCCAATATCAAACAAAGGATAACGTGAGTAAAAGCCTCCATCAGCTCGAGTCCAAATAGGTCCACTCTGGAGGTAAACCCTAACCCCGTGACTCCCTACTGATATCTTCAGCGAAAATCTCACTAAAACTGAACTGTACTTGTTATATCACCTTTTTGCGATTTCTAAAGAAAATGTCAAAAGTGGTTTCTTTAACCTTGCATTTGTGTTATTCCTTACCCGACACTTGGCCCCGGCAACCACTTGATCCTTTGAGTGTGCCAGCCTTAAAGGAAACACAAAGGATCTCCTTCTTGTTGAACAGTGGACAGTTGAAAAGACTGCACGGCTGACAGACTTCCGGTCAGCAGCCATTCTGCCAGAGTCTTCTATAAAGCAAATCGCCTGCCTCTGCTTCTTCAGACAGCAACAAGTCACCATTCCGGGAAGTACACCTGCTAAAGCCATTGTGGAGAGTCCTAAAATGGCTGCAAGCATCCAGCAAGTAGTTTTTGCCCCGCCAGCCCCTAAAGCAGAAAAGCAGGAACTCAAAAGAGTAAATATTCCAGACCTCCTACTGCTACCCCAGAGGTTTGGCTTACCCAACGGGCACCTACCAGATCTACAGTGCTGGCACCTGTTTCTGCGGATGAGGTAACATCTTTTCCATCTGCAGCGGCGAAAGCTGCACATCTCTCCAGGCAAGTAATGTCAACGGTATCTGTCCCCATCGCTGTCTGCCAACATGTGGTTTGCCCAGAACAAGCCCATGGCCTTGCTGCCCAATATATCTCTCTGTGGTGTCCCAGTACGGGATATAATCCTACAGTCCTGTCAGGTTGTCCCGGGGCTCTCCTGCGGTGTTTCCCCCTATGTATATAAGTTTTCACATGAAAGAGTAAAGGACCTGTATTGGTAGTCACATGATTATGTCACATGTTTAAGTCATGTGATTGTATTGTTACCCAGAGAACACCAGTGACGAGGTGACCTCACTAGTAACCTATGGGCTCCTTTCACAGCCCCCCCCCCCTTATAAGGAAGGGAGGAGCTGAAATCTCGCTCTTTGATCACACTTCATTTCCTGTCATCTGTCCCAGTGCCTGTGTCCAGCCATTGGAGGACTCAAGCCTAAAATCTGCAGTCACCTGTCAATTGCAAGTAAGCTCAAGTCTTCTAAAAGTCAGTCATCAAGTGAGTCAAGTCAAGTCTGCTGTCTGGTCACTGTGGACTGAATTATAGTCAGTCTACCTACTGCAAGTCCCAGCAAGCCTGCGAGGTCTCTCTGTATCACTGGCCACCTCTCTGGGATACTGGCTGAACTGTATAGACTGTAACACCTGTCTAACTTCAGTAAAAGCTAACGTTACCCTTAACCTGGCCTTGAACTCTTTATTGCCCCTGCCTAACCTAGGACTAGCGGTACTACCTTCCGGTTGTTACATAGGCAAAACATGCCCTTGTGTCACGAACACGAAGGGGTTAATACCATCTACCCCTGGGAAACACCATCTGCCCCTTAAACTTCACATCCCACAGCTCACCACGTCTCAAAGGAACGTTTACTTTAATGGTGAATAAGCCTGTTGCCAATTGGCTTGATTTTGTTTTTCCTGGCCTAGCCATGAACTTTCTAAGTCTTCTTGCCAAGATCGCAGAGTACAGTCATGTTATAGTCTGTAGTCAGGAAATGTATATTAGTAGTCGATGTAAGGTTTTAGTCTCATACAGTCCCTACTGTGTCTTGGGTTTCCTCTAAGATAGGGGTACCTTGAAGTCAAATATGCACTTAATCACTGGGAAGTCCTCAGAAAGTTTTTACCTAATATCTACTATGTAAATAGCATCTAGAATGTGTAATAGACCTGGAATGTAAAGTTTTTAGTGTAAGGGTACGTTCCCACACAGCGTATTTTGCTGCGTATTTGCTGCGTATTTGGTGCTGCGTATTTTCCTACCCATTGACTTCAACAGAGAAAATAAAATACGCAGCAGCAAATACGCAGCAAATACGCCGTGTGGGAACGTACCCTAAAGCTGTGAATAATATAGCTAGTGATAGGAGGTATATCATGTGCTTAGAGTCTATAGTTTCGTACAGGGTATGTGAAAATTAACACTAAAGATTGCACCCTATGGACTTTAATGCATCGTTGCAAGTATCCTCAATTGTTCAGGAGTCTACAAGGACATTATTATTATGTTGCATGAACTCTTATATTTCTAATAAATATTGCTTACCCTGTGAAGGACATTCTGTACAATGCACCATAAGCTATTTGCGCTAACCTTGTGTTTATATTTTTGTTTTTAAAGCAACATCCACCCTCCAGGACAGTATGCAGAGGATGGCATACTTCAAGAAGGGGAGTTTGTGGTGTCCCGGTGTGGAACACCCATGTCTCCCTGCTCTGTCAGGTGGATGTCACTATTGTGTCTGCTCTAGCCCACAGCTCTGTGATTCCCTACTGATATGTTCAGTGAAAATTGCACTAAAACTGAACTGTACTTGTTTTATCACCTATTTTCGATTCCTGGAGAAAAGTTTAAAAGTGGTCTCCCTAACTTTGCATTTGTGGTATTCCTTACCCAGCGCTTTGCACCGGCCACCGCTTCATCCTTGGAGTGTGGTGGTTAGAGTTGCAGCACCCAACAGTCTGCATACATTCCACCATGTTGTCACCACATTCTTACCATGGGCAAGAGTTATATTTCCATTAAATCCATCCATAATCTTTTTATGACTTGTTAAAACAGATTTTCCTGTGACAAATTATTCACCTCTTTATTTATTTCTTTATTTTGTCTACATTTCCTTTTTAATATCCTGCAGATTTTATCAGTTCCCTGATAAACTATAAAATATAGAACCATTTCCTTAAAGGGGTACTCCGGAACTAATACATCTTATCCCCTATCCAAAGGGCCACCATGTTCCCTCCCATAGACTTGCATTGAGGGGACGGGGCGTGATGTCACACGGGGGCGGAGTCATGATGTCACCATACTCTGGCCCCGTGGTCATCACTCTACACATTTGGAGTCGCCAGCGCTGTGGCAAGCTCACAAAGGGGGGTGCACAATGACAGATTGCAGGGGTCCCCAGCGGCGGGACCCCCGCGACCAGACATCCCCTATCCTTTGGATAGGGGATAAGATGTATTAGGGCCGGAGTACCCCTTTGAGGCACAGATGACCACAGAGGATGTGAAATTTCCCTGACCATTATATTCTGTTTTCACATAAGCAAAGCTCAAGACAGACCAGCATGGAATAGCGATGTAACAGGGACCCTGTGGTTATTATAGAGGCACTGAAACTGACACTGAAACTGACACTTCTGTGGGAATTCTGTTAGGAGACATACCTCATAAACTTTTCTTTTAACTTATTTTTCTCTTTGTATCGTTTTTTATTTTTTTCTTATAACTTTTGTTACTGCTATTACTACTGGAAACATATTTGTACAGGCTATTTTTAATAATGTTATTGTTCATGTGTATGGGTGATAATTTGAGAGCTGCATGGCTTTGAAGGTTCCCATAGTTAGTGCCAACATTTTCTTTAAAAAAAAACATTTGAAAACATTAGAAAAAGTCTAGTTTCAAAAACATGTCAAGTTACATTGTCCTCCTATTAAATTAAACACTTTTAGGTTAGTAAAATGGCTAAAATTGCACCAGGTAGAAGTGGTGTCATGTATGAAAAATGATGTAAATAATTACTGAAAGGCATTACAATTGTGTGCTGCTGGCACAGTGCAGGGCTCAATGCTGGTATGGACTGGATGTGAGTCCTTGTAGTGCTAAAATACCTACATATTCTGCAAGTGTTTCCCAAGATTGCCTCTTTTTTCTGGGAAGACTCTGAGGTTTGACTATTTAGACAAAAACTCCCTTCATTATGTTCAGGTAAGTAAGACTATAGTACTAAAACAGTACCAATGTAAAAACACTGCTACTAACCTGCCAATTAGCCCCCACCAATGCCTTTTCAACAGCTTGCACCTTAACATAAGAAATGCCTGCTCAGCCAATCAAGAGCCTTTACTGTGTGTGAAGATGCAAGCAAGTCATTCCCACGTCCGTAATGACTTGTACAATCAAATGATAATGGTATTTATCTGCACGGTTAACACTGTAAATAAAAACAACAAAATACAAAAAATTCAAGTAATGGCTGTCAAAACATAACACAAAAAAGGGGGAAAAGGATTTTGTTGAGAAAAGGAAAAAGAACATAAAAAAGCTATGACTTGGGTATCACCATAATCGTACCGATGTACAGAATAAAAATAACATAATTTTTACCATACAGTGAATGCCATAAAAAATTATCATTATAAAAAAGCAAGAAATTTTCCAATGTTTCATAATATTTTTGAGTTTTTCACAAAACATGCTGCAGGGTTTAACAAAGATTTACCACTAATATAAAGTACAATAAGCAAAATCATCCTTAAGGGGTTACACATCAGCCCCTTGATGACACAGGACATAAAGGTACGTCCAGGTGCCCTGGTACTTAACGCACCAGGACATACATTTACATCCTGTACATGACCGTGAGCACAGCCAGGGACCCGCCAGTAATGGCAGACATCAGCGATCACGCTGATGTGTGCCATTAACCCCTCAGATGCCGTGATCTATACCGGTCACTGCATCTGCGGAAGTGTGGTCGGTAAAATAGATGAACGGATCGCCCGAGGCGCTGCCGCAGGGATCTGATCATCCATAATGGCGGAAGGAGGTCCCCTCACCTGTCTCCATCCATCTCCGGGGGTCTTCTGCTCTGGTCAGAGGTGGAGCAGACCAGAGCAGAAGATCGCCCATAATACTTATCAGCGCTATGCCCTATACATAGCACTGAACAGTATTAGCAATCAAATGATTGCTATAAATAGTCCCCTATAGGGAATATTAACCAGTTAAGGACCCAGGGCGTACAGGTATGTCCTGACACCCTGGTACTTTGGTACTTAAGGACCAGGGACCGTGGGAATTTCGGTCCCTGCCGCGCACGGGGCAGGGACCGGACCGTGGTGACTGCTGATATCGATCAGCTGGCACCCCTCACAAATGCCCAGGGGGGGTCATAAGGGAATTCACACTGGCGATTAGCGGCAATTCCGGGTCATGAGGGTCTCCGGTGACCTGGAAAATAAGGGGGATTGGGGTTTTCCAAGACACCCACGATCCTTCTGAAGGGACAGGAGTGAGGTGGCAGGGGTGGTCACCCCTCTTATCCCTGCTATTGGTCATCTAGAAGTGACAACCAATAGCAGATTGGGGGCGGGGGGGTAACTTTCGGTTTCCCCATTCTGCCCACCCACAGTAGGCTGGGCATAATGGGGAAACTGACGAGCAACGGCACCGAAGGTCCACTTACCGGCAGTGGGCGGCAATCGGCGGTGGTGATCGGCGGCAGAAGAGGACGGCGATGCTGCTCCCTGGATTCTATGGAAGCCGGTGAGTTGCCTAGCAACATCTGGAGGGCTACAGTGTGGTAGAATGAAAATATACAATGAAAATATATTCAAACATAATCATGTATATAATAATTCAATACATTGTCTATGTCACTTTAATTCAGTAATATGTCTATTTCACATTTTTGCTTAGCTTTTGCAAACATTAGCTCATATGTAACAGATGGCATATAACTTTCCTTCCAGCATGGCCTAACTATCAAGATTGAACTTTGTTTGATTACTAATATTACTGTTTTAAAAAGATAGTGACGGCTGTGTCCTGAAAAAACGCCTGATAATGCTTGCCTAATGCTCGATCAATAAATGTTAGGTTGACCATCATGAAGGAAAGAGGAACAAATTATGATTACTCAGTGCTTAAGAGAAAAACAGGACTATGAACTTAGCGCATGACAAAACTGCATACACCTACACATACACGTCATTGAATGATGGGTGGTAATTTATGTTAATCTTGAAGTCTTATAAACTCTTGTAAAATGCTTTAATAAACAGAAGAGATTTGGTAAACATGAACCGTGTGTCTCAGTTGTCTCATTTCTCCTCCGATGCATGCATCATATATTCAATTTGGCCAGGAATAGATAAGCACTGTATACCTGAAGAAGTCATTCTACTTCAGTTGGCGTACCGAAGCAGGGACCTCAAGTTCTGACTCTGCAAGGCAACTCGCACCATACGAGGCACTGGGCCAACCAACCGTGGACGCACATGGGAGATTGATCACCTCCACAAAATGTTCTTGTAACCTAGCCAGTACGCTGTCTCCCCCGCTTGGTTTGCCTTATGACTTAGCCGATGGCCTCACAGGCCACAAAAAGACAGGTATAGTTTTTGCTCGAGGTCTACTTACCGAACCTGTCACAAAAAGTGTTCATCGGTTGCCCGGGTATATGTGTTTACTGTGTTGACATGTGGGTATGTGTACATGTTCCCGGGAATGCATGGTGGGTTGGGCCATCTGGGGAATTGAATAAGCCGAGGGCACTAATAACTGTTGCTACAGATACTTCTATTCTGTCCGCCAAGGTATTAGTGGATTAGGTGCTTGACGCCAGAGGTTCAAAGGGTCTCCCTGGAGGCGGTCTTGAATGTATCTGTATACAAGGAGGAATAACACAGGAGCCCCTCGGCCTATAAGACATTCCTGTGACCCTCCCTTGAAACTGTGCATGTGTGTGTATGGACAGGCTCTCTGAGAGGTTGCATTCCTGGGAAAACTAATAATCCTTCCTCCAGGGATCTGTGAGAAAAGGTATTCGTGAATTTGGCAAGCCACCAGGATAGGTGCATGAGCACAGGGATTTCCCTGGTAATAAGATACCTCTGTGATCTGTCCTAGGAAGTATATGTTGAGTAGAATTGATTGTCTTCTTGTCTCCTAAAGAATGTTCCTTGGTGATTTTGGGATAGGGTAGTTTGAGTGGACAAATGGCTGTGTGCATTGTGTTGAGGAAATTGGTGTTTTTGGTCCGGTGTGTGCAAGTGGTAGGAGCAGATTGTTGTAAATAGCTTGATAGGATTGTTGTCAGAAATAGAGACTCAACATTTTGGTGAAAAAGCAGGTGATTTGTGAAGGGAAAAGCATGTGAAAATTAAAGTAGTTGAAAGTTGGAAGATACTGATGGTAAATGGATAGAGGTATTCATATACAGCAGTGTTATATACAGTATTTGTATAGTTATATGCTGAAAGGCAAAGGGAAATGTAAAGGTGACTGCTGCTGTTTAGGGGATGATGCTACAGAAGATGCAGACCCATGGAGTTGGATTAGCAGAGCTGAAAGTGTTCATGCAAGTGATATTATGGTACAGGAATGTAGAAGAGTCCAAAATAGTGTTAATACTTTGTTCAGGAATGTACTGAAGGTGTTAGGGGGGAACGTAGGGGTCCCTTGGATCAATTAGGGAGAGGAATAAATGGAATCCAGAGGACATGCTAGGTCTCTGGGAAAGCTGGGTGTATGTAGTCATGTGATGACGTTCATAGAATGGTTCTTGTGATATAAAGTATGTTGTATATGTGTGATGTAGATTAAATGGATTAGGAAAACATGGATTATGACGAGTGAATGTTTTTGGGTGAAGTTGTTTATGTAAGTGTTTATGTTGTAATGGATCCTTTTAAATTGGTATAGAACAAAAAAAACAATCCTTGTGGTATTAATTGAACCTATCTGATGATATTTTATTAAGTTCCTAATAAGTTTTGTTTTCACAAAAGCGCAGGATGGATGCAAAAAAATAAATAAATAATAAAATGTATAAGGAAATGCAATTAATGGTCTGATGATATTATAGGAGTAACCAGAGAAGATGTTTGGCCAAGGAAAATAAAATTAAACATAAAGTGAGCACGATTTAATTAATGAATATTACTTTAAATGGTTATCCAGGAAAAAAAATTCTCAGACTTTTCTTCAGCAGCTATATAAACTATAGTTATAATTTATATAGCTGCTTAAGAAAAGTCTGAGTATAGACTTAAAACGCGTCCAGCCCCCCAAAGACCATTGAGACCATCCCCACTAATCCTCTGTGAGACCCACAAACATTGGTGTCCTACCCGGTCAGTTGCTAGTCACGTACGCGCTCCTTGAAGCCAGGAGGACGCGGCCGCTATTCAGAACACAAGCGCTGGAGCTACAATACCTGGAGCCCACCGCCAGCCATGGCACTACTATCATAGGAGACGGCGGAGTCTTCCAGTAGTGTCCTCTCCCGCAGTGAGAGACTCAACGGTGTATTTTTGCAGCCAAGTATCCAGGAGAGACTGCAGGAGGGATCGCAGTACCCCCAAGAGCCGCAGGAGGGATCGCAGGAGGGTACCGTAGCATCCCCAAAGAGCAACAGCATCCTGGCAAACATTGATTCCGGGGCGGTGAGCATAATTGTATCACTTTACCGCTCACAACTGTAATCATTATCTGCCAAACCACCCACACTGTTGCTACTAACTGTTACAATTGTTATAATTGCCGGCAACTATTTTGCAACTTTTCCAGTAAGTGACATATATCCACAACAGCGCTGCAGGACATTGATGTACTTTATGAACTGGATACTGACCCATGAAGCTATTCACTAAAAGACTTATTTAATTTTGGAAAATTTGCTATACATTTTAACTTCACTGGTTGCTATTAGTTACCATCATACAAAGGGGTCTCAATTTTAAAGAGGACAATTTGTTTTAATTGAACTTTTTTAGTTATTTTATACATTTTGATTGGTCTCAGTAGGATTATCATGCTTTATTAGCATTATATATATATATATATATATATATATATATATAGCATTATTGTATATCTATTTTACCCACTACTTAATTATTTGTAGGGAGTGCCGTGGCTCTACAAGGGCGGGTCATTGTACTTACCACGTTTTGTAATTGAAATAAAAAGATTTTTTATCATTTGATAACATAATAAATACCAACATTTAATATAACAAGCCAGTTGTGTCCATACATCCTTTACCCTGAGCCCAAATTCTTTCTTGTAAATAGATTTGTAAATTACTTCTATAAAAAAAATCTTAATCCTTTCAGTACTTATGAGCTTCTGAAGTTAAGGTTGTTCTTTTCTGTCTAAGTGCTCTCTGATGACACGTGTCTCGGGAACCGCCCAGTTTAGAAGCAAATCCCCATAGCAAACCTCTTCTAAACTGAGCAGTTCCCGAGACACGTGTCATCAGAGAGCACTTAGACAGAAAAGAACAACCTTAACTTCAGAAGCTCATAAGTACTGAAAGGATTAAGATTTTTAATAGAAGTCATTTACAAATCTGTTTAACTTTCTGGAGCCAGTTGATATATAAAAAAAAAGTTTTTTCCTGGATAACCCCTTTAACCTCTTAAGGACATAGGACGTTCTCAAACGTCCTCACTACCTGGGCTTTAATGCCCAAGGACGTTAGAGAACGTCCTGTTGTATTTCCGGTCTCTGCCACGCGCCGGGCAGAGATCGGAACTGGATGCCTGCTGAAATCCTTCAGCAGGCATCCAGGGCAAACGCCGAGGGGGGCCATGTAGGCCCCCCATGTCGGCGATCGCCGCAAATCGCAAGGGAAATCGCCCTTGCGATCTGCGGCGATACCGGGCTGATCGGGTCTCTGGGACCCGACCGCCCGGTAATTTCGCATGATTCCGGCTGTCACAGACAGCCAGGACCATGCTAATGTATCGGAGCGAGGTGGCAAGCCGGCCACCTCCTCCGATCTCCTGCGATCTGTCGGATCTGGCGGTTACTTCCTCCCGTCCTGCCCGGCCCCTTGAAGTCCGGAGAGGACGGGAGGAAGACCGGAGGACGCGGCGGGGGACGGGGGAGTGCTGGGGACCGGCCCCGGTACTTACCTCATCCCTGAAGACCCGGATCCCGGCGAGGAAGGCGGCGGCGACAGGTGAGTGGATCTTCAGCCGCGGTCGGGCCCTTTACAACAATGCACGTCGCCGTAAAGCGACATGCATTGCTGTATTGGGACCCTGTAAACTACAACTCCCAGCATGCCCAGACAGCCCTTGGCATCTGGGCATGCTGGGAGTTGCAGTTTTGCAACATCTGAAGGTCCACAGTTTGGAGACCACTGTGCCCTTCCAGATCTTGCAAAACTACACATCCTCAGCATGCCCTTACTGTCCAGGAATGCTGGGAGTTGTAGTTCTGTAACATCTGGCCCTTCAGATGTTGCAGAACTACAACTCCCAGCATGCCTGGACAGTTTTGGCTTACTGGGAGTTGTAGTTTTGCAACATCTGGAAGGGCACAGATTGGGAACCACTGTATTAGTGGTCTGCAAACTGTAGTCCCCCAGATGTTGCAAAACTACAACTCCATGCATGCTGGGAGTTGTAGTTCGGCAACATCTGGCTCTAAAGATGTTGCGAACTACTACTCCCAGCATGTGTGAGAATGCTGGGAGTTGTGGTTTTGCAACAACTGGAGGCACACTGGTTGGGAAACATTGTCTGTTTCCTAACTCAGTGTTTCCCAACCGTGTGCCTCCAGGTGTTGCAAAACTATAACTACCAGCATGCACTGATAGACTGTGCATGCTGGGAGTTGTAGTTTTGTAACAGCTGGAGGTCCCCCCCCCCCCTGTGAATGTACAGGGTACATTCACATGGGTAGGGGGCTTACAGTGAGTATCAGGCTGCAAGTTTGCGATGCAGCAAATTTTGCGCGGCAGCTCAAACTCGCAGCGGGAACTCGCTGTAATCCCCTGCCCCTGTGACTGTACCCTAAAAACACTACACTAACACAAAATAAAATAAAAAGTAAAAAACACTACATATACACATACCCCTACACAGCCCCCCTCCCCTCCCAATAAAAAAGAAAAACATCCGGTACGCCACTGTTTCCAAAATGGAGCCTCCAGCTGTTGCAAAACAACAACTCCCAGTATTGCTGGACAGCCGTTGACTGTCCAAGCATGCTGGGAGTTTTGCAACAGCTGGAGGCACCCTGTTTGGGAATCACTGGCGTAGAATACCCCTATGTCCACCCCTATGCAAGTCCCTAATTCAGGCCTCAAATGCGCATGGCGCTCTCACTTTGGAGCCCTGTCGTATTTCAAGGCAACAGTTTAGGGTCACATATGGGGTATCGCCGTACTCGGGAGAAATTGTGTTACAAATTTTGGGGGGATTTTTCTCCTTTAACCCCTTATGAAAAGGTGAAGTTGGGGTCTACAACAGCGTGTTAGTGTAAAAAAATAAATTTTTTACACTAACACGCTGGTGTTGCCCTTTACTTTTCATTTTGACAAGAGGTAAAAGGGTAAAACGCCCCCCAAAATTTGTAATGCAATTTCTCCCGAGTACGGAGATACCCCATATGTGGGCGCAAACTTCTCTGGGGGCGCACAACAAGGCTCAGAAGGGAGAGTGCACCATGTACATTTGAGGTGATTTGCACAGGGGTGGCTGATTGTTACAGCGGTTTTGACAAACGCAAAAAAAAAAAAAAAAAACACATGTGACCCCATTTCGGAAACTACACCCCTCACGGAATATAATGAGGGGTGAAGTGAGAATTTACACCCCACAGGTGTCTGACAGATCTTTGGAAGAGTGGGCTGTGCAAATTAAAAATTTTGTACAGCCCACTGTTCCAAAGTTCTGACAGACACCAGTGGGAGGTAAATGCTCATTGTACACCTTGTTACGTTCCTCAATGGGTCTAGTTTCCAAAATGGTATGCCATGTGGGGGTTATTTTGCTGTCCTGGCACCATAGGGGCTTCCTAAATGCGACATGCCCCCCGAGCAAAATTTGCTCTCCAAAAGCCAAATATGACTCCTTCTCTTCTGAGCATTGTAGTTCGCCCGTAGTGCACTTCAGGTCCACTTATGGGGTACCTTCATACTCAGAAGAGATGGGGTTACAAATTTTGGGGGGCATTTTCTGCTATTAACCCTTGCAAAAATGTGAAATTTGGGGGGAAACACACATTTTAGTGAAAAAAAATATATATTTTTTTACATATGCAAAAGGTGTGAAACCCCTGTGGGGTATTAAGGCTCACTTTATTCCTTGTTACGTTCCTCAAGGGGTCTAGTTTCCAAAATGGTATGCCATGTGAGGGTTTTTTGCTGTTGTGGCACCATAGGGGCTTCCTAAATGCAACATGCCCCCCGACCAAAATTTGCTCTCCAAAAGCCAAATATGACTCCTTCTCTTCTGAGCATTGTAGTTCGCCCGTAGTGCACTTCAGGTCCACTTATGGGGTACCTCCATACTCAGAAGAGATGGGGTTACACATTTTGGGGGGTATTTTCTGCTATTAACCCTTGCAAAAATGTGAAATTTGGGGGGAAACACACATTTTAGTGAAAACATTTTTTTTTTTTTTTACATATGCAAAAGTCGTGAAACACCTGTGGGGTATTAAGGTTCACTTTACCCCTTGTTACGTTTCCCAAGGGGTCTAGTTTCCAAAATGGTATGCCATGTGGGGATTTTTTGCTGTTCTGGTACCATAGGGGCTTCCTAAATGCAACATGCCCCCCAAAAACCATTTCAGAAAAACGTACTCTCCAAAATTCCCTTGTCGCTCCTTCGCTTCTGAGCCCTCTACTGCGCCCGCCGAACACTTTACATAGACATATGAGGTAAGTGCTTACTCGAGAGAAATTGGGCTACAAATATAAGTATACATTTTCTCTTTTTACCCCTTGTAAAAATTCAAAAATTGGGTCTACAAGAACATGCGAGTGTAAAAAAATGAAGATGGTGAATTTTCTCCTTCACTTTGCTGCTATTCCTGTGAAACACCTAAAGGGTTAAAACGCTGACTGAATGTCATTTTGAATACTTTGGGGGGTGCAGTTTTTATAATGGGGTCATTTGTGGGGTATTTCTAATATGAAGACCTTTGAAATCCACTTCAAACCTGAACTGGTCCCTGAAAAATAGTGAGTTTGAAAATTTTGTGAAAAATTGGAAAATTGCTGCTGAACTTTGAAGCCCTCTGGTGTCTTCCAAAAGTAAAAAATCATTAATTTTATGATGCAAACATAAAGTAGACATATTGTATTTGTGAATAAAAAAATTTTTTATTTGGAATATCCATTTTCCTTACAAGCAGAGAGCTTCAAAGTTCGAAAAATGCAAAATTTTCAATTTTTTCAGCAAATTTAGAAATTTTTCACTATGAAACGATGCAAGTATCGACAAAATTTTACCAATAACATAAAGTAGAATATGTCACGAAAAAACAATCTCGGAATCAGAATGATAGATAAAAGCATTCCAGAGTTATTAATGTTTAAAGTGACAGTGGTCAGATGTTCAAAAAACGCTACGGTCCTAAGGTGTAAAATGGCCTGGTCCTTAAGGGGTTAAGTATTTAAAATCAGCTAATGGTTTATTGATTATAAATAATGCGCATTGAAGGTGATTTTTTCCCAAATGTTGAAAGCTCTGTATATTTTTCTTTTTATTCTTTTACATTTTTCATTTTCACAGACCACTGTACCAAAAATATGTCAGACACCTGTGGGGTGTAAATGCTCACTGCACCCCTTATCACATTCCGTGAGGGGAGTAGTTTAAAAAATGGGGTCACATGTGAGGGGGTCCATTGTTCTGGCATTATGAGGGCTTTGTAAACATACGTGGCCTTGAATTCCGGAAAAATTTTCTCTTCAAAATCCCAATGGCGCTCCTTCTCTTCTGAGCATTGTAGTGCACCCACAGAGCTTTACATCCACATATGGGGTATGTTCTTACTCAGAAGAAATGGGGTTACAAATTTTGGGGGCTTTTTTTACTATTTTCCCTTGTGAAAATGAAAAATTTAGGGTAACACCAGCATTTAAGTAAAAAACAAATTGTATTTTCATTTTCCCATCCAACTTTAACGAAAATTCGTCAAACACCAGTGGGGTGTTCAGGCTCACTATGCCCCTTGTTACGTTTTGTGAGGGGTGTAGTATTTCCGTACTCAGGAGAAAATGTGTTACAAATTTTTGGGGTCTTTTCTTCCTTTTACCTCTTGTGAAAATAAAAAGTATGGGGCAACACCAGCATGTTAGTGTAAAACATATATATTTTTTTTACACTAACTGGCTGATGTAGACCCCAACTTTTCCTTTTCATAAGGGGTAAAAGGAGAAAAAGCCCCCCAAAATTTGTAACTCAATTTCTCCCGAGTACAGAAATATCCCATATGTGGCCCTAAACTGTTTCCTTGAAATACGACAGGGCTCCGAAGTGAGAGAGCGCCATGCACATTTGAGGACTAAAATAGGGATTGCATAGGGGTGAACATAGGGATATTCTATGCAATTGATTCCCAATCAGGGTGCCACCAACTGTTGCTAAACTTCCAGCATGCCTGGACAGTCAGTGGCTGTCCGGAAATGCTGGGAGTTGTTGTTTTGCAACAGCTGGAGGCTCCGTTTTGGAAACACTGCCGTACAGTGTTTTTTTATTTTTATTGGGGGGACAGTGTGAGGGGGTGTATATGTAGTGTTTTACCCTTTATTATGTGTTAGTGTAGTGTAGTGTAGTGATTTTCGGGTACATTCGTACTGGCACAGGTTTACAGTGAGTTTCCCGCAAGGAGTTTGCGCTGCGGCAGAAAATTTGCCGCAGCTCAAACTTGAAGCAGGAAACTTACTGTAAACCTGCCCATGCGAACGTACCCTGTACATTCACATGGGGGGGGGGCAAACCTCCAGCTGTTGCAAAATTACTTTTGCAACAGCTGGAGGCACACTGGTTGGAAAACCTTCAGTTAGGTTCTGTTACCTAACTCAATATTTTCCAACCAGGGTGCCTCCAGCTGTTGCAAAACTACAACTCCCAGCATGTACTGATCGCCGAAGAGCTTGCTGGGAGACATAGTTATGCAACAGCTGGAGGAGCGCAAATACAACTCCCAGCATGCCGAGACAGCTGTTTGGGCATGCTGGGATTTGCAGTTTTGCAACATCTGAAGGGCTATAGTTTAGAGACCACTGCACAGTGATCTCCAAACTGTGGCCCTCCAGATGTTGCAAAACTACAAATACCAGCATGCCCAAACAGCTGTCTGGGCATGCTGAGAGTTGTAGTTTTGCAATATCTGGGGGGAGGCTACAGTTTAGAGATCACTGCATAGTGGTAGGCAACTACTCACCGGCTTCCGTAGTCTTCACCAGGGAGCCACGAGGGATCTGCACGTCTTTGCTGCCCGCCACCACCAGTCAGGTAAGGGACCTCCACCGCCGCTGGTCACGCTACAGTTCCCCGAACTTTAAATCCCCCCTCCCCCCGCCCCCGATCTGCTATTGGTTTTTGCTGCTTGACTACCAATAGCAGGGATAGGAGGATCTATTTTCCGGATCACCAGGTCACCGGACACCGTTATGACCCATATCTGCCGAAAATCGCCGGTCTGAATTGCCTGCTGGATGCCTGCTGATAGATATCAGCAGTCATTCCGGTCTGGTCCCCGCCGCTAGGAATTCCCAAGGGCGTATCCATACGCCCTCCGTCCTTAAGGAATCAGGATGCAGGGCGTATGCATACGCCCTTCTTCCTGAAGAGGTTAAAGGTCAGGCTCAAAAGCTTAGTGCCACATCTACTATGACCTTCCAGAACAGGATGGCCTTAGATATGATTCTAGCAGAAAAAGGAGTGGTGTGTAAAATGTTTGGGGATACCTGCTGTACATACATCCCAGATAATACAGGCCCCAATGGTAAAGTAACCCTAGCCATAAAGAAATGAGAAAGCCTGTCATTAGAACACGAAAGAAATTCAGGAGTGAATATTTTAGTGGAATGGGGGGATGGCAGAAAATGTTGATGCAAATAGGAATATCAATTCTAACAATTCTCATTCTCCTAGCTTTTATCGTTAGTTGTGTTCTGCCATGCCTGAAGAAGATGTGTGAAAAAGCCATGGACAATGCTACTCCCTTGATGACAAACATCAACTATGAAGAATACCCAGATGAACCCCATGCACCCCTGAAGAAATACCCAAATACTAAAACATTAAATATGTAAGGGACAGCATCTGAAAACCTATGTACAAAGTCTGTGGCAAGGGGGGGTCATGGAATAGCCATGACTCGTCTAACGTACAGCAAGAAGAAAAAGAGTTGGAGAAGTACATAGGAGAGGTGAGATAGGACTTTATTTTAGGGCAAGAATGTTGAAATATATTATCAAAGGGGGGAATTGTGGTAGAATGAAAATATATTTAAACATAATCATATATAATATATAATGTCTGTCACTTTAATTCAGTAATATGTCTATTTCACATTTTTGCTTAGCTTTTGCAAACATTAGCTCATATGTAACAGATGGCATATAACCTTCCTTCCAGCGTGGCCTAACTATCAAGATTGAACTTTGTTCGATTACTAATATTACTGTTTTAAAAAGATAGTGACGGCTGTGTCCTGAACAAACGCCTGATAATGCTTGCCTAATAATGCCCGATCAACAAATGTCAGGCTGACCATCTTGAAGGAAGGAGGAACAAATTATGATTACTCAGTGTTTAAGAGAAAAACAAGACTATGAACTTAGTGCATGACAAAACCGCATACACCTTCACATACACGTCATTGAGTGATGATCAATAATATGGGTGGTAATTTATGTTAATCTTGAAGCCTTATAAAATCTTGTAAAATGCTTTAATAAACAGAAGAGGTTTGGTAAACATGAACCGTATATCTCAGTTGTCTCATTTCTCCTCCGATGCATGCATCATGCTTGAAGAAGTCATTCTACTTTAACAATTTGAGACCACTATAACGTGGTCTCTAAACTGTAGCTCTCCAGATGTTGCAAAACTACAACTCCCAGCATGCCCAGACAGCTGTTTGCTGTGTGGGCATGCTGGGATTTGCAGTTTGGCAACAGCTGGAGGACTACAGTTTGGAGATCACAGTGCAGTGGTCTCTAAACTGTGGCCCTCTAGATCTTGCAAAACTACAACTCCTAGAATGCCCACACAGGAGTTTGCTGTGTGGGCATGCTGGGATTTGTAGTTTTGCAACATCTGGAGAGCCACAGTTTGGAGATCACTGTGCAGTGGTCTCTAAACTGTAGCCCTCCAGATGTTGCAAAACTGCAAATCCCAGCATGCCCAAACAGCAAACAGCTGTCTCGGCATGCTGGGAGTTGTAGTTGTGTACCTCCAGCTGTTGCATAACTGCTGCATAACCACATCTCCTGGTTGAAAAATACTGAGTTAGGTAACAAAACCTCCAGCTGTTTCAAAAGTACAACTCCCAACATGGTCTATCAGTGCATGCTGGGAGTTGTAGTTTTGAAACAGTTGGAGGTTTGCCCCCCCCCCCCCCCCCCCCCACAGTAAGTCTCCTGCTTGAAGTTTGAGCTGAGGCAAACTCCTAGCGGGAAGCTCACTGTAAACCCGCCAGTGCAAAAACATTACACTACACTAACACATAATAAAGGGTAAAACACTACATACCCCCCCCCCCCCCCCCCAAAAAAAAAAAATTAAAATATTGTATGGCAGGGTTTCCAAAACGGAGCCTCCAGCTGTTGCAAAACAACAACTCCCAGCATTTCCGGACAGCCACTGACTGTCCAGGCATGCTGGGAGTTTAGCAACAGCTGGAGGCACCCTGTTTGGCAATCACTGGTGTAGAATACCCCTATGTCCACCCCTATGCAATCCCTAATTTAGTCCTCAAATGTGCATGGTGTCTCTCACTTCAGAGCCCTGTTGCATTTCAAGAAAACAGTTTAGGGCCACAAATGGGGTATTTCCGTACTCGGGGTAAATTGCACTACAAATTTTTGGGGGCTTTTTCTCCTTTTGCCCTTTATAAAAAGGAAAAGTTGGGGGCTACACCAGCCTGTTAGTGTAAAAGAATAAAACATTTTACACTAACATGCTGGTGTTGCCCCATACTTTTTATTTTCACAAGCAGTAAAAGGGGGGGAAAAACTAAATTTGTAACACAATTTCTCCTGAGTATGGAAATACCCCATATGTGGGCGTAAAATGCTTTGTGGACGCACAACAAGGCTCAGGAGTGAGAGCACACTATGTACATTTGAGGCCTAAATTGGTGATTTGCACAGGGGTGGCTAATTTAACAGCGGTTCTGACAAATAAATACCCACATGTGACCCCATTTTGGAAACTACACCCCTCATGGAATGTAACAAGGGGTATAGTGAGCTTTAACATCCCCCAGGTGTTTGATGAATTTTCATTAAAAGTGGATGGGAAAATGAAAAAAAAAAATGTTTCACTAAAATGCTGGTGTTACCCTAATTTTTTCAGTTTCACAAGGGAAAATAGGAATAAAGTCCCCAAAAATTTGTAACCCCATTTCTTCTGAATAAGAACATACCCCATATGTGGATGTAAAGTGCTCTCCTGGCACACTACAATGGTCAGAAGCGAAGGAGCGTCATGTGTGTTTACAAAGCCCCCATAGTGCCAGAACATTGGACCCCCCCCCCCCCCCACATGTGACCCCATTTTGGAAACTACACCCCTCATGTAATGTAATAAGGGGTACAGTGAGCATTTACACCCCACAGGTGTGTGACAGATTTTTGGAACAATGGTCCGTGAAAATGAAAACTGTAATTCTAAACTAAACCTCCTATTCACGTTATTGAGCATTGCAGCAGAGAGGGGCAGATAGCTGTTAGCTGCCTCATACAGATCAACAAGCTGCCTGAACTTTATCAACCATCTTACCACCTAATTTTTCAGCTCAATTCAGTATTTTTTTTGCTCCATAAATCATCTGCTGCTCAGAATTGTGAGACAGAGTGCAATATAGGGTTTAATCCCTGTATTATTTTTTATTGTGGTGCTGCACTGTTGGTCCTGCTACTGTTCACAAATACGTTCTTTTTCAGCGGACTGTAGCGGATTCTGTAGATGCAGGGAAAGTCCTGACTCCTGGCAAAAGTAATCACCTGCTGGTGTTTTTAAAAAATTCTTATTTTTTCTGCGTATTGTTGCGCATATTACTGCCCTTGTCAGTGCATACCCCATAGGTACATCCAAGTATTGTACCATTTTTTACCTGTTTATCTGTCAAGGGGTTACATACTGTCAAAGTCCAAACAATAGTATTCACCGGCTGGTGTTTTACAAAAATACAGAGTTTTTTCTGCGTATAGTTGCGCATATCACTGCCCTCATCAGTGCATACCGCATAGGTACATCCAAGTATTGTACCAATTTTTTACCTGTTAATCTGTCAAGGGGCTACATACTTTCAAAGTCCAAACAATAGTATTCACCGACTGGTGTTTTAAAAAAATACAGAGTTTTTTTCTGTGTATAGTTGCGCATATTACTGTCCTCATTAGTGCATACCGCATACGTACATCCAAGTAGTGTACCATCTTGTACCTGTTAATCTGTCAAGGGGCTACATACTGTGAAAGGACAGCCATAAGTAATCCCCTGCTGCTTTTCTAGACAAATACTGTTTAAAGAGTAGTGTAGCGTATTGTAATACCCTCATATACGCACTAAGTATGTCAGGCAGAGAAGTGCCAGGACGTGCACAGAGGAGTGGCAGAGGCCTAAATACTTCAGGCAGAGTTGGCAGCAGACTAGGGGCGAGTGGCAGCAGGAGTCGCAGCAAGAGGCCTGAGCTCCCGGTATCAGCTAGTGGTCGTGTCTCGACCAGCAACCCATCTGCCGTCGTCGATTGGTTAACACACTCATCCACATCATCACAAGTGAAATCTGACACCCCCAGTCAACAGTCGGTGGGTTCCTCAGACACAAACCTCAGTTGGCATGGCCCGGGAGCAGTCCCTGTCCTCCCATTGCCTTTGTCCTGTGCTGTTCCCTCTCCTAGAGAGGATCTAATAGAGGACAGTCAGCAGCTACTGCCCTGCCAAGAAGGGGAGGAGACATGGGCCGCTTGCTCCACTAGGCAGCCAAGTAGTGATGCGGAGAGTGACGTAGGAGGCGGTGTTGCAAGGGTTCAGGGTCCTGAAGCAGACACTGTTGGGGAACCTGAGGAGGACATCAGTGACGTGCACACACCTGTTGATGATGATGAAGACGATCGCAATTGGGAGCCGGGTGCAGAAGGCAGCAAGGTGGTAGCATGGTTGGCAGTCAGCATGGTGGCAGGAGTGGAAATTCTGGAGCCAAACGTGCCCGGGGGAGACCACCTGCTTCGCGGCGGCCTACCTTTCCGGGAGGTAGTGGAACAGGGGTTCCTGGAGACGGCGGTAGTAGCAGTCAATTAGTGCAGAATGTGGGTGGGAAAATCAGCTACTCGGCAGTGTGGATGCAAGATATGCCACATGCAAGATATGTCGGCAGAAGGTGAAGCGTGGCCAGGGTCCCAATGTCGGTACCACGGCCCTGCGTCAACACATGCTTCGCCACCATAAAGCGGCCTGGGAGAACCGTGGCTCCGATGTAGTGGTCCAGCCTGCTCCATCACCGAGTGGTAGGGTTGCCACCTTTCCCTCAGAAAAATACCGGTCATGGGTGTGGCTATGTGGGGGTGGAGCTACAAAAGGGGAGGGGCCAGATTGCACAGGGGCTGAGGGATCTGGGGTTTAAGAAATGGCATGGGGGATGGGAGGGGGGTTTAAGAAATGGCATAGGGGATTGGAGGGATACAATATATATGTGGGGGGAATTTTCCTATATCGCACAAAAAAAATTACATTTAGAAAATACCTACCAAAACCCTACTTATGCCAGCGGCGGCAGTAGTGGTGGTGCGCGACAGCAACGCTGGCTCTCTGTGATGACGAGTGACGTCCCCCTGCGCAACGTCAGATAAAGAGGCTAATCAGACAGTATCACACATGACAGATTTAGATGCACAGGCTCAGCAGACAGTATCACACATAACAGGATTAGATACACAGGCTCAGCAGACAGTATCACACATGACAGATTTAGATGCACAGGCTCAGCAGATAGTATCCCACATGACAGATTTGGATATACAGGCTCAGCTCACAGTATCACACATGACAGGATTAGATACACAGGCTCAGCAGACAGTATCGCACATGACAGGATTAGATACAGAGCGCAGCAGATAGTTTCACACATTAAAACATTAAATCAGTGTTTCCCAACCAGGGTGCCTCCAGCTATTGCAAAACTACAACTCCCAGCATGCCCAGACAGCCAAAGGCTGTCTGGGCATGCTGGGAGTAATAGTTTTGCAACAGCTGGAGGCACCCTGGTTGGGAAACACTGCATTAAATACACAATTTTGCAGAGAGGTCTCACCAGTCTCTTGTCTTCACTTTCTCCTTTCCCCGGGCGGCTCCAGGTTAAGGAATGTCCGGGGTTGAGGAGGAATGGGGTGGGCAATTATTTATCCCATGGGGCCACATGAGAAACTAAAAATATTGTGGAGGGCCGGGTAGTTGTCCCCCAGATCAGGCAGCATAGTTGTCCCCCAAATTAGGAGCATAGTTGTCCCCCAGATCAGGCAGCATAGTTGTCCCCCAGATTAGGAGCATAGTTGTCCCCCAGATTAGGAGCATAGTTGTCCCCCAGATTAGGAGCATAGTTGTCCCCCAGATTAGGCAGCATAGTTGTCCCCCAGATTAGGAGCATAGTTGTCCTCCAGATTAGGCAGCATAGTTGTCCCCCAGATTAGGAGCATAGTTGTCCCCCAGATTAGGCAGCATAGTTGTCCCCCAGATTAGGCAGCATAGTTGTCCCCCAGATTAGGAGCATAGTTGTCCCCCAGATTAGACAGCATAGTTGTCCCCCAGATTAGGCAGCATAGTTGTCCCCCAGATTAAGCAGCATAGTTGTCCCCAGATTAGGAGCATAGTTGTCCCCCAGATTAGGAGCATAGTTGTCCCCCAGATTAGGCAGCATAGTTGTCCCCCAGATTAGGAGCATAGTTGTCCCCCAGATTAAGCAGCATAGTTGTCCCCAGATTAGGAGCATAGTTGTCCCCCAGATTAGGAGCATAGTTGTCCCCCAGATTAGGCAGCATAGTTGTCCCCCAGATTAGGCAGCATAGTTGTCCCCCAGATTAAGCAGCATAGTTGTCCCCCAGATCAGGCAGCATAGTTGTCCCCCAGATTAGGCAGAATAGTTGTCCCCCAGATTAGGCAGCATAGTTGTCCCCCAGATTAGGCAGCATAGTTGTCCCCCAGATTAGGCAGTTTACCCCCCCCCCCCTACACACACACACACACACATATATATACACAGACACATAGAGACACATACACAGACACATATATACACAGACACTCACCCGCCCTGCGCTGCAGAGGGAGACAGGATACAAGGCCTCCTCTCCCCTCCCTGCTCTGCCTATGGAGGGTTGTAAAACTGCACGGGGCAGAGAGAAGGCGGGGGAGGGGGAGAGAGGAGACAGGAGGTCACGCCCCCTCCCCAGCCATGTACAATCTCTTCCTGTCATCGCACGGAGCTCTCCCTGTCACAGGCTGGTGGTGTTAGACCTGGGCATTGTACGGCCGGTCATGAAAGCAGTGCTGATCTGGGGATGCTGCTCCGTCCGCCCCTGTCAGTGAATGAAAAGTACCGGCCATTGCATGGCCGGTATTTTTCATCCAAACTTACCGGCACAGCCCGGAATGTAGATGAAAATATCGGCTGTGCCGGTAAAATACCGGCAGGGTGGCAACCCTACCGAGTGGCCATACGCTCCCTCCTTCATCCAGCCAAGGCTCCATCACCTCAGTCGAAGGGAGCTGTGTGTCAATCCCTCCTTCTGTCGCTCCTGCTTCTGCCGCTTTTAGTCAGCCATTCCGCCAACAATCCATGGGCGAAGCCATGTCCAAGAGACAACAGTATGCGCCCACTCATCCAACGGCACAGAAGTTGAATGTGCTCCTGCCAAGTTGCTGGTGTTGCAGTCCCTCCCTTTTCCAATGGTGGACTCTGCACCTTTCAGAGAATTGATGGCTTGTGCCGAGAAGAGGTGGAGAGTCCCAACTGTCATTTCTTTGCGAAGAAGGCAATACCAGCCCTGCATAAGTTTGTACAAGAGAAGGTGGGCCAGTCCTTGAGCCTGTCGGTGTGTTCAAAAGTGCACGGCAGCGCCAACATGTGCAGCTGTAACTACGGGCAGGGACAATACTTGTCTTTTACGGCCCACTGGGTAAATGTGGTTCCTGCACAGCCACAACAGCAACTTGGACAGGTCACACCGCTTCCTCCTCCACGCTCTCGCTCTCAGGCAGTTGGTCCTGTTACAGTGTGCGACGCCGGCTCCTCATCCTTCACCGTGTCCTCGGCCTCCACTGCACGTCCAAATCTCGGTGGCCCTTCATCGTACCATGTGTGTAGGGAATGGCGGTGTCAAGCTGTTCTTCACATGGTTTGCCTTGGCGAACGGAGTCACACAGGGGAGGAACTGCTAAAGTTCATTCGTAAAGAAATCCGAGTATGGCTTACTCCACGAAATCTGGAAATGGGAACCATGGTGACCGACAACGGGAAGAACATTGTGTCCTCGTTGCGACAAGGAATTGTGAAACATGCGCCCTGCATGGCACACGTGTTGAATCTGGTTGTCAAGCACTTCCTTAAGTCTTCACCCCATTTGCAAAACATCCTGAAAATGGCAAGGTAACTGTGCATGCACTTCAGCCACTCGTACACCACCAAGCACACCTTCCTTTAGCTGCAGCGTCAGAACGGTATCCCACAACATAGACTTATTTGTGACGTTGCCACACGTTGGAATTCCACCCTCCATATGTTGGACAGACTATACGAACAAAGAAAAGCCATCACCGATTTCTTGATGATCCAAGCAGATAGGAGTACTCCCCTGTGTAACTTCAATGTGAACCAGTGGCAGCTCATACGTGACACCTGCCGTTTGCTGAGGCCCTTTGAGGAAGCCACATTATTTGTAAGTCGCTTGGATTACGCCATGAACGACGTAATTCCACTTCTACATTTCCTACAACAAATTATTGAAACCATGGCTGGTCACGGCAATGGAGACGTTGCGTCTACATCTCAAGGCTACATGAGCCCTGTGGGGGCTGAACTGGAGGAGGAGGATGAGGGGCAGAGCGGAGCACGTTTAGGTTTGATGAGATGGCCGGTGTTTCTAGTCATCGGACAGGAGAGGAGGAGCAGTAACAGCCAGAGGAGCTGGAGGGTTATGAGGAAGGTGAGACAGAGGACCCAGACACACCATGGCAGTATGCAGTGGAGATGGAGGCAGGTTATCCCTCCGAGTCACTGGCGCAAACGGCACGATGTATGCTCAGTTGCTTGCTTAGTGACCCCCAAATTGTCAAAATTCGTCAGCGGGGTGACTTTTGGATCTCCTCCTTATTAGACCCTCGCTACAGTCCCAGAATGGGGGCCTTTTTTACACCCACTGAGAGGGAGGACAAACTGACATACTACAGAGAGATTCTACGTAGTCAGTTGGTCAATGCCTATCGGCCACATGGTCCATCCACTCGCAGGTCTGACTCGGAGGGCCCTCTGCGCTCACCTTCCACTGCCATGGCTGCTGAGGAGGGGAGGGGTGGCAGGAGCAGTACCAGCTAAATCAGCAGCAGCCTGAGTCTACAGTCGATGATGAGTAGCTTTCTTCAACCACATAGTGAAGCAACTCATCGGCAGCAGGTAGACATGGAGCAGGACCTGAACCAGCAGGTGGTGGCATACCTTGACATGACCATGCCAACAACCATTGAAGATCCACTGGACTTCTGGGCAGCCAAACTTGATTTATGGCCGCAACTAGCATAGTTTTCCCTGGAAAAGTTGTCCTGCCCGGCCAGTAGTGTGCCATCAGAGCAGGTGTTTAGTGCGGCCGGGGCCATAGTCACCCCAAGGCGAACTCGTCCACTCAAAATGTGGAGAGACTGACGTTTGTCAAGATGAATCAGGGATGGATCAGCTAGGATTTCCATCCACCATTGCCAGATGCCTCAGAGTAGATTGACCATGCTGCTACACCAACACTTCCCAATTATAGTTGGTTATGAAACCCTCTTGGGTTATCAATTAGGGTTATGAAACCCTCTTTGGTACTGCGAATGCCTGCTCCTGGCTCATCCTGTGTCTTTCAGGAACTACTTGCCTCACAGATGTTGCGGGCCTTGGCCCTTTAATTTTTGGATTTTTAGCAGTAGCTAAATACATTCTTAATGCAAATTTCAACATTGATCTTTAAATGTAAGGGGTTATGAAACCCTCTTGGGTATTGCGAATGCCTGCTCCTGGCTCATCCTGTGTCTTCCAGGAACTACTTGCCTCACTGATGCTTCTGGCTTTGGGCCTTTAATTTTTGGATGTTTAGCAGTAGCTAAATATATGCTTAATGCAAATGTCAACATTGATTTTTAAATGTAAGGGGTTATGAAACCCTCTTGGGTACTGCGAATGACTGCTCCTGACTCATTCTGTGTCTTTTCGGAACTACTTGCCTCCCTGATGCCTCGGGCCTTGGGTCTTAAATTTTTGGATGTTTAGCAGTAGCTAATACATGCTTAATGCAAATTTCAACAATGATCTTTAAATTCTCGGTGCTCTGCCAGGGCCTTCTCCTACCCCGCCGGGGCCGATCCGAGGACCTCACTAAACCATCCAATCGGTAGTAGAGACATGCGGTGTGTACAAAGGGCAGGGACTTAATGATCCCGAGCTTATGACCCGCACTTAGTTGTGATTCTTCTTTCCTGGCAAATAATTCCAATCCCCGATCCCTATCACGAACGGGGTTCAGCGGGTTACCCGCACCTGTCGGTGAAGGATAGACAAACGCTGATCCATTCAGCCCCGGACATCTGAGGGCATAACACACCTGTTATTGCTCGATCTCGCGATTGATCGTGCAATGTAAGGGGTTATATACACACAAAAGAAAAAGGAGTCATTTTTTATACGTTTTTTAAGTATCACAAATTATTTGTATTTATTTATCTATTAATTATGGATATATTAATTTCATTTCACATTATGTACGTATATAGTATTCACTTAACACCTAATATTTTTAATACATTTTTCATATTATACTTCACTATATTATTATTCTTATATTACACTCTCACATTAATTGCACGTCATTTTAATACTAATGAATTATTATATTATATATATATTTTTTTTATTATTATTTTTATATTTGCATATATATGAATTTAATTTAGGGGTTTTATATCTACGTTATATCTATGTACCCATTTATTCTTATCTATAAAATATTTTAAAGTATTATGGTCACCAATATGTTAACAATATTGTCATTATTATTTATTGTTATATTATTAATGTTATTAATTTGCTGTCTAAGATCACTATATAGGGGTTAAGTTCTTTTCCTTGTTATGAATGGGGCCGGCCCCTAGGGGAAGCATAGAGTACTCTGTACTATCTTCACGATGTGTGGCGTAGTGCGCCGGACTGCGGGACCCACGGCTGCGTGTGTGTGGCGTCATGTGACCGGGTCTGTGACGCGGCACCCGGAAGCTGGTGGTTATCCCGCATCCAGAGGCGCGCGCGCCGACATCTCGCCGCACAGGTGAGATAAATTACAAATATATGGATCTGGCAGTTCATTGGTGGATGCCTATATAAAAGGTAACCCCCACTGGATGCACACCACTCCTCGTCAAAGACTTTGTTGCCGAAACGCCAGTGTTGGAGTGGTGTCGCTCCGATCTCCTCCTCCCTACTTAGGATATTTTCTGTATGTATACCCCCTAATTTTGCATATATACCTTTGTGATGCTGTTTTGATTTTTCTTTTGGGACACTGGATAGTGCTATCTTTTACTATGTAATACTGTTGCACTTCAGTACTGTTTTGCATTATTGCACATATAGGTATCCTGCTACTTGACTCATGCATATGCACTTTATTGGGGATAGTAATATTTTATAGTCGTATATTGTCATAAGAGTTACTGGAGGGGCTCGGAGTTCCTCTCTTGTTTTTATGTTACTGAATAAAGAAATATATTGTTTATATGAATTGTTGAAATGACCCTTTTTCTTTTGTGTGTATATATAGTGTGGCTTTGGGAGATCATAGAGCATATAATATATTTGGGTCAGTTTTATTGATTATTTATTTAATGGTGGTTATCCACTAATGTTATTATTAGACCCATAATCAGATACAGTTTTTTAATGTAAGGGGTTATAAAAGCCTCTTGGGTACTGCTGATGCCTACTCCTGACTGCTCCTGTGTCTTTCAGGAACTACTTGACTTCATGATGTTTCTAGGCTTGGGCCTTTAATTTTAGGATTTTTGAAATACATACATAAATGCTTAATTAAAATTTCAACATTTATGGTGCAATGTATGGGGTTATTAAACACTCTTGGGTAGTGTTTTTTTTTCAAATTTTCTGATAATTTTCACAGTAATAAACTTGAATTTTCCAGAATAATAACCATTACACCATTGAACGCTTGTTGTGTGTGATTTTTTAATTAAAATTTTCAAAAATAATATGGAGAGGGATGAACTCTGCTTCTTTATTTCAGAAAAAAAATATTTTAGAGAAGAATGTCTTTTGGTGGTCTACGGTCCTGCATTATAGAGTCTTCTGGACTCTTGGATATGCGCTTGTTCTTAAACAAAGGTACAAAAACAAAAAATGGCCGGTAAGGGCTATGGAGACGGTCCAGGACACAAATTTTGATTTAAATTTCAAATAAAAAAAATCAGACATTTCAATGGTCTTCTCATGCTGCAGCCAACTCCAGGCTGCGTCATGCAGGTAATATATAGGTAGCACCCACTGTCCTAAATTTTCATCAAAATTTTTTATCAAAATTTTTTGTCTTTTTTACTAGGGATTGTGAAGCTTTGGTGCGTACTCATGCATCAGCCAACTCCAGGCTGTGTTATTCAGGCAATGTATGGTTTACTGATGGCGCTGCTGGGCCTGGGTCTGGGAATTTCAAATTTTCTCATAGGTAGCACCCGCTATCCAAAAGTCTTCTTCATAAATTTCCCCAATTGTTGTGTTTTTTTGGTGGGATTGTGAAGTCCTGGTGTGTACTCATGCATCAGCCAACTACAGGCTGTGTCATTCAGGCAATATATAGTTTACTGATGCCGCTGCTGGGCCTGGGTCTGGGAATTAAAATTTTCTCATATGTAGCACCAGCTATCCAAAAGTCTTTTTCATAAATTTCTACAATTGTTGTGTTTTTTTGGGAGGATTGTGAAGCCCTGCTGTGTACTCATGCATCAGCCAACTCCCGGCTGTGTCAATCAGGCAATATATAGGTAGCACCCGCTGTCCTAAATCTTCTTTAAAAATTTAAAAAATTGTTGTTTTTTCTTTGGGATTGTGAAGCCCTGGTGTGTACTCCATGCTGCTTCCTGCTACACTCTGTCAGCCCGTTGGTCCTGTGACAGTGTGCTACTCCGCCTCCACATCCTCCATTGTGTCTTAAGCCTCCACTGCCCGGACAAGTCTCAGTGGCCCTTCAGCATACCATGTGTTCAGGGCACGGCGGTGTCACGCTGTTCTTCACATGGTTTGCCTTGGCGAAAAGTCTTGGAAACAATGGCCAGTCAGGGCAATGGAGACGTTGCGCCTACATCTCACGGCCACATGAGCCCTGTGGGGGCTTGTTATATTTGGTCCTTCGTTCCCACACGCTGGGGTCCGGGACACTTAAAGTTTGATTTAAATTTCAAATAAAAAAAATGATGGCGCTGCTGGGCCTAAGTCTGGGAATTTCAAATTTTCTCATAGGTAGCACCCGCTATCCAAAATCTTTTTAAAAAATTTCTAAAATTGTGGTTTTTTTTGGGGGGGATTGTGAAGCCCTGTTGTGTACTCGTGCATCAGCCAACTCCAGGCCGTGTCATTCAGGCAATATATGGTTTACTGATGCCGCTGCTGGGCCTGGGTCTGGGAATTTCAAATTTTCTCATAGGTAGCACCCGCTATCCAAAATCTTCAGTTTAAATTTCTTAATTCATCTTTTAATCTTAGAGATTGTGAAGGCCTAGTGCCTACTCATGCTGCTGGCAACTCCGGGCTGTTCCATTCATCCACTAAATGGTCTCCTCATGCTGCCAACATGTCCACACTGTGTCATTCAGCCACTATAGGGTGTCCTCATGCTGCCAACACCTCCACGCTGTGCCATTCAGCCACTATATGGTCTCCTCATGCTGCCAACACCTCCACGCTGTGTCATTCAGCCACTATATGGTCTCCTCATGCTGCCAACACCTCCACGCTGTGTCATTTAGTCACTATATGGTCTCCTCACACTGATGCCACCACCAGGCTCTGTCATTGTGCTGCTGTGCGGCAGTGATTCTAAAAGCGATGCCGGTAATCTGCATGTTATTTTGAATAACAGTATTATTTCACTACCCCAGCACACTCCATATGCGTTTTGGAACACAGCAAAGTGTTCTACACCCCTATAGAGGCTGTATGTAGGCTAGAAATAGCCTTTTTTAACCTCTTCAGGATGCCGGGCGTTTGCATACACCCTGCATCCCGAGTCCTAAAGGACGTGGGGCGTATGAATGCGCCCGTGGGAATTCCGGTCCCCGCCGCTAGCCGGTTGGGGACCAGACCGGGATGCCTGCTGCATCCCGGCACATCGCCCCGGGGGGTCCTGAGCCCCCCCCCCCCCCCCCCCCATGTCGGCAATTGCAGAAAATGTTCTGCAATTTTCTGCTATTCCGGGCTGATCGGGTCTCTGGTGATCCGATCACCCATAAAATAGGGATGATCGGAGCTGTCAGTGACAGCCCCAATCATCCTGAGGGCTAGGAGGGAGGTCGCAGTGCTGCGATCTCCTCCTATCCCCTGCCATTGGTCAGAACTGATTCTGACCAATGGCAGAACAGGACAGTGGGTTGCCATTGCGACCCCCCATTCTGCCCACCCCTGGATGTCGAGGGGAACATCGGGAGAAGATGGAGGCAGGTACCTGGAGGAGAAGATGCCTAGGAACCGCTGATCGTCGCTGGAGACTGCAAAGATCCTGGCTCAGGTAGGGAAACGACGGTGGGGGGAATGACAGTGAAAGTAAATTGATCTTTACTGTGGCAACCACTAGGAAGGCCGGACTGCAACTCTCAGCATGCCCAGACAGCCAAAGGCTGTCTGGGCATGCTGGGAGTTGTAGTTTTGCAATATCTGGAGGGTCACAGTTTGGAGACCACTGTTACAGTGGTGCCCAAATGGTAGCCCTCCAGATGTTGCCAAACTACAACTCTCAGCATGCCTAGACTGCCCAGGCATGCTGGGAGTTGTAGTTCTGTAACATCTCTCCCTTCAGATTTAGCAATTTTCATGAAATTTTTGAAAATTGCTGCTCTACTTTGAAGCCCTCTAATATCAATTTTCCTTACAAGTAGAGAGCTTCAAAGTTCGAAAAATGCTAAATTTTCTAAATTTTCATGAAATTTGTGGATTTTTCACCAAAAAAGGATGCAAGTAACGCCGAAAATTTACCACCAAAATAAAGTAGAATATGTCATGAAAAATCAGAATATTCGGTAAAAGCATTTTCGAGTTATTAATTCGTAAAGCGACGGTGGTCAGAATTGCGAAAAAGGACTCAGTCCTTAAGGTGAAAAAGGGCTGCATCCTTAAGGGGTTAATATAGATTCGCCGCGAAAAAATTCGTATCAAAACAAACTTTTTCGGAAAATTCGGCGAATCGGCCGAATCGAATTTTTTAAAAGTTCGCTCATTTCTAGCAGAGAGCTTCAAAGTAAAAAAAAATGCAACATTTACAATATTTTCATAACATTTTGGAATTTTTCACCAAGAAATGATGCAAGTATCGACAACATTTTACCACTAACATAAAGTAGAATATGTCACAAAAAAACTATCTCGGAATCAGAATGAAAAGTAAAAGCATCCCAGAGTTATTAATGCTTAAAGTGACAGTGGTCAGAGGTGCAAAAGATGGCCGGGTCCTACACTGAAAATTGGCTGGGTCCTTAAGGGGTTAAAAGTGTAAAAAAAAAAATAATTAATAAACATATTTGGTATCACTGCATGCGTAATTGTCCGAACTATAAAAATATAATGTTATTGATCCCATATGGTGAACAGCGTAAACATAAACAAATTGCTGCTTTTTTTTTGTCACATAATGTAAAAAAAATGTTTTCAATTCATGAAAAGTTTCATATATGCAAATGTGCTATCAATAAAAAGTACAGATCACAGCACAAAAAATGAGCTCTCACACCGCCGCTTATACGGAAAAATTTAAAAGTTATAGGTCGTCAATTTAAAAGCAGTACAAAAATAGAAAAGTGTGTAATCATGGGGATCATTTTTAATAGTATTAACCCACAGAATTAAGAAAACATGTAATTGTTACCGTAAATTGTACAGCGTGAAAATTAAACCTTCCAAAATTTGCTAAATTGTGGTTTTCTTTTCAATTTCCCCACACAAATAGTATAATTTTCTGGTAAAATGAGTGATGTCATTACAAAGGACAACTGGTCACGCAAAAAACAAGCCCTCATACTCGTCTGTGAATGGAAATATAAAAGAGTTATGATTTTGAGAAAGTGAGGAGGAAAAAGCGAAAATGCAAAAATAAAATTGGCTGTGTCCTGAAGGCCAAAATGGGCTGTGTCCTTAATGGGTTAAAGTGACTATGCTACAGGGCGTTAAGTTAGTGTAGTTCATAATATGATGTCTCTACCTGTGCTTGACGGTGCTCTCACAATTCTTTTGTGATCTTTGCCCTGATATCTATTTTTATCAGCATACAAAATCACTGTCACGATGCCGGCTGGCAGGTAGTGGACCCTCTGTGCCAGAGAGGGATTGGCGTGGACCGTGCTAGTGGACCGGTTCTAAGCCACTACTGGTTTTCACCAGAGCCCGCCGCAAAGCGGGATGGTCTTGCTGCGGCGGTAGTGACCAGGTCGTATCCACTAGCAACGGCTCACCTCTCTGGCTGCTGAAGATAGGCGCGGTACAAGGGAGTAGGCAGAAGCAAGGTCGGACGTAGCAGAAGGTCGGGGCAGGCAGCAAGGATCGTAGTCAGGGGCAACGGCAGAAGGTCTGGAAACACAGGCAAGGAACACACAAGGAACGCTTTCACTGGCACTAAGGCAACAAGATCCGGCAAGGGAGTGCAAGGGAAGTGAGGTAATATAGGGAAGTGCACAGGTGAAAACCCTAATTGGAACCACTGCGCCAATCAGCGGCGCAGTGGCCCTTTAAATCGCAGAGACCCGGCGCGCGCGCGCCCTAGGGAGCGGGGCCGCGCGCGCCGGGACAGAACAGACGGGGAGCGAGTCAGGTAGGGAAGCCGGGGTGCGCATCGCGAGCGGGCGCTACCCGCATCGCGAATCGCATCCCGGCTGGCAGCAGGATCGCAGCGCCCCGGGTCAGAGGACGTGACCGGAGCGCTGCAGCGGAGGGAGTGAAGCGAGCGCTCCGGGGAGGAGCGGGGACCCGGAGCGCTCGGCGTAACAGTACCCCCCCCCTTGGGTCTCCCCCTCTTCTTGGAGCCTGAGAACCTGAGGAGCAGACTTTTGTCAAGGATGTTGTCCTCAGGTTCCCAGGATCTCTCTTCAGGACCACAACCCTCCCAGTCAACTAAAAAAAAATTTTTCCCTCTGACCTTTTTGGCAGCCAAAATTTCCTTGACCGAGAAGACGTCCGAGGAGCCGGAAACAGGAGTGGGAGGAACAGATTTGGGAGAAAAACGGTTGAGGATGAGTGGTTTGAGAAGAGAGACGTGAAAGGCATTAGGGATACGAAGAGAAGGAGGAAGAAGAAGTTTATAAGAGACAGGATTAATTTGACACAAAATTTTGAAAGGACCAAGATAGCGTGGTCCCAACTTGTAGCTAGGGACACGGAAGCGGACATATTTAGCGGAGAGCCATACCTTGTCTCCAGGGGAAAAAACGGGGGGAGCTCTTCTCTTCTTATCCGCGAACCTCTTCATGCGTGAAGAAGCCTGTAAAAGAGAATTTTGGGTCTCTCTCCATATAATGGAAAGGTCACGAGAAATTTCATCCACAGCGGGCAGACCAGAGGGCAAGGGGGTAGGGAGGGGGGGAAGAGGGTGACGGCCGTACACCACGAAAAATGGGGATTTGGAGGAAGATTCAGAGACCCTGAAGTTATACGAAAATTCGGCCCATGGAAGGAGATCTGCCCAGTCATCCTGGCGGGAGGAAACAAAATGTCGCAAATAATCACCCAGGATCTGGTTAATTCTTTCTACTTGTCCATTGGACTGGGGATGATATGCAGAGGAAAAATTTAATTTAATCTTGAGTTGTTTACAGAGAGCCCTCCAGAATTTAGACACGAATTGGACCCCTCTATCCGAGACAATCTGCGTAGGCAACCCGTGAAGACGAAAAATGTGTACAAAAAATTGTTTAGCCAACTGAGGCGCAGAAGGAAGACCAGGAAGAGGGATGAAATGTGCCATTTTGGAGAATCGATCAACGACCACCCAAATAACGGTGTTGCCACGGGAAGGGGGTAAATCAGTAATAAAATCCATACCAATCAGAGACCAAGGCTGTTCGGGGACAGGCAGAGGATGAAGAAAACCAGCGGGCTTCTGGCGAGGAGTCTTATCCCGGGCACAGATAGTGCAGGCTCGCACAAAGTCCCCAACATCCGTCTCCAGAGTCGGCCACCAATAGAAGCGGGAGATGAGTTGCACAGATTTCTTGATGCCCGCATGACCTGCGAGATGGGAGGAGTGACCCCATTTGAGGATTCCGAGGCGTTGGCGTGGAGAAACAAAGGTCTTTCCTGGAGGAGTCTGCCTGATGGAGGCAGGAGAAGTGGAGATCAGGCAGTCAGGTGGAATGATGTGTTGCGGAGGGAGATCAACTTCTGAGGCATCCGAGGAACGAGAGAGAGCATCGGCCCTAATGTTCTTATCGGCAGGACGAAAGTGAATCTCAAAATTAAATCGGGCAAAGAACAGAGACCACCGGGCCTGGCGAGGATTCAGCCGTTGGGCCGACTGGAGGTAGGAGAGGTTCTTGTGGTCGGTGTAGATAATAACAGGAAATCTTGATCCCTCCAGCAGATGCCTCCATTCCTCAAGTGCTAATTTAATGGCTAGAAGCTCTCGATCCCCGATGGAGTAGTTCCTCTCCGCTGGAGAGAAGGTCCTAGAGAAAAAACCACAAGTGACAGCATGCCCGGAAGGATTTTTTTGTAGAAGAACAGCTCCAGCTCCTACTGAGGAGGCATCAACCTCCAATAGGAAGGGTTTGGAAGGGTCAGGTCTGGAGAGCACGGGAGCCGAAGAAAAGGCAGACTTGAGTCGTTTAAAGGAGTCTTCTGCTTGAGGAGGCCAGGACTTGGGATCAGCATTTTTCTTGGTTAAAGCCACGATAGGAGCCACAATGGTAGAAAAATGTGGAATAAATTGCCTGTAATAATTGGCGAACCCCAAAAAGCGTTGGATAGCACGGAGTCCGGAGGGGCGTGGCCAATTTAAGACGGCAGAGAGTTTGTCTGGATCCATCTGTAGTCCCTGGCCAGAGACCAAATATCCTAGAAAAGGAAGAGATTGGCATTCAAACAGACATTTCTCAATTTTGGCATAGAGTTGGTTGTCACGAAGTCTCTGAAGAACCATACGGACATGCTGGCGGTGTTCTTCTAGATTGGCAGAAAAAATTAGGATATCGTCCAGATATACCACAACACAGGAGTATAATAGATCACGAAAAATTTCATTGACAAAGTCTTGGAAGACGGCAGGGGCATTACACAGTCCAAAGGGCATGACCAGATACTCAAAGTGTCCATCTCTGGTGTTAAATGCCGTTTTCCACTCGTCCCCCTCTCTGATGCGGATGAGGTTATAGGCGCCTCTTAAGTCCAATTTAGTGAAGATGTGGGCACCTTGGAGGCGATCAAAGAGTTCAGAGATGAGGGGTAAGGGGTAGCGGTTCTTAACCGTGATTTTATTAAGACCGCGGTAGTCAATGCAAGGACGTAGGGAGCCATCTTTTTTGGACACAAAGAAAAATCCGGCTCCGGCAGGAGAGGAGGATTTACGGATAAAGCCCTTTTTTAGATTCTCCTGGACGTATTCGGACATGGCAAGAGTCTCTGGGGCAGAGAGAGGATAAATTCTGCCCCGGGGTGGAGTAGTACCCGGGAGGAGGTCGATAGGGCAATCATAAGGCCTGTGAGGAGGTAGAGTCTCAGCTTGTTTTTTGCAGAAAACATCCGCGAAGTCCATATAGGCCTTAGGGAGACCGGTTACTGGAGGAACCACAGAGTTACGGCAAGGGTTACTGGGAACCGGTTTTAGACAGTTCTTGGAACAAGAGGACCCCCAACTCTTGATCTCCCCAGTGGACCAATCCAGGGTTGGGGAATGAAGTTGAAGCCAGGGAAGTCCAAGGAGAATCTCCGAGGTGCAATTGGGGAGGACCAAAAGTTCAATCCTCTCATGATGAGATCCGATGCTCATAAGAAGGGGCTCCGTGCGGAAACGTATGGTACAGTCCAATCTTTCATTATTTACACAATTGATGTAGAGGGGTCTGGCGAGACCGGTCACTGGGATGTTGAACCTGTTGACGAGAGAGGCCAAAATAAAATTTCCTGCAGATCCAGAGTCCAAGAAAGCCACTGTAGAGAAGGAGAAGGCAGAGGCAGACAACCGCACAGGCACAGTAAGACGTGGAGAAGCAGAGTAGACATCAAGGACTGTCTCACCTTTGTGCGGAGTCAGCGTACGTCTTTCCAGGCGGGGAGGACGGATAGGACAATCCCTCAGGAAGTGTTCGGTACTAGCACAGTACAGGCAGAGGTTCTCCATACGGCGTCGTGTCCTCTCTTGGGGTGTCAGGCGAGACCGGTCGACCTGCATAGCCTCCACGGCGGGGGGCACAGGAACAGATTGCAGGGGACCAGAGGAGAGAGGAGCCGAGGAGACGAAACGCCTTGTGCGAACAGAGTCCATATCTTGGCGGAGTTCCTGACGCCTTTCAGAAAAACGCATGTCAATGCGAGTGGCTAGGTGAATAAGTTCATGTAGATTAGCAGGAATTTCTCGTGCGGCCAGAACATCTTTAATGTTGCTGGATAGGCCTTTTTTGAAGGTCGCGCAGAGGGCCTCATTATTCCAGGACAATTCTGAAGCAAGTGTACGGAATTGTACGGCGTACTCGCCAACGGAAGAATTACCCTGGACCAGGTTCAACAGGGCAGTCTCAGCAGAAGAGGCTCGGGCAGGTTCCTCAAAGACACTTCGGATTTCCGAGAAGAAGGAGTGTACTGAGGCAGTGACGGGGTCATTGCGGTCCCAGAGCGGTGTGGCCCATGACAGGGCTTTTCCGGACAGAAGACTGACTACGAAAGCCACCTTAGACCTTTCAGTGGGAAACAGGTCCGACATCATCTCCAGATGCAGGGAACATTGGGAGAGAAAGCCACGGCAAAACTTAGAGTCCCCATCAAATTTATCTGGCAAGGATAAGCGTATCCCAGGAGCGGCCACTCGCTGCGGAGGAGGTGCAGGAGCTGGCGGAGGAGATGACTGCTGAAGCTGTGGTAGCAACTGTTGTAGCATAACGGTCAGTTGAGACAGCTGTTGGCCTTGTTGCGCTATCTGTTGTGACTGCTGGGCGACCACCGTGGTGAGGTCAGCGACAACTGGCAGAGGAACTTCAGCGGGATCCATGGCCGGATCTACTGTCACGATGCCGGCTGGCAGGTAGTGGACCCTCTGTGCCAGAGAGGGATTGGCGTGGACCGTGCTAGTGGACCGGTTCTAAGCCACTACTGGTTTTCACCAGAGCCCGCCGCAAAGCGGGATGGTCTTGCTGCGGCGGTAGTGACCAGGTCGTATCCACTAGCAACGGCTCACCTCTCTGGCTGCTGAAGATAGGCGCGGTACAAGGGAGTAGGCAGAAGCAAGGTCGGACGTAGCAGAAGGTCGGGGCAGGCAGCAAGGATCGTAGTCAGGGGCAACGGCAGAAGGTCTGGAAACACAGGCAAGGAACACACAAGGAACGCTTTCACTGGCACTAAGGCAACAAGATCCGGCAAGGGAGTGCAAGGGAAGTGAGGTAATATAGGGAAGTGCACAGGTGAAAACCCTAATTGGAACCACTGCGCCAATCAGCGGCGCAGTGGCCCTTTAAATCGCAGAGACCCGGCGCGCGCGCGCCCTAGGGAGCGGGGCCGCGCGCGCCGGGACAGAACAGACGGGGAGCGAGTCAGGTAGGGAAGCCGGGGTGCGCATCGCGAGCGGGCGCTACCCGCATCGCGAATCGCATCCCGGCTGGCAGCAGGATCGCAGCGCCCCGGGTCAGAGGACGTGACCGGAGCGCTGCAGCGGAGGGAGTGAAGCGAGCGCTCCGGGGAGGAGCGGGGACCCGGAGCGCTCGGCGTAACAATCACTGTCTATTTTCCCAGGCTGCAGTGCAGCCAGAGACATTACATCACTAGTCAGGTGTTCAAAGAAAGCCTTTCTGCTTCAATGGGTGGAGCGACCACTGGGTGGGAAGATCATTCTGCAGTGAATTGTAGTTTTGCTTGTCTATTGTTCATAGCACAGCCTGGTAGGGAGCTCAGCTGCACTGCAATGGGTGGGGTGACTGATATGTGGGAGGGAGAAAAGTGACCTCAAAGTTACAAACAAGGGATCCTTGGACTTGTAGTTGGAGGGAAAACCAACAGGAAATAGCCATTTCACAAAAAGATAGCAGCAATGTTATGGTGGACTCAGAACACAACCATTTAGCCTAAGCATGTCCATTACTGTCTGGCAGGTAAGTGCTAAAATCCCCTTATGGAGGATAACCCCTTAAAATATAAAGCTGCCCCATTGTCCAATTCCTTGTATTTTTCTCCCATGCTGCTTTAAAACAACCCTGTTCCACCCATCTAAAAGCACAATTATTTCCATCTGTGACACTGACCAAATAAATTAATTTGTGTAATTTTGTTGAATTGAAGATTCAGCAAACCATTTTTTTTCTTTTACTTCCATGGGAGAAAAAGTGCTGATATATGTCACAATGCTGCTCAAAGGATTTATAAATTCTTACATCCTATCCTGCAGAACCTAATATCCATTATGTCCGCACATACACCATACATCCAGAATTATACACATCTGCATAAACCCTTGTGCTGTTTCAGCAATAGATCAGAACACCTGCGAGTGAAGCATGTTCATTCTGCACAGCCAGTACAAACATAATGGGGGGACATTTATCAAAGGATTTATGCATTTTTTTTTTTGCTTATATTTTTGTCACAAAATTTCGCACTAAGACATTTTGCATTTACGGGAGAAATTTTAACAGAGAAGCAAGAAAAGCAAAATCTACAAATCTTGCATTGGTATGCTATTTTCATACGCTATGCTCGCTTCACGCTTAAAAAACTCATAAATATAAGCAAAGTCAGACCTGGCTCAGGAAAACAGCTTGCACAAGCTGTAAATGAAATTTCTCACTGCCAGACACTTGTATTAGTGCCGGGGATGGGTGAGTCTGGAGGACCACAGCCTTGTAGGGTCACATTATTTTTACCATCTACCGCCTCCCTGTACGGACCGATGCGGTCTTTAATTAAGAAGTCTGCGCTTCCAGCACTGTGATCGGTGAGCGCTCCGTTATTCTATTGGATTCTGTAATTTTTCATAATCTGTTAACTCCTAAAGGACCACAGCTTTTTTCATTTTTGCACTTTCATTTTATCCTCCTCACCTTCTAAAAATCATAACACTTAAAATTTTCCACCTACAGACTCATATGAGGGCTTGTTTTTTGCGCCACCAATTTTACTTTGCTGTTGTTGGGGTCAAATCTGATTTCTCTCAGTTGACCAACCAACCCAAGCTCTGCACTAAGTCTAGAGTTAGCCTGACATGATCCAGAAGTATCGACTCTTAGCTGGCTATTAACAGCCAGTCGTCCAGATATGGGATAACTCTAATCCCTGACAATCTGAGAACCGACCGCCATCATGTCATGGAGGATACCACTTTGGTGAACACAAAGGGAGCTGATGTGATCCAAAATGGAAGAACTTTGAACTGAGGAATGAAAGAGAATCCCTCAGATTCTCCCTGCAATTCTCAGAAATTTCAGATTTTCTGGATGAATAAGGATGTGAAAGTATGCGTCTTTTAGATCTAGAGATGCCATAAACTCTCCCTTGGATAGTAGAGGCTTGATGGATCTTATGGTTTCCATCTTGAACTTTTTTTTTAGAAAGTGGTGGTTCAATACCTTAAAGGGATACTCCGGTGGTTAATTGTTTTGACTATATGGCATCTTCTTTGTAAGTTTAGTTTTTTTGCAATATACATGTGTTAGATGTTTTCGCAGCATGTGAGTGTTTTGCTTACCTGTTTGTTGGGCAGGAAGTTCTGTAGTTCAGAATGTTTTCTTTTACTGTTGTCCACAGTTCTGAGTCTGTTGTGGACAAGATGTCAGAGCTTTTTTTTTTTTTCTCTGTCTGCATGAGCAATAAGCCACGTCCCCTCACCTCATCCAGCTGAGTACACCGCTCCTCACCTCCCCTCCCCCTGCTCTGTATTCTAAGGACGTAGGTCTGCACAGGAGAAAGAACACAGAGAAGATAAGTGAAGGGGAGGATGAGAAGGTGCACGGGCTGGGGATGTATTGACTGCTGGGGAATAAATCTCATACTGGGAATGATCTCTATATGTGAAGGGGAGGGGAGGACTCCTGAATGAAACATGCTGGGAGATGTAGTCCCTGTTGTGTGTGTGTATGCTAGTGTTTAGAAACCAGTGTGCCTCCAGCTGTAGCAAAACTACAACTCCCAGCATGCCCTGACAGACTTTGGGCATGCTGGCAGTTGTAGATTTGCAACAGATGGAGGCACACTGGTTGAGGGACACTGTTCTAGCCTATTCAGCATCCACATCATGTTACACCAGTGTTTCCCAACCAGTGTGCCTCCAGCTGTTGCAAAACTACAACTCCTAGCATGCCCAAAGGCTGTCAGGGCAAGCTGGGAGTTGTAGTTTTGCAACACCTGGAGGAATTCCGGTTGGGAAACACTGGTGTATGCCCTACAGAGGTGTGGTGAACTACAACCCCCAGGAGACTACAGAGGCAGCATGCTGGTGTTATACCACAGACTGAAGACTCCTGAATGACACATGCTGGGAGTTGCAGTCCCTTTTGTGTTTGTATGCCAGTGTATCCCAACCAAGGCTGATTTATATTAGTGTGCTGTGTATAAGGGGCTGACCCAGGAAAATAGTAGGATGGGTAAAGGGCGGAACAAACAAACAAACAAAAAGGAGCCACCCCAAACCAGCAAGGCATGTGGCATGCTGGGATTTGTAGTTTTCAGCACAGCAAGAAACAGGAAATAGAAGCAAAGATAGGAAAACAAAGTGGTAGATAAAAAGACAACAAAGAACGGAAATAGAGTTGCCTAAACAACAAGAATAGAAATGAAACAAAACAAATAGGGTAAGTCAAAACGGAAAAACACGTTGACCCGGAGTACCCCTGTAAGTCGATTATAAGGCAAGGTTTCCCTGAAGGCTTGGGTACAAGGAAAACCGGCCTAGTAGGGGAACAGGCTCCAGCACAACCAAAGAAATTAGCTCTAGAATCGAGCTTTCTAACAAAACCTGCTTTGGTTCCTGCAAAATGGCGGACACAAGAAATTTTTCTTGAAGAAGAACAAAAAGGGGGAGAGAATAACCATTCTCTATAATCTGAAGAACCCAAGGATCTTTTATCCTCTGTGCCCATGCAGGAAAAAACAAAGATAGGCGGTCGCCTACTGGAGTATCGACCCCATCAAAAGCTCTGCTTCTTCTGTTCAGAAGCACCTTTAGCTTGATTCCCTCTTCTGGAGGTCCTAGACCCCCTGCCATGACTGGAGTAGCAGTTCTGTCTATTTATCCTACTTGGAAGAGAGTTCCTCCGAGTATATCTTCTAGAGGAGGACAGAGTTAAGGGTAAGGATTTACTTTTCCTTTCAGAAAGCGCTTTTTATCATGTGTATATATACTTGCTTTATCTTCTATACAAGTTATACCAATCTGAGGATGGGTAAATACCCGAAACGTGTCATTGGTCTAAATAAAAATCATCTTTTAATCGACTATCTGACTCGAGTGTATCCATCGGGAGAAGTAGCGCCTAAAGAGGGTTTTTTCACTTATTTGACTGCCTCCGTAATAGAGTCTAGTTCAGGGCCGAAAAGCTTGCTGGGTAAATATTTAATGTTGCAAAGCTGAAATTTAGAAGAGCTGTCACCCGGCCAGGGTCGCAGCCAAAGTGCCCTTCTGCCCGCTGTAGAAAGGGCCGGGCCATGGTTTTAGCACCAAATTTTAGCTGCTGTGAAGAGGCATCAAATAGAAAATCCACCGTCAAATTCATCTTCCCAAAGGAAGACAGAAGATCTTCTCTAGCAACTCCTCAACTGATGTCCTCTTATAAGTTATTCAGCCACTTTCTCAGGCACAAGGCCACGTTACTGGAAGCAATGGCTACAGAGCTCTGACTAGAGCCAGCAATATAGGTTCGCTTAAAAGCCACCTGAATCCGACGATCCATAGGATCACATAGATTAGAACCATCTTCTGAAAGAATAATGGTACGATTAGACATTTTTGCGATAGCCATATCTACCCTAGGAGGATTGGCACAAGGTCTGGACTGAGACTGCTCAATGGGAAACATCATTTTATATCTTTTAGAAATAACTGGAGTTTTCTCTGGTCTCTCCCATGCTGCAGACATTAAAGCATGTCATCCATCTGAAAGGCTCTAAGCGCTTTAGACGTGGAAGGAGCATCAGGTTTAGAACTTGGCTGGCTCTCAGCTTGCACAAATCTTATTAACTTTTGTGATTTTTCCAGAGGGAAATAATATCTGGAAACATCCACCACCTCTTCGTCTTCAGAGGAACGGGAACAGGAATCTTTCTCATCATGACTATCGACCTCCATAGGAGCAGGGGAGGGATGACTATAGCGTGAGCGCTTCTTAGGAGTACTAAGAGAGTCCTTAAGATCCTTAACCCCTTAATGACGAAGGACGTATATTTACGTCCTCCGCAGGCTCCCACGATATGCCGTGGGGTCATGCGGTGTCGCCGCGTCATATCAGGTCGGTCCCGGCGGCTATCAACGACCGGGACCCGCGGCTAATACAGGACATCACCGATCGCGGTGATGCCCTGTATTAACCCTTCAGACGCGGCGATCAAAGCTGACCGCCGCGTCTGAAGTGAAAGTGAAAGTAACCCGGCTGCTCAGTCGGGCTGTTCGGGACCGCCGCGGTGAAATCGCGGCATCCCGAACAGCTTACAGGACACCGGGAGGGCCCTTACCTGCCTCCTCAGTGTCCGATCGACGAATGACTGCTCCATGCCTGAGATATAGGCAGGAGCAGTCAAGCGCCGATAACACTGATCACAGGCGTGTTAATACACACCAGTGATCAGCATGAGAGATCAGTGTGTGCAGTGTTATAGGTCCCTATGGGAGCTATAACACTGCAAAAAAAAGTTTAAAAAAAGTGTTAATAAAGGTCATTTAACCCCTTCCCTAATAAAAGTTTGAATCACCCCCCTTTTCCCATAAAAAAAAATAAAACAGTGTAAATAAAAATAAAAATAAACATATGTGGTATCGCCGCGTGCATAAATGTCCGAACTATAAAAATATATTGTTAATTAAACGGCACGGTCAATGGCGTACACGCAAAAAAATTCCAAAGTCCAAAAAAGCGTATTTTATATATTTTTATACCATTAAAAAATGAATAAAAAGTGATCAAAAAGTCCGATCAAAACAAAAATGGTACCGATAAAAACTTCAGGTCACGAATGAGTCCTCATACCACCCTGTACATGGAAAAATAAAAAACCAAAACCTTGCGTCCTTAAAGGGGTATTCCAGGCCAAAACTTTTTTTTATATATCAACTGGCTCCGGAAAGTTAAACAGATTAGTGAATTACTTCTATTAAAAAATCTTAATCCTTCCAATAGTTATTAGCTTCTGAAGTTGAGTTGCTGTTTTCTGTCTAACTGCTTTCTGATGACTCACGTTCCAGGAGCTGTGCAGCTCCTATGGGGATATTTTCCCATCATGCACAGCTCCCGGGACTTGACATCATCATTGAGCAGTTAGACAGAGAATTTCAGAAGCTAATAACTATTGAAAGGATTAAGATTTTTTAATAGAAGTAATTTGCAAATCTGTTTAACTTTCCGGAGCCAGTTGATATATAAAAAAAAGTTTTTATCTGGAATACCCCTCTAAGGGGTTAATAGATCCCATAACAAAATATTTGACCCAGACATACATGTCCCTAATATTGGGTTCACCTTGAGTAGGCAGAGGAGACATTGGGCGACATGCTCCGCAGGTGGTAAAGTCGCTGTCATCAGGAAGAGGAATATTGCAAGAAAGATGGCGGGTTTTTTCCAAAGACTTGCGTGGAGCCCCACTGGATTCTCTGGAAGACATCTATGAAAAACATCTATGAAATTTTGTTTGTTTCCCCCCCCCCCCCCCCCCATTGGAAAAAGGTATGGGGGGGGCACACCATGAGGCAAAAAGGCACAAGCTTAACAGCAAAGCAAAGGCAAAGCAATGCACAGCAAAGGTACAGCAAGGCAAATCCTGTAGGTGCAGGCTCAAAAGAGACAGAATGAATGAAAAGCCTGCCTTAAGTAGGAGGTTTAATCCCACCCCCCAGGAAGTTAGAGCAAATTTTCAGAAAAGAATATTAAAACAGAGAACAAAAAGTATGGTTAACATACTGCATTAATAAAAGACACAATGGTAATAAAGAATATATAAAAATATTCATATAAAGAGAAGTTTGAACAGATGCGATCACATGATCACAAGCCCCGCCTCCCAAGCAGGGAAGTCAGAGAGAGAGACTCGCGCGCACGCTATACACGGCAGCTGTAAGAAACAGCCCGGCTCGCAGAGATCACCATGCGAACGCCTGTAGTATGCGCACGGACACAGCAACCCCTTGTCCAAACAGGGGAACACCAGGACTTGCACACTCCAGGAGCGCCGTCAGAGCAAGTCCAACTGCAGGTATAAAGTAAAGGAACAGAGGGTAACAGGGAGAAAAGGAAGACCCTCCAGCACCCAGGTTCTGCTTCACAGGACAGAAAAAACTCACTGTGCCTCTCTCTGAGGGGTGTTTTATGCCCTGTGAGGCATGTGTTTTGAGTTTACTATTCAATTCACCCCCATCATTGTGCTGCTGAGCAAACGACAGGGAAATATATATATATATACACACATTAAAAAGTAATTTTCAAACATTTAGGGCAGAATAATAACAGGTGACAAGGTGGTTTTTATAAGTGATGTTCATTAGTGATGAGCGGCAGAGGCCATATTCAAATGGACAAACATTTGTCCTATGTTCATGAAATTTTCATATTCGCTATGTTCGTTCTCTTTATTCCCATGCAAAAATTCATAATGAAATTCACATAGTGCGCATGCGCGATTATGTCTTTCCCCTAAAAAGAAGGGAGGGATCAGTGTCCGCTGGAAGTGCCGATATTCCCGAAAATTTGTTTATTCGCATATACGAAATACCCGTGCTACACTCCGACTCACATAGTAAATTATATTGGAGACTTCTTTGGACCACAAGCTGGAAGCAGGGAGGGATGATCACCTTTTTTTTATATATAGCGCTATATTCTAAATATTCGTAAAATCACAATTTACTGCGAAATTTGCATTTAGAATATTCTCGCTCAACACAAATGTTCAGAAGTCCTTCTTTAAGGTTTGCTTATCTGTGCAATAAAAAATTCCATACATACATAATTTATAGATTTTTGATTATCTGCGCCAAATTTATCAAGCCTCTGGGATAGTTTGATAAATATGTAATACATAATCAAAACTAAAGCAAAAGAATAAATGCATACACATCTTGCTTACCAAAGCAAACATTGATAAATGTCCCCCAATATGAATGTGTATGTACAATGCATTCAGAACATTTCCACATTTCCAGACCATTTTAACTTTTTCCACATTTTGTTATGTTGCGGCCTTGTGCTAAAATAAAAAAAATTCTTAACAAAAAAAGTAAACAAATTAAAAACAGAATTTTAGACATTTTTGCTAATTTATTAAAAAGGAAAAACTTTGCATGGGCATAAGTTTTGGGACTAATTGCTATGATTCTTAAAATGTAGCTCTTTTTGCAAGTTAGACAGCTACCTAATTACTTGCGCTAATAGCCACCTAACCAGGGCATAATGACAATGGTTGCAGGGGCTGTGAGCACAACAAGGCCAACAGGGGGGGAGGCCCATCTGCAGATCCAGGAACTGTGTGTGCAACTTTAAGATGAAACCAAAAGTGCATCTCACGACACTGCAAACCCTATAGATAACGCTAATAAAACGTAACTTTTAATGTGTATCTAAAAACTGACGTACATACTTAAAATTACTAATCATGCCATGGTGATCTCAGTGTTATTGATGTTTACTAGTACTCATATAGCAGAGTGGTTAATAGTCCACACTGTCACGGGCGTACCGCACTAATATTGAGTGAATAAGAAGATTTAATATTCCCCTGGGGTTCACATGTAGTTCACTTTGTGACAACGAAGAAGTTTAAAATGCAAACAGACAAAGCCCCCTGACATGTTTCGCTCTGACCGTGCTTCTTCAGAGGTCTGGGCTAATGGCTGCTAAAATTGTGGTCAATAGATCTTTTATATCTGATAATGGGGGTGTCAGATGTCGGTGGAGATGACATTTTCCACTAGAAAGACTACATCAGTACTCTCTGTAAGGTCATCCAATCATGATTATCCTTATTGGATTGACATCAAGAAAAGATCAGCCAGTTACAAGCAGAGTGTTCCCATCAGATGTTTCCACTTCATAATAAAGTGTCATATATCACAATCTCTCTCCTGGTCGGTGGCCAGTCATTCTGTGTTTACAAACAAACCAATCAAAATATAATGTCTATCTTGGGTTATGTTCAGACTGCCGTTTGATTTTGGTGGTCTAAACAGTTTAATGTTCCCCAGCCAGGGAATAGTTAAAGCTTTTACCTTTTCATCCAATAGCTCTTTGGGTGTGTCTAGATAAGGCCAGCTCAGTCTAGCTTCTTTGCTGGTGATTGACATCATTTCATGCTTGAAATGCTGCTATGGAGCTCTTGGTGAAACACTCTTTGTCTGAGCTACTATTTTTGCTTTAGCATGCACTTTGTATGTTCTGGGTTTTAGCCATGGTTATGTGGCATACTCAATGTAGATTTTTATCTGTGTTTTATTAGTCGGTTTTAGGATTTGTATATCCTTTCATACTGTGTTTTCTTTTGTATATGTTTTCTGTACCAAGATATCCCTGTTACCTGTCCATGGTAACTCCGGGGAATTGAGAATTAGAGCAAGAGATCTCTGTGCTCCATGGCGAACTCTGGGAGATTGCGTTCTAGTATCAAGATATTCCTGTGTCTTCTGGTACTTCTGGGGTATTGTTTTTTCCTGTTTAGCAATAGATCCATTTTACCTTTGTGTAGGAGACTCTGGGGTTATTGATTATTCCTTTTGTCTACCGAACATTATCTGCGGAATTGAGCTTTTTCCTGTTTTTTCATGGAGTCTATTTTGACTCATCATTTTCCTCGCCTTGTGTTCAGTGTCCTATATTTATGTCCTGTTTGGTCGATCTGATCATTGTCCTTTGTACTTGTACCTGTTTGTGAACAGTGTCTTATGTTCCTGATCAGTTTGCCTGTTTATATTTTGCCCTGTTAGTATTTGTATCCTGTCTTGTATATCTGGTTGTCTAGTAGTTTTCCGTTTCTGGTCTGTGACTATGTAAGTGTGTTTTTATTCCACTGAACTTTAGCGCAGGAAGGGACCGGAGCCCAGTTGTCGATCCATCGTTTCGGATGGATGGGCAAGTAGTCAGGGAGAGATGTTTTAGGGTCAGTTTAGGGCTCACTCTCCCTGTCTCCCCCAGTCGGTCCTGACACAAAATCTTTCTCCACCTTAACCAATTTTATAACATTTCCCAGTGGAAGTTCCTCCTATCAGTGTCGATAGCATAAGCATGTGCACTGCCTTTCACTCCCCCACGCATGACCCTGAACTTAGCGATCACATCAGTGGAGATAGGAAGCCACTGCATGTCCCGACACTGGGCCCCTGTGAATGACGGTCATGTGCGTGTGCGCTTTGACTTCCACACCCCCGCACATGAGTCTGATCTTAGCAGACCGGGACACCAGTGCACACGTGTCCACACTTAGTCATAAGTACTGTTAGGAGCACACAGGTACGCATGACTCCTAAATGCTTCTAAATGCTAAATGTAGACTATTAGCCACTCTGCTAGTAGTAATCAATACCACTGAGATCACCATGGCAATATTAGTATGTACATCAGTTTTTAGATACACAAGTTTTATTAGGTTATCTATAGGGTTTGCAGTGTCGTGAGACACACTTTTGGTTTCTTTGTTATACTTTAAAGGTGTACTCATGTGAAAAACTTTATTTTATTTTTTTAAATCAACTTGCGCCAGAAAGTTAAACAGATTTATAAATTACTTTTATTAAAATATCCTTCCAGTACTTATCAGCTGCTGTATACTACAGAGGAAATTCTTTTCTTTTTTAATTTCTTTTCTGTCTGACCACAGTGCTCTCTGCTGACACCTCTGTTCATGCCAGGAACCTTCCAGAGCAGGAACAAATCCCCATAGCAAACCTATCCTGCTCTGGACAGTTCTTGATACGGGCATCAGGTGTCAGCAGAGAGCACTGTGGACAAGACAAAAAAGAAATTCAAAAAGAAAAGAATTTACTCTTTAGCATACAGCTGCTAAAATATACTGATAGGGTAAAGGTTTTTTAATAGAAGTAATTTACAAATCTGTTTAACTTTCTGGCCCCAGTTGATTTAAAAAAAAAATTCCACCAGAGTACCCCTTTATGGGGTTAAATTGTAATTTAAATATCACATAATAGCATTTTGCTGTTAATTTGCAGAAAATATGATTATATTATAGCTGAAAAACACATTGTTAAAAAACTAGCCTTATCCTAAATACTCTAGAGTGCTACTTTTCATAGGGTGTTCTGTTGAGAGATATGGATCTTTATCAACATATCAATTATATATTTATTTCTAAATTATGAATGATAAATACGATATTTGTAGAATAATAATAGGAGTCACATAAAATTCTAAGAGCTTTAAATTCCTGGTTGCTGGGATTTAAGGTTTGTCTTAAAATATACAATTCATACAGTTCATTTATAAGATCGCTTGCATATCTTTTAATTTTAATCTTTTTTTTTTATTATTATGATTTTCAGTGATGGCCTTAGGTTAATTGAAGTGATGGGGATGTTTCTTCACCAAATCATGTCCAGTCTATATAAGGTCTCACAGCTGACCATCCGTATGAGAGCAAAAACTAAGCTATAAGGAGCCATTCCTACAGTAAAGAATGGTGGTGGCAGCATCATGCTATGGGGGTATTTTTAACCTCTTAAGGACCCGGCCATTTTTTGCACATCTGACCACTGTCACTTTAAGCATTAATAACTCTGGGATGCTTTTACCTTTCATTCTGATTCCGAGATTGTTTTTTCATGACATATTCTACTTTATGTTAGTGGTAAAGTTTTGTTGATACTTGCATCATTTCTTGGTAAAAAAAAATTCAAAAATTTGATGAAAAATTTGAAAATGTTGCTGCTAATTAGTTCTCTGCTAATTAGGAAAATCAATATTCCAAATAAAATATATATTGATTAACATATACAATATGTCTACTTTATGTTTGCATCATAAAGTTGACATGTTTTTACTTTTGGAAGACATCAGAGGGCTTCAAAGTATAGCAGCAATTTTGCAATTTTTCTCAAAATTTTCAAAATCAAAAATTTTCAGGGACCAGTTCAGTTTTGAAGTGGATTTGAAGGGCTTTCATATTAGAAATACCCCATAAATGACTCCATTATAAAAACTGCACCCCTCAAAGTATTCAAAATGACATTCAAAAGCTTTGTTGACCCTTTAGGTGTTTCACAGGAATAGCAGCAAATTGAAGGAGAAAATTCAAAATCTTCATTTTTTACACTTGCATGTTCTTGTATACCCAGTTACAGAATTTTTACAAGGGGTAAAAGGAGAGAAATCTTCCTAAAATGTGTAACCCAATTTCTCTTGAGTAAGAAAATACCTCATATGTGTATGTCAAGTGTTTGGCGGGCGCAGTAGAGGGCTCAGAAGGAAAGGAGCGACAGTGGGATTTTAGAGAGTGAGTTTTTCTGAAATGGTTTTTTGGGGGCATGTCACATTTAGGAAGCCCCTATGATGCCAGAACAGCAAAAAAAACAAAAAAAAAAACACACATGTCATACTATTTTGGAAAATACACCCCTCAAGGCACGTAACAAGGGGTCCAGTGAGCTTTAACACCCCACAGGTGTTTGACGACTTTTCGTTAAAGTTGGATATGTAAATGATTTTTTTTTTTCACTAAAATGCTGGTTTTCCCTAAAATTTTTAATTTTTATAAGGGATAATAGGACAAAATTCCCCCCAAAAGGTGTACCCCCATCTCTTCTGAGTATGGAAATACCCCATGTGTGGACGTCAAGTGCTCTGCTGGCGCACTACAATGCTCAGAATAGGAGGAGTCACATTTGGCATTTGAAAAGCAAATTTTGCTGAAATGGTTTTTGGAGGGCATGTCGCATTTAGGAAGCCCCAATGCTGCCAGAACAGCAAAAAAAAACACATGGCATACTATTTTGGAAACTACACCCCTCAAGGAATGCAACAAGGGGTACAGTGAGCCTTAACACCCCACAGGTGTTTGATGACTATTTGTTAAACTCGAATGTGTAAATGAAAAAAAAAAATTTTTCACTAAAATGCTGGCTTTTCCCCAAATTTTACATTTTTACAAGGGGTAATAGGAGAAAATGGCCCCTTCTTTTCTGAGTGTGGAAATACCCAATGTGGGGATGTCAAGTGCTCTGCTAGCGCACTACGCTGCTCAGAAGAGGAGGAGCGCCATTGAGCTTTTGGAGACAGAATTTGGTTGGAATAGAAGTCTGGGGTCATGTGCATTTACAAAGCCCCCCGTGGTGCAAGAACAGTGGACCCTCCCCCCCCCCCCCACATGTGACCCCATTTTGGAAACTGCACCCCTCACAGAATTTAATAAGGGGTGCAGTGAGTATTTACACCCCACTGGCATTTGACAGATCTTTGGAACAGTGGGCTGTGCAAATTAAAAATTACATTTTTCATTTTCACGGACCACTGTTCCAAAAATCTGTCAGACACCTGTGGGGCGTAAATGCTCACTGTACACCTTATTACATTAAGTGAGGGGTGTAGGTTCCAAAATGGGGTCACATGTGGGGGGGTCCATTGTTCTGGCACTATAGGGGCTTCCGGACAAATTTTCTCTTCAAAAGTCCAATGGTGCTCCTTCTCTTCTGAGTATTGTAGTTCACCCGCAGAGCACTTTACATCCACACATGGGGTATGTTTTTACTCAGAAGAAATGGGGTTACAAATTTTGGGGGGCTTTTTTCCTATTTTCACTTGTGAAAATGAAAAATTTAGGGTAACACCAGCATTTTAGTGAAAAAATTTTTTTATTTATTTTTCCATCCAACTTTGAAGAATTTTCATTAACCTGTTAAGGACCCAGGGCGTACCTGTACGTCCCGAGTCGGCTTCCGTTCTATAACGAGGGGCCACGGCGTGGCCCGTATCATAGTGGGTAGGGCCCGGCAGGGACCCGTGGCTAATAGAGCGTGGCATTGATCACGGTGCCGTGTGCTATTAACCCGGCATGGTTTCACTTTCATTTTAGACGCGGTGTTCAACTTCGAACGCCGCGTCTAAAATGAAAGTGAAACCATGCCGATTAGCTCAGGGAGCTGTTCGGGATCGCCGCAGCTAAATCACGGCATCCCGAACAGCTTACATGACAGCCGGAGGATCCCTACCTGCCTCCTCGCTGTCTGAGATCCAGGCATGAGCAGTCAAGCGGCAGAATCATCGATCAGTGGTTTCTTATGAGAAACCACTGATCAATGTAAAAGATCAGTGTGTGCAGTGTTATAGCCCCCTATATGCAAAAGTCATGAAACACCTGTGGGGTATTAAGGTTCACTTTACCCCTTGTTACGTTCCCCAAGGGGTCTATTTTCCAAAATGGTATGCAATATGGTTTTTTTTTTTGCTATTCTGGCACCATGGGGGCTTCCTAAATGCGGCATGCCACCAGAGCAAAATTTGCTTTCAAAAAGCCAAATGTGACTCCTTCTCTTCTGAGACCTGTAGTGTGCCAGCAGAGCACTTTTCACCCCCATATGGGGTGTTTTCTAAATCGGGAGAAATTGGGCTTTAAATTTTGGGAGTTATTTTCTGCTATTACCCTTTTTAAAAATGTAAAAATTTTGGGAAACCAAGCATTTTAGGTAAAAAAAATAAAAATTTTTTTTACATATGCAAAAGTCGTGAATCACCTGTGGGGTATTAAGGTTCACTTTACCCCTTGTTATGTTCCCAGTGGGGTCTAGTTTCCAAAATGGTATGCCATGTGGTTTTTTTTTTTGCTGTTTCGGCACCATAGGGGCTTCCTAAAGGTGACATGCCCCCCAAAAACCACTTGTCGCTCCTTCCCTTCTGAGCCCTCTACTGCGCCCGCCGAACAATTAACATAGACATATGAGGTATGTGCTTACTCGAGAGAAATTGGGTTTCAAATACCAGTAAAAATTTTTTCCTTTTTACCCCTTGCAAAAATTCTAAAATTGGGTCTATAAGAACATGCAAGTGTAAAAAATGAAGATTTAGAATTTTCTCCTTGCTGCTATTCCTGTGAAACACCTAAAGGGTTAAAACACTTACTGAATGTCATTTTGAATACTTTGGAGGGTGCAGTTTTTATAATGGGGTCATTTGTGGGTATTTCTAATATGAAGACCCTTCAAATCCACTTCAAACCTGAACTGGTCCCTGAAAAATAGTGAGTTTGAAAATTTTGTGAAAAATGTGAAAATTGCTGCTGAACTTTGAAGCCCTCTGGTGTCTTCCAAAAGTAAAAACTCATAAATTTTATGATGCAAACATAAAGTAGACATATTGTATTTGTGAATAAAAATAAAATGTATTTGGAATATCCATTTTTCTTACAAGCAGAGAGCTTCAAAGTTAGAAAAATGCAAAATTTTCAATTTTTTTCATCAAATTTTGGAATTTTTCACCAAGAAAGGATGCAATTTACCACAAAAAATTACCACTATGCTAAAGTAGAATATGTCACGAAAAAACAGTCTCGGAATCAGAATGATATGTAAAAGCATTCCAGAGTTATTAATGTTTAAAGTGACAATGGTCAGATGTTCAAAAAACGCTCTGGTCCTAAGGTGTAAAATGGCCTGCATTTTCGCTTTTTCCTCCTTGCTTTGTAAAAATCATTACTCTTTTATGTTTTCATCCACAGACGAGTATGAGGGCTTGTTTTTTGTGTGACCAGTTGTCCTTTGTAATGACATCATTCATTTTACCATAAAGCGTTTGGCGCAAGCCAAAAAATACTATTTGTGTGGTGAAATTGAAAATAAAACTGCAATTTTGCAAATTATGGAAGGTTTCGTTTTCACACTGTACAATTTACATTAAAAATTTAATGTTTTATTTATTCTGTGGGTCAATATGATTAAAATGATACCGATGACTTAATACTTTTCTATTATTGTACCGCTTTAAAAAAATCTCAAACTTTTAAACCAAATTAGTACGTTTAAAATCCCTCTATTTTGATGGCCTATAACTTTTTCATTTTTGATATGCATAGGGCATAGCACTGATCAGTATTATCAGCGATCTTCTTTTCTGGTCTGCTCGATCTCAAACCAGAGCAGAAGACCCCTGGAGAGGGACAGAGGCAGGTGAGGGGACCTCCTTCCGCCATTATGGATGATCAGATCCCCACGGCAGCGCAGCGGGCAATCCTATCATCCATTTTACCGACCGCACTGCTGCAGATGCCGTGATGTGTATTGATCACAGCATTTAAGGGGTTAATGGCGGACATCAGCAGGATCGCTCATGTCCGCCATTACCCGTGGGTCCCTGGCTGCTGATAGCAGCCGGGACCTGCTGCGCACGACGCAAGCACCATTCCGGTGCTCGCGTTCATGTTCAAGACGTAAATGTATGTCCTCGTGCGTTTTATGTACATTTTTGTACATTTATGTCCTGTGTCATTAAAGGGTTAAGTACATAGGTAGCCCATACAAAAATATGGGGAAAAACTGTTCCTGGTAAAACCTTCTCAAAAGTAAAGGGGCACTCACTCCATCTGGAGAAAAAAGATTTAGTCTCCAGTGGGACAAGTCTTCTTTACCATAAGAACTCTGAATTTATGGAACAGTCTGCCTCAGGAACTCTTCACAGCAGGAACAGTTGAGGGCTTCACAAAAGGGTTAGATACATTCCTAGAACAATATAACATTAAAGGGGTTATCCAGGAAAAAAACTTTTTTTTATATTTCAACTGGTTCCAGAAAGTTAAACAGATTTGTAAATTCCTTACGGTCAAATGTTGAGACTTAGAAGAATTAACAGCACAGAAAATGGGTTTATTAAACAAGCTTTTGAACTTTCCAGGAGACTGGAGGATAGGGGTTACCCCTCCGGTGTCCTGGAAATGGCATTTCATAGAGTTTTAAAAAAAAGATAGACAGGCCTTGTTATATAAAAGGAAAAAGAAAAAACAATTGGATAGATTCACGCTCTCCTTTAAATTTAGTCCTTTAAAAATTATGATAAAAACAGCAATTCAAAAAAACTGGTTTTTATTGCAAAATGATCCAGCACTTTCTTCCTTAACTTCTCAAAACCCTATTATTGCTTTCCCCAGATCTAAAAATGTAGGTGACACATTAACACATAGCAGCTTTTCTGCTTGCAAAAACAGAAAAGACTGGCTATTATTAAAAGGGAACCACAAATGTGGTAAATGTAAATGGTGTCCTCAATTAATCTGCAAAAACAACTTTATGTTAGGAGGAATTAATTTAACAGTTAAGGATTTTTGTTGTTGTAAAACCAATTTCATCGTGTATGGTTTGATTTGCAAGTGCGGACGATTCTATATCGGAAGCACAACGTGCCCAATGCATGTGAGGTTCAGAGAGCATCTATATTCCTTAAAAAGCAAGAAAGGATCGCCCAGAATAATAGAACATATATGGGAGGCTCATAATGGAGACCCTCTAGCCTTACAATATTTTGGCATAGAAAGGGTGCACCCTCGAGACGGAGTAGATAGGCGGAGATTACTTTTGCAAACTGAAGCTCGTTGGATAATACGCACCAGAGCTCAGGGAAATCTAGGTTTAAATGATAAGCTAGATTTAGGCATCTTTATTTAGACTGTATAACTTAATATTATATTTTGCAACGTGTTTTGTATTGTTTTTAACAGTTTTTATTCTTGCACTGTTTGTATTCACCTGTTTTGTGTCTTGAATTACCCGCCCCTGTTTGATGAGGTCACATAGGTATATACCGGTGACCACACAGTGGGCATTTATGGTCTGAGGAAGTGCGGAAGCACGACACAGCTGTAACCATTACGCTGCATTCGCTCCCCGGCATCCTGGCCGGTTACCTGCCTTCACACCGCACCACTATGCACCTTTTGCTTATGCAATAAAAAGCTTTTGCAAGCCTGAAAAATCCCGGTGAGTGCCGTCTTATACTTTTCACATTCTCTTTGTGTTTACTAGATTTGTAAATTACTTCTATTAAAAAAAATCTTAATCCTTTCAGTACTTATGAGCTGCTGAAGTTGAGTTGTTCTTTTCTGTTTAAGTGCTCTCTGATTACACGTGTCTCGGGAACCACCCAGTTTATAAGCAAATCCCCATAGCAAACCTCTTCTACTCTGTGCAGTTCCTGAGACAAGCAGAGATGTCAGAAGAGAGCACTGTTGCCAGACCGAAAACAACAACTCAACTCCAGCAGCTGATAATTATTGAAAGTATTAAGATTTTTTAATAGAAGTAATTTAAAAATCTGTTTAACTTTCTGGAGCCAGCTGATATAAAAAAATAAAAAAAACAGAAGTTTTTTCCTGGAATACCCCTTTAATGCATACACAGAAATATAGAATCCCCTCCACTGCCCTTCATCAAACTGCACCCTTCCATTGGCCCCCTTGGTTAAATGCGTCTTTTTTTAACCGTACTAACTATATAACAATGTAAGAGTTGGCGGAAAACTTAATGGAACAATGTACAGAGGTATTTTTGATAAAAACTCGATCTAAAGTGCTATGTACCTTAGATTGGGCCGACAGTTCACCAAGACAAAGACCCTGAACACTCAGCCAAGACAACACAGGAGTGGCTTAGGGACAACTCTGTAAATGTTCATGTGTAGTCCTGCCAGAGTCCTACTTAAACCCCAGTAAACATCTCTGGAGAAACCCGAAAATGGTTGTCCACCAATGGTCCTTATCCAACCTGACAGAGCTTGAGAAGATCTGCAGAGAAGAATAGCACAAAATCCCATACACGGGTGTGCAAACCTTGTGGCATCATATCCAAGAAGACAGGAGGCTGTAATATCTGCCAGAAGGGCTTCAACTAAGTCGAGAGGAAAGGGTCTGAATACTTATGTGCAATATTTTAGTTTTTCCTTTTCAACAAATGAGCAAATATGTCTAACATTTTGTTTTCACTTGGTGATTGTGGTGTATTGGGTGCAGAATGATGGGGGAAGTAATGATTTTTGTAGAACAAGCCTGAAACATAACAAAATTTGTTAAAGCCTCTGAAGACTTTTGAAGTTAATGTTATTTTTACAGTTAAGACAATAACAACTGTGTATGAGCAATTCTCCATTCAATATATAGTTCATGGATTGTGGAGTGTTACAACTGCCCAACAATTAACATTCATATTATACACTACAGTACACGCAGCAGTGGCCCTCAATGTTTTTTCCTCTTGGTTTGCTGCATTACCATGGTGAGATAAGAGCGGACAATGTTCATCACACAGCAGGCTGTTTCTCTGAAGTGAACACTAATCTGTGGTAATGTCAAGCACAGCATGCCACTGCTGACATAGATGCAACTGTGCATTTCTTATACTTGACTACATTACAAAGGTTCAGGACTGAGCATATAAAACAAATGAACCACAGTTCATGTCTGTGTGTAAAACCTTGTTTCATTGGGGACCATGCTTGTTTGGAGAAGTGATAATGTGTGTATAAATGTCCCTACTATTGTGTGTAATGCCATACATATTATACGAAAAAATGTTTTAATGCATACAGCACATGATACATTTTTTGTAGGCATCTCTCAGGGATCATGAGATGATATTTAGAAGCCATCAGAACCTGCTCTCCTCCATAAAACAGTGCTAAGCTGTATTCTATTGGACTATCCCCCAGAGTTTGCTTCCATTTTTTCCCCATGGAATTTTAATAAACTTTTATTTATTTTCTAGAAGACATTACATACCATAGGGATTTAGAGCCCTATTATTGGCTGCACAGGCTGATTTCACCCTGTGTAATAGAGCCAGGAATCAGCCAATGAACAAGAAATCTCTTGATCGTTGGCTGATTGGGTGTTTTGACAAATTAAAAAATCTGCACATCTCTGTGTTGTACATAGGGGATGTGCGGGCGATGGCTGACTGAAGCAAAGGCCCTTTCCATGTGATGATTGAAGTGTGAAATTGGTGCTTGCTTACTGTACAATGTCGGGCCATGTAATAGTGCCCATAGCCTCTTGCCAACAACATATAAAAGGGCCCATGCTTTCAGGCACTAACCATGCCAATCCCTGATGGCAGTCAAAATAATAGTGGCACTTTTGGCCACTACAGTTGTCCACTTGGCACTTGGGGAGATAGGTGGGGATATGTATCCCAAGAGCTAGAATCTGTGGAATGTGATTTAAAAGAGAAAAGCCAACAACGTCCATGCAGCACACTGAAGAAACCTACATAATGATATGAACCATATGGAGAAGACATGGATATTAACTACATAGGAAAGATGTTGATCATGATCATTGGATTTAGTTGCTGACAGTGTCTGATCAGAACTGCTGTTCTTTCTTCACTCTGCGGTGCTTCAAGGCAATTCCAAATGCTTATAGGAAACTGAGGATTCAAGTAGAGAAAACAGACATGGCCACACGTCCACATATTGTATTTTGATCTAATTGCTTCTCAGCATAAATTCAAAGACTAACAGGTTATTAGTATACATTTTGATCAAAAAGTACAAGTCCACTTGCCACATCAAGGCCACCTATTTAGAGTGGGTCACTTACGTGGCGTAGCACGTCGCCGCAATACCAGTGCCCACAGGGGGAACAACCCACTGGCAGAGCAGCCCCAATGCCACTCAAACCAGTCCCAGGGCCGTGCCTCCCCACAGACACGGTGCCACGGCAGCAATGGACACCACACAGTTCAACACACCGTGGCACTGTGTCTGTGGGGAGGTGCGACCCAGGTACTGGTTTGAATGCCAGTCGGTCACTCCCCTGTGGGCCAGTGCGGCAGTGGTGGTTGCAGCCCAGTGCCGTGCCATTTTATGCTAGGGACATTAGGGACCCACTCTAAATAGGTGGCCTTGATGTGGCGAGTGGGCTTGTACTTTTTGATCAAAATGTAACAACCTGTTAGTTTTTGAATTTATACTGAGAAGCAAGTAGTTCAAAATACAAATTGTGGATGTGCGACCATGTGTTTTCTCTACTTGAATCCACATTTATAAAGAGGTGTTATGTTTCAGTCACTAGGGGGAAGATTTATCAAAACCTGTGTAGAGGAAGAGTGGTGCAGTTGCGCATGGCAACCAATCAGATAGCTTCTTTCATTTGTCACAGGTCTCTTTAAAAATGAAAGAAGCATTCTGATTGGTTGCCATGGGCAACTGCACCACTCTTCCTCTACCTTGGTTTTGATAAATCTCCCCTTAAGGTGTTTGTATTACACAGGCACTGAATAGTGGTATTCTACATTTTCTAATGGAGATATTATACAATAACAATACAGTATGATGGTATTATTTATTTGCTGTATGGTGGTATCACAGGAGGCCGCATCGATGGGTCAGTGTATGGTAGGATACTTCATGCTCTTTTCTACATTGAGAGACATGACATTATGTCATGATAAGTATTACTGCCAGATATAATGTTATATTTTATCTTGTTATCAAGTCTGTTGGAAATTTGAGAGCTGCAAGATTTCCAGATGATTTCATGTTTTGCACACAATTCCCTCTTCTTGCAAACATTTCAGTAGGTTTGTGCAATTTAGATTTTCCTATAGTATTCTTTGGCTCCTGCGGTCTGTAGCATTTCCTTTCAAGAACCTTAGTTCTTGTTAGTGCTGTGCATTAAGCTGGTTATATATCTCTGGCTTTTCTGTAAAGCTGCTGCTAATAAACAAGCCTTCAGCTATTTCCCCTACTTTCACATAAGTGATGCAATGAAATATACTTCTCAGATAGTAATGTAGCAATCTGACATAAGAAAAGAACATATTATAAAACTAGAGATGAGCGAATCGAAGCTGACGAACCCGAATTTGTTATGAATTTCATGAAAAATTCGATTCGCAATGAATGCGAATATTGCCGCGATTCTATTGCGCAAATCACTTCATTAAACTCCATTTAGTGCGGTCCAGGCTCCAGGGCATCTAAAATGGTGGATCCACATGTGAGGACATGGGGCAAGGAACTCCGGGAAGGCAGGAAGGCAAGGCAGGAAGGCGGGTATGAGGGATGACCCTAGTAACGCCGAGCACTCCGGATCTTGTTGCCTCGTGCCTTGTGAAAGCGTTTAGTGTGTGTAATAACCTGTGTATCCAGACCTACTGCTGTTGCCCCTGACTACGTACCATTGCCGCCTGCCCTGACCTTCTGCTACATCTGACCTCACCTCTGTCTAGTCCTTCTGTACCACGCCTATCTCAGCTGTCAGTGAGGTCGAGTCGCTATCGGGGGATACAACCTGGGAGTTACCGCCGCAGCAAGCCCATCCCGCCTTGCTTAGTTCCTTAGAACCAGTCCCCCGTTACGGCCCGCGTCATCGCCTCACTGACCAGAGGATCCACTACCTGAAAACCAGTCCGGATCGTGACAGTAGATCCTGCCATGGATCCCGCTGAGGTGCCGCTGCCAAGTCTCGCTGACCTCGCCACCATGGTCGCCCAACAAGGACAACAGCTGTCGCAGTTGACCGCCATGCTACAGCAGCTTCTGCCTTTACAGCAGCAACCATCTCCTCCGCCAGCTTCAGCTTCTCCTCCGCAGCAAGTTGCCGCTTCCAGACTCCGCCTCTCTCTACCTGATAAGTTTTATGGGGACTCTAAGATGTGCCGTGGGATCCTGTCCCAATGTTCCCTGCATCTCGAGATGATGTCGGACCAGTTCCCCACAGAACGGTCTAAGGTGGCTTTCGTGGTCAGTCTTTTGTCTGGAAAGGCCTTGTCCTGGGCCACACCGCTTTGGAACCGCAACGATCCTGCCACTGCTTCTGTCCAGACCTTCTTCTCCGAAGTACGTAGTGTCTTTGAGGAGCCTGCCCGGCCTTCCTCAGCCGAGACGGCTCTTCTGAATCTCGTCCAAGGGAACTCTTTTGTGGGTGAATATGCCATACAGTTCCGTACCCTCGCCTCTGAACTCACCTGGAACAACAAGGCTCTCTGCGCGACCTTCAAGAAAGGTTTATCCAGCCACATCAAAGATGTTCTGGCTGCAGGAGAAATTCCTGCTACCCTGTCTGAACTTATTCAGTTGGCCACCCGCATTGATATGCGTTTTTCTGAAAGACGCCAGGAGCTCCGCCAAGAAAAGGATCTAAATCACTGGGTACCTCTCTTACAGAATCCTCTGCAGCCTACTCCTGTGCCTCCCGCCGAGAAGGCTATGCAAGTGGATCGGTCTCGCCTGACCCAAGAAGAGAGGACTCGTCGCAGAAACGAAAATTTATGCCTGTACTGTGCTAGTACCGAACATTTCCTAGTGGACTGCCTTATTTGTCCTCCATGTCTGGGAAACGCACGCACCCTGTTCACGTGGGAGTGGCGTCACTTGGTGTAAACTCATCCTCTCCACGTTTGACTACACCAGTCCGGATTTCTCTACCTGCCAGTACTAAGACTTCCTTCTCCGCTGTGGCCTTTCTGGACTCGGGTTCAGCAGGAAATTTCATTCAAGCCTCTCTCATCAATAAATTCAATATACCTGTTACCCGACTCGTCAAACCTCTCGTCATTTCATCTGTGAATGGAGAAAGTCTGGTCAGTATCATGTGTTACTGCACACAACCTCTGCTCATGAGTGTTGGAGTTCACCATCATGAAAATATTGGATTTTTTGTCTTACCCAACTGTACCTCAGAAATTCTTCTTGGCTTGCCCTGGCTCCAAGGTCACTCGCCTAGCCTCGACTGGGCCACTGGGGACATTAAGAGTTGGGGATCTTTCTGTCACAAGCGATGTCTCCACCCAATTACTTCCAGCCAAGTCTCCATTGCTACACCTTTGCCTGGCCTTCCCGAGGTCTGTCTGGACTATTCTGATTTCTTTGAAAAGCAAGCCGCAGTTTTTCCTCAGCACATCTTACCTCCAGAGTCTTCGATCTCCCCTGCTCCTGTCTCTACCTTCAGCATGCCAGCCACCAGTGTCCCTGCCAAACCGGCTGTATCTGCCCCTTCCTATGGTATACCAGCATCTAATGTGTCAGCATCTTCTTCTCTCTCTGGGAAGTCCCAGCCTGGTCCCGCTTTTAGTTCGTCTTCTTCTAGTGTCCCTGATTACCTACTCGTCCGCAGATTTCTGGGATCGAAAGAGAGGGGGAGATCTAAGGGGGGGGGTACTGTAACGCCAAGCGCTCCGGGTCCCGTATCCATCCCGGAGCGCTCGCGGTGTCTGGTCTCCTGCAGCGCCCCGGTCTCTCACTCTGACCGGGAGTGCTGCTACAGAGCTGCCGACGGGGATGTGATCCGCATGGCGGCACTAGTCCGCTTGCGGATCGCATCCCGTTCTGATTACCTGCCCCGTCCTCTGTCTCAGTCCCGACGCACGCGGTCCCGCTCTCTAGGGCGCGCGCACGCCGGGTCTCTCAGATTTAAAGGGCCAGTGCACCATTAATTGGTGCCTGGCCCAATCTGTTCCTAATCAGTCCTAATTACTGTGATTACTACATAAACTCACTTCCCCTTCCTGTCCCTGCCGGATCTTGCTGCCTAGTGCCTTGTGAAAGTGTTTAGTGTGTGCCATAAACTGTGTATCCAGACCTACTGCTGTTGCCCCTGACTACGTACCATTGCCGCCTGCCCTGACCTTCTGCTACGTCTGACCTCGCCTCTGTCTAGTCCTTCTGTACCACGCCTATCTCAGCTGTCAGTGAGGTTGAGTCCCTATTGGGGGATACGACCTGGGAGGTACCGCCGCAGCAAGCCCATCCCGCCTTGCGGCGGGCTCTGGTGAAAACCAGTAACTCCTTAGAACCGGTCCCCCGGTACGGCCCGCATCATCGCCTCACTGACCAGAGGATCCACTACCTGCATACCAGTCCGGATCGTGACAACCCTGAATCACATGCCGGATGCAGACTATCAGCAGCCAGTCACCTCTGTGATGTCACAGCCCTATATAATCGGCAGACATATTCCGGATCGTCACCTCATCCTTTCACTACAGAGATAGGACAGACGTCCTGTGTGTGTCAGACATAAAAGCTTTTTCCAGCAACGTTTCACCTCCCAGTCACATCAGTGTTCTGGTGAACAGAGAGCAGTGCGTTTTTGCACAGAAAATATTTTTTACTTCAGCCATTAACCTCACAGTCAATTTCTACAGCATTGTATTACAGAGAGGGCAAGAGAACTGTGTGTTGCCTCATACATTCCTACAAGCTGGCTCATCTTGATGAATCTTAAGAGGATGGAGGAATCATTTTTCAGTGCAATTCTGTGTCTTTTTTCCACACCAAATGGTCTGCTGGTTATACTAGTCTGTAGACGGTATAATACCCAGAAGTCCTTTCTTTAAAGTCTCTGAAAGAGTGGAATTTTGGGTTTAGTACACAGCGACTGTGTACTGCTGGTGTTGTTTTTTTAAAAGGCGTACTGTAGCACATTTTTCTGCCCTCATATGTGCATACCACAGACGTACATCTAAGTAGTGTACTATTTTGTACCTGTTAATCTGTCAAGGGCCTACATACTGTGAAAGTCCAGGCAAAAGTAATCACCGGCTGGCGTTTTACTACTATACGTTTTTTTTAAAGAGTACTTTAGCGCATTTTTCTGCCCTCATAAGTGCATACCACATACCTACATCTAAGTAGTGTACAATTTTGTACCTGTCAATCTGTCAAGGGACTACATACTGTCAAAGTCCAGGCAAAAATAATCACCGGCTGTTTTTTTTACTCCAATACATTTTTTAAAGCATACTGTAGGGCATTTTTCTGCCCTCAAAAGTGCATACCACATACCTAAATCTAAGTAGCGAACAATTTTGTACCGGTTAATCTGTCATGGGCCTACATACAGTGAAAGCCCAGGCAAAAGTAATCACCGGCTGGTGTTTTACTCCAATACATTGTTTTTTAAAGCATACTTTAGCGCATTTTTCTGCCCTCATAAGTGCATACCACATACCTACATCTAAGTAGTGTACTATTTTGTACCTGTCAATCTGTCAAAGGCCTAAATACTGTGAAAGTCCAGGCCAAAGTAATCACCGGCTGGTGTTTTACTCCTATACATTTTTTTAAAGCGTACTGTAGCGCATTTTTCTGCCCTCATAAGTACATACCACATACCTACATCTAAGTAGTGTACTATTTTGTACCTGTTAATCTGTCAGGGACCAACATACTGTGAAAGTAGTGGCAAAAGTACTCACCTTCTGCTGTCTAGACAAATACTGTTTTAAGCGTAGTGAAGCGTATTGTACTCCCCTCATATACGCACTAAGTATGTCAGGCAGAGAAGTTCCAGGACGTGGTCAGAGGAGTGGCAGAGGCCTAAATTCATCAGGCGCAGGCAGAGGTCATAGCAGACTAGGGGCGAGTGGCAGCAGGAGTCGCAGCGAATGGCCTGAGGTTCCGGTATCGGCTAGCGGTCGTGTCTCGACCAGCAACCCATCTGCCGTCGTCGATTGGTTAACACGGTCATCCACTTAATCACAAATGACATCTGATACCCCCAGGCAACAGTCGGTGGGTTCCTCAGACACATCCCTCAGTTGGCATGGCCCGGGAGCAGTCCCTGTCCTTCCATTACCTCTGTCCTATGCTGTTCCCTCCCCTAAAGAAGTATCTTATGCTGTGGGTTCAGCTCCACTATTCACTGAGGACGATCTAATAGAGGAAAGTCAGCAGCTACTGCCCAACCAAGAAGTGGAGGAGACATCCGCCGCTTCCTCCGCTGGGTGGGCAAGTAGTGATGAGGAGAGCGACGTGGGAGGCAGTGTTGCCAGCATTCAGGGTCCTGAAGCAGATACAGTTGAGGAACCTGAAGAGGACATCAGTGACATGCAGACACTTGTTGATGATGATGAAGCCAATCGCAATTGGGAACCGGGTGCAGAAGGGGCTTCATCATCATCAGGAGAAGAGGGTTGCAGGTTGCCCGTGAGGCAGCAGCTGAGCCAGCAAAATGGTAGCATGGTTGGCAGTCAGCATGGTGGCAGAAGTGGAAATTCTGGAGCCAAACATGCCCGTGGGAGACCACCTGCATCGCAGCAGCCTACCTTCCCGGGAAGTAGTCGAACAGGGGTTCCTGGAGGCGGCGGCAGTAGCAGTCAATTAGTGCGGACTGTTGGTGGGAAAATCAGCTATTCGGCGGTGTGGCAGTTTTTCAACAAGCATCCGGAGGAGGTTAACATAGCCACATGCAGGATATGTCGGAAGAAGGTGAAGCGTGGCCAGGGTCCCAATGTTGGCACCACAGCCCTACGTCAACATATGCTGCACCACCATAAAGTGGCCTGGGAGAACCGTAGCTCCGATGTAGTGGTACAGCCTGCTGCATCACCCAGTGGCACGCCTCTCCCTCTTTCAGCCAGTCTCCTCATGCTTCAGCCATTTCCAGGCTGTGGCATTCAGCCACTGTATGGTCTCCTCATGCTTCAGCCATCTCCAGGGTGTGGCATTAAGCCACTATATGGTCTCTCTCATGCTTCAGCCACCTCCAGGCCTGGGCCATTACTTAAAATTTTTTTATGGTAGCACTAGCTACCATAAATCTTCCATTGAAATTTTGAAATTAATCTTTTAATTGTTACGCCGAGCGCTCCGGGTCCCCGTTCCTCCCCGGAGCGCTCGCCTCATCCTCGTTGCTGCAGCGCCCCGGTCAGATCCACTGACCGGGTGCGCTGCGGTACCGCCTCCAGCCGGGATGCGATTCGCGATGCGGGTTGCGCCCGCTCGCGATGCGCACCCCGGTCCCCGTACCTGACTCGCTCTCCGTCGGTCCTGTCCCGGCGCGCGCGGCCCCGCTCCCTAGGGCGCGCGCGCGCCGGGTCTCTGCAATTTAAAGGGCCAGTGCACCAATGTTGGTGCCTGGCCCAATCTTCCCAATTACCAATTAGTGTGATCACCTGTGTACTTCCCTATATTACCTCACTTCCCCTGCACTCCCTTGCCGGATCTTGTTGCACTTGTGCCTAGTGAAAGCGTTCCCTTGTTTGTTCCTAGCCCGTGTTCCTGACCTCCTGCCGCTGCCCCTGACTACGATCCTTGCCGCCTGCCCCCGACCTTCTGCTACGTCCGACCTTGCTTCTGCCTACTCCCTTGTACCTCGCCTATCTTCAGCAGCCAGAGAGGTGAGCCGTTGCTAGTGGATACGACCTGGTCACTACCGCCGCAGCAAGACCATCCCGCTTTGCGGCGGGCTCTGGTGAAAACCAGTAGTGGCTTAGAACCGGTCCACTAGCACGGTCCACGCCAATCCCTCTCTGGCACAGAGGGTCCACTACCTGCCAGCCGGCATCGTGACAGTAGATCCTGCCATGGATCCCGCTGAAGTTCCTCTGCCAGTTGTCGCTGACCTCCCTACGCTGGTCGCCCAGCAAGCTCGTCAGATCGCCCAGCAGTCGCAACAGATAGCGAAACGAGATCAACAGCTGGCATACTTGACCTCCGAGGCACTGCGTATTCAGTCACAGATACAGCAGCTGCAGCCGCAGATACAGCAACAGCTCCAGCTGCAACTACCATCTCCTCCGCCGGCTCCTGCAACTCCTCCGCAGCAACCGGTCCTTCCTAACCCCTGCTTGTCCCTGCCGGACAAATTTGGCGTAAAGATCGCCCAACGAGATCAACAGCTGGCATACTTGATCTCCGAGACACAGCGTCTTCAGTCACAGTTACAGCAGCTGCTGCCGCAGATACAGCAACTTCAGTCACAGCAGCTGCTGCCGCAGATACAGCAACTTCAGTCACAGCTACAGCTGCAACAACCATCTCCTCCGCCGGCTCCTGCAACTCCTCCGCAGCAACCGGCCGTTCTTAACCCCTGCTTGTCCCTGCCGGACAAGTTTGATGGGGACCGCAATGATTCTGCCACAGCCACAGTCCAGTCCTTCTTCGCTGAGGTCCGTGGTGTCTTCGAGGAGCCTGCCCGAGCTTCTTCTGCCGAGATTGCCCTGCTGAACCTGGAACAGGGTGTTTCTTCCGTTGGCGAGTACGCCATTCAGTTCCGTGCTCTTGCTTACGAGTTGTCCTGGAATAGTGAGGTTCTCTGCGCGACCTTTAAAAAAGGCCTATCCAGCAACATTAAAGATGTTCTGGCCGCACGAGAGACTCCTGCTGACCTACATGAACTCATTCATCTTGCCACTCGCATTGACATGCGTTCTTCCGGATGGCGTCTGGAGCTCCGCCTGGATATGGACTTTGTTCGCACGAAGCGTTTTTTCTCCCCGGCTCCTCTCTCCTCTGGTCCTCTGCAATCCGTTCCTGTGCTTCCCGCCGCGGAGGCTATGCAAGTTGACCGGTCTCGCTTGACACCTCTAGAGAGGACACGACGCCGCATGGAGAATCTTTGCCTGTACTATGCCGGTACCGAACACTTCCTGAAGGATTGTCCTATCCGTCCTCCCCGCCTGGAAAGACGTACGCTGACTCCGCACAAAGGTGACACAGTTCTTGATGTCAACTCTGCTTCTCCACGCCTTACTGTGCCTGTGCGGATATCTGCCTCTACCTTCTCCTTCTCTACTATGGTCTCCTTGGATTCCGGATCTGCAGGAAAATTTTTTTTGGCCTCTCTTATCAACAGGTCCTACGTCCCTGTGACCAGTCTCGCCAGACCCCTCTACATCTATTGTATTAACAATAAAAGATTGGACTGTCTCATGCGTTTCCGCACAGAACCCCTCCTAATGTGCATCGGACCTCATCACGGAAAAATTGACTTTTTTTTCTTCTGGTTCTTTGGCCCCAAGAAGAGGGGGAGACCCAGGGGGGGGGGTACTGTTACGCCGAGCGCTCCGGGTCCCCGTTCCTCCCCGGAGCGCTCGCCTCATCCTCGTTGCTGCAGCGCCCCGGTCAGATCCACTGACCGGGTGCGCTGCGGTACCGCCTCCAGCCGGGATGCGATTCGCGATGCGGGTTGCGCCCGCTCGCGATGCGCACCCCGGTCCCCGTACCTGACTCGCTCTCCGTCGGTCCTGTCCCGGCGCGCGCGGCCCCGCTCCCTAGGGCGCGCGCGCGCCGGGTCTCTGCAATTTAAAGGGCCAGTGCACCAATGTTGGTGCCTGGCCCAATCTTCCCAATTACCAATTAGTGTGATCACCTGTGTACTTCCCTATATTACCTCACTTCCCCTGCACTCCCTTGCCGGATCTTGTTGCACTTGTGCCTAGTGAAAGCGTTCCCTTGTTTGTTCCTAGCCCGTGTTCCTGACCTCCTGCCGTTGCCCCTGACTACGATCCTTGCCGCCTGCCCCCGACCTTCTGCTACGTCCGACCTTGCTTCTGCCTACTCCCTTGTACCTCGCCTATCTTCAGCAGCCAGAGAGGTGAGCCGTTGCTAGTGGATACGACCTGGTCACTACCGCCGCAGCAAGACCATCCCGCTTTGCGGCGGGCTCTGGTGAAAACCAGTAGTGGCTTAGAACCGGTCCACTAGCACGGTCCACGCCAATCCCTCTCTGGCACAGAGGGTCCACTACCTGCCAGCCGGCATCGTGACATTAATCTTAGGAATTGCGAAGCTCTATTGTCTACTCATGTTGCTGTCAGCTCCAGGCTGTGCCATTCAGCCACTATATGATTTACTGATGCAGCAGGTCCTGGTACATTACCAAAAATATGTTATGGTAGCACTAGCTACGCAAATTTTTAAATTTAAATTTTAAAATTTTTCTTTTAATCTTAGGGATTGTGAAGCCCTATTGTCTACTCATGGTGCAGCCAGCTCATTCTGTGCCATTCAGCCACTATATGGTTTACTGATGGAGCAGGGCCTGGTACATTACCTCAACATATGTTATAGTAGCACTAGCTACGAAAAATCTTCAATTTAAATTTTAAAATACATCTTTTAATCTTAGGGATTGTGAAGCCCTCTGGTCTTGTCAGGCTGTTGCCACCTCCAGGCTGGGTAGTTCTGTCACTATATGGTCTCCTTTTGCTGCTGCCAATTCCAAGCTGTGTTATTCTGACAGATTATGGCTTCCTCATGCTGCTGTCACCTCTAGGCTCTGTCATGCTGCAATGTGACTCCTTGTTAGATTGGGTTTTGTGGTCATACAGTATTAGTTCAAAGTAAACACCGGGACATTAAATTTGGAAATCTAATATAAATCTTAAATTTAAAGAAATCAATGTAATTTTTTCAAGACTGCGGCCCTATGGTCGTCGAATCCAATTAAAAAGCTTAAAGTGATAACAATCCACCATAACTGATTACCGTATTTTTCGCCGTATAAGACACACTTTTTCTTGGTGCATCTTATAGGGCAAATACGAGGACACCCCGGGGACGCGGCGACAACGATGGAGGGCGACATCCAGGGCAGCGGTGATGGGTTCGGAGCGGCGGGGACACATGAGTATTACCTCCTATACCAGTGGTCTTCAACCTGTGGACCTCCAGATGTAACAAAACTACAACTCCTGGCATGCCTGGCAAGTTTTGCAACATGTGGAGGTCCGGAGATTGAAGGTTCAGAATCTTTTTTTTTCTAGATTTTCACCCAAAATTGGGTGCCTTATATGCCGGAGCGTCTTATATGGGGAAAAATACGGTAAATGAAACATTTCCACTTTCATAGTCAGGGGGCGCTAAGAGGCGGGGGCTGGAACAGGTGGTATCTTGCCTGGCGGAGGACCACCAGCTCGAAGCTCACCAAAATGAGTACTGAAAAAATTTAAATGAATTCTAAATAAATAAAATAAAAATTACATAAAAATCTCTTTAATCTCTTCAATTTTGACACCATATGGTCTCCTTGCTGCCACATCGACGCTCTGTAGCAGTGATTCTAATAGCAATGCCTATAATCTGCATGTCATACTGAATAACAGTATTATTTCACTAACACAGCACACTCCCTATGCATGTTAGTACAAGGCAAAGTGCTCTACACCCCTATTAACCCCTTAAGGACACAGCCCATTTTCACCTCTAGGACGCAGCCCTTTTTTGCACATCTGACCACTGTCACTTTAAACATTAATAACTCTGGAATGCTTTTACTTATCAATCTGATTCCGAGATTGTTTTTTCGTGACATATTCTACTTTAACATAGTGGTAAATTTTTGTGGTAACTTGCATCCTTTCTTGGTGAAAAATCCCAAAATTTGATGAAAAAATTGAAAATTTTGCATTTTTCTAACTTTGAAGCTCTCTGTTTGTAAGGAAAATGGATATTCCAAATATTATTTTTTTTGGATTCACATATACAATATGTCTACTTTATATTTTCATCATAAAATTGACATGTTTTTACTTTTGGAAGACACCAGAGGGCTTCAAAGTTCAGCAGCAATTTTACAATTTTTCACAAAATTTTCAAACTCGCTATTTTTCATGGACCATTTCAGGTTTGAAGTGGATTTGAAGGGTCTTCATATTAGAAATACCCCATAAATGACCCCATTACAAAAACTGCACCCCCCAAAGTATTCAAAATGAGATTCAGTAAGTGTTTTAACCCTTTAGGTGTTTCACAGTAAAAGCAGCAAAGTGAAGGAGAAAATTCAAAATCTTCATTTTTTACACTTGCATGTTCTTGTAGACCCAATTTTTGAATTTTTACAAGGGGTAAAAGGATAAAATTTATACTTGAATTTGTAGCCCAATTTCTCTCGAGTAAGCACATACCTCATATGTCTATGTAAATTGTTCGGCGGGCGCAGTAGAGGGCTCAGAAGCGAAGGAGCGACAAGGGGATTTTGGAGAGTACGTTTTTCTGAAATGGTTTTTTGGGGGCATGTTGCATTTAGGAAGCCCCTATGGTGCCAAAACAGCAAATAAAAAAAACATGGCATACCATTTTGGAAACTAGACCCCTTGAGGAACGTAAAAAGGAATTAAGTGAGCCTTAATACCCCACAGGTGTTTCATGACTTTTGCATATGTAAAAAAAAAAAAATAATTTTCACTAAAATGTGTGTTTCCCCCCAAATTTCACATTTTTGCAAGGGTTAATAGCAGAAAATACCCCCTAAAATTTGTAACCCCATCTCTTCTGAGTATGGAGGTACCCCATAAGTTGACCTGAAGTGCATTACGGGCGAACTACAATGCTCAGAAGAGAAGGAGTCATATTTGGCTTTTTGAGAGCAAATTTTGCTCAGGGGGCATGTCGCATTTAGGAAGCCCCTATGGTGCCAGGACAGCAAAAAAAAACGACATGGCATACCATTTTGGAAACTAGACTCCTTGAGGAACGTAACAAGGGATAAAGTGAACCTTAATACCCCACAGGTGTTTCACGACTTTTGCATATGTAAAAAAAATTATTTTTTTTTTACCAAAAATGCTTGGTTTAGCAAAAATTTAACATTTTTAAAAAAGGTAATAGCAAAAAATACCCCCCAACATTTGAAGCCCAATTTCTCCCGATTCAGAAGACACCCAATATGGGGATGAAAAGTGCTCTGCTGGCGCACTACAGGTCTCAGAAGAGAAGGAGTCACATTTGGCTTTTTGGAAGCAAATTTTGCTCTGGGGGCATGCCGCATTTAGGAAGCACCTATGGTGCCAGGACAGAAAGAAAAAAACACATGGCATACCATTTTGGAAACTAGACCCCTTGGGGAACGTAACAAGGGGTAAAGTGAACCTTAATACCCCACAGGTGTTTCACGACTTTTGCATATGTAAAAAAAAAAAAAATTTTTTTACACTAAAATGCTTGTTTTCCCCCAAATTTTACATTTTTACAAGGGATAATAGCAGAAAATACCCCCCAAAATTTGTAACCCCATCTCTTCTGAGTATGGAAATACCCAATAAGTGGACGTGAAGTGCACTGGGGGGCGAACTACAATGCTCAGAATAGAAGGAGCATCATTGAGCTTTTGGAGAGAGAATTTGGCCATGTGCATTTCCAAAGCCCCCCGTGGTGCCAGAACAGTGGACCCCCCCACATGTGACCCCATTTTTAAAACTACACCCCTCACGGAAGGTAATAAGGGGTGCAGGGAGAATTTACACCCCACTGGCATTTGACGGATCTTTGGAACAGTGGGCTGTGTAAATTAAAAATTTTATTTTTCATTTTCACAGACCCCTGTTTCAAAGATCTGTCAGACACCTGTGGTATGTAAATGCTCACTGTACCCCTTGTTACATTCCGTGAGGGGTGTAGTTTCCAAAATGGGGTCACATGTGGGTATTTATTGTTTTGCACTGATGTCAGAACCGCTGTAAAATCAGCCACCCCTGTGCAAATCACCAATTTAGACCTCAAATTTACATGGTGCACTCTCCCTTCTGAGCCTTGTTGTGCGTCCCCAGAACACTTTGCGCCCACATATGGGGTATCTCCGTCCTCAGGAGAAAATGCGTTACAAATTTTGGAGGCTTTTTTTCTTTTACCGCTTGTGAAATTTTAAAGTATGGGGCAACACCAGTATGTTAGTGTACAAAAATGTTTTTTTTTTACACTAACATGCTGGTGTAGACCCCAACTTTACCTTTTCATAAGGGGTAAAAGGAGAAAAAGCCCCCCAAAATTTGTTAGGCAATTTCTCCCGAGTACGGCGATACCCCATATGTGGCCCTAAACTGTTGCCTTGAAATACGCCAGGGCTCCAAAGTGAGAGAGGGCCATGCGCATTTGAGGCCCAAATTAGGGATTTGCATAGGGGTGGACATAGGGGTATTCTAAGCCAGTGATTCCCAAACAGGGTGCCTCCAGCTGTTGCTAAACTCCCAGCATGCTTGGACAGTCAATGGCTGTCCGGAAATGCTGGGAGTTTTTGTTTTGCAACAGCTGGAGGCTCCGTTTTGGAAACACTGCTGTAGGATACGTTTTTCATTTTTATTGGGGGGGAAGGGGTGGTGGTGGGGGGGGGGGGCAGTGTACGTGTGTATATGTAGTGTTTTACTCTTTATTTTGTGTTAGCGTAGTGTAGTGTTTTTAGGTTACATTCACACTGACGGCGGATTACACTGAGTCTCCCGCTAGGAGTTTGAGCTGCGGCTGCTGCAGCTCAAACCTGAAGCAGGGAATTCACTGTAATCCGCCGCCAGTGTGAATGTAACCTGTACATTCACATGGGAGGGGGGGGCAAAACTACAACTCCCAGCATGCACTGACAGAATGTGCATGCTGGGAGTTGTAGTTTTGCAACAGCTGGAGGCACACTGGTTGGAAAATACTGAGTTAGGTAATAGAACCTATTACCTAACTCGGTATTTCCCAACCAGTGTGCCTCCAGCTGTTGCAGAACTACAACTCTCAGCATGTACTGATTGCCAAAGAGAATGCTGGGAGATGTAGTTATGCAACAGCTGGATGCACGCAAGTACAACTCCCAGCATGCCGAGACAGCCATTTGCTGTTCCTGAATGCTGGGAGTTGTAGTTTTGCAAGATTTAGAGGGGTTCAGGCTGGAGATCACTGACAGTGGTCTCTAAACTGTGGCCCTCCAGATGTTGCAAAACTACAAATCTCAGCATGCTAAGACAGCAAACTGCTGTCTGAGCATGCTGGGAGTTGTAGTTTTGTAATATCTGGAGGGCTACAGTTTAGAGACCACTGTCAGTGATCTCTAGCCTGAACCCCTCTAAATCTTGCAAAACTACAACTCCCAGCATGCCAACACAGCAAACAGCTGTCAAGGTATGGTGGGAGTTGTAGTTTTGCAACATCTGGAGGGCGACAGTTTAGAGACCACTCTCTAAACTGTCGCCCTGCAAATGTTGCTAGGCAACAGACTCTGCACACGCGGCGTCATACTTACCTCCACCGCCGCCGTGATCACAGCCGCCGCCGCCGCCGCCGGGTAAGTGATCGCCGCCGCCGCCGCCGCTACTACACGGTTCCTCCCGCTGTGCCCGGACACCGATGGGCGGGCATAGCGCGGGGAACCGAACTTTAACCCCCCCGCCCCCAGTCTGCTATTGGTCGGCCGCTCCGCCGATCAATAGCAGGGATAGGAGGGGTGGCAACCCTGCCACCTCACTCCTATCTCTTCAAGGGGGATCGAGGGTGTCTTGGACACCCCCGATCCCCCTTATTTTATCGCGGCGCCGCGATTGATGGGCAGGGGGAGAGCGCTCCCCCTGCAAACACCATAGATGCCGTGATCAGACTGATCACGGCATCTATGGGGTTAATGCTGCCGGGACCGGCGCGATCGCGGCCCCGGCAGCTGCGGTGGGACTCCGGCTGTGATTGGCAGCTGAGTCCCACCCGCGATCTCCTGCGCTGCCCGCGGCAGAGCAGGAGATCGCTTGGACGTATGCATACGTCCATTTGCGCGAACGTGTAATTCGCCTGGACGTATGCATACGTCCAATAGCGGGAAGGGGTTAAGGCTCTCAGTAGGCCCGAAATAGCCATTTTTAATAGCGATTCACCGCAAAAATATTCGACCCGAACAACATTTTTGGCCTAATGAAAATTTTCTAAAGTTCGCTCATCTCTAGATACAACAACACCATGTTGTTGTATAATAAATAAATATAATAATATGATTTACTAATTCTATGTACTAATAAAAGCCATTAGTAATAAACATCCAAGATACTTTACCAATGTGGGCAATGTTGCCAGAATATAGCATAACAAGGAAATAAAAAAAAATAATGCAAGCCCCAAACAAATTCAGCCCTAATATCTCATATCTAGTCCACTTACAATGTATAAGAATATGTAATAACCGGTCAGTTGGTGAGATGGACTAGTGTGCAACAAAAAAGGGGAGAAGGGCTCTACCTGTATGTAATATCAGTATTTAGGGGTGCTACTCACAGCAAAATGTAAGCAATTAGTATATACCAGAGAAAAAGTTAACTGCAAATAGTGCACACCCAAAACAAGTATGAATTATGAATAGGGTTTATTATGGAAACCACGTATAAACAAGGGAGACACATACATCTAAAAACATTTTTTTTAAAAAGGCTCAATCATGAGCCTACACAACCACTAGGGGAGGGGCCATGAATCCCCTTACCCCAACCCTGCCCTATGTACAATACAGTAATAAAGCTATTGCTCCTAAGATGTGAAAAAATTAACTACATACATCAATGATAATAATAGTCAGTGGAAAAGTGTGGCAGTCAAATAATACACTGTAAATACAAATAATAAAGTAGACAAGCAAACCACAGACGGAGAAGCAATGATGAAGATAACAAGAGGTCAGGGAGACCGGAACCCCACGCGTTCCGTCACTCTCAGGTGACTTCCTCAGGGGTGATGTGCAAAAGATTCCAAGTCTCCCTTTATATATATACAGCGTATTCTGCAATAATACCTGACAGGTGTGATGTCCATGCCTGTGCACGCTTGGAGCCGGGCGCACGCCACCTCACGGCATGTATTACCGCCTCTGTGTGCGGACACTTCCGCTCAGCCCATAGGAGATGTGCGCATGCGCTGGCAACGCTAAAAGCATCAGTCCCAGCACACGCGTACATCCATACCTGACTAATATATCCAATGCGCATGTGCTGGTGGCACAGCCGCATCAAATCCAGCACATAACGTAGTGTGTTGACTCTTCGAGTCACGTGGGTCATCATGTGATCACATAAATGCCGCGCACGCGCAAATAATGCAAGCCTAGAGGACATATGATGCTATGGCCACATAGAAACAAATGGTGAGATAGCCGCATAGAAATGAATGGTATGAAAGACCTAGCACCCATAAGTATACCTTCTATATGGACCATGGGTTTATAAAATAGAAAAACAAATATGAGTGAGCACAAAAGCCTTAGTGAGCATACATTATACATGGATAGTACAAAAATTATAAAAAAAAAAAAAGAAATGGAAGGAAATAAATGAATTAAAATTATATTACCGTATATACTCGAGTATAAGCCGACCCGAATATAAGCAGAGGCCCCTAATTTCACCCCAAAATCCCAGGAAAAGTTATTGACTCGAGTATAAGCCTAGGGTGGGAAATACATCATCCCCCCTGTCATCATCCAGACCCCCGTCATTAACACCCTCATCATCATCACCCTCTCATCATCCCCCCTTCATCATCCCCCCTGCAGCACCGGACCAGCGCCGAGCGGAGGTGAGTACAGAACTAAAGGGGGTGAGAGGGGGCTGAATGATGTCGAAGGCCGCAGTGGTCTTCAACCTGCGGACCTCCAGGGGTTTCAAAACTACAACTCTCAGCAAGCCCGGACAGCCGATGGCTGCCCGGGCTTGCTGGGAGTTGTAGTTTTGAAACCTCTGGAGGTCCGCAGGTTGAAGACCACTGAGGGCGTAGAGTTCACTCGAGTATAAGCCGAGAGGGGTGTTTTCAATATCATATCTAGAACACATAGAAAGAAAAATGAATCTCAGGGAGAACAGTAAAATAATATAACCTGGTGTTAAATTAAATTAGTATATGTACACCTCCACAACATGAAATATGTATATTAAGAGAATGACTTAAATGATAGTTTCTACGAGCAATGTGGGGTATTGGACCATGTGTGTAGTAACATGTGGTAAATTGTATAAAACCATAGTTATGTAAATACCATGGATGCGTCCACTAATAATATATATAAATAGTCATGCATGTGCACTGCGGATATAGTAATCCACAGATAGTAATGTGAATATGTAGAGTGTCTGTATATATATGTAAATCCATAAAACAAATCTGATACGTAAAGTGATGCTACTAACATGAAATAAATGAAATAATGATATGGTGTAATGCGTAAGTATGGTGACACATGAAAGTGTATAGAATGTCATGTGAAAAAAGTGTGGGTGTGTGTGTAAGTGACATGTGAAAATGTCTATAGGTAAGTGCTAATAAGATATGTGAAAATAAGTAATGTGTAGGTAGTGCTGTGCAGAACTAAATGAATATGCATGTGAATGTGTATGTGATAATGCCAAATATCCCCACCCCAAAAAAGACACTCCCACCACCAAAATAATAAATAAAATGTAAATAGTAATATAAAAAAAATAAAAAATATATAAAATAATAAAATAAAAAAATATATTAAAAAAATTATAATAATAATAAGCGATAAATAATTTTAAAAAAATTATTTGTGTAATAAATTTGTATACCCTGGCGGGAGCGCTGTGCATCGAGGCGGACACCACACCCGTGATTCCCATACTAAGGCATAATAATACTGTATTATATCATAACAATTATGTTATATAGAAACAATTATATTATACAGGAAATAATCATTTTATTAATAATAATTTTCTTATTGCTCACAAATAGCTGGAGTCTGGGCCAAAAAGAAACACAGATAGTATATTTCCTAGGGAGGCAAAGTGCACATTGTATCGCTTGTATGGAGTACCTTTTAGAACATGAACGTCCACAGTCAAAATAGTGGAAAAGTCTAGAAGAAATGTGTATTAGGACTTCCTTATCTTGTGCAAAAATGGGTATCAAAATGCCTGTGGAAAGTGGGATATCCAGTAAACATGTAGAAAGGGAAATCCAAAAGGGCTCTCAAACATGGAGTCCTCTTTTGTGTACTAATACTAGTCAGAATGTAGGCCATAGTCCAAATAGAAGAGTCCGAGGAGATCCCAGGAAGGCAAAATGACAGTATCCTTTTCTTTTCAAAAAAAGGTGAAGCTCCACTGTTCAAAGGACCCGGTACGTCTTTCCCAGATATCGGGGGTCAAATGCTGTCTCAGATAAGCGTACAGAGCCACATAGTCTCCAAAGGTAGCATGTCAAATCTCTTATGTATATACCATCCTAGAGATTATATGAAAAAATCATATCTAGAACACATAGAAAGAAAAATGAATCTCAGGGAGAACAGTAAAATAATATAACCTGGTGTTAAATTAAATTAGTATATGTACACCTCCACAACATGAAATATGTATATTAAGAGAATGAATTAAATGATAGTTTCTACGAGCAATGTGGGGTATTGGACCATGTGTGTAGTAACATGTGGTAAATTGTATATACCATGGATGCGTCCACTAATAATATATATAAATAGTCATGCATGTGCACTGCGGATATAGTAATCCACAGATAGTAATGTGAATATGTAGAGTGTCTGTATATATATGTAAATCCATAAAACAAATCTGATACGTAAAGTGATGCTACTAACATGAAATAAATGAAATAATGATATGGTGTAATGTGTAAGTATGGTGACACATGAAAGTGTATAGAATGTCATGTGAAAAAAGTGTGGGTGTGTGTGTAAGTGACATGTGAAAATGTCTATAGGTATGTGCTAATAAGATATGTGAAAATAAGTAATGTGTAGGTAGTGCTGTGCAGAACTAAATGAATATGCATGTGAATGTGTATGTGATAATGCCAAATATCCCCACCCCAAAAAAGACACTCCCACCACTCAACCCTGACCCATACTGAATGTACTCACCTGTACTAGATTCAATCTTTATGACAGTTTATCTAAACTGTATGCTAAAATTGTGGCACATCTTTGGTGCACAGTGACATGCCCCTATGGTGCCCTGTTTAGTCAAATTACTATAATGAGCACTGCTGCATGATATTTGTTTGCTTAAAAGCTGTAAAATCTGAGTCAAACGGGCCAAGTTGTTACCAGTAATAGTGTCGCAGTACAGATACAGTGAACAGAAGAGTAGTCACAGAATGAGCTAAAGTCAGAATACACGGGATTAAAGCAAAGGACAAGTCATGAGCCAGTATAGAAATCTATCACAGGCATTTAAGAAGGGCATGGATGTCGAGACAAGATCTAATTGACTCATCTTCCAAGCCCCCCCAATTGGCAGGGGTGTCGTCATGCAGCAAATGATGCATCAGCTGAACACAGGAAGAATTAACCCAGAACAATTTATTTAACCCCTTAACCCCTTAAGGACTGGGGGTTTTTCCGTTTTTGCATTTTTGTTTTTTGCTCCTTGCCTTTAAAAAATCATAACTCTTTCAATTTTGCACCTAAAAATCCATATGATTGCTTATTTTTTGTGCCACCAATTCTACTTTGTAATGACGTCAGTCATTTTGCACACAAATCTACGGTGAAACGGTAAAAAAAATCATTGTGCGACAAAATTGAAAAAAAAAAACACAGTTTTGTAAATTTTGGGGGCTTCCGTTTCTATGTAGTACATTTTTCGGTAAAAATGACACCTTATCTTTATTCTGTAGGTCCATACGATTAAAATGATACCCTACTTATATAGGTTTGATTTTGTCGTACTTCTGGAAAAAATCATAACTACATGCAGGGCTCATTTTTTGCACCGTGATCTGAAGTTTTTAACGGTACCATTTTTGCATTGATAGGACTTATTGATCGCTTTTTATTCATTTTTAAATTATATAAAAAGTGACCAAAAATGCACTATTTTGGACTTTGGAATTTTTTTGCGCGTACGCCATTGACCGAGCGGTTTAATTAATGATATATTTTTATAATTCGGACATTTACGCACGCGGTGATACCATATATGTTTATTTTTATTTTTATTTACACTGTGTTTTTTTTTATGGGAAAAGGGGGGTGATTCAAACTTTTAATAGGGGAGGGGTTAAATGATATTCATTCACTTCTTTTTTTTCACTTTTTTTTTCAGTGTTATAGCTCCCATAGGGACCTATAACACTGCACACACTGATCTTCATCATTGATCACTGGTTTCTCATAGGAAACCAGTGATCGATGATTCTGCCGCATGAATGCTCATGCCTGGATCTCAGGCACTGAGCAATCATTCGGCGATCGGACAGCGAGGAGGCAGGTAGGGGCCCTCCCGCTGTCCTGTAAGCTGTTCGGGATGCCGCGATTTCGCCGCGGCTATACCGAACAGCCCACTGAGTTAACCGTCAGCTTTCACTTTCGCTTTTAGCCGCTCGGCTCAGCTCTGAGCGTGCGGCTAAAGGGTTAATAGTGCGCGGCTCTGCGATCGGCGCTGCGCACTATTAGCGGCGGGTCCCGGCTTCACTATGACGTCGGGCCTGCCGTGATATGATGTGGGGTTACCGTGTAACCCCGCGTTATATCACGGGAGCAGGACCAGGGACGTACCAGTATGTCCTTGGTCCTTAAGGGGTTAAGGACGCAGGGTTTTTCAGTTTTTGCACTTTCGTTTATTCCTCCTTACCTTTTAAAAATCATAACCCTTTAAATTTTCTACCTAAAAATCCATATTATGGCTTATTTTCTGTGTCACCAATTCTACTTTTCAGTGACATTAGTCATTTTACCCAAAAATTCACGGCGAAATGGAAAAAAAATCATTGTGTGACAAAATAGAAGAAAAAACGCCATTTTGTAACTTTTGGGGGCTCCCGTTTCTATGCAGTGCATATTTTGGTAAAAATGACACCTTATCATTATTCTGTAGGTCCATATGGTTAAAATGATACCCTACTCATATAGGTTTCATTTTGTTGTACTTCTGGAAAAAATCATAACTACATGCAGAAAAATGTATACGTTTAAAAATGTCCTCTTCTGAACCCTAATTTTTCCATGTTCCGGGGCGGTATGAGGACTCATTTTTTGCGCCGTGATCTGAAGTTTTTATCGGTACCATTTTTGTTTTGATCGGACTTTTTGATCACTTTTTATTCATTTTGGAATATTTTTTTACGTGTACGCCATTGACTGTGCGGTTTAATTAACAATATATTTTTATAGTTCGGACATTTACGCAAGCGGCGATACCACATATGTTTATTTTTATTTACACTGTTTTATTTTTTTTATGGGAAAAGGGGGGGATTCAAACTTTTATTAGGGAAGGGGTTAAATGACCTTTATTAACACTTTTTTTCACTTTTTTTTTGCAGTGTTATAGCTCCCATAGGGACCTATAACACTGCACACACTGATCTCTCAAGTTGATCACTGGCGTGTATTAACACGCCTGTGATCAGTGTTATCGGCGCTTGACTACTCCTGCCTGGATCTAAGGCACGGAACAGTCATTCGTCGATTAGACACCGAGGAGGCAGGTAAGGGCCCTCCCGGTGTCCTGTAAGCTGTCCGGGAAGCGGTGGTCCCGAACAGCCCGACTGAGCAGCCGGGTTACGTTCACTCCAGAGGCGGCGGTCAGCTTTGACCGCCGCGTCTGAAGGGTTAGTACAAAGCATCACCGCGATCGGTGATGTCCTGTATTAGCCGCGGGTCCCGGCCATTGATAGCCGCCGGGACCGACCCGATATAACGCGGGGACACCGCGTGACCCCGCGGCATATCGCGGGAGCCGGCGGAGAACGCAAATATATGTCCTTCGTCGTTAAGGGTTTAAAGGGGTACTCCAGCCCTAAGACATCTTATCCCCTATCCAAAGGATAGGGGATAAGATGTGTGATTGCAGGGTTAACACTGCTTTGGACCCCCACAATATCTCAAGCAGCACCCACCTGTGTCAGCTGCATGCTGTGTTGGAGGCTCCCTGTCTGGAGCCTCACGACCATGGGGACGGAGTATTGTGATTTCACGACTCCACCCCTTCCCATAAACTTGTATTGAGGGGGCGGGTGTGACGTCACAAGGGGGCGGAGTCGTGATGTCACTATACTCCGGCCCCATGGTCATGAGGCTTAAGAAACAGAGCCTCCAGCGCTGCGTGCAGCTGAGACAGGTGGGTGCTGCATGAGAGATTGCATGGGTCCCCCTATCCTTTGGATAGGGGATAAGATGTCTTAGGGCTAGAGTACCCCTTTAAAGGATAACATTTTATTTTGAGAGAAAAAAAAACTATTGAAATGGAAACTGGAGGAAATCCACTTTAACTTTGCTGCCACCTCTTCCTGTTGAAAGAATAACAAGGTGGTCTTTTCACTGTGAATTTATACAGGACTTTTTTTTTTAAAGAAAATATTACTGTTAGGGACCAACCGAGGGACAGGGAGAGTGAGCCCTAAACTGACCCTAAAACCACTCTCCCTGCGTACTTGCCCATCCACCATAACTGGTGGATTGACAACTGGGCGCCAGCCCCTTCCTGAACTAAAGTGCAGGGGCCTAATAAAAACACATACTAATAAATAGTCATTCACAAACCAGAAACATAACAGGAACATACAACTCTATAATAAAAGTTCAGAGGACACAGATCAGTGAGCAGCAGAGAGGACACTATATCAGCGGACATGAACAGAGGACACTATAGATCAGCGGACATGACCAGGGGACTGAGTGGTCGTAAACAGAGGACACTATAGATCAGCGGACATGAACAGAGGACTCAGTGGCCGTGAACAGAGGACACTAATGATCCGTGGTCTTGAACAGAGGACACTATAGATCAGTAGTCATGTACAGAACTCCAAAGATCTGAAATCAAGAACAAATAAATATAGAGTTCAAAACACCAGACAGGAAAATGGATAAGTCAATAGACTTTAGGAACAGACAGGGATATAGCATAATCCCCCAGAACATCCAGAAGACACAAAGTCCCCATGGACCAGAAACAGGGATCTATCGCTAATCAGAAATATACGCATTCCCTATGTAAAATCTCCAGTAGACACGAAGTCCTCATGGACAGGTAATAGGGATGTCAGATACACAGGATATATTTATAGAACACTCTTCGAACACAAGACAGGAATAATCGCAATCCCTTCAGAACACCTCCAGAAGACAAGGATTGTCCCCATGGAGCAGAAACAGGGATGCCTAACATAGGACACTGTTCACACTGGACACACAAACTGGACACTCCACCATAGGAGTAGCCATTAATAATAAATCCAGATGGACTACTGGCCAGCTACACACTCCGCAGTGTGGTCAGGGTGCTAGCCCAGTAGGAAAACAGAAATATAAAACACAGAACTTTACATAAACGGATAAAAGAGAAAACACAATGTGAACAGACACATAGCAGAAAGGATAAACAAATCCTAAAACCGACTAAACAAACACAGATTAAAATCCACTAAGAGCATGCCACCTAACATGGCTAAAACCAGAAAATACAAAATGCATACTAAAACAGAGATAGTCGCTTAAAAGCTCAAATAAGTGTTTCACCCAGCCTCCATTAGCAGCATAGCCAGCATGCTAGCAGCTAGATATCAGGAAGTCCATCAGAAAATGAAGTCAAATGAAGACTTCAGAAATGAAGTATCACTATCCCTGAGGCTAGGCTGGGCTGACTTTAAATAGACACATCCTAAAGGCTATTGGCTAACAGATGTTGAGGCAGCAAACTTTTTTTATATATATATCAACTGGCTCCAGAAAGTTAAACAGATTTGTAAATTACTTCCATTAAAAAAAATTTAATCTTCCAAAAATAATTAGCGGCTGAAGTTGAGTTGTTCTTTTCTGTGTGGCAACAGTGCTCTCTTCTGACATCTCTGCTTGTCTTGGGAATTGCACAGAGTAGAAGAGGTTTGCTATGGGAATTTGCTTCTATTCTGGACAGTTCCCGAGACAGGTGTCATCAGAGAGCACTTAGACGGAAAAGAACAACTCAACTTCAGTAATTTACAAATCTGTTTAACTTTCTGGAGCCAGATCATATATAAAAAAAAAGTTTTTTTCCTGGATAACCTCTTTAACTATTCCCTGACCAGGAAACATAAAACTGTTCACACAGCAAATCCAATAGCTGTGTGTGACCAGGACAGATATGACAGGACAGACCAGGACAGACAGATATTTCCATATTTTATTTTATATATATATTTCCATCGAATATTTTTGGCATCAATGTAATAAAACATAGAATTCAAAATGAAATTAATTAATGGTAATTAATTAATGCTAATTAATTAATTAAATGGAAATTAAAAAATGGTAACATACAACAGTACATTACCCAGGGATCATTTACCCCAATGTGATGCCATATTGGCTTTACTCTGCACCATTTACTTGCGACAAACCTTTATACTTGACTCATACTTGACTTACACTGGGTCTTAGAAGTAGCAGAAGAAAGATATGCTTTTTTGCTGACACTTGGATTTAATGTAAGAAGGAGGTGACATGCTTGACTGGAAAATCCTATTTGTTTAGTGTTAAAGGGGTTATCCAGGAAAAAACTTTTTTATATATATATATCAACTGACTCCAGAAAATTAAACAGATTTGTAAATTACTTCTATTAAAAAATCTTAATCCTTTCAGTACTTATGAGCTTCTGAAGTTGAGTTGTTCTTTTCTGTTTAAGTGCTCTCTGATGACACCTGTCTCGGGAACTGTCCAAAGTAGAAGCAAATCCCCATAGCAAACTTCTTTTACTCTGTGCAGTTCCCGAGACAAGCAGAGATGTCAGAAGGGAGCACTGTTGCCAGACAGAAAAGAACAACTCAACTTCAGCAGCTGATAATTATTGGTAGGATTAAGATTTTTTGATAAAAGTGATTTACAAATCTGTTTAACTTTCTGGAGCCAGTTGATATAAAAAAGAAAGTTGTTTTCCTGGAATACCCCTTTAAGATCCTAACATCACAGTATTGTCACTTTAAAACAATGCAGCTATATATCTGAATAAAGAATATATTCTGAAATAATTAAAAATATTTTAAATTCTTCGATAATAAAATGTTCCCGTCCCTCAGCAATGTTTATTACACGCTGTGCTCACAATTACCATCCTGAAAAGGCTCTCACTGTGATCATGTTCAACTTTTATAAAATGATGTGGTTTTAGAAATGTCGTCTTCCACATCTAAAAAAGTACATTTTCCCTTCCATCACCACGTGAACTGATCTTTCTAAACAGTATGAAAAGTTCCCCTCTGTGTCACAAGCTTCGTCAGTTATCAATAATGTGACATGGAGTCGGACATTTTTGGCTCAGTACATAAGAATAAAGAAAAAACGTAACTATCGTGAAATAAATGATACCTTTTTTACATGGATGTGAAATATGCATAATTATTGATATATGCTCGCTCCTGTGCATTCTGAAAGGGTTCTATCATTTTTCATAATAAGGGATGCAAGATCAGGGTAAGAATTGTTAATGTAACGTGTTCTTAGGAATCTAGTGACCCCACATATTTTTGCCTAAATCAGACATATACTTATTGGATAGCTATTTGGGTATTAATGAAAACTCTACCTTTCCTGGAGCGGAGTGGTTGCAAAACTTATAAAATTTCCATTTGATTTCTCAAGGGGGTGGAGCCAAGCTGCTGAAGTGCCACAGCCTGGCATGCCTCCATTCTTGCCCTTACCTCCCAGCTCATTGCTTGACAGGGCTTTGCTTTAAATCAACGAGGACTTAGGATGTCAGGGTTGACACGAGAAGGCGTGCCAGGCTATGGTACTTCAGCAGATTGACCCTGCCTCCTTGAGAAATTAAAGGAGTATTCCAGGAATTTTTTTTATTTGACTATGCTACAGGGGCTGTAAAGTTAGTGTAGTTCATAATAGAGATGAGCGAATCGAAGCTGACGAACCCGAATTCGTTACGAATTTCATGAAATATTCGATTTGCAACTAATGCGAATATCGCCGCGAATTGCTTCATTAATTTCCATTGTACAGCGTTCCCGGCTAAAGGAGACCTAAAATGGCGGATCCACATGTGAGTGCATGGGGCAGAGGATTATGGAAGGGCAGGAAAGCACGGCAGGAAGGGAGGTAGGCGGGATGACCCTGAATCACATGCGAGATGCAGCCTATCAGCATTCATTGACCCCTGTGATGTCACAGCCCTATATAATCGGCAGCCATCTTGCTGCTGCTCATTTCATCCAAGCACTCAGAGAGAGAGAGGACGGACTGCGTGTGTGTGAATTGCTTATACCACAGTCTACCACTGCATCAGCATTGTGGACAGAGAGAAGTGCAGAGTGCTTTGGTGTTCTCACTGAGAAGGAACTCACGATATATAAACCTCCTATTCACTTTATTGAGCATTTCATCAGAGAGGGGCAGATAGCTTTTTGTTGGCTCATACATATCAACAAGCTGCCTGAACTTTATGAACCATCTCATCACTTTATTTTTCAGGGCAATTCTGTGCTTTTTTTTCTTCACAAATCATCTGCTGCTTAGAATTGTGTGTAGACCGTATAAAAACCAGTGCACACCATTCTTAACACTCTGTGACAGAGTGGAATTTAGGGTCACGAAGCAGACACTGTTGGGGAACCTGAGGAGGACATCAGTGACATGCAGACACCTGTTGATGATGATGAAGCTGATCGCAATTGGGAGCCGGGTGCAGAAGGGGCTTCACCATCATCAGGAGAAGAGAGTTGCTTGTTGCCCTTGAGGCAACAGCTGAGCCAGCAAGGCGTAGGCATGGTTGGCAGTCAGCATGGTTGGCAGTCAGCATGGTGGCAGGAGTGGAAATTCTGGAGCCAAACATGTCCGGGGGAGACCACTTGCTTCACGGCAGCCTACCTTTTCAGGAGGTAGTGGAACAGGGGTTCATGGAGACGGCGCCAGTAGCAGTCAATTAGTGCGGACTGTAGGTGGGAAAATCAGCTACTCGGCGGTGTGGCATATTTTCATCAGGCATCCGGAGGAGGTTCATGTAGCCACATGCAAGATATGTTGGCAGAAGGTGAAGCGTGGCCAGGGTCCCAATGTCGGCACCATGGCCCTGCGTCAACACATGCTTCGCCACCATAAAGCGGCCTTGGAGAACCGTGGCTCTAATGTAGTGGTCCAGCCTGCTGCATCACCCAGTGGCCATCCGCTCCCTCCTTCATCCAGCCAAGGCTCCACCACCTCAGCCGAAGGGAGCTGTGTGTCAAACCCTCCTTCTGACGCTCCAGCTTTTAGTCAGCCATTCCACCAACAATCCATCGGCGAAGCCATGTCCAAGAGACAACAGTATGCGCCCACTCATCCAACGGCGCAGAAGTTGAATGTGCTCCTGTCCAAGTTTCTGGTGCTGCAGTCCCTCCCTTTTCAAGTGGTGGACTCTGTACCTTTCAGAGAATTAATGGCTTGTGCCGAGCCGAGGTGGAGAAACCCAAGCCGTCATTTCTTGCGAATAAGGCAGTACCAGCCCTGCATAAGTTTGTACAAGAGAAGGTGTGCCAGTCCTTGAGCCTGTCGGTGTGTTCAAAAGTGGCAAATGGCAACGCCGACATGTGGCGCTGTAACTACGGGCAGGGACAATACTTGTCTTTTATGGCCCACTGGGTAAATGTGGTTCCTGCACAGCCACAACAGCAACTTGGACAGGTCACACCGCTTCCTCCTCCACGCTCTTGCTCTCAGGCAGTTGGTCCTGTGACAGTGTGCGACTCCGCCTCCTCATCCTCCACCGTGTCCTCAGCCTCCACTGCACGTACAAATCTTGGTGGCCTTTCATCGTACCATGTGTTTAGGGCACGGCAGTGTCACCCTGTTCTTCACATGGTTTGCCTTGGCGAATGGAGTCACACAGGGGTGGAACTGCTAAAATTCATTCGTCAAGAAATCCGAGTATGGCTTATGCACAGCCACAACAGCCACAACAGCACAAAATCTGGAAATGGGAACCATGGTGACCGACAACGGGAAGAACATCGTGTCCACGCTGCAACAAGGAAGTGTGAAACATGCGCCCTGCATGGCACACGTATTGAATCTGGTTGTCAAGCACTTCCTCAAGTCTTCACCCCATTTGCAAAACATCCTGATAATGGCAACGAAACTGTGCAAGCACTTCAGCCACTCACACACCGCAAAGCACACCCTCCTTGAGCTGCAGCGTCAGAAAGTTATCCCACAACATAGTCTTATTTGTGACATTGCCACACGTTGGAATTCCGCCCTCCATATGTTGGACAGACTATACGAACAAAGAAAAGCCATCATCGATTTCTTGATGATCCAAGCAGATAGGAGTACTCCCCTGTGTAACTTCAATGTGAACCAGTGGCAGTTCATACGTGACACCTGCCGTTTGAGGAAGCCACATTATTTGTAAATCGCCTGGATTACTGCATGAATTACGTAATTCCACTCCTACATTTCCTACAACAAATTATTGAAACGATGGCTGGTCACGGCAATGGAGATGTTGCGCCTACATCTCAAGGCTACATGAGCCCTGTGGGGGCTGAACAGGAGGAGGAGGATGAGGGGCAGAGTGGAGCACAGTTTAGGTTCGATGAGATGGCCGGTGTTTCTAGTCATCTGACAGGAGAAGAGGAGCAGGAGCAGCCAGATGAACTAGAGGGTTATGAGGAAGGCGAGACAGAGGACCCAGACACACCGTGGCAGTATGCAGTGGAGATGGAGGCAGGGAGTCCCTCCAATTCACTGGCGAAAATGGCACGATGCATGCTCAGTTGCTTGCGTAGTGACCTCTGAATTGTCAAAATTCGTCAGCGTGATGACTTCTGGCGAACTCATCTGTCCACGAAAAATGTGGAGAGACTGACCTTTGTCAAGATGAATCAGGGATGGATCAGCCAGCATTTCCAGCCACCAATGCCAGATGCCTCAGAGTAGATTGACCATGCTGCTACACCAACACTTCACAATTATGGTTATGAAACCCTCTTGGGTTATAAATTAGGGTAATGAAACCCTCTTGGGTACTGCAAATGCCTGCTCCTGACTCATTCTGTGTCTTTCAGGAACTACTTGCCTCACTGATGCTTCGGGCCTTGGATGTTTAGCAGTAGCTTAATACATGCTTAATGCAAATTTCAACATTGATCTTTAAATGTAAGGGGTTATGAAACCCTCGGGTGTACTGCTGATGACTGCTCCTGACTTGTCCGGTGTGTTTCAGGAATTACTTGGCTTACTGATGCTTCTGGGCTTGGGCCTTAAATGTTTGGATTGTAGCACTACCTAACATGCATCTTCAATAGAGATTTTAACGTTCACCTTTTAATTTTAGGGGTTGTAAACCCCTCTTGTGTACTCATGCCGCTTCCTGCTCCACTCTGTCAGCCCGTTGGTTCTGTGACAGTGTGTGACTCTGCCTCCGCATCCTCCACTGTGTCCTAAGCCTCTACTGCCCGGACAAGTCTCAGTGGCCCTTCAGCATACCATGTGTGCAGGGCACGGCGGTGTCACGCTGTTCTTCACATGGTTTGCCTTGGCGAAAAGTCTTGGAAACAATGGCCGGTCAGGCCAATGGAGACGTTGCGCCTACATCTCACGGCCACATGAGCCATGTGGGGGCTTGTTATATTTGGTATTTGTACCCATACGCCGGGGTCCGGGACACTCAAACTTTGATTTAAATTTCAAATAAAAAAATCACACATTTCAAAAATTTTTAAAATTGTTGTGTTTTATTTCAGGGATTGTGAAGTCCTGGTGTGTACTCATGCATCAGCCAACTCCAGGCTGTGTCATTCAGGCAATATATGGTTTACTGATGCCGCTGCTGGGCCTGGGTCTGTGAAATTCTAATTTTATCATAGGTAGCACCCGCTATCCAAACTCTTCAAAAAAATTGTCAAAAATTGCTGTGTTTTATTTTAGGGATTGTGAAGCCCTGGTGTGTACTCATGCATCAGCCAACTCCAGGCTGTGTCATTCAGTCAATATAGGGTTTACTGATGCCGCTGCTGGGCCTGGGTCTGGGAAATTCAGATTTTATCATAGGTAGCACACCCTATCCAAAATCTTCTTCAAAAATTGTTGTGTTTTATTTTAGGGATTGTGAAGCCCTGGGGTGTACTCATGCATCAGCCAACTCCAGGCTGTGTCATTCAGGCAATATATGGTTTATTGATGCCACATGCTCAGTTGCTTGCGTAGTGACCTCTGAATTGTCAAAATTCGTCAGCGTGATGACTTCTGGCGAACTCATCTGTCCACGAAAAATGTGGAGAGACTGACCTTTGTCAAGATGAATCAGGGATGGATCAGCCAGCATTTCCAGCCACCAATGCCAGATGCCTCAGAGTAGATTGACCATGCTGCTACACCAACACTTCACAATTATGGTTATGAAACCCTCTTGGGTTATAAATTAGGGTAATGAAACCCTCTTGGGTACTGCAAATGCCTGCTCCTGACTCATTCTGTGTCTTTCAGGAACTACTTGCCTCACTGATGCTTCGGGCCTTGGATGTTTAGCAGTAGCTTAATACATGCTTAATGCAAATTTCAACATTGATCTTTAAATGTAAGGGGTTATGAAACCCTCGGGTGTACTGCTGATGACTGCTCCTGACTTGTCCGGTGTGTTTCAGGAATTACTTGGCTTACTGATGCTTCTGGGCTTGGGCCTTAAATGTTTGGATTGTAGCACTACCTAACATGCATCTTCAATAGAGATTTTAACGTTCACCTTTTAATTTTAGGGGTTGTAAACCCCTCTTGTGTACTCATGCCGCTTCCTGCTCCACTCTGTCAGCCCGTTGGTTCTGTGACAGTGTGTGACTCTGCCTCCGCATCCTCCACTGTGTCCTAAGCCTCTACTGCCCGGACAAGTCTCAGTGGCCCTTCAGCATACCATGTGTGCAGGGCACGGCGGTGTCACGCTGTTCTTCACATGGTTTGCCTTGGCGAAAAGTCTTGGAAACAATGGCCGGTCAGGCCAATGGAGACGTTGCGCCTACATCTCACGGCCACATGAGCCATGTGGGGGCTTGTTATATTTGGTATTTGTACCCATACGCCGGGGTCCGGGACACTCAAACTTTGATTTAAATTTCAAATAAAAAAATCACACATTTCAAAAATTTTTAAAATTGTTGTGTTTTATTTCAGGGATTGTGAAGTCCTGGTGTGTACTCATGCATCAGCCAACTCCAGGCTGTGTCATTCAGGCAATATATGGTTTACTGATGCCGCTGCTGGGCCTGGGTCTGTGAAATTCTAATTTTATCATAGGTAGCACCCGCTATCCAAACTCTTCAAAAAAATTGTCAAAAATTGCTGTGTTTTATTTTAGGGATTGTGAAGCCCTGGTGTGTACTCATGCATCAGCCAACTCCAGGCTGTGTCATTCAGTCAATATAGGGTTTACTGATGCCGCTGCTGGGCCTGGGTCTGGGAAATTCAGATTTTATCATAGGTAGCACACCCTATCCAAAATCTTCTTCAAAAATTGTTGTGTTTTATTTTAGGGATTGTGAAGCCCTGGGGTGTACTCATGCATCAGCCAACTCCAGGCTGTGTCATTCAGGCAATATATGGTTTATTGATGCCACTGCTGGGCCTGGGTCTGGGAAATTCAGATTTTATCATAGGTAGCACCCGCTATCCAAAATCTTCTTCAAAAATTTCAAAAATTGTTGTGTTTTATTTTAGGGATTGTGAACATTTCAAAAATTGTTGTTGTTTTTTTTTTTGGGGGGGGGGGGGGGGATTGTGAAGCCCTGGTGTGTACTCATGCATCAGCCAACTCCAGGCTGTGTCATTCAGGTAATATATGGTATTGGCTGAATCGAATTTTTGAAAAGTTCGCTCATCTCTAGTTCATAATATAGTGTCTGTACCTGTGTGTGACGGTTTTCTCACAATTCTTCTGTGATTTTCACTCCAATATTTATTTTTAACAGCATACAAAATGACTGTTGTCTCAGATTTTTCCCTGGTTGCACTGCGGCTGAGACCTGACTCACTAGTCAGCTGAGGACAGGGAGCCTGTCTGCTTCAATGCGCAGAGCGAACGCTTGGTGGGAGAGAGATCAATCTGCAACTAACTCAACAGCTGTAGGCACCCTGATTGAAAACCACAGGTCTTTTGAATGAATGCAGCTCATTTATGTTTCAATGGGCAGGGTGTCTGATGTGTGGGAGGGAGGAAAATGGAATTATGGGATTTGTAGGCAAAAGAAGAAAAGACAAACAGGAAATACCAGCTCACAAAAAGCTAGCCACAGTGTTATGGTAATCTCACAAAATAGCCATTTAGCCCCAAGACAAGCGCAGATCCTTCCTAAGCCTGTCCATTACTGTCTGCCAGATACATACTAAAATCACCTTATGGTGGATAACCCCTTTAAAAGGAGATATTATAACAGCTATCCAACAGTGTCTGCAGCTCAGGAGCAAATACAGCTGACAGCTTTAATTCATAGCATACGGAGTTAGTGAATCATTTTACAGGATCCATTAACGGGATTAACCCCTACATGCCCAGACAATAAAACAGCTGATCCTTTGTAGATAATATGTGCAGAAAAATAAAATTAAATAACTTCCTAGATAGTATATCATTTTATGGAAGCATCAGCATAAAGTGCAGAGAAACTACGTACCTGCAAGCAGCCAGCAGATTTTATTTTTTTATTTTTGAACAAGCGTATTGATGAATGAGTCTGACAAAAGGCTTTAGATGATGAATGAGGCAGCTGGCATGAACTATTGTATTATTGTCTTTACACTTATGCTTTCTTTGTAGAAATGACACTGTACATTGATTTCACAATTAGAGTGAATGAAAATGGCAGCTATACAGTGGGCAAACATGGTGTTAAGGAAACTATAGAATATCTCGGAATTCTTACTTATTATTCAACAGAAAATCCGTGGAGGTGAAAATGAATAGCATTATAGGCTGGATATAAAGAACATATAGGGGGAGATTTATCAAAACCTGTGCAGAGGAAGAGTGAGGCAGTTGCCCATGGCAACCAATAAGATCGCTTCTTTCATTTTTGAAGAGACCTGTGAAAACTGAAAGAAGCTATCTAATTGGTTGCCATGGGTAACTGCACCAGTCTACCTCTACACAAGTTTTGATAAATCTTTCCCATAAGGAGGACATGAGCTTCTATTCACAAACCGTGGGGGTTTTATCAACAGGTTTAGAACCTATTTTGGTGTAGAAAAGTTGCAGAAATGTCTCTTTTGAGCAGAATTTATGCAACTTTTTGCTCAAATGATTTTGACAAAAATGACTTTGGTACACACTTTTAGTTTTTCACTTTGCAGTGGTTGCTGATTTATAAATTGCGACTTTTCTTTAAAAGGCGCAAATTTGTGGCAAATCTACACCAGCCCAGAACTGGCTTGCAAAACTGGCTGTGGAGAGCATAAAAAAAAAGTCCCAAATGTTTTGCGCTTCAAGGTGAAAAGATGCACAAAAAGGTGTCCTGATGTGATTTATTGTTTTTTGCATAGGGGCGCCAAATTTATTAACCACCCTGCAATATTATTATGATAAATATGTCACACGTAAGCAAAACCAAAGCAAATATAAATGATTTCATAGCAATGATACACACAATGATTACTGTCCTTTCAGTTCTGGAATGTTTAATTAATACATTTTGGCAAAAATGTTTGCAACTCCACACTTAAAGGGGTACTCCGCCCCTAGACATCTTATCCCCTATCCAAAGTATAGGGAATAAGATGTCTGATCGTGGGGGCCCCCAGCTGCACCCACTAATTGTTTAGAGCGTTGGGTGCAGCGCTGGAGGCTTGTGATGTCAAGGCCACGTCCCCTTAATGCAAGTCTATGGGAGGGGGCGTGGTGACTGTCACGCCCCCTCCCATAGACTTGCATTAAGGGGGCATGGCCGTGACGTCATGAGCCTCCGTCCCGCATGGGGGCCGCCTCCTTATCCCGGATGTTAGGGTTAATTTAATGTTGTCAGTAAAGGTTTATAGTGGGAGTTATTAACCCTCCTTTTCCCTGGCAGCGGGGCTGCATGAAGTAGAGCTTAGTGTGATGACATCACCTGTTGCTAAGGTACTTCAGGTATCTGGGCAGAGTAAATGTAATATGTGGAAATTATAAATATAAAATATTTATGTGAACCAGTCCTCAAAAGCACAGGGGAGAGAAGAAGGAAAAGACTAGTGGAGATGGGATCCAAGAAATGGTCTTTATTATATAAAAAGGATATATATGACCAATCGCCTAGCAGGGCCCTTGCTAAAGGCGAATGGCCTTTTGGGTGAAGGCAACACCTTTAACCTCAAGCACATTATTTCTTTTATCCTAAGTGAGCTACACATATTTTACATTTCCAGAGTAAAGGTAGTTGGTGATTGGTTAGTATCCCTTCGGCGGGAAGTTTTGATGTTTATAAATATACCTGGTTCTTTTGAAGGGGTGTCAGAAGCTACGTGTCAAGCACAGAAGAGGATCCCCAACCCTCCTTTCCCTTATTGTATGCTATTTCTGTCACGGTCCTATAAAATAAAATGGGTGTCACCCTTGCTGGGCAGACAGTAATTTTGAGCTGGATAGTTATATACTATTTTATTTATTTATAAAGGTTTTCATTTATATATTATGCACTTAAAGTTATTTATTATTGGATTATTTAAGAGTAAATAAATAGGACCGTGGTCTTTTCAATCCACTAAATTTGTCTTGCCTCATTATTTATTTTATTATTTTCCTGAAGAAAAGTTTGAAAACTTTTTACTCTGTTGCAGGATGCCTTGCAATACTAAAGGAGGACTTCATCATTACCAAGTCTATTTCACAGGGCTTCTCAAGAAGAGGGCGTGGCCTTATGCACCCACCGCATTAAATAAAATGTACGTCCAAAAAAAACGCTCACATGCGACTAGTTTATAAAAGGGAAACTGACAGGATGTTCACCCACACTAAACCCAATTTAATGGTTAATAGTGCGGGTGAACAGCATGGGATAGGGACCACCCCACCCCTCCCCCAAACACACTTTAAGAAATAAAAACACCATACTCAATCTTGGGGTAAAAAGCCACGGCCGTTTATTGAGGGTAATTAGGGTAATTCATTTTATTAATAGGAAGAGCAAAGAAATAAGGAGGCACTCACGGTTTTGTCGGGGTGACAGCAAGCTTCTTTATTTCAGGTGCGGCGTGCGATCATCGGCGTGGGACGCCAGACCAGTGCAAACAGGTAGTGACAAATGTTTCACGCCCCTTCTGGGCGTTTCTTCAGGAGTCTGAAGAAACGTCCAGAAGGGGCGTGAAACATTTGTCACTACCTGTCTGCACTGGTCTGGCGTCCCACGCCGATGATCGCACGCCGCACCTGAAATAAAGAAGCTTGCTGTCACCCCGACAAAACCGTGAGTGCCTCCTTATTTCTTTGCTCTTCCTGGATTTTACTTTGTATACTCACAAAGGATTGAGCACCCGGGTCGGTACGGACGGCATTACCTCATTACTCCCTGCTTTCCCAGCATTTGGTTGCGTTAGTGCTCACAGAACAATAGGGTGTTGCCGCAGCTGTGCCGGTGCTGTCTCTACGCTGTGAACCCTCATTTTATTAATAAATAACCAATAAATAAATCAATAACTTAATTCATGAACAAATAACCAATTAAAACCATCATATAACACCAGTTAAAGTCATTCACCACAGCTGTCCACCCAGAAAATTCTGGGTGACCCCCCCAGACGCATACTTGAAGCAAGCATGCCTACCCCAATACCGTGGCCTTCTCAATTTATGTCTATAAGAAAAACCTTTCACGTTCCTCATAAACTTCTCCATACTTCTGTTCAGCCTCTTGCGAATCTTATCTTTAAATCTCTCACTTTTGGATTCACATACCAGCCTAGGTACCATTTCAGAGAATACCACCGTGGCTGCAGGCAAAGTATCTTTCATTGTGAAAATTGTTTGTTTAAAATTTTGAAATAATATGGAAGTATTCACCTTACCTATATCATTACCTCCTGCATGTATAATTAAAACATCTGGTTTTGGCCATATCGCCGCCTTGTTTAAACATAAATCAAATAAATCAGTCCAATTTAAAGGGGTATTCCAGGAAAAAACTTTTATATATACATATATATATATATATATATATATATACATATATATATATATATATATATATATTTATATATATATATATACAGAATCAAGTACAAGCGGCACACCAGTATTCCAGTGAAAGCGTGGGTTTATTCACACATCTGTGCAGAAAAGCTAGGTTTCGGCTCGACAATAGAGCCTTTCTCAAGCATATCAAGCATTGTACAAGCGTGTATATATAAGCCCTCCAATTGAATACACAAATGAGGGGGGTGTGCCCAAACCAAAATCAAAACAATATCAAAAGATACTCAAACAGACCATAATCGGTCACATATATAAGTGTTAAAATATAGCCATATAAAGTCATATATAGTGCATTCATGTTATTCATACAATACAGTGATTAAGTAGTGTACCGTGCATATAAATTTCAATAATTCATCTGAGGTCCGGTTCCAGAGGCGGCGTTCACCTGTTGACAGCAGCGTAGATATCCAATCGGTGTCAACTTCCGCTGTTTAAATAAATTACATTGTATTAGGGAGCGCACAGTGGGGGTTACGCATGTCCGAGTGGGCAGCACTGACGAACGAGAAATGGAACCACATATAGTGAACGAGTCCTAATCTTGGGACCATAACACGGTGGTGGTCCCCTAAGAACAGGTTGCAGACCTGGTATGAATATGATGTCAGATTATGCTGCCAGCAAAACTGGTTTCTGTCCATAGGACAGACCCCTACAAAATGAGCCATGGCCGCAAACCATATACAATGTATTGTGTTACATTTTTGAGTCTAATATAGAATATACTTATTTAATTATTAGTCTTGCCCGCATTTATGCTTTAGTATGGTCATCCGGGGTACTATATCTTACCCATAAACTTGCCAATACTTAATATGGCGCCCGCATTTTAATTTTCGCTGTGCGCGTGCGCACGGAATGTTGACGCATGCGCCGTGGGAACATGGACATCTTACGTTGAACCTACATCACTTACCCGGCAACTGGTGACGATTTCCAGCGACGACCGGATACAGTGAATCGGCACCTGCGCACTTGGTTTGTGTACAAACACCCTGTGTTTCAGCGGAAGTTGACACCGATTGGATATCTACGCTGCTGTCAACAGGTGAACGCCGCCTCTGGAACCGGACCTCAGATGTATTATTGAAATTTATATGCACGGTACACTACTTAATCACTGTATTGTATGAATAACATGAATGCACTATATATGACTTTATATGGCTATATTTTAACACTTATATATGTGACCGATTATGGTCTGTTTGAGTATTTTTTGATATTGTTTTGATTTTGGTTTGGGCACACCCCCCCTCATTTGTGTATTCAATTGGAGGGCTTATATATATACACGCTTGTACAATGCTTGATATGCTTGAGAAAGGCTCTATTGTCGAGACAGTTCTGCACAGATGTGTGAATAAATCCACGCTTTCACTGGAATACTGGTGTGCCGCTTCTACTTGATTCTGTACATTATTTGGGAATTGGTCGGTTCCCGAAGCTTGGCACCCGGTTGGATCTAGAATCCTTGTGCACGGTGCTCCCCCTGATCTACTATTGCTATATATATATATATATATATATATATATATATATATATCAACTGGCTCAAGAAAGTTTTGTAAATTACAGATCTGTAAATTACTTCTATTAAAAAATCTTAATCCTTTCAATAATTATTAGCTGCTGAAGTTGAGTTGTTGTTTTCTGTCCAGCAACAGTGCTCTCTGCTGACATCTCTGCTTGTCTTGGGAACTGCACAGAGTAGAATAGGTTTGCTATGGGGATTTGCTTCTAAACTGGGTGGTTCCCGAGACACGTGTCATCAGAGAGAACTTAGAAAAGAACAACTCAACTTCGGAAGCTCATAAGTACTGAAAGGATGAAGATTTTTTAATAGAAGTAATTTACAAATCTGTTTAACTTTCTGGAGCCAGTTGATATATAAAAAAAAAGTTTTTTCCTGGATAACCCCTTTAACCCTCTCTTGCTTCCCCAGAATGCACAGGATAAGGATATTATCAGAAATCCTAGATTCAAACCATAAGGCCTGCTTACTGCCCGTCTCCTGGCCCAATGGACGAAGGAGTGCCCCAGAATCCAAATAAACTTGGTTGTCTCCTCTGAAAAAGAACCAGGGTTAATCAATAAGAAGCTCAGGGCATATATAAATTTTATATCGGTCAGATTGCCATCTGCTGACAAATCTGCTAATGCAGCTTCAGTTGCGGCCCCAATCCTGAATGAATGCAGGCTAACACCTGAACTGCTAATAGCCAATTGCGCTGTACATTTCTTTAGTATACAGTGGTCTCTCAAGTTACAATATTAATTGGTTCCAGGACGACCATTGCATGTTGAAACCATTGTATGTTGAGACCACAACTCTGGAAAGCTGGCAATTGGTTCTGAAGCCCCAAAATGTCATCCAAAAATAGGAAAAAGTGAGGATTAAAGAAAAATAAGTAGATAACTAATATAGATAAAGCAAGTCCTTACATATAAAAGTAAGAAAGATCTGCTGGGAGCTGTAAATCACTGTCTATGTCAGTGTTTCCACAGCAGGGAGCCTACAGCTGTTGTAAAACTACAACTCCCAGCATGCCCGGACAGCCAAAGGCTGTCCGGGCATGTTGGGAGTTGTAGTTTTGCAACAGCTGGGGGCACCCTGCTTGGGAAACACTGGTCTATGTAGAGGACAGAAGCTTCTTGGGGGTCTTGTACAGTGCAGTGTCCTGAAAGTACAGTGTCCTGAAAAAGTAACATGGAGCCGCCCCCACCTGGTGTCCAAAGGAGCAGCTAACCCTGGTACAGGTAAAGTGTACAGAACATGTAATACCTCCCTGTACTGTAGGGGGCCCTACCAGACAGGAATTCAGTGCATACACTTCAGTAATATAGGTGTTTTACCAGTGAAATGCCCATTCCGATTGGTCAGATCTTCCGGGTATTGACACATTTCACAGATCTGGACTGTCCGTAGCATTGTATGTTGAGTCTGGTTTCAAGTTACAATGGTCCAGAAAAGACCATTGTATGTTGAAGCTATTGTATGTTGAGGCCATTGTAAGTTGAGGGATCACTGTATATTTAAATTGAAAGGTGGTGAGAGGTGAACCATCCTTATGCATAAATAAGTGAGTAGAGATATCCGACCTATTCTTTAGATAATCATTCATCATTTTCACTGGGCATAAATTGTTACCAGGAAGGCTGGAGATGTGTAATATTTTGCCCTTCCCCATGGGGTCAGTTTTAAATCTTCTAATGCTAACAATCCCACCATCATTTGACATCTGAATGTCCTCTATTGCTAATGGTGAAGTAAACTGTCTATTCACCGCCGTGAACTCTCCTACTCTAAGAGCTCCAAAAAATGCTAGTACAATAGCTGTTTGAAAGAGAATTGTCTCATAACATCTGAACAAACCACATTACAAGATTTACACAACCTAACTAATGTGCTAAAGACTATCGGGGTCTCTGATCTTTGCCAACTCTTGTGCTGCGGTATCCCTTTAATACCTGTTTCACTTGATAAAAGGAATTAATATGCTGTATACCTAACAATTTTTGGAAAAAAGAAATCCCATCTAAACAACTGGCTACATAATTTTTTTACATAGCAATGAAGATCGAAATTCTAGCGCACAAGCCACATCTGACTTATCATATGCGTAACCTTTGCCTCTGCAGAAAGCGCACCATTCTGACCAACTTGCTATATTCTAAGTAAGTTTTGTCCGATACAGATTTTCTTAAATATTGCTGAATTACTCCCAAATCAGATCCTGTAAGTGTGGTGGACACTGCATCCCATCCTTGGCAGCTTCCGGGCACAACTGATGAAACCTGCGTGAAAGCGGGTCAGCTATGCAATTAACTACACCTTTAATGTAAGAAGCCTTAAGCCATATATTTAACTGTAAACCAAGTGGCACTAAATGGCGAAGCAGTTTTAAAACTTCAACTTAACTGGAAGATAAACAGTTAATGGCAAATTCCACTCCTTTGTTATCTGTATGCACAATAATCCTTCTGTTACTAAACGAGGGTCCTAAATAATTCTAACAGTACTATGTTGGAAGTCACACCTGCCTCTTTCCATGACACCGGCCATGGCTCAGCAGACCATTGCCCTTTAAATGCTCCATAACCAAATGCACCTGATGCATCTGTGAAAATGCCTAATTCTGACCACACAGTAAAATCTGCTTGCCAAAATGATGCGCCGTTAAAATTATTCAGAAACTCAGCCCACAGCGACAAGTCCTCTTTAAGGGATCTGTCCAGCTTTATATGACATTTAGCTATCCTAATACCACTGGTAGCTAAGTATAGGGTATAGGGATAACTCTGGAAGCAAAAACCAATAAACCTAACAATCTTTGCAACTCTCTTAAAGTAACCTTCTTCCTAACCATACAACTATTTATCATACTTGACATGTCAACAATTTTTGCCCTTGGTAAAAAGAATAACATATAAAACGTATCAATTTCTATGCCTAAAAATATTAACCTATGACATGGTCATACCGTTTTCTCAGCAGCTAATGGAACCCCAAAGTCATAACATATCTCCCTGAACTCTTTGAATAAACAATGAATATCATCACTACCTTCTGAACCAAAAAATAAGAAATCATCTAAATAGTGAACATCTCTCCTGTTGGGCACATCTGCCTTACTGACCACTCTAGAAATGAGGAAAATGCTTCAAAGTAATAACATGACAAAGTAAAATCCATTGGCAGCGCCTTATCAAAATGAATTTAATTATCGAATTGAAAACCCAGGGAGTTAAATCCTGACTCTCTCACTGGTAATAACCTGAATGCTGAATTGATGTCCACCTTGGCCAATAAGGCTCCTGGTCCAGTTTTTCTCAGTTTGGCCAATGCAGAGTCAAATGACGCATACTCTACTGCAAAGTCATCACTGTTCACAGACTCATTCAATGATGATTTCTCAGTATATGATAAATGATGAATTAGTCTAAATTCCCCTGGCTCTTTTTTTTTGGGGGGGGGAATAATGCCCAAAGGTGATAATCTAAATTTTTTAAATGGGGGGGGGGGGGCATCAAATGGGCCTTCCACCCTACCTTCTTCTACTTCTTTTTCAATTTTTCTTCTGACTACCTCAGCATGTTGGATTACTGATTTCAAATTCTCTACCCACATACACCCCTCTCCAGTAAATTCAGGCACAAAAAAGCCGATTGAAAAACCTACAATTAATTAGTTAGCTTTCTGCAAGTCTGGAAACCTGCTTAGAAATGGTAGCATGTTTTTGAGATTCACCGGAGTCCAGGCTCCTAGAAAGCGACTCTCTACTGGAAGGGGGGGTTGTGAGCGGACAAATCGATTTTCTTGAAACATTTCATGACTGCGTGATTCCCCCCACAGTGTGAACATTCATGGCGATACTTGCAGTTCACCTGCCATCCGCATTGGCTCTCATTGATGGCAAAACAGACGCCCTTACGAAAGGAGCCCTGACCAGATGGTGGAAAACTGCGAGATCTTTGTGCTGGGAGCATTACATTTTACCATAAGCCCACATCCTTTTGACCCCATTTCATATTTGAGTGCACTGCAATCTTCTGTCTAAACATTTCATCATACCCTATCTAAGCTACTCCTCCAAAATTTCTATAAGCTTCCAAAATAATATCCATATGCTGAAATAAAGAAGAACTTAGATATGCTTTCTTTTCTCCCATCACAGCTGCAAATATATACAAAACGCTTGGACCCAATTATTAAATGACCTTATTGGTTGGACTTTCTTTTATCCTCCTCTTTTTCTTCTTTCTTATTCTCCACAGCTCTATTTAACTTTCTACTGAAGGTAATAAGGAAAAAAATATCTACAGACTCTCCTCTCCAAATCCTTTCTATGGTGGTGCCCAACAGGTGATAATTCACACACAATTGCTTCCTTCATACACACACCTGGTACAGACCCTGAAGGAAGAGCATGTAGATCCGTTGTTATTACTACACCTCGTACTGCGCTGGCAGGGTTTATGTTTCCCTCGACCTCATGTCCATTACTATTTCCCCCCGTTATGGCTGCTTCCACCACACCAGGGGGATTAACTACCTGTGGTTCTGCAGCCTGTGCTGCAGTAATATCCTTATTACTTCTGTTATTATTGCGTGGGGTAGACCATGCCGCACTCGGAACAGGAGGGACCCCTGCGGGAGGGGGTTAACCTGCTCCCTCGCCGGCATGGCAGCGATCATGTTAAAGAAGGCCGCCATGCCCGCGAGGATGCCCGCCCGGGAGCGGCGCCCACCCACCCGGCCATATCCCTACTACCTATGAGAGACTGAGCAGCATCATACTCACAGATCAATGCCCTCGCTGATAGAACCGGACCTTCTTCTTCTCTTCTGATCGGTGACCCGGACCTTGAAGCTCGGGTGGGCGGGACGGGGATCCTCTTGCTTGGTGCCCGGCTGGACCTGGAGACTTCCAGGGAGTTGCTCTTCCTCTTCGGCCGGCTGGCGCTTCAGAGGGACTGGTGCAGCTGCTCTGATGACTCCTCGACTTCCGGTGGACCAGTCGCTTCAACTTCGCAAACTTGTCCCACGTTGATGACGTCCTCGGACGTAGCTGCCATCGCCCGACGTCGCTCACGTCGACTTCTGCCGTTACACTCAGGCTTCCGGCTGTGGCAGACATCCGTTGCAGAGGCTCCAGTGATGATGGCAGCAGCTCCCCTTCTTCCCTTGACTCGACTATGGATTTGTGTAGGCAGGGGCGGAGCCAGGCCTCACTCCCTGGACCGGAGGCTTTATTCAGCAGTAGAAGGTATAAGTCGTTGACCGAAGCCTCGGGTCCTCCCGGCAAAACTTCCTCAGATGCCCTCAGCTTACTAGCGGATCCTATAACAGCTGTCTTTGCTTCAGGTAGCTCTTCTGACTACCCCGCCCGCTCTGACCAGCTGGATCTTAAATAGCCTTCAACGTTCCTGCCGTGGCCTAAGCTGACCAATTGGATTCTTCTTCATTTCTGCCCAGCAACACCAGCAGACCTATGAGAGAAGCTCAGCCACAAGTAAGTAATTTGAGTAACTCTTTAATTACTGTATATGCTAATATTTTACTTATCATTGCAACCACTTATATATCTCCCAACACTAGGGGAGTGGGGGGGCGGCCCATCCAATGAGGCCGTTACATTATCTTCCAGGGCCTATATATTAAAAGAAGGGGTCACTTACTTTAATTAAATGTACGTTCATGTTGAATGGTTTACAGCCTGCACCAGCGTGCGAGTCATCTGTATAACTCTCTCCCTGCTCACTGCACACGTGACTAGCACTCATAGCAACGCATCCCGGATACCAAGCCGGGACACCTCACTCACAGTAACTGGTGTGCGCGATCGCGTTCTGTCAGTTAACTCTAACGGGAGCAATTGCATCATATCCAGTGCGCTCATAGCCCGCCACATGTGGTGATGTCTATAAACACCACTGCGGTCCGCTTCCGGGACTAAAGCGGTGTTGTGAACATTTCACTGCATTATACTGCTACATGTATTGATTTTTAATGTGCCATCGAACACAGTACTATTGCTTTTAAATGCCTATGTATACAAATGATTTAGATAGTATTTTTATGTATGGTATTGTACACCTTGCAATTTCCTGTAAACCACTCCCCTTGACCTTGGCAACCATTTTGAGCCTTATATAAATCATGCATGTTATTGTCTGTGTACCCTGATCTGAGGAAGGGAGGCTCCTCCCGAAACACGTAATCACTTGTGTTATTGTTACTTTTTAATAAATGGTCCTGTAGTGGCAAAGTCTGTTTAATCCACTTTTGCTATTGCGCTTCTTTGCACAATGAAGGTGGGGAGCCGGGTCACTGTGCTTCCCTGCCTCCTTAATATTCTGTCCTAGTAAAGCGAGAGTGAAGAATTCATTACAGGGGTGGTCATAGCGATGCATAAGGGGTACTCCGGTGAAAACCTTTTTTCTTTTAAATCAACTGGTGGCAGAAAGTTAAACATATTTGTAAATTACTTCTATTAAAACATCTTAATCCTTCCAGTACTTATTAGCTGCTGAATGCTACAGAGGAAATTCCTTTCTTTTTGGAACACTGATGACATCACGAACACAGTGCTCTCTGCTGACATCTCTGTCCATTTTAGCAACCATGCATAGCAGATGCATAGCAGATGTATGCTAAGGGCAGCATGGTGGCTCAGTGGTTAGCCCTGCTGCCCTGCAGTGCTGGGGACTTAGGTTCAAATCCCACTAAGGACAACAATAAATAAAACGTTATTATTATTATAATAACGTCAGCAGAGAGAACTGTGCTCATGATGTCATCAGAGAGCATTCTAAAAAGAAAAGAATTTTCTCTGTAGTATTCAGCAGCTAATAAGTACAGGAAGGATTAAGATTTTTTTTAATAGAAATAATTTACAAATATGTTTAACTTTCTGACACCAGTTGATTTAAAAGAGAAAAGGTTTTCACCGGAGTACCCCTTTAAGGAGGCAGGGAAGCATTATGAGCCAGCTCCCGACCTTTATTGCACAGAGAAGTGCTACAGCAATAGGGCATTAAACTGTCATAACTCCTCCAATACAGGACAAATTCAATTAAGTGGCCCCTTGTTTTAATGCTGTTCACCCGCACTATAACCCAGTATATTAGGTTTAATAAGGGAAACTGTCTGTCAGTTTCCCTTTAAGAAGTGAGGGCAGTGTACACCAGGACAGATCAACTTAAGACCAGCGTGTAGAAATGCTGAGATAGATCACTCATGAAAAGGGGGAAAAGGGTAGGAGATGTATCCAGAGAAAGTGCAGTGACCTGACAAGACCTGACCTATGGATCTATGACCAAAATACCTATCGAGAGGGTAAGGACCTTAAGAAGTGTCTATATACCCAGGAGAAAGAGCGATAAGGCCATGTGAAATACTCTTTTTCTAAGTCAAATGGGCTGTAACACTTTAAAACTTGTCAAAGAATATGATTGGTCGGAGTCTGAGTATTCAGACACTGACCAATCACTAAAATGAGCTAGAATAAGTGACCGCTGAGCACATTCTTTCCTGGCGCTGTGCGATGCTACCGAAATGAACAAGTAAGTCTGTGGGAAGAGAACCACACGTTTTAGGCATTGGTCAGGGTCTTAACAATCAGACCCTGACTGATCAAAACTTTTGGCTGTTTTTTGAAGCAGGAAATCACCGTACTGAGAATTTATTTTAGTGTATCAAACAAAATAGAATCACTGAAAAAACACTAAGACTTAAAGGGGTACTCCGCTGCCTAGTGCTTATTTCACCAACTTTTTACCTCTTACTTGATGACTTCACATAACACCCCTGTACTGTATGCGCCTTATCCATTAGCGTTGTTGTTCCCTGAGTTGGCGTTCTGTCTGGCTCACGTTGTTGCTTATTTCCTGTTGTTCGGTCCGTGAAAACTACCATTCCCCCAATACTTTGCGGCCTGATTATGCGCTTAGGTGCCACCTATTTTTCCTTGTTATTCCGCCCATCCTTTTTTTTGTTCACGCCTATGTGCATGCCCCTTTTTTTTTTATTTACGCTCACAGGCTTCCGCCCCTTGTTTCTTCTTTCCACACCCATTATGTTCCATCGTTCGGTAGAGAAATGTGCGCCTGCGCATCCCTACGCTGCCAGCGTAGTGCTAGCGTAGCATACGTTAGTAGCTTTGCCATGCGCATGCGCAGTTCTCCTTCCAGTTCAGGGCTTACGTTCCTAGCATAGCCCTGCGCATGCCCAGGTGTCCTTACAGCTCAGGGCTAAGCTACTAACGTAATCCCTTATCTGTAAGGACTACTGCGCATGCGCAGGGCTACGCTACTGACGTAGCCGACGTTAGCACTACGCTGTAAGCCTAGTGCTGAGAACGCGATTCCCAAAATGACTAGACATGCACACTACGCGCCAAAGAAGACTCTCAAAATATACATGACGCATGCGCCTGGCGCAAAGGACGATTGGACCAGGCTAGGACGCTCACACAAGGGGGCGGCAAAGAAAGTGAAAAATGTCATTCCCACACAATTTCAAAGAATTAATATTCAAGAAGTGGGACGGCTTGACTACGGACACGGGAGGAGGGAAATGCAGACGTCAACGCCGACACTGCAGGGCGGGCTGACAGCAACATGGCCGCAAACGTTGTCAGCAGTCACGAAGCACCAAAAAAAAACTACACTACTTCCTGCACATAGGAACAGTAAGTATAACGGAAATAATATGCATTATTGACACAGCAAGCATATTAGAGAGTTAAACAACTTTACACAATGGGCAAATGTATTGATAAAGTCATAGCAGCGGAGTACCCCTTTAACTTTTAATATAAACCAGGCTAAAAGGGAAACCAAAAAACTTAGGTCCCAAACCATCAATCACAAAAATAAACAAAAATTATTGTCAAGTAATTTGTCCCTGTAGTCACAATGCCTACCCCAATCAGGGTCAAAAACAAGGACAAAAAAAATAAAAAAATCAAATATATCTATTCGACCGGTCCAAATGATAGTCAAGATATAATACCAAATATGACAAATTTTTATACAGTCACCTGACTAAGGGTGGGTATAAGGTCAAGGTTAGAGAGGGGGAAAGGAGCTAAGGGGATATGTTAGGCCAAAAAGTAGCAATAGGCCTCTAGCCTGGCATCTCCCTATAATGCCCTCTCACTAAGACCTACCTCTAGGCGATAAGGGCGTCCCTGCTCCGGAACCTAAACCTCTAATGATCCTATATACCCTATAATAAGAAGTATAGAGGAAAGAGACTCTATCTCACTGGGGTACCCTGAATAGCTTAGAGGATGGGGAGAGAGAACCCTTCTAATATACCAATTGATGGATTAATTGGTGGGCAACCCTGTAGAAAGAGATGATAGGGCCACTATTATCACCAAGGATAAGTCAGAGAGGTTACAATAAGTGGGTATATCAAAAGATAACCCTATAACATATATGGAGCCACTAATTGGTTTAAAGATATACCAGAGAAATCACACTAGTCAGTGTATGTAGTATGTAAAGTTCTCCAATGTAAGAATATTTAGAAAAAATAATAGCCTGGACAAATAGTAATTATCCAGCAGTGCCAACAAGTAATAATTATCCAGTAGTACCAAATATAATGATAACAGCTTGAGGTATAATAAAGAGTGTGCCAAACGATAATATCAACACCTATTACTTGCTGTTTATGACCCAACAGAATCTATGCATATGACACAGTAAAAGAAGATGACAACGCTATTATGCAATACTGGATATAAAATAGCAATATAAAAAATATGAAAATGATATTAACAATAGTGTCAGATGGTGATATTGACACACATAGACATGCTACAACATTAGTTTAGTTGTCAAATCACTGGCCGGATGTCAAACAAAAATGGCTCCAAAGAGATGGTGACTGAATTCAATACTTTTATAAAGAAATATACTTATCAAAGCAAATGGACCGGTCTCTACAAAGGATGTCCAGAAAAAGTCCCATGTTGGACTGATGTATACATGTCCCAACGCGTTTCACGCCCCCCTGCTCGCTCGTCAGGGGGCAGTCTGGGGGCAAGATGCAGAAAAGAAGACAATCCTTGGATGGCCAGATGAAGAAAAATGGTGGCAGGCAGCTAGTGACCATGTGTCTGTATAAGAACCTTCCGGTTTAAATATAATCAGAAGAATCCTTCCCCCTCGATGGTAACCAATGGAGTACATGGATAGGCTTACCTAATTGGATGTCCAGCGCCACTGGAACAGTCCATACCTGCCCAGGTAGTTAGCCGGAACTGACTTCAGATGCCAAGTTAGGCCTCTGTTCCGGCCACGGCAGGACTCGGCACAGCGGAGATAGACCATACTGCCGGTCCTGGCCGGGTGGAGGTCACATGATCGGAGTCATGTACTTACTCCGCTGATGTAAACAAGGGTCACGTGCACACACTGTCAGTGCGACCCGTGTACATCAATCCTTAGTACTGCAGAGTTCCGGTCTGGGCTGGATAAAGGTCACATGATCAATGCCATGTGCCCGATCTTCAGATGTAAACAAGGATCATGTGCGTGCCCTGTCAGCGCCCCACGTGTCAATCACTCCTTGTACTGAGGATCCTATGTAATGAACATAAAATCAAAACCGAATGACCATGGATTCAGGAGTTTGTCTGGCGCAGAGAGGAACCATCAGGAAGCCAAGTAAAATCAATGATTTATTAAATGCAACGCGTTTTGCTGCGCATGCGCAGCGAAACACGTTGCATTTAATAAATCCATTGATTTTACTTGGCTTCCTGATGGTTCCTCTCTGCGCCAGACAAACTCCTGAATCCATGGTCATTCGGTTTTGATTTTACTTTTACCCAGGAGGGCTGCAGTGGACCTTCTTACACATCTCTTCTGCACTTTACCTTGTTGTGTGTGGGCGCACAACCAACTTTGGTAAGCGGTTTGGGATTTACCGTCCCCCACCCCCAATAGCAAGATCTGCTGATCCCGCACATGAGGCGCCTTCCACCTTCTCTCTAGATGTAATGAACATGTGACCTGAGTACCATATGATGGTAAGCAATATAGAGTCTATGATGGTTATCCTGTTGCCGATGCAATAACAACGCCATAGCAGCGAACCCATGATGTTTATTCAGTCGCCAAGGCCACCAGGACATTAATGTTAAAGTGATAGTACCTTAACAATGCCAATATCCATGCATTTTGCTGATCTTAGCATTTATACTATAATAGACGGGGTTATCCATCTAGCGTACTTCGGGATGCTTTCTGTTTTGCCCGAGACAAAAATCGGGCGGACTTGCTGACCCCTACACCTCCAAAACCCATGGAGGGCCCCATGAGAATTATAGGCACTTATGATACAGGCAAGAGGTAAATTTTGGAGATTTTGCAACGGCATTGGTCCATACTACAGGCAGATCCCTTGTTGGATATGGCCATTTCAAATCACCCTTTGGTGACATATAGGAGGGGCTGTAACTTGGGTGATCGTCTCACCCACAGCCATTACACCCGTCCTCCCCAACCAGGGACCTGGGTTGATCGCCGGATCTTTGGAAACCATAGGTGTAGTGGCTGTAAAGCATGTAGTTTAATGCGAAAAATGAAGATCAATGTGAGCTCCACTACGGGTGAGAGCTTTACAATAAGGGACTGCCAACTGTAGGACCAAGGGCCTGGTATATTTATGCCAGTGCACTTGCCCAAAGGACTATGTTGGCAAAACTATTTGGGAATTTTGTCGACGGGTATATGAGCATGTGAATGACATCCAGCATCAAAAAGATACACCTTTAGCCCGTCACATACATTTGGCCCATTGGGGAAATCCAGGGGTTTGCTCCTTTGCAGACTTGGAGGTTATCTGTCCATCCCCAAGAGGGGGAGACGTGGATAAACGCTTGTTACAGAAAGAAACCTTCTGGATTTACAAATTGAAATCAGTAGCCCCTCAGGGCCTTAATGAGGTTCTTACGTTTACGCCATATATTTGATCATGCAACTTTATGCCTCCTTTAGTCAGTTGTTTGATTTTGATTCTCTGTTTTTTCTTTTCATCTCTACTATGTCTTCTTACAGTATGATGAGCCATGGGTTAGGGTATGATCATATGTCCTTCTCCATTAATGCTTCTATTTTTGGACGTCTGTTGGTGCTTATAATCTGCTTTTTATTGACAGGTGATAGTGTCATTCTTTTATTTGGTATGGGTTATTTTGGACCCATGTGGTATTTTATGGTGGGAGTGCTGTTCTATATATTATCTAGCATTTCACCATATTGGTCTGACTGGTTGTTTCTTGATTAGTATTTGATCGGCTATGATGATTTTTTTCAATAAGGAGCAGTGGCAGCAAATTAGGTGTTTATGTTGGATATACTAGATTTACTGCTGGATATACTAGATTATGTGTCTAATCAATCCCTTCCTCCTTTACTTCATTCTTGTTATTTTGGTTACTCAGAGTGTATATAGTATAAATGCTAAGATCAGCAAAATGCATGGATATTGGCATTCTTAAGGTACTAGCACTTTAATTTTAATGTCCTGTTTTCTTGGCGACTGAATAAACATCATTGGGTTCGCTGCTATGGCGTTCTTATTGCCTCGGCAACAGGATAACCATCATAGACTCTATATTGCTTACCATCATATGGTACTCAGGTCACGTGTTCATTACATAGGATCCTGAGTACAAGGAGTGATTGACACGCGGGGCGCTGACAGGGCACGCACATGATCCTTGTTTACATCTGTAGATCGGGCACATGGCAATGATCATGTGACCTTTATCCAGCCCAGACCGGAACTCTGCAGTACTAAGGATTGATGTACACGGGTCGGGCTGACAGTGTGTGCACGTGACCCTTGTTTACATCAGTGGAGTAAGCACATGACGCCGATCATGTGACCTCCACCCGGCCAGGACCGGAAATATGGTCTATCTCTGCTGTGCAGAGTCCTGCCGTGTCCGGAACAGAGGCCTAACTTGGCATCTGACGTCAGTTCCGGCTAACTACCTGGGCAGGTATGGACTGTTCCAGCAGCGCTGGACATCCAATTAGGTAAGCCTATCCATACTGTTAAGTACTCTATTGGTTACCATCGAGGGAGGAGGATTCTTCTGATTATATTTAAACCGGGAGGTTCTTATACAGACACATGGTCACTAGCAGCCTGCCACCATTTTGCACTGCTCTTCATCTGGGCATCCAAGGATTGTCTTCTTTTCTGCATCTAGCCCCCAGACTGTGCCCTGACGAGCAAGGGGGCGTGAAACGCATTGGGACATGTATACATCAGTCCAACATGGGACTTTTTCTGGACATCCTTTGTAGAGACCGGTCCATTTGCTTTGATAAATATATTTCTTTATAAAAGTACTGAATTCAGTCACCATCTCTTTGGAGCCATGTTTGTTTGACATCCAGACAGTAATTTGACAACTTAACCCCTTAAGGACTCAGGGTTTTCAGTTTTTGCACTTTCGTTTTTTCCTCCTTACGTTTTAAAAATCATAACCCTTTCAATTTTCCACCTAAAAATCCATATTATGGCTTATTTTTTGCGTCGCCAATTCTACTTTGCAGTGACATTAGTAATTTTACCCAAAAATGCACGGCGAAACAGGAAAAAAAATCATTGTGCGACAAAATCGAAGAAAAAAACGCCATTTTGTAACTTTTGGGGGCTTCCGTTTCTACGCAGTGCATATTTCGATAAAAATTACACCTTATCATTATTCTGTAGGTCCATACAGTTAAAATGATACCCTACTTATATAGGTTTGATTTTGTCACACTTCTGGAAAAAATCATAACTACATGCAGGAAAATGTATACGTTTAAAAATGTCATCTTCTGACCCCTATAACTTTTTTATTTTTAGACGTACAGGGCGGTATGAGGACTCATTTTTTGCGCCGTGATCTGAAGTTTTTATCGGTATGATTTTTGTTTTGATCAGACTTTTTGATCACTTTTTATTCATTTTTTAATGGTATAAAAAGTGACCAAAAATGCGCTTTTTTTGACTTTGGAATTGTTTTGCGCGTACGCCATTGACCGTGCGGTTTAATTAATGATATATTTTTATAGTTCAGACATTTACGCACGCGGCGATACCACATATATTTTTTTTTTTTTTTTTTTTTTACACTGTTTTATTTTTTTTATGGGAAAAGGGGGATGATTCAAACTTTTGTTAGGGAAGGGGTTAAATGACCTTTATTAACACTTTTTTTTTACTTTTTTTTTGCAGTGTTATAGGTCCCATAGGGACCTATAACACTGCACACACTGATCTTTTACACAGATCACAGGCGTGTATTAACACGCCTGTGATCAGTGTTATCGGCGCTTGACTTTCGCCGATCGGACACCGAGGAGGCAGGTAAGGGCCCTCCCGGTGTCCTGTAAGGTATTCGGGACGCCGCGGTGAAATTTCACCGAGCAGCAGGGTCACTTTCACTTTCACTTTAGAAGTGGCGGTCAGCTTTGACCGCCGCTTCTAAAGGGTTAATACCGCACATCGCCGCGATCGGCGATGTGTGGTATTAGCCGCGGGTCCCGGCCGTTGATGAGCGCTGGGACCGACGCGATATGATGCGGGATCGTGGCGCGATCCCGCTTCATATCGCGGGAGCCGGCGCAGGACGTAAATATACGTCCTGCGTCGTTAAAGGGGTACTCTGGTCAAAAACTTTTTTTTTTTTAAATCAACTGGTGCCAGAAAATTAAACAGATTTGTAAATTACTTCTATTAAAAAATCTTAATCCTTCCTGTACTTATTAGCTGCTGAATACTACAGCGGAAATTTTTTTCTTTTTGAAACGCAGAGCTGTTTGCTGACATCATGAGCACAGCTCTCTCTGCTGACATCTCTGTCAATTTTAGGAACTGTGCAGAACAGCATATGTTTGCTATGGGGATTTCCTTTTACTCATGACAGTTCCTAAAATGGACAGAGATGTCAGCAGAGAGCACTGTGCTCATGATATCAGTAGACAGCTCTGTGTTTCAAAAGGAAAAGAATTTCCACTGTAGTATTCAGCAGCTAATAAGTACAGGAAGGATTAAGATTTTTTAATAGAAGTAATTTACAAATCTGTTTAACTTTCTGGCACCAGTTGATTTAAAAAAAAAAAGTTTTTCACAGAAGTACCCCTTTAACTAATGTTGTAGCATGTCTATGTGTGTCAATATCACCATCTGACACTATTGTTAATATCACTTTCAAATTTTTTATATTGCTATTTTATATCCAGTATTGCATAATAGCGTTGTCATCTTGCTTTACTGTGTCATATGCATAGATTCTGTTGGTTCATAAACAGCAAGTAATAGGTGTTGATATTATCGTTTGGCACACTCTTTATTATACCTCAAGCTGTTATCATTATATTTGGTACTACTGGATAATTATTACTTGTTGGCACTGCTGGATAATTACTATTTGTCCAGGCTATTATTTTTTCTAAATATTCTTACATTGGAGAACTTTACATACTACATATACTGACTAGTGTGATCTCTCTGGTATATCTTTAAACCAATTAGTGGCTCCATATATGTTATAGGGTTATCTTTTGATATACCCACTTATTGTAACCTCTCTGACTTATCCTTGGTGATAATAGTGGCCCTATCATCTCTTTCTACAGGGTTGCCCACCAATTAATCCATCAATTGGTATATTAGAAGGGTTATCTCTCCCCATCCTCTATGCTATTCAGGGTACCCCAGTGAGATAGAGTCCCTTTCCTCTATACTTCTTATTATAGGGTATATAGGATCAGGAGAGGTTTAGGTTCCGGAGCAGGGCCGCCCTTATCAGGGCGTAAACTCCGCCTAGGGGTAAGTCTTAGTGAGAGGGCATTATAGGGAGATGCCAGGCTAGCGGCCTATTGCTACTTTTCGGCCTAACATATCCCCTTAGCTCCTTTCCCCCTCTCTAACCTTGACCGTATACCCACCCTTAGTCAGGTGACTGTATCAAAATTTGTCCTATTTGGTATTTTATCTTTACTATCATTTGGACCGGTCGAATAGATATATTTGATTTTTTTTTTGTCCTTGTTTTGACCCTGATTGGGGTAGGCATGCATTGTGACTACAGGGACAAATTACTTGACAATAATTTTTGTTTATTTTTGTGATTGATGGTTTGGGACCTACGTTTTTTGCTTTCCCTTTTAGCCTGGTTTATATTAAAAGTTAAGTCTTAGTGTTTTTTCGGTGATTCCCTTTCAGTTTTTTGAAGCATCAGGCACATTTTAAAGGGTAGGGTCTGTCCCCGGGTGGGTGGGAAGGAAGAGGCTTGATTGCACAAGAAGAGCTACCAATGATATTAAGCTGAATAGATAGTATTGGTTTTCCTGGTAGTGCAGATCAACCCCTTCATTTTTGCTTCAGGTAAAAAAAAGTTTATGGCAAGATTTGTGCAGCAGCATCTGAGCTCAGTCTAATTTATTAAAAGGGTTATCCAGGAATAGAAAAACAGAGCAAAATTCTTTCAAAAACAGCTCCATGTCTGTCTCCAGGTTGGGTGTGGTATTACAACTTGGCTCCATTCACTTCAATGAAACTGAACTGCAGAACCGCACCCAACTTGAAGACAGATGGGGAGCTGTTTTTGATGGAACATAGCTCTGATTTTCTATTCTTGGATAATCTCTTTAAGGTTCCTCAGCAGGGGTTTAAAACATAAGATGGTGACATGTATTTCCACTGTAAGAGGTATCTTTAACTTTAATGGGGTACTCCGGTGGAATTATTATTTATTTTTAAATCAACTGGTGCCAGAAAGTTAAACAGATTTGTAAATTACTTTTGTTAAAAAATCTTTACCCTTCCAGTACTTATTAGCAGATGTATGCTACAGAGGAAATTATTTTCTTTTTTAATTTCCTTTTTGTCTTGTCCACAGTGCTCTCTGCTGACATCTGATGCCCGTATCAGGAACTGTCCAGAGCAGGAGAAAATCCCCATAGCAAACTTTGCTGCTCTGGACAGTTCCTGACAAGGAAAGAAATTCAAAAACAAAAGAATTTCCTTTGTAGCATACAGCTGCTAATAAGTACTGAAAGGATTGAGATTTTTAAATAAAAGTAATTTACAAATCTGTTTAACTTTCTGGCAAAAATTTAGTTTTACACCAGAGAACTCCTTTAACCCCTTCCTGCTATGGAACATATGCATAGGTCCCAGCATCCAACATGTTCGTGCACTGGGACCCATGCATACTTCCTAGCGATCTCCTGCACTGCCATGGACAGTGCAGGAGATCGGCAGCGGGACCCGGCTGCTAATCACGATCCCGGCAGCATTAGCGCCATAGATGCCGTGATCAATCCTGATCACGTATCTTTGGTGCTGACAGGGGGAGCGCGCTCCCCCTGTTCACCAACGGTGGTACCACGATATGATCGCGGGTCGCCGTTGGTTGCTATGTCAACAGGAGGTCAGATCATGACCTCCTGTCTGCCTGCTATGGAAGCCTGTGAGATCCAGCCAGAGGCTGGATCGCACATGCTATACAGTGTGCAGCTCATCAGGTCATACTGTGCTGCAGTACAAATTTATTGCAGAATAGTATAACCTGTAAAAAGTGTAAAAAATAAAAAGTTTTTAAATAAAAGTATGAAGTGTAAAAATAATAATAATAATAATAAAATGCCCCTTTCCCAATAAAAGCCATGTATTATCACCAAAAAAGATCAAAAACACGTAATATACATAATAGGTATTGCCACGTCTGTGATGACATGTACTATAAAACTATAATGTAAATTATCCAGTATGGTGAATGCCGTAAAAAACAACAAAAAAGTGCAAAATTCGTAAATTTTGGTACAAATAGCGGAATAAAAAAAGATCAAAAGGTAGCACGTATCGCAAAAATTTATAAAAAAAAGTTATGGCTGTTGGAAAATGAATGGCAGAAAAACAATTTTGCTCAGAAAAGGAAAAAGAACATAGGAAGCTATATATAAAATGGGTATCACCATAATTAAAAGTAAAGGAATGTATTTATTGCATGAAGAACAGTGTTGTAATTATTTGATATACCAGAACATTAGAACGGCTCCAAGGGGAAGGAATGTATTGTGAGTGAGAATTTTGTTCGGAGTGCCGTGACAAATGGATTGCCCCATAAGCTAGACATGGGGTATAGAAGGAAATATTTAGACCAGTGGATAAGCTGCTATTTTAGGGAGGGGAATGATGTATAGTGAAAGGTAAGTAATAGATAGCCAGATTCACAGGATTTCTTCCGAAAGTTCATTAAGGCCATCAGGGACCAGAGTTCCCATACGGTAAATCCAATAGACTTCTTTTCTTTTTAACTGCTCAAATCTATTTGAAAGATGCTGTGGGACTGATGCCAAAGGTGTCATTTTCACAGAGTTTTCAATGTCAGGATTAAATGGAGCATAATGTCTGGAGACTCCATGTAATTGAAATTTATTTCGAATATTTTGATGGTGTTTATTTAGTCTATTATGCAGAGCCTGTGGGGTACGTCCGACATATTGAAGGGAACATATGAATTGTATGATATAAATAACGTAGTCTGACTGGCATCTTTTTCTAGTTTTGATGTTAAAAACGTCGCCAGTTTTTTTTTTTTTAGAAGTTATTGTTGTCTGGCCATGGGTGATTTCCTTGCAACAGATACAGGTTTTTTTATTGCACTTGTAGCTCCCAGCTTTCGTTGAAAAATCATTCTTTGTTGTATTTTGACGATGTTGTCGCAATTGACTGGGGGCTAAAAGGCTCTTTAAAGGGGTTGTGCGCTGCCCTGACTTTCGGAGCTCCGCTCACAGCGTCCGGAAGTTCATTACTCCGAACGCTGTGTGCGGGCTTCCATGTTCGCGGCCGCCGGGCGTGACGTTACGCTTGGCCCCTCGTGACGTTTCGCCCGTTCCCTCAACGAAAGTCTATGGGAAGGGGGCGTGACCGCTGTCACGCCCCCTTCCCATAGACTTTGGTAGAGGGGGCGGGCGTGATTTGCGAATTGCGACCTTTGCGACCTCTATAGCTACGCCACTGTCCTTCATATAAGGATATACTGGCTAATGTCTCAATTTTACATCAGTTGTGAGGGTTAGCTAATGTCATTGTTTACATCTGCCACAGGAGTGAATCCATATTGTGATCCATAGGTGCGGGTTCTCCACTCCAATGTAGGTGCACAACTGCACTTGGGGTTGAGCACCTTGTATCACCTTTAGATCATGCTAATATAATTTTTTCTTATGCACCTTTACTGGCTAAAAGGAATATTTTGGATCCATTTTTTGTAGTGACCACTTGAAAAATCTAAATAGCTATTTACATCCACTGAATTAAAATGGGTATAAGTTAAAAAAAAGATTGTTCATCATGAGAAATACATACATCTAAGGTAACGGTATTGGACTCCATAGTAAAAGAAATACCACAATTATAATTATTGAGAGTCTCTATGAGTAAAACTTCCGAATCAATGGGTGGAGGGATCGCTTGGTGGGAGAGAAATCAATCTGTAACTAATGAAACAGCTGTAGGCACCATGATTGAAAGCCACAGGTCTTTTGAATGGATGTTTCAATGGGTGGGGTGGCTGATGTGTGGGGATGGAGGAAAATGGAATTATGGGATTTGTAGTCAAAAAAAGAAAAGACAATCAGGAAATACAAGTTCATAAACAGCTAGCCACAGTGTTATGATAATCTCATGACATAGCCATTTAGCCCCAAAACAAGCGCAGATCCTTCCTAAGCATGTCCATTACGGTCTGCCAGGTACGTACTAAAATCACCTTATGGAGGAGAACCCCTTTAACTCAGTATACAGATCTGACAGGGGTTAACCCCAAACCTGCAATCGGTCATTCTACAATAAAGTTCTTCTGAATTGATGAATATGGCCATCCAAGGGTCTTTTTGGTTTGCGGCACCTAAAAGAGGATATTTTTTTCTGATTGCTCCTGATGTCCTACAATATGTCTCACATATTTGGCCCAGCAACTTTGCATTCAACCTCAGAGCTACTACCCTAAATAGAGTGATATGCATATTAAACATACACGCCGGTATAAACACTCCCAGAGACCCTACCATCTGTGTTCTGGGTAACCCACAAGGTGCCCTTTGTGGTCTTGTTTTTTTCTTTCCATTTGAGTGATAGAGTGCAGATAGATGACACAGCCAGGAACAGTGTGCTCTAAGGTTTATGGCAGAAGTAGCAGGAAAGTCTGCTATGTGAAGGAATTACACAGACTATGCAAAGACATTTCATTTTGTGTTTAGGAAGCTAATGAACTTCTCTTTATAGTCTTTGCAAAGTAAGCTATATCAATTCGTTTTTCTGGATGCAGTTCAGGTTTTTCCGATGGTTCAGAGTTTTTTTTTTTTTTTTCAAATTGTCAGTCGCATGTATTTATTGCCTCATTTGTTTGTACTGCTGGAAAACCTTATGCCTCCCTGTGGAATCGGGATCTGTCTACGTCATTAACATATGTGCAATTCAATAAATATTTTTGAATTATTTTTTTATTTACTTTTGTATGAATTCTCTCTCATTTGAGCAGTTCATGTTTATCACATTTTGGAGACTCCGAGGTGTAACGAAAACTGTCGCAATAACTAAAGTAAAAATCAAAAATGAAATTGGAGAAGAAATCGTACATCAGCCTTATCAAAATAGATTAAATGACCTATTTCTTAGAAATCGAGACATTTTAATCAGTACACAGCGTGGTGCTACATATGTTAATGATAGAAATGTGACTGTTCATCTCTCAGTTGACAGACTATATAATTAAATCTTCAGTCTTTGTCTTGTTGGTGATTTTTGGGATACTTGATCTACAAACTCATGGATTCTGGGTATATAACTTGCCTTTCACACAGAAAGTATTACATGCAATTTTCATTACACTGAAATTAATTTTAGAAGTGAAGAGTCTGCATAGAACGCCTGCGCGGCTGATAGAGAACATTAGCGGTTTTCACAAAGGAGAGGGCTGAGCTGCCCTTTTGAGACTTTGGGAAAGTAATGATGTTTCCCATGCTGGTTAACTCATCAATTATGTCCTTTCTATTGCAAATTAAAAATATGACTCTGTTGGAATCCACAGTAAATCCTTCCCTTCATTCAATCCTTCATTATATATGCATACGTTAGCGAAGTCTATAGTATTCCATTACACACACTTGAATACAAGCAGAACAAGTATAATTTAACATGTAGAAATCCATTCTAGCACTTAGCACTTATAGCGTTTTTATATGAGCAACAAGGTATGCTCATATAAAAAAAAAAAAAAATCAAAAAAGCCCAAATGTAATAAAAAAATTTTTTTGTTATGAATGCATTTTTTAGAATCTACAGAAATGTTAGCACTCGTGCAGGTAGGGGCCCACAAAGGTAGTTAATAAGAAACATTAGCAAATATATGACTACAATTTAATCAGTGTGACATTTAGTAATATATTTTCTTCAATAAGAGGTAGCAAAAAAGAAACAGATGTTAATAATACTTTAATATGTTGGTGCAAACAACAGTTCCATATTACTGCCTCTATGCCCAGTTTTCTGTTTTCCCATGCCAGTGATATGGTATAGGGCCTGGTGTCAACCAACAGCCAAAATCTACTGAGCGAATCTTCTACAGCTGGACAGAGATCACAGCGTGAAGCGGACAGCATGCTTCTTCCATTTCATTTTTATGATCAGTGGGTTCTGAACACCCAGACCACAACAGATCTCAGTTATATGTCAAAGTATTGTTAAATGACAACAAAACTTTAAAAGGGAAAAAAATATGAATATATGAATTCCTGTGATCTTTAACACCACCATTGGTTCACTCCTTAAAGGGCACCTCCAATGCAGCTAGAGTAGCCTAATTAGTTGCAACATAGAGGTGCAGCAGTTCCTTACCGCTTTGTTTGAACTTTGGATTAAGAACTACCTGGACTTCCTGCCTGGAGGAAAAACAGAGAAAAGCTAAGCTGTGCTCAGTAAAGATCACACTTTTACATTACAAAGTCTTATAACTATAGCATATGCAGCTATTTATAGGTACTTGCATTTGGTTAGAGTTCTTCTTTTAGGTTTTAAAAGAAATGTATAAGAAATAGGAATAAGTGAAATAAAACATAACTTTTAATTAATGCTGTTCAGAAACATACATATACAGTGAATGTACTCACAGAGGATACTGATGTTGAACCCATGATCGATATAGATGCCGGAAATAGACTCACAGTTTGTATGTAATAAAATATACTGTCAAGAACATGTATATAGACAGTAGATAGATCAATCAATTAGGACCAATCACAGTCCCCATAGAGATTGTCACGACCATGTATCAGAATGTAGCATTTGGACCATACACAATGCCCTACGCATTTCAGTTCACCCGACTAGGTGACCTCATCAGGGGCTCTCCACAATGTGTGTCCAAAAAACAAATTTGGACAGTATCACACAAGGGTCAATGATGCCAATTTCTTGGGGCTACCGATACAGTTATGCCGCTAAAGGCAATACTGACAGTACAAATAAATTGTGCCCCCACATCTTAGTGTAGGTTTGTTGCACCGTTGGTCTCAGGACTGAATCCGGTGATTCAGTTATGATGTCCTGGCAGATTCTCACAGTGCGCACTCGCAGCGGCGGGGAGCCGTGCAATACTGCCAGCTGCTAGTGCACATTTAATAGAGCAGTATCATTGAGGAAAAGTTATGTTTTAGATCACAGGGGGTCTGAGTGCTGGGGCCCCCGCAATCTCCTGTTTGAGGCCCCAGCTCTTCTTCACAGCAGCGCGTCATGACCTCCACCCGAAGTGGGGGCCGCTACACCCGCTCCATATAGCTCTATGGGAGAGCCGTTGAGCAATTTTCTGCTTACTCATAGAGCTATATAGATGGAGTATGGCGTCTGCTGTGAAGGAGAAGTGGGGCTCCAAACACGAGATGGCGGGGTCCCAGCGCACGGACCCCCTGCAATCTAAAACTTTGGGTTTTAGTCTAAAGGGGTCAGATCGGGAGACCTTGGGGGCCATTCAACTGGCCCACGATGACCAATCCACTTTCCAGGAAACTGTTCATCTAGGAATGCTCGGACCTGACACCCATAATGTGGTGGTGCACCATCTTGCTGGAAAAACTCAGGGAATGTGCCAGGTCCAAGCATTCCTAGATGAACAATTTCCTGGAAAGTGGATTGGTCATCGTGAGCCAGTTGAATGGCCCCCCAAGGTCTCCCAATCTGACCCCCTTAGACTTTTATCTTTTGGGTCATCTGAAGGCAATTGTCTATGCTGTGAAGATACGAGATGTGCAGCACCTGAAACTATGGATACTGGAAGCCTGTGCTAGCATTTCTCCTGTGGTGTTGCTATCAGTGTGTGAAGAGTGGGAGAAGAGGGGTGCATTGACAATCCAACACAATAGGCAGCACATTGAACACATTTTATAAGTGGTCAGAAATTTGTGAATAACTCATGAAAGAATAAAGTTACGTTAAAACCAAGCAAATCATTGTTTTTCTTGTGAAATTCCCAATAAGTTTGATGTGTCACATGACCCTCTTCTTATTGGAGAAACAAAAGTTGGATTCAAAATGGTCGACTACAAAATGGCCGCCACGGTCACCACCCATCTTGAAAAGTTTCCCCCCCTCACAAATACTAATGTGCCACAAACAGGAAGTTAATATCACCATCCATTCTCATTTTATTAAGGTGTATCCATATAAATGGCCCACCCTGTACAGTACAGACCAAAAGTTTGGACACACCTTTTCAATCAAAGAGTGTTCTTTATTTTCATGACTATGAAAATTGTAGATTCACACTGAAGGTATCAAAACTATGAATTAACACATGTGTCCCCAAGTGCAGTCACAAAAACCATCAAGAGTTACAAAGAAACTGGCTCACATGCTGACCGCCCCAGGAAAGGAAGACCAAGAGTCACCTCTGCTGCGGAGGATAAGTTCATCCGAGTCACCAGCCTCAGAAATCTCAGGTTAACAGCAGCTCAGATTAGAGACCAGGTCAATGCCACACAGAGTTCTGGCAGCAGACAAATCTCTAGCACAACTGTTAAGAGGAGACTGTGTGAATCAGGCCTTCATGGTAGAATATCTGCTAGGAAACCACTGCTAAGGACAGGCAACAAGCAGCAGAAACTTGTTTGGGCTAAAGAACACAAGGAGTGGACATTAGACCAGTGGAAATCTGTGCTTTGGTCTGATGAGTCCAAATTTGAGATCTTTGGTTCCAACCACAGTGTCTTTGTGCGATGCAGAAAAGGTGAACGGATGGACTCTACATGCCTGGTTCCCACCGTGAAGAATGGAGGAGGAGGTGTGATGGTGTGGGGGTGCTTTGCTGGTGACACTGTTGGGGATTTATTCAAAATTGAAGGCATACTGAACCAGCATGGCTACCACAGCATCTTGCAGCGGCATGCTATTCCATCTGGTTTGCATTTAGTTGGACCATCATTTATTTTTCAACAGGACAATGACCCCAAACACCTCCAGGCTGTGTAAGGGCTATTTGACCAAGAAGGAGAGTGATGGGGTGCTGTGCCAGATGACCTGGCCTTCACAGTCACCAGAAACAATGAAGGCAAAAGGGCCAACAAGTGCTTAGCATCTCTTGGAACTCTTCAAGACTGTTGGAAGACCATTTCAGGTGACTACCTCTTGAAGCTCATCAAGAGAATGCCAAGAGCGTGCAAAGCAGTAATCAAAGCAAAAGGTGGCTACTTTGAAGAACCTAGAATATGATATTTTTTCAGTCGTTTCACACTTTTTTGTTATGTCTATAATTCTACATGTGTTAATTCATAGTTTTGATGCCTTCAGTGTGAATCTACAATTTTCATAATATTGAAAATAAACAAAACTCTTTGAATGAGAAGGTGTGTCCAAGCTTTTGGTCTGTACTGTATATATATATTGCTCAAAAAAATAAAGGGAACACTTAAACAACACAATGTAACTCTAAGCCAATCACACTTCTGTGAAACCACACTGTCCACTCAGGAAGCAACACTGATTGACAATCAATTTCACATGCTGTTGTGCAAAAGGAGTGGTTCTGCAGGTGGTGACCACAGACCACTTCAAAGTTCCTATGCTTCCTTGCTGATGTTTTGGTCATTTTTTAATGTTGGTGGTGCTTTCACTCTAGTGGTAGCATGAGACTGAGTCTACAACCCACACAAGTGGCTCAGGTAGTTTAGCTCATCCAGGAAGGTACATCAATGCGAGCTGGGCAAGAAGGTTTGCTGTGTCTGTCAGTGTAGTGTCAGGCGCATGGAGGCCCTACCAGGAGGAGACGCAAGACAACAACCCAGCAGCAGGACCGCGACCTATGCCTTTATGCAAGGAGAAGCCGGAGGAGCACTGCCAGAGCCCTGCAAAATGACCTCCAGCAGGTCACAAATGTGCATGTGTCCACTCAAACGGTCAGAAACAGACTCCATGAGGGTGGTATGAGGGCCCGACGTCCACAGGTGGGGGTTGCACTAAAAGACCAACACCGTGCAGGACGTTTGGCATTTGCCAGAGAACACCAAGTGCCACTGGCGCCCTGTACTCTTCACAGATGAAAGCAGGTTCACACTGAGCACATGTGACAGACATGACAGAGTCTGGAGATGACGTTAAGAACGTTCTGCTGCCTGCAATATCCTCCAGCATGACCGGTTTGGCAGTGGGTCAGTAATGGTGTATGGTGGCATTTCTTTTGGGGGGCCGCACAGCCCTCCATGTGCTTGCCAGAGGTAGCCTAACTTCCTTAAGGTACCGAGATGAGATCCTCAGGCCCCTTGTGAGACCATATGCTGGTGCGGGTGGCCCTGGGTTCCTCCTAATGTAAGACAATGCTAGAGCTCATGTGGCTGAAATGTGTCATCAGTTCCTGCAAGAGGAAGGCATTGATGATATGGACTGGGCCGCCCGTTCCCCAGACCTTAATTAGATTGAGCACATCTGGGACATCATGTATCACTCCATCCACCAATGCCACGTTGCACCACAGACTATCCAGGAGTTGACGGATGCTTTAGTCCAGGTCTGGGAGGACATCCCTCAGGAGACCATCTGCCACCTCATCAGGAGCATGCCCAGGCATTGTAGGGAGGACATACGGGCACACACACTACTGAGCCTCATTTTGACTTGTTTTAAGGACATTCAGCCTGTAGTGTGGTTTTCCATTTTGATTTTGAGTGTGACGCCATATCCAGATCTCCATGGGTTGAAATATTTGATTTCCATTGATAATTTTTGTGTGATTCTGTAGTCAGCACATTCAACTATGTAAAGACAAAAGTATTTCATATTAGTCCATTCATTCAGATCTAGGATGTGTTAGCTTAGTGTTCCCTTAATTTTTTTGAGCAGTGTATGTGTGTGTGTGTATATATATATATATATATATATATATATATATATATATATATATACATATATATATATACATTTTCAAGAAGCAGCAGCACACAAGCGAGACTCGTGTCAAAAAGGTGAAGGTTTATTCCATCAAACCAGTGAACAGAGTTGCGAGCAACGTTTCTGTGACCTCACGCCACCGTTATCAAGCTCAAATGCAGAATCACATGTGGTAGTTTAAATACACTTCAGTGTTACATCATTAACCAATCAAATACAAGGTAAACAAAGACATGTGCTAGTATAAAGGTGATTATACGGCATTATATCTGGATGCAATGTATATTCAATGCACGTGTTAGTGTTATACAAAGTGCCCGTGTTAACAGTGCGGCAATATGCCCGAAAACAGTAATGTGACCATATAAGTTATGTACAATTATAAAGGCGCTTACCCGGCAGAGCTTCCTGGGATAGCACGTTTGTAATGAAGCGTAGAGACCCGGAACTGCGCGACCGACCAATCGGAAGCGCCGTACATCGGGAAATTCAGTCAATCAGGCATAAAGTACTATGTGCTATCCCAGGAAGCTCTGCCGGGTAAGCGCCTTTATAATTGTACATAACTTATATGGTCACATTACTGTTTTTGGGCATATTGCCGCACTGTTAACACGGGCACTTTGTATAACACTAACACGTGCATTGAATATACATTGCATCTAGATATAATGCCGTATAATCACCTTTTTATATCACTAGCACAAGTCTTTGTTTACCTTGTATTTGATTGGTTAATGATGTAACACTGAAGTGTATTTAAACTACCACATGTGATTCTGCATTTGAGCTTGATAACGGTGACGTGAGGTCACAGAAACGTTGCTCGCTCCTTCTCTGTTCTCTTTCCCTCTTCCTTTTCCCTCCTTTATCCTTCTCCCTTTCTCCCTTGTATGTCGATTTGATTTACCAAGTGCGCCTACGTAACATGTCAACTTATCTCATTGCCGGTTGCGACATGAAACGAGACTGTCTCGTGACTCATATAGACGACAACTGTCGACCGTGAGTTTCCACATATATTCTCACACAGGCATTGATGTTATATTTCACATTTGTGGAAGTGTTGCAACTTGCCTATTCTGTTTGCATATCTGTAGGCTGTTCTGCAATCTACTTTTTGCTGTAATGTTACTATTATTGTTAACGCCAATAAAAACCTTTAATACAAAAAAAAAAAAAGAAACGTTGCTCGCAACTCTGTTCACTGGTTTGATGGAATAAACCTTCACCTTTTTGACACGATTCTCGCTTGTGTGCTGCTGCTTCTTGAAAATTTATGTGAAGTGGATCCTCTAACCCGGGCTCCCATACAGCTTGCACCTTATCTCCATTCTTCTAGTTTTTGGAGTGCTGCTCTACTTGGTGTGTGTGTATATATATATTACACTTGCCCCTTCTAATTACAATTAGCACTTATGTTCAGGAGAAGCATGATGATCAGAATGGCTCTGCCATCACTTGCTTCTGCCTGTGAGTGACCATGTTTTACAAACCGAGCAGAGATGGTTGTGTGTGCTGCACAGTACCAGGAACGGCTGAGCTTGCATCACCAGAAGTGCCGTGGGGGCAGTATTCTGAGAAGGCTCACTGAATTCCCACCACACCAAGCACAAACAAGTATGAGCTGCATTAAAAGATCTCCCTGAGAGGTTACAGTAATAATTCAGTGAAGAGGTAACATGTTGTGTTAGGATAAATAAATTCTTGATACATAGATCTACTGACTGAAAATATTTTAAAATTGAACAGGTATGAATCTGCAAATAAAGTAACTCGCCTTTGTACAATATGAATATGTAATGACAAGCACTTGATATTTTTAAGACACATTATCTCCATTACACTGATGTAGACTATTATCATGTAATGCTTCCGATGCTAATAACTACCTGTGCCCACATTCACAATTATTTCTAACATATGCAAATACTACGGCTATTACCTAATAGCACATTATAGGTAATGTAAATGTCACAATGAAAGGCAACAACTGTTAGGTCACAAAATAAGAGGTTATTTCCTGCAGCCTCAACTAAACTAAGACAGCAGAGGTTATAACTGCAATTAAACAGATATGTGTATTGACATTTGTAATGATTTGGTATACATATATACAGGTCCCATAATAGTCAATAGTTACTACATCAGAAATTTGTACAGTAAGTACAGGAAAAATTACTGCTACTGAACTGGGCTGATGATGGGGGGACTGTTGTGATCATGAAAATGGGGTCCTGCTGCCAGAAACCTCTAAAATTTGCCAGAAATTAGTGAGCTATTGGTATGACGAATGATCAGTCTAGAGCAGAATTTCCCAAAGAGGGTGCCTCCAGCTGTTGCAAAGCTACAGCACTCAGCATGCCTGGAAAGCCGAAGGCACGTTTTTTGAACTCTGCTGTAGGGGGGAGAGCTTGCTGCAGTGGAGGTAAAACATCTCTAATACATCCATATAGTTAATTAGGACATATGGAAAGGGGTAGCTGCCAAGGTAGAGTGGGGGTGTCATGAAATGGACTACAAACTGGTACATTTGGGTGTATGGACTGGAAATGTAACAGATTGATTCTTACAGCTCACAATAGTGCATTTTTTCTTACACATCGTAGGACACATTATTAGAATTACTAGTGGGTTTAGAACATATTCTCTGAAGTCAGGCTCCTGTATAAGTGACTATTATAGTGAACCCCTTAAGGGCCAGACCATTTTACACCTTAGGACCAGAGCGTTTTTTGAACATCTGACCACTGTCACTTTAAACATTAATAACTCTGATTCAGAGATTGTTTTTTCGTGACATATTCTACTTTAACATGGTGGTAAATTTTTGTGGTAACTTGCATCCTTTCTTGGTGAATCCCAAATCCCAAATTTGATGAAAAAATTGTAAATTTTGCATTTTTCTAACCTTGAAGCTCTCTGCTTGTAAGGAAAATTGATATTCCAAATAATTTTTTTTTTATTCACATATACAATATGTCTACTTTATATTTGCATCATAAAATTGACAAGTTTTACTTTTGGAAGACACCAGAGGGCTTCAAAGTTCAGCAGCAATTTTCTAATTTCAGGTTTGAAGTGGATTTGAAGGGTCATCATATTAGAAATACCCCATAAAAGACCCCATTATAAAAACTGCACCCCCCCCCCCCAAAAGTATTCAAAATGACATTCAGTCAGCGTTTTAACCCTTTAGGTGTTTCACAGGAATATCAGCAAAGTGAAGGAGAAAATTCACAATCTTCATTTTTTACACTTGCATGTTCTTGTAGACCCAATTTTTTTTATTTTTACAAGGGGTAATAGGAGAAAATTTATACTTGTATTTGTAGCCCATACTTCATATGTCTATGTAAATTGTTCGGCGGGCGCAGTAGAGGGCTCAGAAGCGAAGGAGCGACAAGGGGATTTTGGAGAGTACGTTTTTCTGAAATGGTTTTTTGGGTGCATGTTGCATTAAGGAATCCCCTATCGTGCCAGAACCGCAAAAAAAAAAACACATGGCATACCATTTTGGAAACTAGACCCCTTGAGTAACGTAACAAGGAATAAAGTGAGCCTTAATACCCCACAGGGGTTTCGCGACTTTTGCATATGTAAAAAAAAAATTTTTTTCTTCACTAAAATGTGTTTCCGCCCAAATTTCACATTTTTGCAAGGGTTAATAGCAGAAAATACCCCCCCTAAATTTGTAACCCCAATTCTTCTGAGTATGGAGGTACCCCATACGTTGTCCTGAAGTGCACTTCGGGCGAACTACGATGCTCAGAAGAGAAGGAGTCATATTTGGCTTTTTGAGAGCAAATTTTGGTCGGGGGGCATGTCGCATTTAGGAAGCCCCTATGGTACCAGAACAGCAAAAACACCCCCACATGGCATACCATTTTGGAAACTAGTCCCCTTGAACGTAACCAGGAATAAAGTGAGCCTTAATACCCCACAGGGGTTTCACGACTTTTGCATATGTAAAAAAAAAAAAAATTCACTAAAACGTGTTTCCCCCCAAATTTCAAATTTTTGCAAGGGTTAATAGCAGAAAATACCCCCCAAAATTTGTAACCCCATTTCTTCTGAGTATGGAAATACCTCATGTGTGGACGTCAAGTGCCCTGCGGTCGAACTACAATGCTCAGAAGAGGAGGAGCGCCATTGAGCTTTTGAAGAGTGAATTTGTTTGGAATGGTAGTCAGGGGCCATGTGCGTTTACAAAGCCCCCCGTGGTGCCAGAACAGTGGACCCCACCACGTGACACCATTTTGGAAACTACACCCCTCACAGAATTTAATAAGGGGTGCAGTGAGTATTTACACCCCACTGGCATTTGACAGATCTTTGGAACAGTGGGCTGAGCAAATGAAAAATTGTATTTTTCATTTTCACGGACCACTGTTCCAAAAATCTGTCAGACACCTGTGGGGTGTAAATGCTCACTGTACCCCTTATTACATTACGTGAGGGGTGTAGTTTCCAAAATGGGGTCACATGTTGGGGGGGGGGGGGTCCATTGTTCTGGCACTATGGGGGCTTTGTAAACACACGTGGCCTTCAATTCCGGACACATTTTCTCTTCATAATCCCAATGGCGCTCCTTCTCTTCTTGGGGTATTTTCTTACTCAGAAGAAATGGGGTTACAAATTTTTTTTCCCTATTTTCCCTTGTGAAATTGAAAAATTTTGGGTAACACCAGCATTTTAGTGAAAATTTTTTTTTTTCATTTTCCCATCCAACTTTAACGAAAATTTGTCAAACACCTGTGGGGTGTTAAAGCTCACTATACCCCTTGTTACGTTCCATGAGGGGTGTAATTTCCAAAATGGGGTCACATGTTGGTATTTATTTTTTTGCGTTTATGTCAGAACCACTGTAAAATCAGCCACCCCTGCGCAAATCACCAATTTAGGCTTCAAATGTACATAGTGCGCTCTCACTCTTGAGCCTTGTTATGCGCCCGCAGATCATTTTATGCCCACATCTGGGGTATTTCCGTACTCAGGAGAAAATTGGGTTACAAATTTTGGGGGTCTTTTTTTCCTTTTACCTCTTGTGAAAATAAAAAGTAAAGGGCAACACCAGCATGTTAGTGTAAAAAATGTAAAAAGTATTTTTTTTTTTTACACTAACAGGCTGGTGTAGACCCCAACTTTTCCTTTTCATAAGGGGTAAAAAGAGAAAAAGCCCCCCAAAATTTGTAGTGTAATTTCTCCCAAGTACGGAGATACCCCATATGTGGCCCTAAACTGTTTCCTTGAAATACGACAGGGCTCCGAAGTGAGAGAGTGCCATGCGCATTTGAGGACTAAATTAGGGATTGCATAGGGGTATTCTACGCCAGTGATTCCCAAACTGGGTGCAACCAGAAATGCTGGGAGTTGTTGTTTTGCAACAGCTGGAGGCTCCGTTTTGGAAACACTGCCGTACAATACGTTTTTAATTTTTATTGGGGGGGGGGGGCAGTGTAAGGGGGTGTATATGTAGTCTTTTACCCTTTATTATGTGTTAGTGTAGTGTTTTTAGGGTACATTCACACTGGCGGAGGTTTACAGTGAGTTCCCTGCTAGGAGTTTGCGCTGCGGCGAAAAATTTGCCGCAGCTCATACTTGAAGGCACAAAACTTACTGTAAGCCTGCCCGTGTGAATGTACCCTGTACGTTCACATGGGTGAGGGGGGGGGGGGGACAAACCTCCAGCTGTTTCAAAACTACAACTCCCAGCATGTACTGACAGACCATGCAGGCTGGGAGTTGTACTTTTGCAACAGCTGGAGGCACACTGGTTGGAAAACCTTCAGTTAGGTTCTGTTATCTAACTCAATATTTTCCAACTAGTGTGCCTCCAGCTGTTGCAAAACGACAACTCCCAGCATGTACTGATCACCGAAGGGCATGCTGGGAGATGTAGTTATGCAAAAGCTGGAGGGAACGCAACTTCAACTCCCAGCATGCTGGGATTTGCAGTTTTGCAACATCTGGAGAGCTTCAGTATAGAGACCACTGCAAGCTGTGGCCCTCCAGATGCTGCAAAACTACAAATCCCAGGTTGCCCAGACAGCAAACAGTTGTGTGGGCATGCTAGGAGTTGTAGTTTTGCAAGATCTGGGGGGCTATAGTTCAGAGACTACAATATAGTGGTCTCTATACTGTAGCACTCCAGATGTTGCAAAACTACAACTCCCAGCATGCCCAAACAGCTGTCTGGGCATGCTGGGAGTTGTAGTTTTGCAACATCTGGAGTGCTACAGTATAGAGACCACTATATAGTGGTCTCGGACTGCAGCCCTCCAGATGTTGCTAGGCAACTTACCGTCTTCTGTCGGATCCAGGGAGCCTGCTGCACGACATCGCCGCCCGCCGATCTCCGATCGTCGCCCGCAGCCTCCGCAGATCGGTAAGTGGACTCCGGCGCCGGTCCTCTGTCGTTTCCCCGTTCTGCCCCGCCTATTGTGGGTGGGCAGGACGGGGAAAACGAAAGTTAACCCCCCCGCCCCCGATCTGCTATTGGTGGTTGCGTCTAGACCACCAATAGCAGGGATAGGAGGGGTGGCACCCCTGCCACCTCACTCCTATCTCTTCAGGGGAATTGTGGGTGTCTAAGATCCCCGCGATCCCCCTTATATTCCGGGTCGCCATAGACCCGTAATGACCTGGAATCGCGCAAATCGCAAGTGTGAATTCACTTGCGTTTTGTGCCGATCGCAGACATGGGGGGTCTGATGACCCCCCTGGGCATTTGCGCGTGGCAGGGACCGAAATTCCCACGGACGTACTCATACGTGCCTGGTCCTTAAGACCCAGGGTGCAGGGACCTACTCATACGTGCCTGATCCTTAAGGGGTTAAAGAAAAATGGGTATTTTTTTTTATTTAAGTTATAAAATATTTCTATGTAAATTAGTTCCTGTCCAATGTCTTGAACTTTCTCTCTCTGGACACAGTTTGAACGACAGAGAGGATCACCTAACCCTCTGCTGTCAAATAGTAGTTTACCCATAGAGGAGTGAGGGGGGGGGGGGGGGGGGGGGGGTGACACATTTGGAGAGTCCCCCCTTCCATATGTACTAAACTAATGCAGTTTGGGAGTCTCTGTTTCATATACTGGAGGCCCCCAAAGTACAGTGCTTTGGAGAAGTATAAATATATAACAGATGAAAGTATGCCTCTTGCCGGAATATCGGTATAAGTTATCGGCCACAAAGTTCACATATTATCGGTATTGGCCCCAAAAAATCAATACTACTACTATGTATAGGAGGAGCTGGAAGCCTCGGCTCTGTACATTGTGGTAGAGGTGGCGCAGTACTCCCACTTTAATATGAGCTGCAAAGCATTAACCGGTGCCACAACTATACAAAGTGCAGAGCCGAGGCTTACCTTCATTGCTTACTTCTGGCACTGTGGCTGTGTAGAGCGGCTGAGAGGTGTCAGTGCTGGATGTTGACCCCCCCCCCCCCTAACAATAGCTAACCTGTGGAAAGGCCATCAATCATTTCATCCCAAAAAATGTCTTACAATAGAATCATTTTTTACTTCTGTTTCGAAAAAGTAGTGTTTTTTTCTGTAGCCAAGTGTCAAGGAGGCAGGGCCAACACTCACTGAATGTGCCCCACTATTTGTATCCATGGCGCTGGCATGAGATTTGCAGACAGGACTCAGCACTATCATTTAAATCCTAAGGGGGTAAAAATGAGGATTTGTGTCAACCCGCAGCTGGCTCAGCACCGCCTCTTTGACACTTGGCTACGGAGAAAAAAAAAACACTACGTTTTGGAAGCCAACAGATCAAAATTGGGTACCATTGTTTTTATTGCACTAGTGTCTGCCGCTTGTGACAGACTCACTTCTAAATAATTTTAATGTAATTCATTGACTCTCATTTAAAAAAAGTTTTCTTCAGCATGTGGTTTTCTTTTGTAAGATCTGGGCATATTTCATAAAACAATAAACTGACACATTTTTGAGGATTTGAATAGTATAAAAGTGCCCATGACGATAAGCAGTGCCCCTCTCCAAATGAGAAAAAAAAAAACAGGGAAAGAGCTGAAAAAACTAGTGCCTCCACAACTACTACAGGTAGTAACAAGTTCAAATGACCATTAAAATGAAAAATCCATTGAATTTCACCTTAGATTTATTTTTACTTGCGTCCCAGTCTCCATTTTACTCTGATAGTCTCACTAACTTGATACCCTGTAGATTTGATACAGGTCACATCTCCATTGTACTCTGCACTGATATGTCAGGCCACGAGCACTTTTCAGCCCTGTGTTATCTACCTGTTCTCCAATGATATTCACAGCTAATGGTTGCCTATGCATGCTAACCCACATGTCACCTTTTTTAATGTCCCCTTTTGGATGATGGCATCTGTTTTGCCAATTCTGTTCTTTTATTGTTTTTGCTTATCATTGCCTCTGTCTGTGCAGGACATATTTAACAACAGGCTCATAATTGCTATGGGGGAGATTTATCAAAACCTGTCCAGAGGAAAAGTTGCCCAGTTGCCCATAGCAACCAATCAGCTTGCTTCTTTCATTTTGCAGAGGCCTTTTCAAAAATGAAAGAAGCAAGCTGATTGGTTGCTATGGGCAACTCGGCAACTTTTCCTCTGGACAGTTTTTGATAAATCTCCCCCTATGTGTATTAAACACATTTGTTTGTCTGCTGATCGTTGGGATTGTGTATGCTTAAAGTCATCAATAAACAGCAGCACATCCACACCAGGTATCTGGTGCTTACAATGATGGAGATAAACCACCCAAGTGATCTAGCAATCGCTTGGGCAACTCTTCACTATCAATTATTGGCCCATCTAAAGGGCTTTTTAAACAAGAGCTGATTGGCTTATACATTGTCAAATGGTGCTTGTAAGGGTCAGTTATCTGCCCAGGTTATACAACCCCAAACATACCAAGAGAACATTGTTCTAATCATCCACTTATCTAGTATATAAAGCTTACCTCGTATGTACACTCTTTGCTTTGCAACAGGTATTTAAAAAAAAACGAAAACAAAACAAAACAAAAAACGTCTGTCCCACCATATGGGGGTTTATACCATTTGTACTGGCTGCAATAATATGAAATTCATAGCATCCCCCCATGGTGGCCCTTTTTAATATTTAGTTTTGACATCACATCTAGTGACATCATACTTACTCAATGCTGACAGAAAAGACATCATACATAGGATAACAGGCTGGCATTTATTGAAGTGGTGTGTACCATAAAGTACTTTAAACATTGTGCATTTTTGAATATACAAGGCTCCTAATATACACTTACATACACAGCTTATGAAATATAAGAATTACATTTGTACAGGAATAATAAACCGGATTAAAACTATATACATGTTTCATTTAATATCACAGGAAAAATTAGCACAAATAAGGAGAGTTTATTTGGCAGTTCTTGTTCTCAGGCGTCTCTTCATTATAAGGTGATCACTTTCCCTTTCATTAGTGTCCAGAATGATCTAAAAAAAAAAAGGATAAAAATAACCATATAAAGCTCTTCCAAGCATAATGTGTCCACTCTTGCTCATCATATTACAGTTCATATATATATATATATATATATATATATATATATATATATATAAATAAATAGAAGGCCTGACTCACTGACTCATCAACGCCCAGCCTAAACCCTTGGACCTAGAAAGCTGAATTTTTTTTCACAGGTGTTGTTTTTAGGTCGTAGACGAGGAATAAGAAATCATTTTAAAAAATTCAACCCTTAAGGGAGTGAAAAAGGGGTTGAAAGTTTGTATGGAAGTCCGTCATTTTTGAAGCTAGAAGCATGAAACTTTGTTTTTAGGCTAACAATTAGAGATAGAAGGGTTGAAACGGGGGTTCAAAGTTTGTATGAATTAACCCCTTGCCACAGAATGCCGGGTATACCCGGCGCTGCGGCATGGGAGGGTTATGAAGCGAGCTCAGGAGATAACGCGTGGCTAATGCGGGACAGCGCCGTTCTGGCAGATGTCCGGCATTAACTCTTTAGACGCGGTGATCAAAGTTGAAAGAATTCGGGTTGTTTGGATGCCGGTAGACTTTACCCAGAGCGGCCTCATTACTATAGGATTGTAAAAAGTAGATCTATGTTACACCAAAAGCAAAAAAGGCAAAAGCTAGTATTAAAATACGTGTAAGGCTAATGATAGCCGGATTTGTGGGAGGGACAACTGCTCACATAAATACGGCTAGTGCTGCTTCCTGCCTCTGACATTGTCTGGGATTTTGTCCTTCCTCCCACCTCTTTTTTCTAGTCCATTCCATTACAAGGTACGCCCTCTTTTTAGGTATATCTGTCGCAGCAGTTATGGCACAACTCAAGCTGCTTAGTTTAAGGGTAGGTAGGTAGGTACAGTGCTCACATCTGAGAGTTGTCCTGACCACATATATAGTTTAGTAAATTAAAAACTTTGCTTTACTTATTAAAGGACAACTGCAGCCATAACAACTTAACCCCTATCCACAGGATAGGGGATAAGTGTTTGAGCGTGGGGGGGGTCCGACCACTGGGACCCCCCTGTGATTTCCCAAATGGGCAATGGAATTGCCGCTCTGTGAGAGCAGCTTATGCATGCAGCGTCGACCTTACCGAGGTTGACGGTACACACCGCTCCATTCACAGCATAATCCCCTGCGATCTCCTGCACGTATTCCCTATCTTGTGGATAAGGGATAAGTTGTTATGGCTGGATATTTCCTTTAAGGACTGACACTGTGTTACAGCCCGAATTAGAAGTCCAAAGCACCAGTCACAATGATGAAGTGCTAGGCCTGAAATCTTCAAGCATTCATTACTATGACCACTTTAGAAATCATAGAGAATATCATACGTCTCTATCAAAATGTAATAATAAATGCCGACCATAAAAATTAAGGCATCAGTGTTAACACATTAATAGACTAGGTATGCAAGAGCAAGGTGGCCGGATGTTAAGCGAACAGGGGGCCGGATGTTAAGCGAACAGGGGGCCGGATGTTAAGCGAACAGGGGGCCCGATGTTAAGCGAACAGGGGGCCCGATGTTAAGCGAACAGGGGGCCGGATGTTAAGCGAACAGGGGGCCGGATGTTAAGCGAACAGGGGGCCGGATGTTAAGCGAACAGGGGGCCGGATGTTAAGCGAACAGGGGGCCGGATGTTAAGCGAACAGGGGGCCGGATGTTAAGCGAACAGGGGGCCGGATGTTAAGCGAACAGGGGGCCGGATGTTAAGCGAACAGTGGGCCCGATGTTAAGCGAACAGGGGGCCCGATGTTAAGCGAACAGGGGGCCCGATGTTAAGCGAACAGGGGGCCCGATGTTAAGCGAACAGGGGGCCCGATGTTAAGCGAACAGGGGGCCCGATGTTAAGCGAACAGGGGGCCCGATGTTAAGCGAACAGGGGGCCCGATGTTAAGCGAACAGGGGGCCCGATGTTAAGCGAACAGGGGGCCCGATGTTAAGCGAACAGGGGGCCCGATGTTAAGCGAACAGGGGGCCCGATGTTAAGCGAACAGGGGGCCGGATGTTAAGCGAACAGGGGGCCGGATGTTAAGCGAACAGGGGGCCGGATGTTAAGCGAACAGGGGGCCGGATGTTAAGCGAACAGGGGGCCGGATGTTAAGCGAACAGGGGGCCGGATGTTAAGCGAACAGGGGGCCGGATGTTAAGCGAACAGGGGGCCGGATGTTAAGCGAACAGGGGGCCGGATGTTAAGCGAACAGGGGGCCGGATGTTAAGCGAACAGGGGGCCCGATGTTAAGCGAACAGGGGGCCGGATGTTAAGCGAACAGGGGGCCGGATGTTAAGCGAACAGGGGGCCGGATGTTAAGCGAACAGGGGGCCGGATTTTAAGCGAACAGGGGGCCCGATGTTAAGCGAACAGGGGGCCGGATGTTAAGCGAACAGGGGGCCCGATGTTAAGCGAACAGGGGGCCCGATGTTAAGCGAACAGGGGGCCGGATGTTAAGCGAACAGGGGGCCGGATGTTAAGCGAACAGGGGGCCGGATGTTAAGCGAACAGGGGGCCGGATGTTAAGCGAACAGGGGGCCGGATGTTAAGCGAACAGGGGGCCGGATGTTAAGCGAACAGGGGGCCCGATGTTAAGCGAACAGGGGGCCCGATGTTAAGCGAACAGGGGGCCCGATGTTAAGCGAACAGGGGGCCCGATGTTAAGCGAACAGGGGGCCCGATGTTAAGCGAACAGGGGGCCCGATGTTAAGCGAACAGGGGGCCCGATGTTAAGCGAACAGGGGGCCCGATGTTAAGCGAACAGGGGGCCCGATGTTAAGCGAACAGGGGGCCCGATGTGAAGCGAACAGGGGGCCCGATGTTAAGCGAACAGGGGGCCCGATGTTAAGCGAACAGGGGGCCCGATGTTAAGCGAACAGGGGGCCCGATGTTAAGCGAACAGGGGGCCCGATGTTAAGCGAACAGGGGGCCCGATGTTAAGCGAACAGGGGGCCCGATGTTAAGCGAACAGGGGGCCCGATGTTAAGCGAACAGGGGGCCCGATGTTAAGCGAACAGGGGGGCCGATGTTAAGCGAACAGGGGGCCCGATGTTAAGCGAACAGGGGGCCCGATGTTAAGCGAACAGGGTGCCCGATGTTAAGCGAACAGGGGGCCCGATGTTAAGCGAACAGGGGGCCCGATGTTAAGCGAACAGGGGGCCCGATGTTAAGCGAACAGGGGGCCCGATGTTAAGCGAACAGGGGGCCCGATGTTAAGCGAACAGGGGGCCCGATGTTAAGCGAACAGGGAGCTAGATGTTTAGCGAACAGGGGGCCCGATGTTAAGCGAACAGGGAGCTAGATGTTTAGAGAACATGGAGCTAGATGTTTAGAGAACATGGAGCTAGATGTTTAGAGAACAGGGAGCTAGATGTTTAGAGAACAGGGAGCTAGATGTTTAGTGAACATGGAGCTAGATGTTTAGTGAACAGGGAGCTAGATGTTTAGTGAACAGGGTGCTAGATGTTTAGAGAACAGGGAGCTAGATGTTTAGAAAACATGGAGCTAGATGTTTAGTGAACAGGGAGCTAGATGTTTAGAGAACAGGGAGCTAGATGTTTAGAGAACAGGGAGCTAGATGTTTAGAGAACAGGGAGCTAGATGTTTAGTGAACAGGGAGCTAGATGTTTAGTGAACAGGGAGCTAGATGTTTAGAGAACAGGGAGCTAGATGTTTAGTGAACAGGGAGCTAGATGTTTAGTGAACAGGGAGCTAGATGTTTAGTGAACAGGGAGCTAGATGTTTAGTGAACAGGGTGCTAGATGTTTAGAAAACATGGAGCTAGATGTTTAGTGAACAGGGAGCTAGATGTTTAGAGAACAGGGAGCTAGATGTTTAGAGAACAGGGAGCTAGATGTTTAGAGAACAGGGAGCTAAATGTTTAGAGAACAGGGAGCTAGATGATTAGAGAACAGGGAGTTAGAGGTTTAGTGAACAGGGAGTTAGATGTTTAGAGAACAGGGAGCTAGATGTTTAGAGAACAGGGAGCTAGATGTTTAGTGAACAGGGTGCTAGATGTTTAGAAAACATTGAGCTAGATGTTTAGTGAACAGGGAGCTAGATGTTTAGTGAACAGGGAGCTAGATGTTTAGTGAACAGGGAGCTAGATGTTTAGAGAACAGGGAGCTAGATGTTTAGAGAACAGGGAGCTGGATGTTTAGTGAACAGGGAGTTAGATGTTTAGAGAACAGGGAGCTAGATGTTTAGTGAACAGGGAGCTAGATGTTTAGTGAACAGGGAGCTAGATGTTTAGAGAACAGGGAGTTAAATGTTTAGTGAACAGGGAGCTAGATGTTTAGTGAACAGGGAGCTAGATGTTTAGAAAACATTGAGCTAGATGTTTAGTGAACAGGGAGCTAGATGTTTAGTGAACAGGGAGCTAGATGTTTAGTGAACAGGGAGCTAGATGTTTAGAGAACAGGGAGCTAGATGTTTAGAGAACAGGGAGCTGGATGTTTAGTGAACAGGGAGTTAGATGTTTAGAGAACAGGGAGCTAGATGTTTAGTGAACAGGGAGCTAGATGTTTAGTGAACAGGGAGCTAGATGTTTAGTGAACAGGGAGCTAGATGTTTAGTGAACAGGGAGCTAGATGTTTAGTGAACAGGGAGCTAGATGTTTAGTGAACAGGGAGCTAGATGTTTAGAGAACAGGGAGCTAGATGTTTAGAGAACAGGGAGCTAAATGTTTAGAGAACAGGGAGCTAGATGTTTAGTGAACAGGGAGCTAGATGTTTAGTGAACAGGGAGCTAGATGTTTAGAGAACAGGGAGCTAGATGTTTAGAGAACAGGGAGCTAGATGTTTAGTGAACAGGGAGCTAGATGTTTAGTGAACAGGGAGCTAGATGTTTAGAGAACAGGGAGTTAAATGTTTAGTGAACAGGGAGCTAGATGTTTAGTGAACAGGGAGCTAGATGTTTAGAGAACAGGGAGCTAGATGTTTAGAGAACAGGGAGCTAGATGTTTAGTGAACAGGGAGTTAGATGTTTAGTGAACAGTGTGCTAGATGTTTAGAGAACAGGGAGCTAGATGTTTAGTGAACAGGGAGCTAGATGTTTAGAGAACAGGGAGCTAGATGGTTAGAGAACAGGGAGCTAGATGTTTAGTGAACAGGGAGTTAGAGGTTTAGCGAATAGGGAGCTAGATGTTTAGTGAACAGGGTGCTAGATGTTTAGTGAACAGGGAGTTAGATGTTTAGTGAACAGTGTGCTAGATGTTTAGTGAACAGGGTGCTAGATGTTTAGTGAACAGGGAGTTAGATGTTTAGTGAACAGGGAGCTAGATGTTTAGTGAACAGGGTGCTAGATGTTTAGAGAACAGGGAGCTAGATGTTTAGAGAACAGGGAGCTAGATGTTTAGTGAACAGGGAGTTAGATGTTTAGTGAACAGGGAGCTAGATGTTTAGAGAACAGGGAGCTAGATGTTTAGAGAACAGGGAGCTAGATGTTTAGTGAACAGGGAGTTAGATGTTTAGTGAACAGTGTGCTAGATGTTTAGTGAACAGGGAGTTAGAGGTTTAGCAAATAGGGAGCTAGGTGCCCATTCACAGTCCAATAACTTTACAGTGAAAATAACGGATATGTTTATGACAATAAAATGTACTTTTGATTGCACAAGGATTTCCCAGTGATATAATAAATCGAAAAGGGTATGAAATGTGTGATTACTATTTCCTTATCTGCATTTCTGGTTTGCATATTTCTTTCATTTTTCCTGAATCTCGCACTTTTCTTATCAGTCCTAACAGAGCCGTACTGTTATTCCAATAACAATCAGCATACAGTGTTAAAATGCAGACAAACAATAAGATGCGAGAGCTCAAGAGCGATTACATTTTAAGCAAGATAATAGAAAGATATATAGTACAAGCTAGAAGTGCCTAGTCTGTGCAGCTGAATACATTCCACTACTGACAACCTTGGTCCTCTTTGTGAAGCAATGAAGAAAGTTATAAGCACATCCTCATATGTGCATCAGTGTTCTGAATGAAAAACATCTTTGATTTCCTAGGTGACTGGAATGTAGGGGTGTGAATCGCCAAGAATTTGGCGATTCGAATCGCGATACCAGTGTGGCGATTCGATATATCGCGATACCGTCTAGGTGACGATACATCGCGATATATCCCGATACATCGCCCACCTGGGAGCATTCACAGATCCCAATAGACGCCGCTGTCAGCTTTGACAGCGGCGATCTAGTACTCCGGTGCACACTTTTCTCATGTTATCCCGTCCGGGCTGCAAAATAAAATAAAACGCACTTTATCTTACCTGCCAACGAGCCCCCGGAGCTCCGGTACACTCCGGTACAGGTGTTCGGTCCCCGGGCTGTATTCTTCTTACTTCCTGTTAGTCCGGCACGTCACATGGAGCTTCAGCCTATCACCAGCGGAGGAGGGACATCGCTGCGGCTGGTGATAGGCTGAAGCTCCATGTGACGTGCCGGACTAACAGGAAGTAAGAAGAATACAGCCCGGGGACCGAACACCTGTACCGGAGCTCCGGGGGCTCGTTGGCAGGTAAGATAAAGTGCGTTTTATTTTGCAGCCTGGATAGGATAAAATGAGAAAAGTGCGCACCGGATACTCCTTTAATAGCCAGCCGCGGCGATTGCCGCATGCTGGCTATTAGCGGCGGCCCCCGGCTACTGAAATCAGCCGGGGGTCGCATAGTACGGAGTGGGCACGAGTCGGAGCCCGCTCCATAGCCGTGTCAGATCCGGCCTGCCCGGCTCCACAAATGTGGAACTTTTATCTCCTGATGCCCGGGACATGACATGCTGTTCCGGGCGTCCGCAGATAAAAATTCCACATCCCTAAAAGAATCGATTCAAAAATATTTTGAATCGATTCTGTATCGGCAAATGAAAAATCGCGATTATCGCGAGAATCGATTTTTTCTTACATCCCTACTGGAATGTTGAAATAATTGTTGAAAATCATATGCAGAATATATGCAAAATAATATATACAATATATTTAAATCTATAGGATATAACTTATTGCATTATCGACTGCCATTAACCCCTTAAGGACCCAGCCAATTTTCACTGTAGGACCCGGCCATTTTTTGCACATCTGACCACTGTTACTTTAAACATTAATAACTCTGGGATGCTTTTACCTTTCATTCTGATTCCGAGATAGTTTTTTCGTGACATATTCTACTTTATGTTAGCGGTAAAATGTTGTCGATACTTGCATCATTTCTTGGTGAAAAATTCAAAAATTTGATGAAAAAATTTAAAATTTAGCATTTTTTTACTTTGAAGCTCTCTGCTTATAAGGAAAAGGAATATTCCAAATAAATTATATATTGATTCACATATACAATATGTCTACTTTATGTTTCCATCATAAAGTTGACATGTTTTTACTTTTAGAAGACATCAGAGGGCTTCGAAGTATAGCAACAATTTTCCAATTTTTCACAAAATTTTTTAAATCGAAATTTTTCAGGGATCAGTTCAGTTTTGAAGTGGATTTGAAGGGTCTTCATATTAGAAATACCCCACAAATGACCCCATTATAAAAACTGCACCCCTCAAAGTATTCAAAATGACATTCAAAAGGTTTATTACCCCTTTAGGTGTTTCACAGGAATAGCAGCAAATTTAAGGAGAAAATTCAAAATCTTCATTTTTTACACTGGCATGTTCTTGTAGACCCAGTTATTGAATTTTACAAGGGGTAAAAGGAGAGAAATCTTCCTAAAATGTGTAACCCAATTTCTCTCGAGTAAGAAAATATCTCATATGTGTATGTCAAGTGTTCGGCGGGCGCAGTAGAGGGCTCAGAAGGGAAGGAGCGACAAAGGGATTTTGGTGAGTGATTTTTTTTTTTTAAATGGTTTTTGGGGGCATGTCGCATTAAGGAAGCCCCTATGTGCCAGAACAGCAACCCCCCCCCCCCACATGGCATACTATTTTGGAAACTACACCCCTCAAGGCACGTAACAAGGGGTCCAATGAGCCTTAAAACCCCACAGGTGTTTGACGACTTTTCGTTAAAGTTGGATGTGTAAATTATTATTTATTTATTTTTTCACTAAAATGCTAGTTTTCCCTCAAATTTACAATTTTTACAAGAGATACTAGGACAAAATGCCCCCCAAAATTTGTAACCCCATCTCTTCTAAGTATGGAAATACCACATGTTAGGAAGTAAAATGCTTTGCGGGCGAACTACAATGCTCAGAAGAGAAGGAGTCACATTTGGCTTTTGAAAAGCAAATTTTGCTGAAATGGTTTTTGGGGGGCATGTCCAATTTAGGAAGCCACTATCGTGCCAGGACAGCAAAAAAAAAAAAAAAAAACACATGGCATACTATTTTGGAAACTACACCCCTCAAGGAACATAACAAGGGGTCCAGTGAGCCTTAACACCCCACAGGTGTTTAACGACTTTTCGTTAAAGTTGGATGTGTAAATTATTTTTTTTCACTAAAATGCTAGTTTTCCCCTTAAATGTAACATTTTTACAAGGGGTAATAGGACAAAATGCCCCCCAAAATTTGTAACCCCATCTCTTCTGAGTATGGAAATACCCCATGTGTGGACATCAAGTGCTCTGCTGGCGCACTACAATGCTCAGAAGAGGAGGAGCGCCATTGAGCTTTTGGGGAAAAAAAATTTTGGAATGGAAGTTGCGAGCCATGTGCGTTTACAAAGCCCCCCGTGGTGCCAGAACAGTGGACCCCCCCCCCGTGTGACCCTGTTTTGGAAACTACACCCCTCACAGAATATAATAAGGGGTACAGTGAGTATTTACACCCTACTGGCGTTTGACAGATCTTTGAAACATTGGGCTGTGCAAATGACAAATAAAATTTTTCATTTTCACGGACCACTGTTCCAAAAATCTGTCAGACACCTGTGGGGCGTAAATGCTCACTGCACCCCTTATTACATTACGTGAGGGGTGTAGGTTCCAAAATGGGGTCACATGTGGGTATTTTTTGGGGGGGAGTTTATGTCAGAACCGCTGTAAAATCAGCCACCCCTGTGCAAATCACCAATTTAGACCTCAAATGTACATGGTGCGCTCTCACTCCTGAGCCTTGTTGTGCGCCCACAGAGCATTTTACGCCCACATATGGGGTATATCCGTACTGGGGTATTTTGGGGGTCTTTTTTTCCTTTTAACACTTGTGAAAATAAAAAGTATGGGGCAACACCAGCATGTTAGTGTAAACATTTTAATTTTTTTACACTAACAAGCTGGTGTAGCCCCCAACTTTTCCTTTTCATAAGGGGTAAAAGGAGAAAAAAAAAATTGTAAGTGCAATTTCTCCCGAGTACGGAAATACCCCATATGTGGCCCTAAACTGTTTCCTTGAAATACGACAGGGCTCCGAAGTGAGAGAGCTCCATGCGCATTTGAGGAATAAATTAGGGATCGCATAGGGTTGGACATTGGGAATCACTGGCATAGAATACCCCTAACAGGGTGCGACCAGCTGTTGCTAAATTCCCAGCATGCCTGGACAGTCAATGGCTGTTCGCAAATGCTGGGAGTTGTTGTTTTGCAACAGCTGGAGGCTCCGTTTTGGAAACACTGCCAAGGGGTGTAAGGGGTGTATATGTAGTGTTTTACTCTTTATTATGTGTTAGTGTAGTGTTTTTAGGGTACATTCGCACTGGCGGGTTACAGTGAGTTTCCCGCTAGTAGTTTGCGCTGCGGCAAAAAATTAGCCGCAGCCCAAACTTGAAGCAGGGAACCTGCCTGTGTGAATGTACCCTGTACGTTCACCTGGGGGGGGGGGAAGGAAAACCTCCAGCTGTTTCAAAACTACATCTCCCAGCATGTAGTGACAGACCGTGCATGCTGGGAGTTGTACTTTTGCAACAGGTGGAGGCACACTGGTTGGAAAACCTTCAGTTAGGTTCTGTTACCTAACTTAGTATTTTCCAACCAGTGTGCCTCCAGCTGTTGCAAAACTACAACTCCCAGCATGTACCGACCGCCGAAGGGCATGCTGGGAGATGTAGTTATGCAATAGCTGGAGGTACACAACTACAACTCCCAGCATGCTGAGACAGCTGTTTGGGCATTCTGGGATTTGCAGTTTTGCAACATTTGGAGGGCTACAGTTTTAGAGAACACTGCAAAGTGATCTCCAAACTGTGGTCCTCCAGCTGTTGCAAAACTACAAATCTCAGCATGCCCAGACAACAAACAGCTGTTTAGGCATGCTAGGATTTGTAGTTTTGCAAGATCTGGAGGGCTACAGTTTAGAGACCACTATATAGTGGTCTCAAACTGTAGCACTCCAGCTGTTGGAAAACTACATATTTCAGCATGCCCAAACAGCTGTCTGGACATGCTGGGAGTTGTAGTTTTGCAACATCTGGAGGGCTACAGTTAGAGACCACTGTATAATGGTCTCAAACTGTACTCTCTAGATGTTGCTAGGCAACTCACCGGCTTCCGTACGATCCAGCCGCACGACATCGCCGCCAGCCGATCTCTGTCGCCCGCAGCCTCCGTCGCCCACCCGTATGGGTAAGTGGATCTTCGGCACCGGTTCCCGTCGTTTCCCCGTCCTGCCCCGCCTATTGTGGGTGGGCAGGACGGGGAAACTGAAAGTTAACCCCCCCGCCCCTGATCTGCTACTGGTCGTCGCTTCTGGCGACCAATAGCAGGGATAGGAGGGGTGGCACCCCTGCCACCTCACTCCTATGCCTTCAGGGGGATTGTGGGTGTCTTAGACAACAGCGATCCCCCTTATATTCCGGGTCACCATAGACCCGTAATCGCGCAAATCGCAAATGTGAATTCATGATGACCCCCCCCCTGGGCGTTTGCACGGGATGCCTGCTGAATGATTTCAGCAGGCATCCCAGTCCGATCCCCGCCCGGCGGGGACCGGAACTGCCCATGACTTAACTGTACGTCATGGGTCCTTAAGACCCAGGGTGTCGTGACGTAACGTTACGTCATGGGTCCTGTAGGGGTTAATATTGCATGGTTAGGCCAATATGTTTTATATCGAAATATAATGGTAATTGTGTGGGTGAGTTTCCTGGTATCCATCTGTCACATTTCAACATTAGCATACATGGGTTTACAATGGAAAAGAGGAATAAGGAGCCTTCAGACACTTCTGGCAGCTGCTTATCTGTCATAGGAACATAGTTTTGGGACATGTTAAAATTCAACATGTTGATCATTCTTTCCATAGATCTAGCACTGGGAAAAACAAATACTATTCATCCTATTCCACTAAAATTGTTGAATTTGTTCATTCTAAAAGCTGATTTGCTGGGGAAGATTCAGCTAGCAATATGTTTCCCAGCATCAGTTAAAGAAAACGTACCATCATTGGCTCATATAGGGGTTGGTCTTCTTAACGACTTCCATATGTCCTAAAAGGGCATATGGACAGGAGTTTTCCTGATGGGACTACACATTCGAAAGGCTGGCATCTTTCAATATTTAGTCAGATTAGAGAGTGGAATCAAACGCTTTGAACTTGCAATATAACTGTTTTATGCAGTATAATACAACACTATTATACACAAACTAAATTCTTGACAGCCAGCCAATTGTCTACTTACCGCATGAGCAGGGATGTCTAGTGGAGCTGAGATTTCAGTAGTGTACAATTTTCTACGAGATTTTTTCGGCTTATTTTCATCAGCATTTCTACCACTGTTCACAGCTGTATTCTTTGGAGCTCCAATAGTCTCAAGGAATTTTTTTGCTTGAAAACAAGAATCATGCCTTTAATATCCACACTCCAAAAAAGATACATCCCAAAATCAATTTGGAATAGCTCTGGTCAACAACATTTTTTTTTTTTTTTTTTTTTTTAAAGGCTTCAATAGTACAATACCTTTGGTATGAAAGATGGTAGGAGAACTATGCAGAAATTCTCCAAGCTTCTGTAACGTTCCATCTTTCTTCTGAGTGGATGCAGTACTTGAAGAAGATGGCTGCTTGGTTAGTGTCAGTTTCTAAAAAGAAAAACACAGCAAATTTTATACAATTCTTACGCAACATTGCAATGATTTATATGTAGCCAATAAGTAATAAAGCAATGCTAAACCTTATAAACTAAAGGGTTCCATACACAATACTTGTGTCAGCTGAACCTGACTGATTCTCCCCACGCTAACCCAAAAACATGATGTCAGAACAGAGCAGGTTTGACTATGTTGAAATTTACTGCCCAAACCTTTTGTGGTCGGGAAGAAAACACAATACCAGGGGAGGTGAGCAGTGGCTATATTTTGTATGCAAGGACCAGTCAACACTAAATTAGGTGAACTTAATATGCCGGTCTTAAAGTGTACCTGTCATTTCAGATGCCTTTCAGAAAGCCCTATTTCTAGCAAAATACAACATTTTTTTTTAAGGAGATCTCTGCTATTCACAGAATAGAGGATAAACAAGCTGATCAGTGGGAGTCTTACTGCTGGGACCCCCACTGATCCTGAAAAAGGGGACTGACTTGTCCCCAGAATGATCAGAGTTCACCATTCATGCAAGGCCAGGTGCTCTGTTCATTCTCTATGGGGCTGGGGCTGCCAAACATTGCCAAGTTTAGCACTCAGCAACATTTGGCAGCCCAATAGAGTATGTACAGTGCACTGTTCCTGAAAAAGGGGTCTGACTTGTCCCCAGAATGATCAGAGTTCACAATGCGTTCAATGCCAAGCATTCTGTTCATTCTCTATGGGGCTACCAAACATTGCCAAGTTCAGCACTCAGCAACGTTTGGCAGCCCAATAGAGAATGTGCAGTGCACTCTGTTGACTCGATTGACAATTTGGTTCCAGTAGTCGGACTGCACAGATTAGCTTGTTATCCCCTAACTTGAGACTAGGGAATAACTTTTTCAGATGGTAATACAGCCTTATTAGTTCTCCAACTTAGAGCTAAAGTTAAACCTAACCATTATAAATATATTTTTATGTAGTTTATCATCCACTTCTACTATAATTCCTTAGAGGCTAAAGCTCAAATACAGAACAAATCATGAATGAGCCAACTACATGCCATAGCAGATGACTCTATACAATTCATGATTCAGGGAAGAGAGATGAAAGGCAGACAAGCTTCCAAAAATATGTGAAATAATAAATAAAAAAATTTCAGAATTCTCTCTCTTCTACTGTAGTGTATTCAGACAAACAACTAAAAATGCATACATACAGACCTTTGAGCCAAAGATGCTTGTTGTAGGACTTGCCAAGGATGATGGGGTCATTTTATTAGTTCTAGTATTTTTCCTATTTTCACTTTTCACAACATCCTTATGAAAAGAAAAAGAAATCCTTATTACAAGATGAAACATGTTCATTATAGATTTATGTCAACAACTGTATTTCTTTAGGGAGTCAAATGACTCAGAGTATTGAGAATAAAACCTTCATTACAGGATGCCTCAATCTTTTAGAGCCACCAAACTGCAATAGATACAGAATGGCCATAAGAAAACTGCAGCATTGCTGCTCTATCACCCAGAACACTGCCTGGCCTCTGTAAAATGGTGCAGAGAAAAGGGAATGCTGTTATGCTGAAGAATGTCCAAGCTAGAACTTTACTGTGATCCTTTCTTGTTGAGTTGTGCCTATTCAATAGTACTGTGTTTGGGCTCTATAAACATAAATGTGATATTTCTTCATAAAATCAGGAATGAAAAACTGCTTTGTTGATCTCTTTGGGGAATCTTCCCATCTAGCAAGTTATAGTTAAGATCAGCACTGTATTTATATCCCTAGACTGTCTGATGTCTAATGCTAGGATCAAACTCCAGAATTTCTGGGCAGAATTTCTGCTGGAGATCGAGCCGGCGGTGCTAGGACCGAGCAGACTGCATTGCTGCCCCCATAGACTGCAATGCATTTCTGGGTGGATCTTTTGGGAGATCTGCTCAGAAATGCATTGCCATCTATGGGAACGACAATGTAGTCCCCGCGGTCCTAGTACCGCTGGCTAGATCTCCGGCAGAAATTCTGCCCAGAAATTCCACAGTGTGAACCTAGCCTAAGGCCCAGACTTACTAACATGTGAGAATTGTGGCATACTTTTCCCCATAAGACTGCCTTACATGACCTGCACCACAATATTATGAGTCTTAGACACTTTTTCATGGGAGCCTGGCAAAAAGGGCCTGCTAACAGTAAAAAAAAAATAACAAAAAAATAAGGGGGGGTGACTTTGGCACACAATTCTGGCTTGAATTAAGCCAACCAATAGAATTCTAAATTTAGACAAGACAATCTACAGAAGCATCAGATTTATCACTCAGCTTAATATACACTTTGTTAAATGTGGTGCATCTGAAAACTGTCCATCTAAGTTTGAAGTGTCTAAAAATAGACCGTTTTAGTACATCTCGGGCTATGTGTTTTAAGTATGCCTAACATTGTCCATTCTAAGCTGGGTTCGGAAAATAAATGCACATGAAAAACTTCCATGTGGCTACACATTGAGTGAATACAGGAATTTAGGTGCACTACTATGGTAAACAATGACAATTGGCTAACCCTCAACACTGATGTTAAAATTGAGACATTAGCCAGTATATCCTTGTATGAAGGAAACACCTGTCACTGTATACATCTACCACAGTAGTGCACCTATATTCCTGTATTGTATTATTCTAATTGTTACACATCCACACCGTTTATCTGGTGTAGGATTCTATTGTGGCACTTGTAGTCTGCTGCAGGCATCCTCCATTGTATGCATTTTTATGCTGGGGATCGCCCCTAGCAACGGACTACAAGGGCAGGATCTGCTCCCCCAGAATAAATGCACAACTGCATTTGGGGTTGAGCACCTCCAGCCATTTGAGACCACGTTTTTTGTTGTTGTTTAAATTTTATACTTGGAGGTGTGTAATCTCCATATTTAATGCGCCTTGAACACTTTCTAGGCGGCATTAAGGTTCACCTGTGAGGCCAGCAACTATATCAGCCAACTTGGGTGGGGCTTACAGTCTGCCTCCCTCCTCCCATTGTATGTGTGCTCAGCCACACTGGAGGTTATCTGGGAGGAGTCTGTGAGTCGGCCTAATGCTGCCATAATTGCCCACTGGCCCCTGGTTTTGCTTATCACGCACAGGTAGGTTTAGTGTTAGGTCCCGTGCCACTTGAGAAACCTTGGCGTTGGTGTGCGGGCTCAGGTATGTCATACAAGGATATACTGGCGAATGTCTCAATTTTAACATCAGTGTTGAGGGTTAGCCAATGTAATTGTTACATCTACTAAAGTAGTGCACCTAAATTCCAGTATTATTCTAATTGTTACACATCCACACCGTGTATCTGGTGTAGGATCCTATTGTGGTACTGCAGGCATCCTCCATTGTATGCATTTTTATGCTGGGGGATCGCCCCTAGCAACAGACCACAAGGGCAGGATCTGCTCCCCCAGTATAAATGCACAATTGTACAACTGCATTTGGGGTTGAGCACCTCCAGACATTTGAGACCACGTCTTTGTTGTTGTTTACACATTGAGTGAACCCAGCCTAAATTGTTTGAATGCACTGACAAAAATAAAGCATTATGAATGCCTAAATATTACATACAGTTATTGCTCATGAATAAAGCACACTGAGGGGATTTATCAATGTTGGCATGACTGAAGTTTGTAGTTGTTTTTCTTTAGGTATTTTTGCCTAATTTATCAATAAGGTGTACCCGGTATAATAAATTAGGTGCAAGTCCACTGGTGTCATGCAAAAATGTTGTTGAAAGGACTTTATTTTAAGCAATCCCAATGATGGTGTAGATTTGCGCTTTATTGCACTGATTTGTGCTTTTCTTTTTGTACCTTAATGCAGATAGGCACAAAATGATAAATTCATGACCACTGTAAAAAAAAAGTAACAACGAAAAGTTCTACTATAGATGAGTTTTGGAAAATGTCTACACAAAATGCCACATTGAAAAGACACAACCGCTGAACTGCACCAAAATAAGCACCCAACATACAAAACAAAATCAGTGTACATTCATTCACTGATGAATCTCCCCCCCCCCCCCCCTGCTCATACATATGGACATTTTCTCAAATTCTGCTTCTGATGAACAAGCTTTACTGACATGTCTGTAGTTGAGTTAAATCAAAGCACATCTGTCACCTAAACTTGGCCTCGTAAACTAGTCCAAAAAGCACATACACCTTACTGTGCTATTTCCCTTCATACCTTTATTATATTTTTCTGTTGCTGAAAACAAGCTACAATAGCACTTTAGTATTCTGTTGCCAGTGTCCTGGAGGTGGGGTCAGTATGTCCGGAGCACACACGGCTCTCTCCCCAACATCACTGGCTATTGATTGACACACAGAGCTACTTCGCTAGCAGCAGCTCTAAATGTGTGCAGTCTGGGCGTGCACCAAAAACCAGCCGGTGACGTTGGGGAGAGTGGCATGGTGGCTCGGCACAGCTTTGGACCCATTGGCCCTGCCTCCAGGACACTGGCAACGGAATATGTAAGTAATATTTAGGCTTGTTTTCAGCCTCAGAAAAACAAAATAATGGTATGTAGGGAATTAGCACAGTTATGTGTATGTGCTTATGGGCCTAGTTTACAGTGGCCAGTTTAGGTTACAGATGCCCTTTTAGGTTAAATACATTTAGGAGTTTGTAATCAATTAACAAAAAGCTATTTTGCTACAAACATTAAAGTAAAAACCAACTGCAGAAACAAAAAAAAATGTTTTTGTATCATTTCCTGGGGTGGGAAAGAAATCACAAGTGTAACATACATCTCAAAAAGCACTTACATTTCATATACACTTTATACTATGATACAATATATGATTGCAGGATGAAATGAAAACAAGTACATAACACGTGACGTATGGAAGATGATGGCCTGAAATGGATATTGGAAAAACAACAGAGAAGATGCACAGAATCTGACCTGAAAGATTGCAGCATGAAAATCAATCTAGACAGATAATGAAAGGGGACAGCACCTGAAGGGTTAACAGGGAGGGAATGAGTGAGGGGCCGACAACTCAAGGCTTAACGCACCTAAAGGGCTAACCTATGAGCCGGATCTTCGATGCAGGGGAGAAGGAGCAGTTCACAGACCTTGGCCTTCCTGCACCAGGACAACAGGAAGGATGGAAAACTGACAGGTGTCAGGAGAGAAGGCTTCTTGAGACAGGAGGCGGCACTCACTGATTATGCTTGCGCCAGCTTTCATACTGCACTCCAGTCCGGGGTCTCTGTGCTACAGGTAGGCCACACATGATGCAAGCCAGCAGTGTCTATTGGGTGCTGGACCACTCCCCTTATGACTGACGAATCAATAATAGAAGCAATGTCAAAGATTTCTATCATCGATTTTAATCAATAATATCGATTAATCATCGCAGAGCTACAGGGTTTCATGTTTCCTGGGGCTTTAGTGCACTTTGCTATAGCATAAATTAACTCCTATTACACCCTGCCTATGGCAGGGTGTAACAGGAATACTATCATGGCAGCCACAGATGTCTTCCCCAGGCCCCCACCTAATATGACAACTGAAAGGCAAATGCGTAGGGGGATACTGGACAACAAAGTGATCTATATGCCTAGGCTCTACAGGCATTGAAGAGATCTCCCATGTGGCTGCTGATATCAGCAGATACATTACAATTATCTAATGGGCTCCGCTCCTACTCTTTCTCTGCATCTCTGTTGCTACCATGATAGATACATATGTCATGAAGAATTAAGATGTAAAATGTGTTATCTGGCAACATTGATAGCCTCAGTTTTTAAATGTTATTCTGGAAGGCCCCCTTTATGGCAGGCTTTTATGATATTTTATATTGGATTAGCATTTATATTGCTTCTAACCAAGCATCACATCAGCAGAACCCTGTATGGTTCCATATTTTGACACACAAAGTTTTACTGCTAGTTTAATTTATTCAGCTGCTGGGCATTATTGCTTGAGAATGAAATCTTAATCCATATGAGATTTGGGGGAACAGCTACAAAGAGTCCGAGCTTCTTAATCTCTGCAAGTGCTTCTTTTAATTAACCTTCATTATTAAAATGAAGCTTTATAGAAAACTGTAGGCAATCCATAATAGATACATACTGGATTAAATGCGGTACACTAACAGCAGCCACATTCCTTTTATATCACTCATTAAATCAGAGGTTGTGTTACTGTTTTGTAGGGAATAGTCTGCATAAGGTAATTTAGGAGAATTAAGCTAATGAGATGGTTAGTTAAAAGGTATAAAACATAATAGTCCTCAATAAAGTCTACAGGCAATGAGACAAACACATTTAAGGAAAATGGTGTCAACCTGTCAACTGAAATTGTTTGGCCGTTTGGAACAATTTCCCAAAAAATTGGATTATTAATGCAGCCTAAAAGGGAGTTGCTTCACATTCTCTGCTGTTAAAGTGCTAAAACATCTCCGAGCTGAACAGCTGTGTGACAATCTGATACCTAGGGCTACATAACCTAATGTTGAGGAAGATAACAAAAAACTGTCTAATTGTAAACCTGTGTTTGTTGTCCATCGGAACCAATCAGAGCCGTTTAAATGGGCTGTCCAGACTAACCATTTTTCTTTTTTAATAGTATAGATGTACGGTACTGCCATCTATATTTACATAAATGGCATATCCTTATATGCAAATTTCATTTTCTGAGCAATGGAGGTGGTCTCCTCACTTATGAATGCTGGAGACCACCATTATCATAATTTTCTCCACGACACTTGATACATTTAATGGTGCTATTTAAAAGGTTATTTCAACATAACATTTTCTTATATTCTGCTGGGCATGTTGTAGAACAGTGATCCCCAAACTGTGGCCCTCCAGATGTTGCAAAATTACAATTCCCAGCATGCCAGGACAGCCGTTGGCCGTATCCATACGCCCTGCATTCCGAGTCCTTAAGGACCGAGGGCGCATCCATACGCCTGTGGGAAATCCGTTGCCTACCGCGAGCCGGTTGGGGACCGGAGCCGGATGCCTGCTGAAATACCCCCCCCCCCCCCCATGTCGGCGATCGGAGAAAATCGCATGTCAATTCAGACATGCGATTTTCTCCAATTCCGGGCGGAAAATAGGGCTGATCGGAGCTGTCAGCAACAGCCCCGATCAGCCTAAAGTATAGGAGTGAGGTCGCAAAGCTGCGATCTACTCCTATCCCCTGGCATTAGTCAGAACGGAGTTCTGACCAATGGCGGCGCAGGACAGGGGGTTGCCATGGCAACCCCCCGTTCTGCCCGCCCCTGGATGTCGAGGGGCTCTGGGAAGAAGATGGAGGCCGTACCTGCAGGAGAAGATGCCTGGGGACCTGAGATCTTTGCTGGAGCCTGCTGGATCCTGATCAGGTAGGGAATCGACAAAGGCTGTCTGGGCATGCTGGGACTTGTAGTTTTGCCACATCTGGAGGGTCACAGTTTGGAGACCACTGTTACGGTGGTGCCCAAACAGTAGCCCTCCAGATGTTGCCAAACTACAACTCTCAGCATGCCTCGACTGCCCAGGCATGCTGGGAGTTGTAGTTCTGTAACATCTGTCCCTTCAGATTTAGCAATTTTCATGAAATTTGTCAAAATTGCTGCTCTACTTTGAAGCCCTCTAATTTTTTCAAAAAGCAAAAGTATGTCCATTTTATGATGCCAACATAAAGTGGACGTATTGTGTTTGTGAAGAAAAATAAAATTTATTTGGAATATCCATTTTCCTTACAATTAGAGAGCTTCAAATTTAGAAAAATGCTAAATTTTAAAAATTTTCCTGAAATTTGGGGATTTTTCACCAAAAAAGGATGCAATTAACGCCGAAAATTTACCACCAAAATAAAGTAGAATATGTCACGAAAAAACAATCTCAGAATCAGAATATTCGGTAAAAGCGTTTTCGCGTTATTAATTCGTAAAGTGACGGTGGTCATAATTGTGAAAAAGGGCTCAGTCCTTAAGGTAAAAAAGGGCTGCGTCCTTAAGGGGTTAAAACAAAAAAACTTGATGCACCCTTTTCCCCTGCAGCACATTCTGCTGCTCGTCTCTGCTTTCTGCCCCTGAGACAAGAAGTTAGAGCAGGACCTGCCCACTCAGCCAATCTCTGGCCGCAGTGGTGTCCCGTCTCAGCCAGTAATTGAAGAGATGAGCAGTGAGGGAACCGGAAATCTATAGAAAGTGGATACTTCCATTCCTTTAACAATATGCTCAGTAAAAATATATAGAAAAAAATGATATTATGCCAGAATAACCCTTTGAAGTAAAACCTTTAAAATATCAAGTACAGTCACCTCTGTTAAAGTAGTGTAGGTAGGGAGTAGCTGCTGGCACTGCTATGCCAACACTTTACAGTAGAGGCCGCTTATCAGTTCCCCAGCCCTGTTTTAGGAAAATGTCTCACAGCAAGACGGGAGGAAGGCATTTTGTGGTCTGAAATAATTTTTTAAGTATTTTCTTTCAAGAGTTCAGATAAGTAAGCCAATACATTTTCATGATGCCCCATCGGCATCACATGAATTATAATAGATCTACACAAACAAAACTCAGATCACTTCAAAGCAAAATTACCTGCTCCATGTCAGTGCTCTTCCTCTTTCTAGTGGGTCTTGATATTTTTACAGTTATAGGGGAGTCATTACCATGATGTTTCACTTCCATTTTGTTAGGCTTCACTGGGCTAAAACGGATTTCCATCTGAGGTTTTGGAAATCTGCTGGTTCTTCCATTCTCTGTAGAAATCATAGAGGAGTCTAACACCACATCTGAGCCATCCTGTGACTATGAAAAAGACATTCCCATTATACATTTAAACATATGAGAACTGTCACAGTGATGGGTTAGTGGACATGCATTTTAGTTTGCTTGTGGGATCAAAATGTCAACATATTGTAAGAAAGCAAAATCACTGGGATTCCTAAAGATTCCTTTTTATATTTCATGTTCAAAAAAACTAATGCTACAACTACTACATCTAATATGCAATACTAATACTGTCTGTAAACACAATGGGGGAGATTTATCAAAACCTGTCCAGAGGAAAAGTTGCTGAGTTGCCCATAGCAACCAATCAGATCGCTTCTGTCATTTTTCAGTGGCCCTGTTAAAAATGAAAGAAGCAATCTGATTGGTTGCTACGGGCATCTGGGTAACTTTTCCTCTGGACAGTTTTGATAAATCTCCCCCAATTTTATTTGATGAAGATCGACTACAACACAGGACTATAATAACAAATGGTATGTAAGTAATGATTGTAAATAGCATCATTGTTCCTGTAAACTAAAAATATGGGTAGAAAACCACCAATTAGGCTCCAGATACAGTAAAACTTCGCTTTTACTAAAAAAGGATAAAATGACAATACACATAAATCAAAGAAAAAATGCATAGGCACAGGGAAAGGATACAGGGGAGGACCTATACTTAACAACCCTACTTAAATAGGAGGGGCTCCTAACACTAAGTGTTGATTGGGGATGGGGTAATCAAATTACAATATGTGCAATATACATATACTTGCCAGAGAGGTTTGCCACTAATTGTGTATATGTATATTGCACATATTGTAATTTGCCACTAATTGTGTATATGTATATTGCACATATTGTAATTTGATTACCCAATCCCCGATCCACACTTTGTGTTAGGAGCCCCTCCTATTTAAGTAGGGTTGTTAAGTATAGGTACTATCCTGTATCCTTTCCCCGTCCCTATGCATTTTTTGCTATGATTTATGTGTATTATCATTTTATCCTTTTTTAGTAAAAGCGAAGTTTTACTGTATCTGAAGCCTAATTGGTGGTTTTCTACCCATATTTTGTGTTCTATTTTCTAATCCCCAAGGGACGTATTATCATGTGGGTCTTGGGTACCCTGTATCATTTTTTCCCGATATTTGTAGTTCCTGGAAAGTAGCATCGTGCAGGCATCTAAGCTGAAGACTACACCTTGATGGTGCTTCATTGCAATTGTTTATTCACAGGTTATTTTTATAGCTGTCTGTTTTAGAGCTATTTTTTTCACACACAGAAAATGTTGACCTCCAATGATCTCAAGAACAGGGCCCCCAAGGCTACCGTTGGAAAGGCAGCCACAGGTGTGCACTGTCTTTCTATTTACTGTCTATGGGATTGCCAGAGACAGCCATGAACAGTGCTTGGTTATCTCCAACAGACACACCGATAATGAACACTGTGGCGGTAGTCAAGTGCTCATTGGGAGACACAGGACCCCTGTTATCAAAATCTCTAGGACTCCTAGAATTCAGTCCCCCAGTGATCATACACTTTCCCCTATACTGTAAATAAGGGAAAAGTGTTGTTAGGAGGTCAACACCTTCAATAACAAAGGCTCTGGTATAGAACACATTGTGCGACTGTCACCAATCTGTAATAACTTTATCTGCTGCCAAGGTCGAGACATGTTCAACAGTCTGACTTAGAGACATGCATCCTGAGGCTGCAAAAGACATTGGCTGTTACCAGACTAATCTCATACTATACATGTCTATACCCTAATACCATATGTCTCATACTACACTATTGGTCAATATCTTGAAAATTTCAGGAGCATATTCTTTAAAATAATACTAGTAATAATAATGTTGCATGCACATAGCAGCTCCGTTCTTTCCAGTGGACACTTCTCTATAAGCTCTCACCTGTACGTCAGATGCAGAATCATCAGTTACGCAGGTAGAAGACTTCTTGTCTTTGCAAAGCATTGTACAATCTTCTTGTGTTTTCATCATCTGTGCCACAAAGTATCAGGAGAACAATTTTAAAGTGTTACAATCATTTAAAAACAAACAAACAAAGAACATTTGGACATGTCAGAGAGAAAGCAAAGGTTTAGTTCAGTGGAGTTCTGGGATTGGAGATCCTCATCCATTGCTAGAACGAGCAGGGAGAAGTGTCAGTGCCTCCTCTATGCATGAGATGGGCCTTATTGCTATACCAGAAAGCAAACATGTATCTCAAATTGACAATACAATAATACAGACCATAGAAGCTAAAGTACATGCTCAAATTAAAGATCACTACAACATAAGTAATGCAAGGTTTTTAGAAAATTACTTAAAGGAGTATTATTATTTCACAAAGTTACCCGGTATTCTCAGAATATGGGATAGCTAGCAGATCGGTGGAGGTCCGACACCTGGGACCACAGCCAACCCTGAGAACACAGGAAAAGGGTGGCCTGGAAGGCTCCATTTGTTTTCTATGGGCCTTTCAAACATTGCCAAGCACTGTGATGGGTACCTATTAGCCCGGAACTTGGTTGGTGGGGGTTGTGTGTCTGGGCTGTATGCATTGTCTTAGGACATGATTTATGCTCATTTTTCAACCAGGGTGGAAGGTGTGCGCAAGACAGTTGCATTGACAGTAAGTGCTAGAACAGTGCAATATATTACTATAAGAGTGGACTGTCACTGGAAGAGTCTGCATTCTCTCCAAGATCTGTGCCGCATGATCGAGAAGTGTTCTAAATTTAAGTCTATGGAGTGTGTCTTGATCACGTGACACAAAGGGAGAGGAGTGCGCGACTTGTCTTTCCTGACTCGTTCTCCTGATTGGTGGAGGTCTAAAAAACTCAGAACCCGCCAATCAAAACTTTTGAAATGTCGCTAGGATATGTCAAGTTTTTTTTTTTGTGTGATAGATACACCTGCAGATAGACACCAGTTTTGTTTTCTGAAAAATCAGTATTAAAAATATAATTGTACAAACTGGAATTTAAAGGTAAACATAGTCTTACAGTTTTTGCAATCCCAACTTCTTCCTTCTCTTTTGCAGTAATAGCTGAAGACTGGGAATGTTCCAGCTGAGCTACTTTCTCCTGATATTCCTTGACCTTGGCCTCACTTGCAGCTAGCTGCCTCTTTAGTCCTTCCACAGCAGAAGAATCCTTAGGTAATAATATGGAAATAATACTGTTAATGTTAAAAAAATAAATAAATAGGCCTAGAGGAATTGAGTAATGGAAAGAATAATTTGTATAATAATGCAATTGAGAAAAAAAATTGGTCAGTGATCACGGTTAAATACTTAAATGGGCACTGTTATCAAACTTTATTTTTGATATATTATTCCTTCCATTATTTGAAACATATTCCTTATACATTTCATCAGTCAATTCTCTATATATTTGTGTTTATTTTTTTTGCCTTTGAAAAGCCGTCCACTAAGGGTCTCCCTCCTAGTGTTGGCTGCAGTGCGGCTGACGTCACCTCTGAATTCAGACTGATCCAGGCTGGGCATCAGTCCGAGTCAGTTACCTACTGTCCAGCGCTCGCTCCCTGCCTGTTAGACAGACAGACGGGAGCGAGCATTGTGAATGTGGGGGCATTGGCTTCCAGGCCCTGGCATGTAGAGGCAACCGTCAGCGCGCAAAGGATCTCAGTGCAGGATAGCACATTTGCAGTAAATGTAAGTCTGATCTGAGGTCTTATAGGAAAATATTTATTTTATCAATGTAATGGCTGCTATTGGCCACACCTCCTGACGGGGAGCGCAGCATAGATGAGGAGAGGGCGGAAGTCGCCGCACCCCCCCCCCCCCCCCCAGCCCCCCCCCCCCCCCCCCAGCAGGCTTCAGTGACCTCACGCCTGCTGGGGAACTCTGCCTTGAGCGCCGGCCAAAGTGAGCTGCAATAAAGGTAAGTGAAAAACATTTTTAAGCTATAAAAAAAAAAAAATTTAAAGGCAGGGAGGGGGTTAAGGAGAGATGGGCATAAGTAGGAACAGAAAAAAATGATAGATGATGACAGGTACTCTTTAATATGTGCAAATAATGTTAATAAGCAAATAGTTACGTATGGACACATTTCTATGTTTTATGTTCTACAACGAATACGAATGGATCAGGGATATGATAGCTTTAAAAACAATAAAACTTCTCACATATAGCAATTGTTAACAAACAAAGCAATAGCTGCATATTGTATAGAATTAGCATAGACAATATAGAACACAGTGTACATACGGGAAGGGGAAGAGATTCTCTGTTGGTGCTTTTTAGTAGCTCGATTTCTTTTTCTTTGTCTGCATTGCTAGTCAGTAGGTTTTTCAATTGCGCTTCCAATGCAGAGAGGAGACTGTCCCGTTCTTCCCGCCACTTTTGTAGTGTATTATCTTTCTCAGCCAGCTGAGCAGAGAGTTGTTCCTAGAGGACAAAATTAACGTGAAAGCAAAATATTACTCATTACTATTCTATCTTGCTTCCTAGAACAGGATTTTTTTTTCTTCCATGTAAAAATCCCTTTCTTGCCTTATTCAGTTGGGGACACAGGAGACCGTGGGTATAGGCTGGTGCTACTAGGAGGCAACGCTAAGCTAAGTGTTGGCGCCTCCTGCACAGGCTATACCCCTTCTGCAGACACTGAGCTAATCAATCTGCACACAAGAAGTAGGAGAGGCAGGAAAGCATATACTGAAAACCGTGGTCTGCTGTGGTTGCAGTCTGGTAATACGGTACAAAAATGAGCTTACTGGAGCCACTATCTGATTCAGTTCGCTCCATTGAAACGAACGGGGGGGTCCGTTAGGGATATGGCAGTAGCGGGTTTTTCAATTCTCCCACTGGATACAGCTTCCGTGTGCCCAAATGGTGGTGTGAAAGCAGCCTTAATAAGATTTTCTACTATGTCCTTGTGTGGGACAAAGAAGCTCCTTTGCCCGTTAATCACATTCTGCAGAGCATGATTGCAGGCAGAGAGCTGTGACTAGTTGCGGCTTGGTCTTTGTCCCAAGGACTACTTGGGATTCATTAGCATCCCCGATGCATCGGATTACAGTTTTGGTCATTTAGACCACTCCCTAAACGCTACAAAAACATGGTAGGAAACCTTATTAAAATGCCTGTTACACACTGTGTGATGTCCCAGTACAGGGACACGGTCCTGTACAACCTGTAGGCCCTGTCAGGTTGAGTCCCTCAGTGACCTGGGGGCTCCCCTGCAGGGATTCCCCTTGTTCTCCTGTTGGTTTAATAAATGTGTGCATGTTCCTTTAATTCATAGAAAGGCTCCCTATGTCTAGATAGTCTCAGGGACCTGTGGGAGGTCTAAAGGATCTGTATGTAAGTTGTTATGTTGGGTCACATGATCTGTTGTCACATGTACTCGCAGAGAGCACCAGCTTTAGCCTATGACCCACAGCTTGACCAATGGGCTTTAGTCCAGCCCCCCCCCCCCCCACACACACACACACACTATATAAAGGCCATTTGCAATTCTCTTAGAGCTCAGCTCTTGTACCGACAAAGTCTTTGCTGAAGCAGCTACCAGAGATCTCAGGACAAGTGCTCAGCATCTGGAGTACACCAAAATCTACAAGTCTCTTCAGTAAGTCTTCAAGTCTATGTCTACTGTCACTACAACTAGTCAAGTCCTGCACATAATCAAGTCAAATCTAATTACAAGTCAGATTTATTACAAGTATTGGTCCAGCAAGCTGCGAGTTCCTCTGGGACCTGGCCACCTCTCTGGGAAATCTCGCCTTAGCTGTAAAGATAATTACACCTGTCTTCTACTCAGTAAAGCCTCCGTTAAACCATAACTGGTTGTGGACTCTTTATTCACTACTAGCCCGTGGGATAGCAGAGAATCCGGGCATGTGGTGATCCGGAACCCAAAAACCACACTGGCGTCACAAACACATAGTGGTTAATACCATCCAACCCCCGGGGTTATTAACATCAGATCCCACCACTCACACCGCAACACCTGTGGTTCCGCCATTCACCCGGTGGTCCACCACAACTGCGCTTTGTTTTATGGCCTTGAGGAAACTGGAAAACCAAGCCCAAGTAGATGAGGCTTCAAAAAATACCCTAGAGGCCTTCAAAAGATAACCAGGGAAAGAGTCAAGCCTGAGAAACACACAACTGGAAAATAATTCAGCTAAGGGATTTACAGAACCAGTGACTCGAGAGCTGTACCGCTCAGAGAGCAGACCCCAAAAAGGTCTGAGATAAGGAGTGTTCCAGTGGATTCAGAACTGTAGCAGCAAAAAACATCCAACACAACAAAAAGGTAATGTGACTGACTAAGGGGCAATGAGAGGCACAGCATATAGGAAAAATCCACTATGCACCAACAAGTGTCTTGGGGTGTGTACAAGGTCACTCGTTTGGTAGCCTTGTGTGGGGTACCAGCACTCCCATCTGTGGCGGCAGAGAGGGGGATAGGAGACTGGTGCCGGATGAAGGTACAAGTCAGCACGCTGCCTGGTCTCCTGCTTCTGGGACCCTCAGGGGGGGGATTAAGTCTATTGTGGCAGCCCACATTGATGACCCCCCCGAAGAGGAAAAACCTTAATCCCTACATGAAAATGAAAAGAAACAAAACTAAAATAATAAAATTCAGCAGGCCTGCAGAGAAGGAGAGGTCAGCCTCCTCCAGACACTAAGCCAAAACTAATTTTGGCTTGGGGTTTTAGTAAGGGGGTTAGATAACTTTTCCTGGACTCAATGTGCACTGGCTTACAACGAAAAACAAACAAACAGATTTTAAGAGGTGGGTAGGGGGACCTCCTAGAATCACAATTAAAAGATGGGAACAAAGGAGATTAGGATATAATAGGAGATAATTGCTGGTATTATAGTCTCTAGTTTTAGTATTCCATTAGAGCAAACAGAAAAAAGCTCAATGTTTAAATAAAGACTCCTCTAAATCTATACATTCTCATAAAAATTATTTCCGGCAGCAGCCACTTTTCTGACTCGTGGAAAGGCAGTGATTCACTTTGGATCACCACTGAAGTGTCAGCTTTAGACATAACTCAAAAAGAGTGATTGGGATTATGACCAGCAAAACTCATATTATCCCTTCAGTGAAATTTATTAACCCCGTTAATCCCCTGCAAAAATGATTTATACTATACATTGCCACATGAGCATGCACAGGTAGTTTATGCAGCACTGAAACACATTGGGTTGTGTTTTTTCTTATTAAAAAAGAAAGCAGCAAAGATGGAATTCTTTATCCAATAAAACAGGAAAAAATTATGTACATACAAATACGTACAAACAAGTATGAATTCATTTACCATTGCTATCTGCTGTTTTCCATAGCGTTCTCTGTCATCTGCAAATTTTCTCATCTCCCTGTTTCTTTGATTCTCAGATTCTTTAGCCTGAGCGATAAGAGTCTTTTTTTCTTCAAACCATTTCTTTCTATCATTGTTGAATTTCTCTTCAAGCTCCTACATAATAATGAAAGCCACAACAACGACAACTATTTATGCTGGAAGTGTGTTAGCTTTTCTATATATATGTATATATATATATATACACACACACACACACATGTATAGGAATACCACATTGAACACCTATATGAGGGGAAGAGACAGAGATTGTCAAGTTCATTGCTATTGTTGCACTCCTCGTTGCTGCCTATAACTTTGATGTCTAGCAGTTTGACAACTGCTATGTGGTACTAAATTTCTTAGCAGTCTTAGTCACTGGCCCAGAATTATGAATCTGCCAAAAAACAGTTTTTTCCCATGGCAACCAAACAAAGCTCAACTTTCATGTTACTAGAACGCATTAAAATCTGAGCTGTGATTGGTTCCTATGGGCAAATCAGAGCTTTGGTTTCAGGCAGATTAATAAATCTGAGCCAATGTGTTGTTGATACAGCCAGTTTAGCCAGCCAGGGTGACCATGCTGTGCAAATAGATGGAAAAACAGTGGTTGCATAATCTTTTATGTGGACAAAAATTACTAACCCAGATGAAATCTGTTGTGCACCTGTAGCAGCCATTTATGACCCTCATAACAAACTTTTGTGGAAATTATACTGGAGGCCATGAAAGTGCATACAAAACTGGGTGCCAATCCCCATTTGCTGATCATTTTCATGTAAGGCTAGGTTCCCACGGATGTTGTCTTCCGTCCTGTTCAGGGTCAGATTGGTTCTTTTTTTGAGCCGAACAGACCCTGAAACGGGTTGGAACACAACGGACACTGCCAGGTCCGACAGACCCCATGGGGCATGCAGGCTATGAAAGATGTGCTTTACCTATGACTACAGACAATCAGACTTAGGTACAAGTAGGTGTCTCTTACCTTGTATCAAACAACCGATTTATATACATTTACTACTGATGAAGTTATCTACAATCTTCATAAAATAACCACTACATGTATAGAGGTAACACAATCTTGCAGCAGCACCTTTAGGCTTACCTTCAGCTGGTTCTGCAGCTTGCTTACTTCACTCTTGACTGTTTCGGTATTATTATTTGTTTCTCTGCTCAGCTCTATAACATTTTCTTTTCCAGATATTTTCTCTCTATACTTTTGTTTCCACAGCTCCAGCTCTGTATAGAAAATAATAATATTCATAGGAATACAATAGAGGTTATATGCACTGCAGTACCTTTTAACTCCACATAATAGATGAAGTTACACAGGATTCATTCAGGTATGGCAACATATACAAGACGGAGGCATAAACTAGGGAGGTTGAAAATTTTAATTTGAGTAGCCATATTAGTCCAGTGATGCAGTCTCTTGTAATACCTTTTTTATTGAACTAACAGAATTTTGTAGAGAGAAGCTTTCAGGATTCCTCCCTTTATCAAGTCCAAAGCAAATCTAAGTTCCCAAGCAGAAGACACAGGTTACATCTTACAAATATGCAGGGGTTAAGACAATAGATGTGGTCAGGAGAAGTTGTGAGATCATTGGTTGTATTCTATTGCTTGTGGTGATCCTGATTTCTATTGTCTTAACCCGTGCATATTTGCGAGATGTAACCTGTGCCTTCTGCTTGTGAGCTTAGATTTGCTTTGGACTTGATAAAGGGAGGAATCCCGAAAGCTTGTCTCTACAAAATTCTGTTAGTCCAATAAAAAAGGTATTACAAGATACTGCAACATTTTTTGATTTTGCATCTAATAAATAAATAAATATTATATATATATATATATATATATATATATATATATATATGTATTTTTATTTATTTATTTGTGGTCGGTGCTGTGATCATGCGAATCAATGTACTAACCTACCTAAAATACAGAAACCACAATTGACATGTAACCGTACCCCCTACCTAATAAGGCAGAGTGATGCCATGTACTGCCGCGTAAGAGCACACATGAAAAGAGGGCAAAACTCAGAGATTAGAACAAAAACGCTTTATGACATGTTACCTTTACAAGCAACTAGAAAGCATAAGACATATCTACGTTAGCCCTCGGTATATGTCGCACTGGAGTTCCAGTAACTCACGTGATTACGTGAGCAAGAACACCATGACTTGATGCTGAGCCGCACTAATACGTAATGAAATGACCGGAGAGAGCCGTGGGGTCACCACCTAAGAATTAGACTAATACACCTACGTATTTGACAAATTGAGGTGTTGTGAGAGCCACACCATCAAACAATAGTAACAGACTATCCAGACAGGACTCTGAAACTCGTGTTGCTGAAAAGTAATGGAGGACCTCACTGGACCCACTTATGTGAAGTGGGGAATTAACAGATCCCAACTATGTGTCTGGGCAAAGGTGATTGGAGTAACTCAAATGTAACAGGTAGTCAGTGAACGGATTTCCAGCCAAGCTGGTGTACCTCAAGAACTGCCCTTTAACAAACTTACAGGTGAACTCACCTGGTCTTAATAACCCTAAATAGTGCCGCTTTCAAGGTCAAACTATTGATAAGGCCAAAGGGAGATCCATTAGGACATTAGACAACTGTCCAAATAATCTCCCGACAAAGGTTGCCTGGAGGGACACTTGCAGACCTGAAACTTCTGAACCCCTTTTTTACGCTGCTTGACTGCATAGGATGAGAAGACTCAACCAATATATAACTAATATCGTTGTCAACCTGAAGCCGAGACAGATGAAAAAACCTCAACAGAAAACCAAGCTATATGCCTGTATGCACAACCCAAATGCTAAATAAAAATATGAAACATATAATGACATTGTCGCCATCCCGAAGCCATGCCTATTTGTAACCAAACCGACCTGTAGACGTGAAAATAAAAGACTCAACCAATATATATATATATATATATATATATATATATATATATATATATATAGCTAGGCGTGCACGATATATCGCAACTGCAATCGAATCGCGATAATTGCAAATTGCGATATGTCGATATAGGCCTTGGGAAAATTATGCGATTATTATTGTGGCCACGGGTTCATCGGCTTCGACGGCGGCTGGTCCGACGGCTTCACGTGTTCCAGCTGATTTTGTATGTCCTGCATCTCCGGCATCCGCTGATTGCCGGCGGGTGCGGAATATTGCTCCTCCCAGCAGTGCCTAGCTCTGGGAAGAAGAGATCTAAAGTTACTTCCTCCCAGCGCTCTATGGTGTTGTCATGGCAGCCGCATTGGGAGGGAGCAACAGAATGCTGCCGTTCAGTGGGGGAGATATATCAAACCCTGTGCAAAGGAAAAGTTGCCCATAGCAACCAATCAGATTGCTTCTTTCATTTTTAACAAGGCCTCTGGAAAATGAAAGAAGTAATCTGATTGGTTGCTATGGGCAACTTTTCTTCTGGACAGGTTTTGATAAATCTCCCCCCCAGTGTGTGCACAGGCCAGTCACGGTCCATGATATGAAATAGAGGATTCAAATAAATGTTTCCCCATTTCATGGCTATAGGAGGGGGTGGCTATACAACAGGAGGGGGATGGCTATAGAAGGGGGATGGCTATACAACAGGAGGGGGATGGCTATAGGAGAAGAAGGTCTATAGGAGGGGAATGGGTTATGTGAAATCATGGGAATGGATAAAGGAGGGAAATGGGATATATGAAATGAGGAGAATGGCTATATGAATTTTATTTATCTATTCCCCTCATTTCATATAGCCATTTTCCCTCATATAGCCCACCCCCTCATGTTTTATAGCCTATTTCCCTTCTTTAGCCCATTCCCAATTCCTATAGCCATTCCCCCCACTTCATATAGCCATTCCCCTCATTGTATAAGGTGAATGGCTATATAAAATGGGGGATTGGGCATAAAATGGAGGCAATTGGACATGAAATTGGGGGATTTCACCATCTGTTTATTATATCGCAAATAAAATCGCAATATTTACCCCCATAATCACAATCGCACATTTTCCCCAAATCGTGCAGCCCTATATATAAATAATAGGATCGTCGTCAACCTGAAGCCGAGACAGGTCGTAATCATGATTAACCTGTAGACGTGACAAGTCACAATAGAAAACCAATCTATATTCTCGTATGCACGACCCAAATGTTAATAAACATGCTGACCCACTGAATTTTCTGTGCAGATTAAAAAAATGACATAAAAACACATGCGCAGTGTCAAAGATATGAATGTATAGTCTAAACACCATAAACATATGCACAGTAAAACATGAAACGTATGTACCGAATGAACATATGAATGTGTTCGGAGTAGGCCTGCACGATATATCGCAACTGCAATCGAATTGCGATAATTGCAAATTGCTATATGTCGATATTGGCCTTGGGAAAATGATGCGATTATTACTGCGGCCACGGGTTCATCAGCTTCGACGACGGCTGGTCTGACGGCTCTGGTGGTGTACAGTATAAATGCTACGAGGGTATGTACAGTATAAATGCTACGAGCGTATGTACAGTATTACCAGCGCATATGCAGCAACATCGTTACAAGTGCATGTACAGCAACAAACACATGACACGCCCTTCCTATAAGCAGAAGGGCAGTGTCGTATACCCAGAACAAACTAAAAGCATATGCAACAAACTATATGACCGTATGCATATAACAAATTATAGGAGCGTGTGCACAGAACAACTATATAATCATATGCACCGAATAAATTATATGACTGTATGCACAGAAATACATGACATAACAGTATGTAACAATATGAGCTTATGGCCATTTTATTATATATATATATATATATATGTATATATGCGCTATGCTACAAGGGGACAAGCTGTGAACAACTTAATATTGAAACCAATAGATCAGGAGACACCAGGGACTCATGAGACTGTAATTACTTGTGTTACTTCGATTTCCATAGCATTAAGTGATTGCACACTACATTTAAATAGGAAGGCATAACCTAAAGTATACTGCATAAAGATGACTATTCTAAAATAGACTAACAATACCCCACAGGGAGTTGTATACAGGTCCCCTGTGCATGAGGAAGCGGGCCAGGAGCGAAAGCTACTACAATGGACAGACAACTAACAACCGCTGAATGTAAAAAAGAGGTGGGCCGGGAGCTGAGCCGGACCAGATATGTACGCCGTGATGTAAGAATAAGTAACACCGGTACTGCAGGCCGTAAGCCAAACTGGACTTGCCATGAGACCAAATGCAGTGCAGGTAAGCCCTGTTACCGCGCTGCAGGCCGGAAGCTGAGCCGGACATGCGAACACTAGATAGTGTGGCAAGCTACTCACCATGTGCCCAGAACCACCACGCTAGGAGGCCGTTAGCCGCCGCACGCCTACATACTTGCACTCCGCAACCTACTTCCTGTGTGATGGCTCCAGGATCATGTGACTAATCACATGAAGAACCCACGGCATGGAGGACTGGAACAGCTGAGGCTCTTAAAAGGTACATCCGCCCCTCCTACAAATGCAGGCTAATAAATTAGCCTTCTTACATCATGGTGCAGAGCAATGGATGTCATTCATTTGGTCATGGAATCAATATGCCCATTTCTCCAAAGCATTGCAGGAGCTTTTTCTTGATTTTTTTAGTACAACAATGTCAGGCTGCATTCTGTTTATGCTACTGTGAGCAGCCTGTATGGCCTAAAACGTGCTACCATGACCAGCAGTGTCTCCCATCGAGCACATCTGGGATATTATTGGGTGGCACTTTCAAATGGAGCTGCCAGGAGAGGATCTTGATGGTTTGCCTCCAGCTCTGCAGAACATTTATCAGACAACCATTAAAGGAGTTGTCCAATGAAGGAAACAACCTGTGTATGTTGTCAAAAAGTATAATACAGCAACTTACTAATATAATGTTATTAGCTATAGGACTTGCATCTCTCCATTATCAGCAGAGCTGTCTGACTTGTAGCTGTAATGGCCCCTCACACTCTACTAAAGCAAAGAGCTCCCATCCCTGCTCCCCCCATTTCCTCCTGTCTGCCGAGGACCAGGCCATTTATGTGAAGATGTGTATCTCCTATTACTCCTCATTAAATTGTAAGGCAGCAAGAAGGCTTCCTTAGAAAAGACAGCAGTGAGTCTGATCTGACAAACTACTGTGACTGAGAAAGGCTTCTTTCTGCCTTAAAATCTAAACAGTAGTAATAAGAGCTCCCCTCTCCATATTACTGGTTTCTCCCTTAACAGACAGAAGGGGTAGGGTGCAGGAATGGAGCTCTGAGTGTGTGGTGATGATGTGAGGGGGAGAGTAAAGCTGATATGGAGAGATTTGTGCCCTATGGATAATATTATTAATATATTAGAACATTGCTCTATTATACTTTAAGACACCATACACAGGTTGTTTCTTTCAGAGGAAACGCACTTTAATCTCCTCATTGATAGCATGCCAAGGCATGTGTATTACGGTGCACATACTGGATACTGAATAGTTTTAAAATAAATGTTTTGAATATATCCAAGACATTTCCTTGTTAGTTTTAAAATTTCAGTGTTGAGGAAGATGGATTACATGTATGTACTGTACATATATTAATATTTTGGTGTTATACGTTGTTGCCAGATTCCTCCACATAGCAATACATAGTCAACTGTGCTGGATGTAATACAAGATTTTGGATAAGTTGCAACCAATGAGTTTTGCAATGCCCACAGTGGTGGAGCACACACTAATCTTTTTCCATACAACACATTTACCTTCAGCAAATTTCTCTGCTTCTTCTGTTTTGGCTTCAAGTGCTTGCTCTAGTTCTTCCTGAGTCTCTTCCTGCTCATTAAGTGTCAACTTCATGTCTTCTATTACCTTTTCCTTTGCTTTAACATCTGAAACCCACAGAAAGTTTCAGCTTCTTATATTAGATTGTATTCAAGTACTATTGTTACAGATTTACAGCAGTGATACTTTAGCACTGTAGAGCTAGTAAAAATGAGAATATTTAATAGAGAGACATTTAAAATGAAGGCAACTGTTCTTATGTGTAGATTTCTCCAGTAATGCTGGTGATCTCATTCAGATCAGTATCAGACCTGAAGGCTCAAAAAAAAAAATAAATAAATAAAAATGAAAAAAACACTAGAAGGCTACTTTCCCACTGCCGCTGGGCTCCGTGACAAATGGCTGTTAAAGCGGTACTCCGTTTTTTTTTTTTTTTAAATCAACTGGGGCCATAAAGTTAAACAAATTACTTCTATTAACCTGTTCAGGACCCATGACGTATGCATACGTCTTCACACCCTGGGTCTTAAGGACCCATGACGTATGCATACGTCATGGCGTTTTCCGGTCTCTGCCGCTCGCCGGGAAGAGATCGGAACTGGATGCCTGCTGAAATCCTTCAGCAGGCATCCAGGGCAAACGCCGAGGGGGGCCATGTAGGCCCCCCATGTCGGCGATCGCAGCAAATCGCAAGGGAAATCGCCCTTGCGATCTGCGGTGATACCGGGCTGATCGGGTCTCTGGGACCCGACCGCCCGGTAATTTCGCATGATCCCGGCTGTCGCAGACAGCCAGGACCATGCTGGAGCCTAGGAGCGAGGTGGCAAGCCTGCCACCTCCTCCGATCCCCTGCGATCTGTCGGTTAGTTAACCGACCAATCGCAGGAGGGGGGGCGGTTACTTCCTCCCATCCTGCCCGGCCCCTGAAAGTCCGGAGAGGACGGGAGGAAGACCGGAGGACGCGGCGGGGGACGGGGGAGTGCTGGGGACCGGCCCCGGTACTTACCTCGTCCCTGAAGACCCGGATCCCGGCGAGGAAGATGGCGGCGACAGGTGAGTATATCTTCAGCCGCGGTCGGGCCCTTTACAGCAATGCACGTCGCCGTAAAGCGACATGCATTGCTGTAATAGGACCCTGTAAACTACAACTCCCAGCATGCCCAGACAGCCCTTGGCGTCTGGGCATGCTGGGAGTTGCAGTTTTGCAACATCTGGAGGTCCACAGTTTGGAGACCACTGTGCCCTTCCAGATGTTGCAAAACTACACATCCTCAGCATTCCCTTACTGTCCAGGCATGCTGGGAGTTGTAGTTCTGTAACATCTGGCCCTTCAGATGTTGCAGAACTACAACTCCCAGCATGCCTGGACAGTTTTGGCATACTGGGAGTTGTAGTTTTGCAACATCTGGAAGGGCACAGATTGGGAACCACTGTATTAGTGGTCTGCAAACTGTAGTCCTCCAGATGTTGCCGAACTACTACTCCCAGCATGCCTGAGAATGTTTGGGAGTTGTGGTTTTGCAACAGCTGGAGGCACACTGGTTGGGAAACATTGTTTCCTAACTCAGTGTTTCCCAACCCGTGTGCCTCCAGCTGTTGCAAAACCACAACTCCCAAACATTCTCAGGCATGCTGGGAGTTGTAGTTTTGCAACAGCTGGAGGTCCCCCCCCTGTGAATGTACAGGGTACATTCACATGGGCAGGGGGCTTACAGTGAGTATCGGGCTGCAAGTTTGCGATGCAGCAAATTTTGCGCGGCAGCTCAAACTCGCTGTAATCCCCCGCCTGTACCCTAAAAACACTACACTACACTACACTAACACAAAATAAAATAAAAAGTAAAAAACACTACATATACACATACCCCTACACAGCCCCCCTCCCTCCCCAATAAAAATGAAAAACGTCTGGTACGCCACTCTTTCCAAAATGGAGCCTCCAGCTGTTGCAAAACAACAACTCCCAGTATTGCCAGACAGCTGTTGACTGTCCAAGCATGCTGGGAGTTTTGCAACAGCTGGAGGCACCCTGTTTGGGAATCACTGGCGTAGAATACCCCTATGTCCACCCCTATGCAAATCCCTAATTCAGGCCTCAAATGCGCATGGCGCTTTCACTTCGGAGCCCTGTTGTATTTCAAGGCAACAGTTTAGGGTCACATATGGGGTATCGCCGTACTCGGGAGAAATTGACTAACAAATCTTGGGGGTCTTTTTCTCCTTTCACCCCTTATGAAAAGGTGAAGTTGGGGTCTACACCAGCATGTTAGTGTAAAAAAAATAAACTTTTTACACTAACATGCTGGTGTTGCCCCATACTTTTCATTTTGACAAGAGGTAAAGGGGAAAAAAGCCCCACAAAATTTGTAACACAATTTCTCCCGACTACGGAGATACCCCATATGTGGGCACAAAGTGCTCTGGGGGCGCACAACAAGGCCCAGAAGGGAGAGTGCACCATGTACATTTGAGGTGATTTGCACAGGGGTGGCTGATTGTTACAGCGGTTTTGACAAACGCAAAAAAAACAAAACCCCACATGTGACCCCATTTCGGAAACTAGACCCCTCACGGAATGTAATGAGGGGTGCAGTGAGAATTTACACCCCACTGGTGTCTGACAGATCTTTGGAACAGTGGGCTGTGCAAATTAAAAATGTTGTACAGCCCACTGTTCCAAAGATTTGACAGACACCAGTGGGGGGTAAATGCTCATTTTATGCCTTGTTACGTTCCTCAAGGGGTCTAGTTTCCAAAATGGTATGCCATGTGGGGGTTATTTTGCTGTCCTGGCACCATATGGGCTTCCTAAATGCGACATGCCCCCCGAGCAAAATTTGCTCTCAAAAAGCCAAATATGACTCCTTCTCTTCTGAGCATTGTAGTTCGCCCGTAGTGCACTTCAGGTCAACTTATGGGATACCTCCATACTCAGAAGAGATGGGGTTACAATGTTTGGGGGGTATTTTCTGCTATTAACCCTTGCAAAAATGTGAAATTTGGGGGGAAACACACATTTTAGTGATTTTTTTTATTTTTTTTTTACGTATGCAAAAGTCGTGAAACCCCTGTGGGGTATTAAGGCTCACTTTATTTCTTGTTACGTTCCACAAGGGGTCTAGTTTCCAAAATGGTATGCCATGTGTTTTTTTTTTTTGCTGTCCTGGCACCATAGGGGCTTCCTAAATGCGACATGCCCCCAAGCAAAATTTGCTCTCAAAAAGCCAAATATGACTCCTTCTCTTCTGAGCATTGTAGTTCACTCATAGTACACCTCAGGTCAACTTATGGGATACCTCCATACTCAGAAGAGATGGGGTTACAATGTTTGGGGGGTATTTTCTGCTATTAACCCTTGCAAAAATGTGAAATTTGGGGGGAAACACACATTTTAGTGAAATTTTATTTTTATTTTTTTACATATGCAAAAGTCGTGAAACCCCTGTGGGGTATTAAGGCTCACTTTATTCCTTGTTACGTACCTCAAGGGGTCTAGTTTCCAAAATGGTATGCCATGTGGGGGATTTTTGCTGTTCTGGCACCATAGGGGCTTCCTAAATGCAACATGCCTCCCAAAAACCATTTCAAAAAAACGTACTCTCCAAAATCCCCTTGTCGCTCCTTCGCTTCTGAGCCCTCTACTGCGCCCGCCGAACACTTTACATAGACATATGAGGTATGTGCTTACTCGAGAGAAATTGGGCTACAAACAGAAGTAAACATTTTCTCCTTTTTCCCCTTGTAAAAATTCAAAAATTGGGTCTACAAGAACATGCGAGTGTAAAAAATGGAGATTGTGAATTTTCTCCTTCACTTTGCTGTTATTCCTGTGAAACACCTAAAGGGTTAAAACGCGGACTGAATGTCATTTTGAATACTCTGGGGGGTGTAGTTTTTATAATGGGGTAATTTGTGGGGTATTTCTAATATGAAGACCCTTCAAATCCACTTCAAACCTGAACTGGTCCATGAAAAATTGTGAGTTTGGAAATTTTGTGAAAAATTGGAAAATTGCTGCTGAACTTTGAAGCCCTCTGGTGACTTCCAAAAGTAAAAACACGTAAATTTTATGATGCACACATAAAATAGACATATTGTATATGTGAATTAAAAAAAAATATATTTGGAATATCCATTTTCCTTACAAGCAGAGAGCTTCAAAGTTAAAAAAATGCAAAATTTTCAAATTTTTCATAAAATGTTGGGATTTTTCACCAAGAAAGGATGCAAGTTACCACAAAATTTTACCACTATGTTAAAGTAGAATATGTCACGAAAAAACAATCTCGGAATCAGAATGATAACTAAAAGCATTCCAGAGTTATTAATGTTTAAAGTGACAGTGGTCAGAATTGCAAAAAATGGCCGGGTCCTGAGGTGTAAAATGTCTGGGTCCTTAAGGGGTTAAAGAGGTACTCCGCCCCTAGACATCTTATCCCCTATCCAAAGGATAGGGGATAAGATGTCAGATCGCTGCGGTGCCGCTGCTGGGGAGCCCCGGGATCCCCGCTGCGGAACTGCGCTATCATTACAGCACAGAGCGAGTTCGCTCTGCACGTAATGACGCGCAATACAGGGGCCGGAGCATTGTTACGTCACGGCTCCGCCCCTCGTGATGTCATGGCCCGCTCCTTTCAATACAAGTCTCTGGGAGGGGGCATGGCGATCGTCACGCCCCCTGTCATAGACTTGCATTAAGGGGATGGGCCGTGATGTCACAAGGGGCGGAGCCATGACATCACGCAGCTCCTTTCCCTGTATAGCCCGTCATTACGCACAGAGCGAACTCGCTCTGTGCTGTAATGATAGCACAGTGCCGCAGTGGGGATCCCGGGGGTCCCCAGCAGCGGGACCGCGGCGATCTAACATCTTATCCCCTATCCTCTAGGGGCGGAGTACCCCTTTAAAAAATCTGATTCCCTTCAGTACTTATTAGCTGCTGAATACTACAGAGGAAATTATTTTCTTTTTGGAACACAGAGCACTTTGCTGAATCACGAGCACAGTGCTCTCTGCTGACATCATGACCACAGTGCTCTCTGCCAACAACTCTGTCCATTTTAAGAATTGTCCAGAGTAGGAGAAAATCCCCATAGCAAACATATGTTGCTCTGGACAGTTCCTAAAATGGACAGAGATGTCAGCAGAGAGCACTGTGCGCGTGATGTCAGCAGAGAGATCTGTGTTCCAAAAAGAAAACAATTTCCTCTGTAGTATTCAGCAGCTAATAAGTACTGGAAGGATTAAGATTTTTAATAGAGGTAATTTACAAATCTATACAAATAAATCTATTTTGCCCGACCTCAAGGAAAGTGTGCAAAATGATTAGGTATAATTATAAAAATGTATATATATAAAAATTATAGAAAACCGTGCTTCAATTATAATATATATTTAACTTTATTAAAATTATCAATATCCAATGTACTATCTTCACACAGGGCCCTTGTGTGAAAAATAGAATAGACAATTCACAATTAATAATAAAACATTAAACAATAAAAATTATTGCCACTAGTGAAAGATTATTCATTTGATCCTAATAATAATGTTCAAATAATATTGTGACAAACAGCGTCCATGAGTAACACTAAAAGGTTAACACAGGTTAATGTCTAGTTTTTTTTATCTTAAATGTTCAGATGTTTCAAAATGTTTTTAAATGTTCAAATGTTTCAAAATGTTTCAAAGTTGTAGCAAGTATTTACAATTTGTAGCACTGTAGCCTAAGTGTATAGCACTGTAGCACAGGTGTCAGATTGTTTTACCAGTCTCTGGATTGCAGTCCGCTTTAGATGGAGTTAGGATAACAGCGATCTTCCCAGGGTTGCAGGAGTTGAGCGCTGGCTGGTCTGTGCCGGACCGGCGCAGTCTCCTTCGGTCCGGCGCAGACCAGACCAGTCACCGCAAGCCAGCGCTCAACTCCTGCAACCCTGGGAAGATCGCTGTTATCCTAACTCCATCTAAAGCGGACTGCAATCCAGAGACTGGTAAAACAATCTGACACCTGTGCTACAGTGCTATACACTTAGGCTACAGTGCTACAAATTGTAAATACTTGCTACAACTTTGAAACATTTTGAAACATTTGAACATTTAAGATCAAAAAAACTAGACATTAACCTGTGTTAACCTTTTAGTGTTACTCATGGACGCTGTTTGTCACAATATTATTTGAACATTATTATTAGGATCAAATGAATAATCTTTCACTAGTGGCAATCATTTTTATTGTTTAATGTTTTATTATTAATTGGGAATTGTCTATTCTATTTTTCACACAAGGGCCCTTTGTGAAGATAGTACATTGGATATTGATAATTTTAATAAAGTTAAATATATATTATAATTGAAGCACGGTTTTCTATAATTTTTATATACATAAATTTTTATAATTATACCTAATCATTTTGCACTTTCCTTGAGGTCGGGCAAAATAGTTTTATTTGTATATATATTCCTTACACCTTGGGTATAGGTGTATGCCCATTAGACCTCGGTCAGTGTAAAAATTGTGAGCTGCACCATTCCTTTTTCTCTTTTTAATTTACAAATCTGTTTAACTTTCTGGCACCAGTTGATTTAAAAATAAATAAATAAAAAGTTTTCCACCGGAGTACCCCTTTAAGGCTTTTTTTTATTTTTTGCCTTAACAGCCGTTAGTGTGACGGAGCCCAAGGGGAGGATTAATGGGCACAGAGGATTCCATTCACTTGAATAGGATTCTCTGACGTCCATTATTGCGGCCGTTATTCCGCCGGAAGATAGTGGTAGAAAAAGACGTTGCAAGCAAAAAATATTCTCCCACTATCTTCTAACGGCCGTCACACTGCCGGGCACTAACAGCAGTGTGAAAGGAGCCTAAGCTGTACTTTTTGTTCGGTCAGATCCTGCTAAAGCACCCAGAAGCCTGCACTAAGAGTATCACCCAACACGGTATAAATAAGTGTGTATATATATATATATATATATATATATATATATATATCTCCAAGAGGTAGGCAGCACAACCACAAAAGTAATGAGAAAGTCCCGGGGTGCAGGCAGGCACTTGCAGTCCCAGTCGCAGACTGCAACTAAAGAATTTTCAACAGCACACCCGTAAGTTCCAGTGAAGCAGTGGGATTTTTATTAACCTATATCAAATACAACGTTTCAACTGCATCACGCACTCTTTTTCAAGCATGAAAAAGAGTGCGTGATGCAGTTGAAACGTTGTATTTGATATGGGTTAATAAAAATCCCACTGCTTCACCGGAACTTACGGGTGTGCTGCTGAAAATTCTTTGGTTTTTATAAAAAAAAATATGGCTTGATAATGACTAAGTGAGCTAGCCGAAACGTCGCCACCTTCACGCTTGTGTGAATAAAGACCTAACCTTTTTGCATCTTATGGGAGTGCGGTTGCCTTTCGTTTATTACTTGGGGAGATTCGTGACCGGGATCTGCAGCAACTGAACGCACCCTATCACCATTGCACCTATCCTGTGAGTGCTGCTCTCTTGGACTTTTTATATATATATATATATATATATATATATATACATACACACATATACACACACACACACAGTATATATATATATATATATATATATATATATACACACAGTATATATATTTATATATTATTTTTTTTCAAATTCGTGTGAATGGTGACATGCATCAGAGTGCAAAAAAGGGAATGCATTCAAGATACCTAGATGGAAAACTAGGTGCATCTATGCAAGGCCCATGATATGTTTTTGAATTTGATTCAGCCTTTTGCTTAATATAAATCTCTTTTTCTAGTTGTATTATATCAGTCATGTTATCAATATATTCATCAATAGAAAGGGGAGTAGAGTCAAGCCAGAGTTTGTCTATCAATTTCGTGGCATAGAAAAACAATAATATGATTATATGTCCCTTAGTAGCCCCAACTACATAAAAAATACCAAGATGACAGACTATAGGATCAGCTTGAATGTGTACATGATAAACTCATGCCAAAAGTCTAAATGTTTCCTTCTAAAATTGACTTAATAGCTGACATTCTCCCAACATAGGAAGTAAATGACTCTCCACCTCACCACACTTGGAGCAGAAAAAGATGCAGCTGAGATATATATAAAAAGGTGATGTCTGTAGTGAGACAGTATATATGGAGGCTGATCGAGGTTATGTCTCTAGTGAGACAGTATGTATGGAAGCGGATAGAGGTGATGTCTGTAATGAGACAGTATGTGTGGAGGCTGGGTGCTCCCCTCCCCCACTGTCCATTGTTGTTTTCTCTACCTTGACATTTTGAACATTATGTAATTCCACTCCTTGGCTACTTATCCCTTAGATCTATGGGCTTTGGCCCCTTTTGTGTTTTATGCTGATTTTGTTATATACGTTTTCATTTTTCAATAATAAGCCATTAGTTGTTGAGGAATGCTGGGAGTTGTAGTTTTGCAACAGCTTGAGGGAGGCAGGACAAAATAAAATTGCAGTATGTAAGGCTCTATTCACACTGCAAGTTGCTGGCCCAACTAAGGACATACTGGCCCAACTGAGGACATAAAGACAACATTTTGGCCTCCTCTGGGTGAAAAAGGGCCATACACATCCCAGTCCACAAAGCGAGCTTTTTCAGTTGTGGAAACAAGGGGGAGCAAGGAATTCCTATCATTTCGTGATGCCAGGGCACTGTTAGCCTAGAGATGGTCCGAGTTGAAGACCGCTTATCCTGGGCCAGACACGGAGAGTAAGAAACACACTGGCATCGGATTAGGATAACAGTCTTTTACTGAGCAGGGGGAGATTCATCAAAACCTGTCCAGAGTAAAAGTTGCTGAGTCCTAAGATTCTTAGTGCTTCTTTAATTTTTGAAAAGGCCTCTGAAAAATGAAAGAAGTGATCTGATTGGTTGCTATGGGCAACTCAGCAACTTTTCCTCTGGACAGGGTTTGATAAATCTTCCCCACAGTAAGGAGCAGAGTAGAAGGTCTGCAGTGTAACCCTTGTGAGCCCTGTTGCCTTGCTGGGACTTGTGGTGCTTTTCCACCACTTGGAAAGTATAGACTTGAGATAGGAGGCTTGAAGATTTCCCACGCTGACTAGAGCTCTGACAAGGTCCAATTACCATCACTGCCAGGGCTTGACTCACCGCTGTACGGGGAACACTTGCATAATGTCAGGGATGACTTGAATTCGAGGTTTTCCTCAGGTTCCCCTCAGTATTCACAGCACAAGTCTTCCTCCTCCTTTCCACACTGTACCCATTACCAGAGCTAGGCTACACTAGTGCAACTCCTCCCCCCCCCCCCCCCCCCTACACTATATACATTAGAATTTAGGGGTTCCCATTTGGCAGACAGGGTCACCTGGTTAACACTGCTCCTCCTGCTCACACCGTGAATACAGCAAATATTATAAAGTGCTTGAACATATTAAAACATAATACACATTTTCACAGTAGGCCCAACACAGGTGCAGCAGGCATGCCCGAGGAGATCCGCAGCCCACAGGACAGCCTTTGGTGCTGGGACACCACACAGTCATTTGGAAACACTGCTGTCCAAAAAAAATTAAAATAAATAAAAAAATAAAATAAAAAAAGATGAAAAGGTGTTTATTTAGGAAAACAAAAAATGAAAGAATTTATTATAAAAGTTTTTATATGTCATACTCATAATTGGGACATGGTCTGGTCTACACACACAGCTTATGTTTCTGTTAATATAAGGAATAGCTGCAGTCGGCTAACATACACAGTTCTGGATACTACGGTATTTCCTTCCTCTCATGTAAATATCACATACATTGATGCGGAAGTAATATATGATAATCTTTACCTTCACAAGCCTTCTGATAAAGCTGCAACGTGTTTTCAGTTCTCTCATTATTACACTGTTCCTATAAAAAATAAAGCAATCTATGAATACGCGCTATTCTACAGTAACCTTTATGAGAAGATAAATCATAGACTGATCAGTGGGTACAAGAGATTTCATGTCAGAATGATAAACCAACGGGATTAGAGTAGATGCCCTAGTTATGAACTAACACTCTGTAAACAAGAAGGGCATATGTGTGAAAATGCTATTACCGCCTGCAACACTGTCATGTTCAGTTCTATTATTTTATATGAAAGATAACTGGCACCTCGCTTGCTAGTCGCAAACTCAATGATGAGGAATTAAAGGATGTAGGTTGCTCTATGAATAGGATGTAAGAGCCGGTTAAACTATAAGTGCCTATAATGTGTAAAAGTGATTGGCCAGACAAGGCACATCAAGTACATTAGGTATCTTAGAACAAAACATCCATACAGAATCTGAACATGAAATATAACAACTTGTTTAAAGGGATAATCAGACTAGAACTTCACAGAACAGCAGTTTTGTAGATTTCTTTTCTGCTCTCAAACTTTCAAATAATTATTTTGGTTTAGTGTACATGATGTATTTTGCATCTTTGCTGCATCTTTTTCTACCCTTGAAGTCAATGGGCAGCAAGATCAGCTGCAGAAGATATGTAGCAAAACACGGCGCGTGTGACACTACCCTTAATGTATAATGCCAGCTTTCCTCTCCCGACCGTTCAGCGTGAAGAGAGACGTTGCATGCTCTTGGATGTCTGGTTGCTGAGGCAACTATACCACACCCAGCGCGTTCCATGCACAAGTACTTTTCTAATAGGACTCCTACATGGAACTTGCTTGGAGTGATATGGTTACCAATAGAGTTGAGCGAACTTACACCGCGGTTGGCCATCGATGACAGCCGAGCCGCGAGGTTCATTACGAGCCAATGTACTGTAAGTTTGCTCAACCTCTAGTTACCAACCAGCATGGCCTGCGCCTCTCTATGCCAAACTTTACAGAACTGGTGGGAGAGAAATGATGGAGCTATGTTTTAATCTGCCAGCAGATCTTATCCACATATATCTAATAATTCAAGGCAAATGTTAGGGCCCATAGGGTATGGAAAAAAAAAAAAATTGGTGGGGGCAAAAATAAATCAGTACTCATCTGTCCTCCACTTTCCACACTTATCTTAGCTTTAGAAGGGAGCAGGGGGATAAGATAACATCTTAGGGGGACAAGATGTCTGATCGCGGGGGCCGCCAATGGGACCCCCCACGATCTTCCTGCAGCACCTGCAGGGTTTCTGGGGCTGGGGACGTGACATCATGCCACCCCCCCCTCCATTCCCGCAATCAGACATCTTATCCCCTATCCTTTGGATTGGGGGAAAAAGCTTTGTCTGACTGCTCCGTTTACTCATGGAGTGCAGTATTCTAATCACAGTCAACACAGTATAGGAAGCATCTCAGACTCTTCCCTTATATTACCACTGCATGGAAGCAACAGTCAGAAATAACAGTGACATTGGCGGCTGTGGCTACTGCTGGGAAAATTATGCCAGGACTAAATCCTAGTACAGCCCTGATATCATATGCCAAGGTACAGTCACACCAGACAGTTGCTGTAATTTCTGCACAGAGGCAACTTTTATAACCATATACACATTAGCAAAGTGCATGGCAAATAGGTGTAGAAGGTGGACAAAGAACGGTTTTAAAAAGCTTTATAATAATAACCTTGCTAAGTTGCTGAATTGTCCGCTGTTTGACTTCTAGCTCACAAGACATTTGTTTCTTCAACTTCTCATACTCATTCATTTTGTTAGTCAGAGTTTTCTTCTCATCACGCATTGCAGAAATCTGAAAAATGTTTCGGATGAGAGTAAATACATTGTTTGCAGTGTTAATCTTACGCTCAAAACTTAAGTTTATAGTGTACCTGTAAAGCTGATCTGCCGCCCATTGTTCAGATTGGGTGTGGAAATTCACTTGTGCACAGCACACTACGGGTGTCGTGTGGTTGCCTTTGCAACCTGACCTCCCAGGGCTGATTAGAGTCTCTCCACGCCTAATCTAAAGAACAGGAAGGCACAACTGTCTTGAGAACAACCTCTTGACTCCATCTGGCCCACGTGTCCAAGTGGAGGTGGTGGGGAAGCCAAAAACAGTCGAGTAGGCTGTTTTAGGAAGTTTATGTAACTCCCATAATGGTTCATTGGAATTACATTTAACAGCACAGAAATGTGGGATACACTGTTTCCATAAAACACTGAACAAAGAATGTTCTCCTAAAAATTACTGTTTAAAGAGTCCCTGTCACTTAAAAAAAAAAATTTGGACATGTCCCAGAGAAACGTCAAAAGTTTCAGCATTGATAGCCTCGCCAATTATTAGATACAGCCAAAAGTGCTCAGCTAGTTGCATCACTCCCGCAGCTTGCCACAGGGATGGGCTCCATGGATTTGCAATTCTAATGGTTGGTGATGTCAAAAGCTTTTTTTTTTCATTTGCTGTGACAGCGTCCATTTAAACTATATACAAAGTGTGGAAAATTGTAAACTATTGAACAAATGTGCCTTACTAACATTTATAATGTACACCAAACTGCAAAGGACAAGTACAAGCTATAAGAGCTGAAGCCACTAACCTCTTTTTCCACCTGCTGCATTTGCTTTTTTGCGTCAGCCAATTTATCCTTTAACTCTGTGTAGTCCTCTTCTTTCCTCTGAAGGTCTAGCTGTACCGTTTTTAATATGTCGTCTTTTTGTAAAAGTTCTTTTTTAAACCTTAACACAATACAAGAAATTTGAAGGAAAAGCGCTTCTGTAAAAGACCAATACAAGCTGGTGTGGGGCACTTTAGTAGAAGAAAAGCCATCATGGTTACATAAAACATGCTTCTCTGCTAAGTGAAAGTCTAGCTTCTGTTATAAAGCACAATGCTATGAATGAGAGAACTTCAATAGACACCAAAAATCAATATCTAATTTTCAACAAAGGCAAGTTTTGGCTAGGATATAACCCCCCCCCCCCCCCCCCCCAAACCTTGGATGGAATTCAGGTAACCTTGACACAGCTCAGCTGTCATCACACTTACAGTTTAATGTCTTCCACTGACTCTTTGACTTGCTTCTCCCTCTCGTTCTTGGTAGTTTCGGCAGCTTGTAGTTCTTCCTGCGCTGCTTTAATCTTTTGTTCTAATTCAGTCTTCTCATCATTTAATTTCTTCTGGCTCTTTTCACAACCCATGTGTTCTGCCTGGAGTTCTGCCAAGCGTTTCTCCAGTGTTTCAACAGCAGCAGATTTTTCTTTGCTCTCTTCTTCCAGCCTGCTAAGCCTTTCAGATTTTTCTTTGTAAGAATCCGTAAGGAGCTTTAGGTCCTTTATCTGCTGGCTACTTGATAATAACTGATTCTTATAGTCAATTTCCTGGTTTTTAAGGCTTTCCAAATGTTTGGTTGTTTCTAACAATTGTTTTCTAAGCTGGACAATAAGTTCATCTTTTTCCTTGAAATGAGAAACTTGGGAGGACATCTCGCTCTCCTTTATATTTTGAAGAATGGCCATTTCGTTTTTCAGGTCATTAAGCTGTTTTTCGAGATGCAGCAGCTGCTTGTTTTTCTTAGATGATTCTTGAAGGACATCTTGACATTTTCTCCACAGACCTTCTATGGCATTATAAAATGCACTCTCGCGCCCAGATGCCATTTGTCCCACTTGACTTTCAATTTGCCCAAGGTTCTTCTTGGTTGATTCTTCCATTAGATCAGTAATGTTAAAATACTCCTGACTAGGATCAGCATTGCCAAAGTCATCTAACTTACTTTGAATAGTTTTGATCTGAGCAACCTTATTGGCAATGTTTGTTTGGTTCTGATCGACCTCCTGCTTCAAGGTATTAATAGTACCTTCCATGCTGAGCGTAAGATCTTTTTGTATTTGCAGTTCAGAGACGATGCTCTTATTTTTTGATTCCAAGTCCATGAACTTCTCTTCATATCCAGCAAGTTTTCCTTCCAGTTCCACAATAGACTGAGTGAGTTTCACTGTTTGAATTTTATAATTCTCATTCTCAACTTTAAAGTCTTTCAATTCACGCAGTATAGCGCTTTCATCTCTGTCCTGCAAGGCATCTTTGTGCTTTTCGCTGCTTTTCACGTGACTGTCATTAGGGTCAACAAAATCTAAAAAGCATAAATGTATAGCTTGTTTAAAGAGTTATAATAAAACAGTGCAAGATTAAGGTACATTTTTAGTGAATAATATAGAGTCAAGCTGTAGGTTCTCTTTTTCTTTATGTGGTATAGACCATTCAGATGTTAAACTGGGGATTTCCATATTTCAGAAATAGAGAAATCAAGAAAGACATACATTAAACATTTACAGGGGTTATCTAGGATTAGAAAACAGTCCTTAGTTTGTGTGTGGTGTTGCAGCTCATTCCCAATAAGGCCAATGGTAAGTGAATAAAGACTACATGTACAGTCATGGCCGTAAATGTTGGCACCCCTGAATTTTGAAGTATTTCTCACAGAAAAGGACGGCAGTAACACATATTTTGCTATACACATGTTTATTCCCTTCATGTGTATTGGAACTACAACAAAAAAAAAAAAAAAGGAGGAAAAAAAGCAAATTGGACATAATGTCCCACTAAAAGCCAAAAATGGACTGGACAAAGTTATTGGCACCCTTAACTTAATATTTGGTTGCACACCCTTTGGAAAAAAATTACTGAAATCAGTCGCTTCCTGTAACTATAAATAAGCTGCTTACACCTCTCAGCCGGAATGTTGGACCACTCTTCCATTGCAAACTGCTCCAGATCTCACTTATTGGAAGGGCACCTTTTCCCAACAGCAATTTTAAGATCTCTCTACAGGATGTAGATCTGGGCTCATTGCTAATTTTTTAGTCTTGAGAAGAGATTTTTTTTTTTTATGATCAACCTAATAATATATATATATATTATATATATAATATATATATATATATATATATATTATATATATATTATATATATATATATATATATATATATATATATATATATCCCATACAAAAATATGGGGAACAACTGTTCAAGGTAAAACCCGCTTAAAAAAGACAAGAGGGCACTCCCTCCGCCTGGCAAAAAAAAAAAAAGGTTTAGTCTCAAGGGGTGGCAAGTCTTCTTTACATAAGAACGTTCTCCCTCAGGAACTGGTCACAGCAAATACAATGCAGGGCTTTAAAACAGGCTAAAAAGGGGTACTCCGCCCCGAGACATCTTATCCCCTATCCCAAGTATAGGGAATAAGATGTCTGATCGCGGGGGGGCCCGCCGCTGGGAACCCCCTTGATCTCTCCTGCAGCACCCAGTCATCTGCTGCACGGAGCGAACTTCACTCTGTGCCTGATGACGAGTGATACAGGGGCCTGAGTATAGTGACGTCACAGCCCCGCCTCTCATTAATTCACGGCCCACCCCCTCATTGCAAGTCTATGTCACGACCACTCCTATAAACTGGTATTGAGGGTGCGGGCCGTGACACGAGGGGGCAGGACCATGATGTCACGATACTCTGGCCCCTGGTATCGCCCATCATCAGGCATGGTTCGCTCTGTGCAACAGATTACAGGGGGGGCTGCAGGAGAGATTGCGGGGGTTCCCAGTGGCGGCACCCTGCGATCAGACATCTTCTTTTAAAGGGGTATTCCAGGAAAAAACTTATATATATCTCAACTGGCTCCAGAAAGTTAAGCAGATTTGTAAATTACTTCTATTAAAAAATCTTAATCCTTTCAGTACTTATTAGCTTCTGAAATTAAGGTTCTTCTTTTCTGTCTAAGTGCTCTCTGATGACACCTGTCTCGGGAAACGCCCAGTTTAGAAGAGGTTTGCTATGGGGATTTGCTTCTAAACTGGGTGTTTCCCGAGACACGTGTCATCAGAGAGAACTTTCTGGAGCCAGTTGATGTATAAAAAAAAAAGTTTTTTCCTGGATAACCCCTTTAAGTACCTTCTTAGAACAAAACATTAATGCATATACAGAAATATATAATCACATCCCCTCCCCTTCATCAACCATACCCCTTCGCTTCACATCCTTGGTTGTATTTGATTACCCCTTTTAAGTGTGCCTGTCATTTAAATAAACTTTTGACATGTCACAGATAGGTTAAAAGTTTTTCAGTCAGGGTCTCAGTACTGAGACCTCCACTGATCAGAAAAACGAGTTTGAGCTTTACTACTCGGCTCTCGGTGATCTTTTCCTTGCAGCCCCATAGATTTACATAGTTAGGCCAGTTGAAAAAGACACATGTCCATCAAATACAACCAAGGATGTGAAGCGAAGGGGTATGGTTGATGAAGGGGAGGGAATGTGATTATATATTTCTGTATATGCATTAATGTTTTGTTCTAAGAAGGTACTTAAAGGGGTTATCCAGGAAAAAACTTTTTTTTATATCTCAACAGGCTCCAGAAAGTTAAACAGATTTGTAAATTACTTCTATTAAAAAATCTTAATCCTTTCAGTATTTATGAGCTGCTGAAGTTGAGTTGTTCTTTTCTGTCTAAGTGCTCTCTGATGACACCTGTCTCAGGAACTGTCCAGAGTAGAAGCAAATCCCCATAGCAAACCTCTTCTACTCTGTGCAGTTCCCGAGACAAGCAGAGATGTCAGCAGAGAGCACTGTTGCCAGACAAAAAATCTTAATCCTTCCAGTAATTATCAGCTGCAGAAGTTGAGTTGTTCTTTTCTAACAGAAGTAATTTACAAATCTGTTTAACTTTCATGAGCCAGTTGATAAAAAATAAATAAAAAAGTTTTTCATACATTTACATGTATTTTTTACGAGAGTTGTGTGTTTTACGCGAGGCAGTGCTGATAGAGAATACCTGATCCATCAGGCAGGGTGATGTTGAACACTGATGCATCCTTGTGATAAAATCAATCGCTGACCAATTGTTTGATTTAGCAGGTGGATTATTCGCTTGACCATTTTTGTTCAAACCATTTCAACAAATTCAAAAAAATAAATAATGATATCAGGGATTTATCCCTTATCTTTTCTCTGATCTATACTCTTAAAGGGGTACTCCGCCCCTAGACATCTTATCCCCTACCCAAAGGATAGGGGATAAGATGTCAGATCGCCGCGGTCCAGCTGCTGGGGAGCCCCGGGATCTCCGCTGCAGCACCCCGCTATCATTACAGCACAGAGCGAGTTCGCTCTGTGAGTAATGACAGGAGATACAGGGGACGGAGCAGCGTGAAGTCATGGCTCCGCCCCTCATGACATCACGGCCCGTCACCTTAATGCAAGTCTATGGCAGGGGGCGTGACGACCGCCACGCCCCCTCCCATAGACTTGTATTGAAAGGGGCGGACCGTGACGTCACGAGGAGCGGAGCCGTGACGTAACGATGCTCCGGCCCCTGTATTGCCCGTCATTACGTGCAGAGCGAACTCGCTCTGCACAGTAATGATAGCGGGGTGCCGCAGCGGAGATCCCGGGGCTCCCCAGCAGCTGGACCGCGGCGATCTGACATCTTATCCCCTATCCTTTGGATAATGGATAAGATGTCTAGGGACAGAGTACCCCTTTAAGCTTATCTATCTCCTAATAGGGGCCTGAACCACATAGCATTTGTCAAAAGAGACCATCCTAGAACCTGTATGCATTTTTTCGTACTTACGGATATTATTAGAATCTTGAGAACCGAGTAATAGGGATTAATTAAAAGAAATAGCATTTTATACCGGGTTCTAGCTAGGTTTAGATCACAATATAGTAAATGTAAAAACAGCCCTTTAATCCCTTAACGAAGCCAGACGTAAATGTACGTCCTGGTGAGCTGGTACTTAACGCACCAGGATGTACATTTACGTCCTAAGCATAACCGCGGGCATCGAAGCGATGCCCGGATCATGCACGGCAGGGTCCAGGCTGCTGATCGCAGCCAGGGACCCGCCGGTAATGGCGGACATCCGCGATCCCGCAGATGTCCGCCATTAACCCCTCAAATGCCGTGATCAATACAGATCACGGCATCTGCAGCATCAGTGTCCCTAAAACGGAGGATCGGATGGCCCGCAGCACTGCCGCGGCGATCCGATCATCCAACACGGCAGACAGAGGTCCCCTCACCTGCCTCCGCTGCCTTCCCGGCGTCTTCTGCTCTGATCTGTCTTCCTGCAGACCAGAGCAGAAGATGACCGATAACACTGATCAGTGCTATGTGCTATACATAGCACTGAACAGTATTAGCAATCAAATGATTACTATAAATAGTCCCCTATGGAGACTATTAAAGTGTAAAAAAAAAAAAAAAGTTTAAAAAATCCCCTCTGCCAATAAAAACGTAAATTGTCCCATTTTCCCTATTTCACCCCCAAGAAGTGTTAAAAAAAAATTATTTTATATACATATTTGTCTCACCGCGTGCATAAATATCTGAACTATTTAAATAAAATGTTAATGATACCGTTCGGTGAACGTCGTGAACGTAAAAAGTCCAAAATAGCTGCTTTTTTATAGCATTTTATTCCCCAAAAAATTAATAAAAAATGGATTGAAAGTTTTATATAAACAAATATGGTATCAATAAAAAGTACAGATCACGTCGCAAAAAATGAGCCCTGATACCGCCACTTATACGGAAAAATGAAGAAGTTATGGGTCTTCAAATTAGGGGGATCTTAAACGTACTAATTTGGTTAAAAAGTTTGCAATTTAATTTTTTTTTTTTTTAAGCGCAACACTAATAGACAAGTATGTTATCATGGGTATCATTTTAATCATATTGACCCAAAGAATAAAGAACAAATGTCATTTTTACCGCAAATTGTACAGCGTGAGAACGAAACCTTCCAAAACTAGCAAAATTGCAGTTTTCTTTTTAATTTCCCCACACAAATAGTATTTTTTTGTTTGCGCCATACATTTTATGGTAAAGTAAGTGATGGCATTACAACGGACAACTGGTAGCGCAAAAAACAAGCCCTCATACTAGTCTGTGGATGAAAATATAAAAGAGTTATGATTTTTGTGGAGGAAAAAATGAAAATGTAAAAATAAAATTGTCTGAGTCCTTAAGGCTCAAATTGCAGAAAAACTGATTCCTTATCCAAAGGATAGGGGGATACGTTTTAGATCACCGGGGACTCCGGCTATCCTCGGGAACGGGACTTGGCGACCCCAGCACGAAGTGGCCTACATGCCCCCTCCAGGAGATCAACGGGGGTCCCAGCGGTTTAACCCCTCGCAATCTAAAACTTATGCCCTGTTCTTTGGATAGGGGATACATTTTTCTACAGTATACTTTAAAAAGAGAAGATAAAGGAGTACACTATTAAATAACCTTACTACAGGAAAGCACACGATTCAGTCCATTTTAAAGGGGTAGTCTGCTGCTCAGCATTTGGAACAAACTGTTCCGAATACTGGAGCCGGGAGCTTGTGACGTATTAGCCCGGCCCCCTCATTACGCACATCCTGCCCCTCAATGCAAGTCTTTGGGAGGAGGCATGACGGCTGTCACGCCCCCTCACATAGACGTGCAATGAGGGGGCGGGTGTGACATCACAAGCTCCCGGCGTCAGCTCCAGCATTCAGAACAGTTTGATCCAAATGCTGAGCAGCGGAGTACCCCTTTAAGAGATAAGATCATAAAAGATGTAGTCAATTAAAATGGCCTACAGGAGGCTGAGAAATGCCAATGCTGCTGGATCTCTATACAAAAGTAAAAAAATGTGCACTAAATTATATGCAATAACCAGAAGCTTTTGCAATAGATACATCTCTCTTCATCAACCACTATAAGATCATGGTGGCTTACTATTTATCAGTACTATGCATAAATACAGAATTGTCCAATGAGTAACTAAAAGGGGTAGACTAAGTACAATAAAAGCAGTACTCAAGTCAGGTTACCGCAGCGCAGCTCCCATTTAAGTTTTTGTGTATCTGTTAGACCTTAATTGTCCATCTTTTGGATAAGCTTATCAATGTAAAATGTCCAGAAAACCACTTCAATCCTAACCCCCCCCCCCCACTTTATGATCAAGTCAATGAATCTCTGTAGCAAAGTAATGCCAAGCCAAGTAATGCAAAGTATACAAAATCAACTTGTGCGATGGCTGGAAACAACTCCCCTTGCATAATTTCCATGTCCATTTGTAATATTTAATCCCTTAAGGTCGTTTTTCCGTTTTTGTACTTTAGTTTTTTTCCTCCTTACCTTTAAAAATCATAACCCTTTCAATTGTGCACCAAAAAATACATATGATGGCTTTTTTTGTGCCACCAATTCTACTTTGTAATGACATCAGTCATTTTAACCAAAAATCTGTGGCGAAATGGAAAAAAAAATTAATCATTGTGTGACAAAACTGAATTAAAAAAAAAAAAAAAACGCCATTTTGTAGGCTTCCGTTTCTAAGCAGCAAATTTGTTGGTAAAAATGACCCCTTATCTTTATTCTGTAGGTCCATGTGATTAAAATGATACCCTACTTATATAGGTTTGGAAAAAATCATAACATGCACGAAAATTAATACGTATAAAATTGTCCTCTTCTGACCCCTGTAACTTATTTTTCCACATACGGGGCGGAACTGTGATGTGAAGTTTTTATCGGTTCCATTTATGTTTTGATCAGACTTTTTGATTGCTTTTTATTCATTTTTTTATGGTATAAAAAGTGACCAAAAATATGCTATTTTGGACTTAAAAAAAATAATAATTGTGCGTACTCCATTGACCGTGCGATTCAATTAACAATGTTTTTTACGCACGTGGCAATACCACATATTTTTATTTATTTGTACAGTTTTTTTTTTTTAATGGGAAAAAAGGGGGAATTCATTCAAACTTTTATTAGTGAAGGGGTTAGATCACATTTATTAAAGGGGTATTCCAGGAAAAAAACTTTTTAATCTATCAACTGGCTCCAGAAAGTTAAAACAGATTTGTAAATTACTTCTATAAAAAAAAAAATCTTAATCCTTCCAATAAATATATCCGCTGCTGAAGTTGAGTTGTTCTCTGTCTAGCAACAGTGCTCTCTGCTGACATCTCTGCTTGTCTCGGGAACTGCACAGAGTAGAAGAGGTTTTGCTATAGGGATCTGCTTCTACTCTGGACAGTTGTCATCAGAGAGCACTTAGCTGCTTAAGTCGAGTTGTTCTTTTCTGTCTCATAAGTACTGAAAAGTATTAACCCCTGGATAACCCCCTTTAACTTTTTTTTTTTTACACTTTTTTTTTTGCAATGTTATAGCCTCCATAGGGGACTATAACATGCATTACATTGGTTGCAGGCACTGATCAATGCTATGCCATAGCATATATGTGTTATCTGCGCTTGATTGCTCAAGCCTGGATTTCAGGCTTGGAGCAATCAAACGCCGATTGGACAGCGTGGCGCAAGGTAGGGAGCCTCCCGCTTTCCTCTCAGATGTTCGGGAGAATATACTGCTGGTTAGCTCAGCGGTCCCAAACAGCTCTTCTCCCGTTTTAGATGCCGCAATCAACTTTGAATTTGGCGTCTAAATGGTTAATACCGGTGTAATGAGAAATTCGGTGTCTTGACAAGTTCTGTGTCCCGATCAGCTGATGAAAGTGCTGAGTCAGCAGAGCTGCCAGCACAGACACGGAGATTTCACTGTGATTGGTTGATGGGAGGGTGTGTCTGCTCACTGCACAGATCACACTGTTTCACAGCCTCTAGACAAGCCTAGACAAGCACAGACACAGATTTTTGCAAACCCTAATACCTGATGTATTCAGACTGGACACACAACTTTTCAAACCCTAATCTCTCGTGTACCCATCTTTTCCAAGACACACATCTTTTCAAATCCTAATCTTTCATGTACCCAGCACACATCTTTTCAAACCCTAATCTCTCATGTACCCAGCTTTACCAAGACACACATCTTTTCAGCCGTTTGCTGTCTGGACATGCTAGGAGAAGTAGTTTTGCAACAGCTGGAGGTCAACAATTTATAGACCACTACCCTAAAGGGTATGGCCACTAATCGCAGAAATGCAAAATCATGTGGATTTTTCACTGTACATTATGGTGCAAGATGATGCTGAAAAGAAATGTTCCCCAGACAGCAGCCAGAGCGAGCAAAGAGATCGGGAAAAGCTGAGTACATGAGAGTGTTGGATTTGCATGAATCTGGAAAAGCTCAGTACATAAGTGTAAGATTTGCATGAATCTTGAAAAGCCGAGTACATGAAAGTGTAGGTTTTACAGGAATCTTGGAAAGCTGAGTACATGAAAGTGTAGGATTTGCAGGAATCTTGAAAAGCTAAGTACATGAGAGCGTAGGGTTTGAAAAGATGCGTGTCTTGGAAAAGCTGGGTACATGAGAGTTTAGGGTTTGAAAAGATGAGAGTCTTGGAAAAGCTGGGTACATAAGAGTTTAGGGTTTGAAAAGATGTGTGCTGGGTACATGAAAGATTAGGGATTGAAAAGATGTGAGTCTTGGAAAAGCTGGGTACATGAGAGATTAGGGTTTGAAAAGATGTGTGTCCAGTCTGAATAAATCAGGTATTAGGGTTTGCAAAAATCTGTGTCCGTGCTTGTCTAGAGGCTGCGAAACAGTGTGATCTGTTTTGGGCAGACTAGATGGGTATTGGGAAGACTAGATGGGCCAAATGGTTCTTATCTGCCGACACATTCCATGTTTCTATCTGTGCAGTAAGCAGACACACCCTCCCAGCAACCAATCACAATGCAATCTCAGTGTCTGTGCTGGCAGCTCTGCTGACTCCGCACTTTCATCAGCTGATCGGGACACGGAACTTGTCAAGACACAGAATTTCTCATTACACCGGACATCAGCCTGATCGGCGATGTCCGGTATTAGCCGCGGGTCCCAGTTGCTAATAGCAACTGGGACCCCCACAGATACGACGCGCGCTCAGCTTCTGAGCGCGCCTCACAGATAGGGAGTTAAGGGGTTAAAACCAAATATTAATGTATTTGTAGAAAAGAAAGGTAGGCAGATTGTTAATCTGAAAGGCAATAACCTGGCACATTGTGTAAAGCAAAGGTTTATATTATGCGAAGCAGAGGTCAGATTTATGACATTTTCTAAGAGAAAAGCAGTCTCTGTTTCTTATAGCAAACAATCACAGCATAGCTTTCATCTCTTACAGTGTTTTGTGAGAGGTTGTTACAGGCAACAAAGACAGGATTTTCTTTTGGTACAATTCACAAATCTCCCCAAATATGTTATTTTCAGGATAGAAGGAACATGCAGTTAGTTTGGGAGTAGTGAAAAATTAGCACAAGCAGCAGTAAGTACAAAAGTAAGAGTTTTATTTTAAGATAACATACAAAAGTATCAATGGAAAGTTGGCAGAGTTATAAAAGCTTGTTAAGATCATCGCCACTTTACATCATTGGAAAGCCCAGACTTTCTTCTTTTCAGGCGATAAAGCTTGCGGTTTGCAGCATTTTGCCCTCTCACTGAGACATAGGAAAATGGGTTTCTGGTACTTGGCTGATCTGAACAGATACCTTTCTTTGATGGAGGTTGTTCCTCGTTTGAAGGGTGGTCATCAGGTAAGCGCTTCCGACTTGTGGAGCTGCTGATCATTCCGCCCCGAATAGTATTTAGGGATTTCTCCTGTGAGCAACAAAAAAAGCAAATTAGATTAACTTTTTTCCCACTTTAATATTCTTTAAATGAGGAACTGTATTTTATTTTTTTTTGTTAAAGCGCAACTGTCATTTTTTAACCCCCCAGACTACTATAATGTGTTTCCTGATGACCATAAAGTGACTGCAGCCATACCTTTATCGCTGCTCTTCCTTCTTTTATAACTTATAATATCCTTTTATTCAGTGGTCAGGCACAGTCGGATAGGTGTGGCTTGGGGTTCGCAAAACCCCGCCTCCGCCACGCCTATCCTCACATGCACACAGCGGTCCACAACGAATCCAGTGCGCATGCGCCCCTCTCAGACGTGTGCGCCGCTGCCCTGAATTGACAGCGAGCGCTCGCTCCTTCACGCTGTCTATGCGCTCAGTGTGCATGTGCTGTACTAGAGGGAGTGAACGAAAAAGCTCTCTGCCTCTAGTATCTGCACAACCTGGTCGCCGGGAGCTGAAGAGGACAACAACGGGCCCTTGTTTTTTGTAGAATATCAGAGCCTGACGGGAGGGGCGTATGCGCTGTGGACCACTGTGTCTTACTACACAGAGTTCCCAGCGCTGAAAGAGAGAATAGGCGTGGTGGAGGCGGGGTTTTGTGAACCCCAAGCCACGCCTATCCGACTGTGCCTGACCGCTGAATAAAAGGATTTTATAAGTTATAAAAGGAGGAAGAGCAGCGATAAAGGTATGGCTGCAGTCACTTTATGGTCATCAGGAACAACATTATAGTAGTCTGGGGGGTTAAAAAAAAAAAAAATGATGACAGTTGTGCTTTAAAGAGAACCTGACAGCTGTTCAACCACACTAAACCCAGTACACTGATCTTTAAAATGAAGTGTCACACACCGTTTTGGGTGGCACAAGTAGAGTGTTCTGTGCTTTTATTATGTTATTCCTACTGCACTCCAGCGCACCCTGGAGGTGGGGGGGGGGGGGCCAGGGGTGACCAACTAGTGGAAGGTCCACTTTAAAAGCTGCTCAGTAGTGTATACAAGGTGTCATGACTTGGGCCAGTCATCTGCCCACATCAGGTAGAACATGATATAGAATAGTTCAATGCAAAGCAATCATTTGGTCACTAGTTTTGAAACCAGACTGTATCATCCTGGCATCTAAAAAGAGGAATAGGTCACTGGTTCTGCACTGATTTGCTAGGGGAAGAAAAAGGGAGGGGGGTGATCTATTTCGGTGGTGCTGAACACCAAGCTTTTTTATAAGGGCTCTTATACCATGCCAGAATTGTGTATTAAATAGATAAGCAAGTAGTAACTTACAGGATTAAAGTCAAAACATTGTAATGTGAAAGTCTGAGGCAGCTTAGGCCACTACTGATCCAGCAATCTTTGCATCTATTCAGAGGGCATGGCTCCTTAGATATTCCCTTTTCTTTTTACTCTATCACATTGATAAGCTTTGAATAGGCATACACCAATTTTTGCTTTTACTTCATTTAATACAATGGGTCAGTTTGCAGTGTCTTTCAGTCCCTGAGTGGAGACATGAGGGTACCAGTCCGATTATCCCCATAGGAACAAGGTCTTTGGCTTAAAAGTGTGATGTCTATAACTAGTTTGCCCTTTATCGTCTCTGTAGGAAAAGTAAGGTCTGCAATTTACTCACATAATCTTCACATTTAGCCTCCCAATGAGAGATCAGGTCTTTAAGCTTCTCCATGGCAGAGTCCTTCTGATGAATCATGTCCATTAGTTGATCAATTTGCTGTTTCTGTGACAAGAGTGTCTTAAAAAAGGGAGAAAACCACTTATCAAAACCCACACTATGATGTTACCTATTCAAAAAAAAAGTGTATATAGTTGATTGAGGGTACTCAATCTGTCTAGTGTCCGAGAACTTTGTCTGGGTAATTATCCCCAAAAAATATGTTAAAGAAATTGAGAGAAAAGTGACAAGTTCTCAAGGACTATAAAATAGTGAATAATGTACAGAGTAGTGAAAGACTGTCTTGGCAATTGTGTTTGTCATAAATAGTAGTATAATGATGTACAGGGTTAGACAGTGTAGAATTAATATATTAGTATAGGTTACTTCCTAAATTTGACTTAATAGATTTTCATGTCCAGGATATAAACATGTACACATGAAATATATAACAAAAATTTATTAGATAATTAAACACTTTTAGAGAGGGTACCGGATCCTAGTAGTCCTCGCCATATAATGTGCATAAAAACAGAAAAAAAATAGTAAAAGATATTGCCCCTAAAAGTTCCACCTACTATAAATCTCCCAATTGGAGACCGCAGGCCTGCAGTCCAAGAATGAATACAAGAAAAGAACAAGTTCTACTAATGTTAAAGGGGTACTCTGGCCCTAATACATCTTATCCCCTATCCAAAAGGATAGGGGATAATATGTCTGGTCACGGGGGTCCCGCCGCTGGGGACCCCTGCAATCTGTCATTGCGCACCCCCCTTTGTGAGCTCTCTGCAGTGCTGGAGGCTCCAGTGTAGCGTGACGACCACGGGGCCGGAGTATCGTGACATCGTGACTCCTCCCCCATGTGACGTCACGCCCCTCCCCAACAATGCAAGTCTTTGGGAGGGGGCGGGACCCCCGTGCCCAGAAAGCTTATCCCCTATCCTTTGGATAGGGGGGATAAGATGTATTAAAGCCGGAGAACCCCTTTAAGTGTATCTAACAGATGTCTTCAGAAACTGCTGTATTGGCCGTCAGGGGAGCTCTGAAGAGTACGGCCTGATGTCCACTTGCACTGCATCAGAGCGCTGATGATAGTTTGTTTCTGCAGCGCTGGAATAAACAGTCTGGTGCCCACCAATAAAGCGATTTGCAATAGCGCTAGCATGAAACGATAGACAGCGACACGACGGCCGCAATATAAAGGCACAGGTATACAGTACCACTCACCCAGCCTCTTCTCCGTGCGAGGGATCCTGGTCCTCGGCATTGCTCAAGTTTTAGGTGGCGAAGTCTGCCTACCGACAGAGAAGTCACCCAAACGAGTGAAGCCTCAGTCTCAGGATGTTGTGAATCCACGTGGAGGAGCGCGCGCTCTGATGATACACTGTACAGCTGCTGATGATGATGATGATGATGATAAAGTCAATAGATTGTTTCTTGGTCAGTAGCTGCAATGGATGGTGACTGATTAAAGTTAGGTGGTCTTTGTAGTATAGATCAAACACGTTTCGGACCCTCTAGGTCTGGGATCTTAGATTAGTGACTCTATATTTATAGAGAAATGGGAAACAAATAAAACATTGTAAATCCTGGACATGGATGTCAGTAAAAAGCAAACCTGGACTGGATTTGTTAATGAAAATAAAGTGTAATGCGAAAAAGAAATGGGCTCTGGTGTAGAAGGATAAATAATCAGGTCTATGACTTAATACTCAGTAATAAATATCTCAAATATTAAAAATCACATTAATATTAAAAAGTAACTCTTAGTTCTAAAAATATATCATTTATATAAAAATGTGAAAGAAAATATGGTAAATATAGATAATTTATTAATCTTTATATTCTATTATGTCTAGAGGAAGCGAATCAAAAATAGAGGGAAAATTGATGCAGAAATTTGTAATATGTATAAACAATGCAAAGGATTAAAAAAAAAATAATGAATAAAAAAATGTAAATATATAATCAATGATTGATAATAAATGTTGTATAACATGTCTAGAGCAGGCAGTAAGGTAAAATGATAGGCAAACAAGGGCGAAGGTACCCTAAAAAGTATTTTTAAGATAGGAACCCGAAAAGGTCTAGATCAGAATTGAGGCCATGAGGAGCCAATGTTTGAAATTCATAAATATTTCTACTTTCCAATTGTGACATTTTTGTTATATGGTTGCCACCTCTCCAATCTTTCTTGACTTATTGTATAGCTGCATAGATCATAGATGTTGGATCTTGGTTCTAACATTCCTTTGTTATAACGAATAATTAGTGAAAAAAGTTCTGATATTGTGCATATGTTCTCTAATTCTGTTTTTTAAACTTTTTTGTACGCCTGATATACTTCTTTTTGCATGGTTCCGTTTCTTCTGTGTCCTTAGTTTTTTCTTCAAAATACTGTATGTTTTTCTTTCTTGCTAAAACAGCAAGAAAGAAAAACATTTTGAAAAAAAACCAAAAAAAGGACAGAGAGGAAACGGAACAAATAATGAAGATAATTCTGCCATTCAACAAACAATTTAAAAAAGTGGAACATGTAGTCCATAAATACTGGCCACTATTAAAAACAAGACAAGTTATTAGCACCAATATTAACTGAAAAAGCAAAAATTGTATATACGAAGGCCCCAAATCTAGGTTTAAAAGTAGCTTGAACTACCAAACAACCGAATACAAATCCACATAATAAACAAGAAGGAACCAGGTTATCACTAAAAGGGTTTTATAGATGTGGGAGTTGCAATAATTGTAAAGAAACCAAATTTCCAAAGAAAAACAGAAATCATAACTTCAACAATGAATTCTTACAAACACGAAATTGACGAATTCCTCACGTGTGATAGTACTTCAGAGATCTACATAATTAATTGTCCATGCAAAAAAATAAACAAACAGTATATCGGGAGTACAAAAAAGTTAGAGAAATTAGAGAACATATGCACAATACCAGAACTGGTTTCACTAATCATTCGTTGTCATCCCATTTCAAGGAATGTTATAACCAAGATCCATGATCTATGCAGCTATACAATAATGATCTATGCAGCTATACAATAAGTCAAGAAAGATTGGAGAGGTGGCAACCATATAACAAACCATGCAGAGAGAGAAGCAAAATAAACGGAGCACTCACCCCAATTCAGGTGCAGACAAGAACTTCTTTATTGCAAAATTTTACTAGGAGACACGGGCACCATCTGTATGGACAGAGCTGACAGCATGACCGAGGTTTATTCTATAGCTAAACACCTGTATGGACTTGAATAGTGGTTGTGCCAGGATTGTTTTCTGTCTTGAGAGTGGGACGAACCATATAACAAGTCACGATTGGAAAGTAGAAATATTCATGAATTTTAAACATTGGCTCCTCATGGCCTCAATTCTGATCTCGAAATTTTAGGGTTCCCATCTTAAAAATACTTTTTAGGGTTGCTTCACCCTTTTTTATATATCATTTTACCTTACTGCCTGCTCTAGACATGTGTTATACAACATTATCAATCATTGATTATATATAGTCACTATTTTGTATTCCTTTTTCGTTGTATTTATACATATTACCAATTTCTGCATCAATATTCTCACTAATTTTACGAGATACGCAACCTCTAGACATAATCTATTATACATTTTTATATTCCATTATCTATATTTACCATATTTCTTTCACATTTTTATATAAAAATGAGACATTTTTTGTATAAATATAAGATACTTTTTAATATGAATATGTGATTTTTAATATTTATATGAGATCTTTATTACAGAGTATTAATTCATCAGGTCTATGACTTATCTATCCTTCTGCACCAGACCACATTACTTTATTAAACTTTACTTTCATTAACCAATCCAGTCCAGGTTTGCTTTTTACTGACATCCATGTCCAGGATTTACCATGTTTTATTTGTTTCCCATTTCCCTATAAATATGGAGTCACTAATCTAAGACCCCAAATCACGGAGGAAGGACCTAGAGGGTCCGAAACACGTTTGATCTATCCTACTAAGACCACCTAACTTTCATCAGTCACTAACCATTGCAGCCACAGACCAAGAAACAATCTATTGACTTCATCATCATCAGCAGCTGTACAGTGTATCATCAGAGCGCGCGCTCCTCCACGTGGATTCACAACATCCTGAGACTGAGGCTTCATTCGTTTGGCTGACTTGTCTGTCGGCAGGCAGACTTCGCCACCTAAAATTTAAGCAACTCAGAGGACCGGGATCCCTTTAAAAAAAAAAAAAAAAAAAAAAGAAGGATGCCATCCCCCCTCCCCGCACGGAGAAGAGGCCGGGTGAATGGTACTGTGACTTTGTATTGCGGCTGCTGTGTCGCTATTTATGGTTTCATGCTAGCGCTATTGCAAAGCGCTTTATTTGTGGGCACCAGAGTGTGTATTCCAACGCTGCAGAAACCAACGATCATCAGCACTTTGACACAACGCAAGTGGACATCAGGCCATACTCTTCAGCGCTCCCCTGACGGCCAGTACAGCCATTTCTGAAGACATTAGATACACTTATTAGTAGAACTTATTCTTCTCCTTTCTTGTATTCATTCATGGACTGCAGGCCTGCGGTATCAAATTAGGAGATTTATAGTAGGTGGAACTTTTAGGGGCAATATCGATTACAAATTTTTACTGTTTTTTTATGCACATTATATGGAGAGGACTACTAGGATCAGATACCCTCTCTAATAGTGTTTAGTTATATAATAGATCTTTGTTATATATTATTTTATGTGTACATGTTTATATCCTGGACATGAAAATCTATTAAGTCTCATTTAGGAAGCCACTTATACTAATATATTAATATAATTCTACACTGTCTAACCCTGAACATCATACTAAGACATACACAATTGCCAATACAGTCTAACTAATCACTACTCTGTACATTATTCACTCTTTCATAGTACTTTAGAACTTGTCACTTTTCTTTCAATTTCTTTAACATTATATACATATACATGCAAATCCACACACACACAGTATCTCATATAAAGATTCCTAAGGGGGGTTAAGGTCGGGAGACACGCTTGGCCAGTCCATCACCTTTACCCTCAGCGTCTTTCAGTTTCTAACTACAACTCCCAGTATGCCCTGACACAGCCTATGGCTCTGCAGCTGGCCCAGATCTTTATTTATACACCATGTACACTGGGGGAGGGGGGACAGGTCTCTATACACACACACCATGTAAACACGGGGGAGGACATGCAGTGACAGGAGGAAACGGGGCAGTACCTGAGAAGTAGTAGTTCAGTCAAGAGGCTATACATGTCTGCTGTGTGCAGTGAGACAGGCCCGGTCCCAAGATGGGGAGTGCAGAACAGCCTGAGGCTGCAATAGGCCACGGTGCTCCGTGG